>NC_060126.1:90856682-91533887 GCF_021461395.2 Schistocerca americana | reverse complement strand
ACGGCACTCTATGCCGACGACACGACGATCTACAGCAGCAGCTGGAGCGTCGACGTCTTGCAGCGGCGTCTACAGACGGCCACCGACGAGCTCACCGAGTGGGCAAAGAAGTGGCGCCTCGCCTACAACGGCTAGAAGTGTCAGGCGATTATCATAACAAGCCGCCCCTTCCGCCAAAACGCGCCAACAGTCTCGGTGTGTGGAGTGCCAGTCGAATGGAACGACACAGCGAAATACCTAGGCGTCACTTTAGACCGGCGGCTCACATGGCGGCAACACGTTGAAAACATCAGGGGCTAAGCACTGGGTAGGTTGAGGCTGCTCTACCCAGTGCTGAACCCCACGTCAACGCTGCCAGAAGACGTCGGTCTTACGCTGTACAAGGCCGCCATACGACCGCTGCTGGAATACGCAGCGGTCGTGTGGGGAAACACGGCCGATACAAATTTGAAGCGCCTGCAGACGATTCAAAACCGGGCGCTACGACTGGCACTTCACCTGCCCAAGGACTTCCCCACGGAGGAGCTCCATCGCGTCGCTGCCGTTAAGCCTCTACGTCAGAGGTTCAAGGACGCAGCAACAACATTCTACCAGAAAGCCGAGCTGTCGACCAACCAGCTGATCAGAGGACTCGGCAGCCGACCACACTGGCGGGCGTCATTACGCTGGCCAGACCTGCTGCGCCTGTAAGGTTATGCAGCAACCTACTCCACAGAGTCCCAGAGCAGGACAGCTTTTAATCTCATAAGCATACTCCATAATTATATCTTGTCTTAATGTAGGAAAAATAGCGCTAGGCTATTAGAATCTACGTCCAATTCTAGTGGAACACAACCCCTTGTTCCTCACATTTGCACACACGGCCTTTTCAAGAACGACCTGGTCCGCCTCATGACCACCATCCCGATCTCTCTTCCAAGACCGACGCGAGGACGTTAAGAAAGCCATTGACCGCGCGTCCAGAAAAATCCTTGAGGAGGAGGATGATAGCAACCCAAATAAGAAACACACTACACGTCACCATCACAGAGGCATGGGACCCAGAAAACTACATAGACGCATAACACTCAAGCACAAACACACCTCACCACTCCCCAACCGTCCCCCATCCACCACTCCACACCATCCACAGCAAGAAAGCAGCGCCGAAAGACAAACACCTCAGTAAACACTAACGCGCACTTACACACACACACACACACACACACACACACACACACACACACACCACCATGGAAACCACGGACGACAGAGACCACTTGAAACTTCTCTTTGCGAATGCGCAAGGGATAAAAAAATAAACGGACTGTCCTCACACACACACTTCACCACGAGAAAATACACATCGCTGCAATTGCAGAGACCTGGCTCCGCGACCATGACAAATGCGACTTCACAAAATATAACACTTTCCGCAAAGACAGGCAAGATGGGAGAGGAGGCGTTGCAATCTACACTCCTGGAAATGGAAAAAAGAACACATTGACACCGGTGTGTCAGACCCACCATACTTGCTCCGGACACTGCGAGAGGGCTGTACAAGCAATGATCACACGCACGGCACAGCGGACACACCAGGAACCGCGGTGTTGGCCGTCGAATGGCGCTAGCTGCGCAGCATTTGTGCACCGCCGCCGTCAGTGTCAGCCAGTTTGCCGTGGCATACGGAGCTCCATCGCAGTCTTTAACACTGGTAGCATGCCGCGACAGCGTGGACGTGAACCGTATGTGCAGTTGACGGACTTTGAGCGAGGGCGTATAGTGGGCATGCGGGAGGCCAGGTGGACGTACCGCCGAATTGCTCAACACGTGGGGCGTGAGGTCTCCACAGTACATCGATGTTGTCGCCAGTGGTCGGCGGAAGGTGCACGTGCCCGTCGACCTGGGACCGGACCGCAGCGACGCACGGATGCACGCCAAGACCGTAGGATCCTACGCAGTGCCGTAGGGGACCGCACCGCCACTTCCCAGCAAATTAGGGACACTGTTGCTCCTGGGGTATCGGCGAGGACCATTCGCAACCGTCTCCATGAAGCTGGGCTACGGTCCCAAACACCGTTAGGCCGTCTTCCGCTCACGCCCCAACATCGTGCAGCCCCACCGTTCTACCATTCCTAGACCGGCAAGGGAACTTGCTGTTCCAACAGGACAATGCACGTCCGCATGTATCCCGTGCCACCCAACGTGCTCTAGAAGGTGTAAGTCAACTACCCTGGCCAGCAAGATCTCCGGATCTGTCCCCCATTGAGCATGTTTGGGACTGGATGAAGCGTCGTCTCACGCGGTCTGCACGTCCAGCACGAACGCTGGTCCAACTGACGCGCCAGGTGGAAATGGCATGGCAAGCCGTTCCACAGGACTACATCCAGCATCTCTACGATCGTCTCCATGGGAGAATAGCAGCCTGCATTGCTGCGAAAGGTGGATATACACTGTACTAGTGCCGACATTGTGCATGCTCTGTTGCCTGTGTCTATGTGCCTGTGGTTCTGTCAGTGTGATCATGTGATGTATCTGACCCCCAGGAATGTGTCAATAAAGTTTCCCCTTCCTGGGACAATGAATTCACGGTGTTCTTATTTCCATTTCCAGGAGTGTATTTAGACAGACACCTGAACTGGAAAACGCACCTAAATCACCTTCTGAACAAAACGCGACTACGACGAAACTTAATAAGACAGGTTCAAGGACGCTTCCACGGCTGCAGCGACGAAACAGCCCTACATACATATAAAACATTTATAAGACCAATACTCGAATACGCAGTCGCCCCACTCGGGGGAATACAGGCCCACGTAGCGGAAAAACTATACAAAACGGAAAGTAGGTTAGTACGCAGCATCACCAAGGTACCCCCTACAACCCCCAGCAACGAAGTATATACGAGCTCTGGTATAGAACCACTCCAAACCAGAATGACCAAACTAAGGGCGAGATATGGAAATCACATTATCCACAACAGACCGTACATGGAGGGCATTCTCACCATAAACGCAAGGGAAAACAGAAAACCGAAATACAAATACATTCCCCCATCACGCACAATAGCCAAAAACACAGCCAAAACATTCCCTGACCTCATCCCTATCGTACTACCCTTAACCGCAGGCACAACAACACCAACTCACCTCCACGAAAGAACAACAGAATAACCACACACACACACACACACACCACACACACACACACACACACACACACACACACACACACACACTCTAAACAATCCACCACAGGAAACACAAACAATCCAAACAACACCAAACAGCGCTCACCCCCTCTCAGGGAAAGGAAAAGAAGAAACAGGATAAATAATGTAATACATACACCCATTTTTTATGTATTCCTCAAATTAAACTATGTATATGCATATATACACTTGTAAAGCCAGCTACGCTCGGAATCTGTAACAGACACAGACTAACTATATATATACATGCATCAACTCCACACACCACATTATCAACCACACACATAAGCACAAGACATGTACCTAACTAAATCATCCAATAAATTCCTATAATGTTAACATAAATTTACATACTATATGTCTTTTATACCCTATTTATTTTGTATTCTACGTATCTATGCTCCTTCATTGCTAACATACCTGATTAATTTATCCTCTTCATCTCTCGTAAACTTAAATTGCATCATGTTAACAAAATTATGTTACTTTCATCACCTTTTCTTTTACTGTAAATTTAAATTTTATTATGTTTTAAATTTTATTATATTAATATACTTGTTTATAATGTTTTCATTCTGCTAAAAACCTGCAATAACAAAATTGTCAACAAATCATAAAAATGCACTTGCAGGAAAAATAAATTGTACAAAATAAAAATAACCATGCAGAAACCCAACGGCTGCTAAGGGACGCCAGCATGCCCTCAAACAGCCCGCCCTCCTCCATCAGAGGAGGGAATGAAAAGTGCAAAAAAACGCCGCTAAGCACACGCGACGCACGCACACGCTTGGTGACAGCCGTACTGTGCGGTGATCGTGTGCTGGGCTGCGGGAGCGCATACGGTACTGCACCAAGCCTTATGAACCCGCTTGCAGGAACAGTCGCTCGTTTGTCCGCGCTAAGGCCGGACATTTACGTGCACTGAGGCTTCCGAGCTCCTGACTTTATTAAATCGGGAGCGAAGTTGCAAGAAGATTCGGACACCAGCGGCTGATTTAAGCCATTGAGCAAATTGTCAGTGTTGGTTGTGGGCTGCGGGTTGGCGCGGTTTGCTGCCGTGTGCTGCGTTTCCGGCTGGATCGAGCACCTCGCTGCCGCAGATACTCCATCTGCCGCCCCCGAGGCGTAGGGAATTTCCCAAGTCAGGGCCTGGTCGCTGGCCAGTCACCCGCGCTTGGTAGGACGATAGGGTCGGTGTTGTCGCCTGAGACGGATAACGGCGACAACGAAAGCGACTCCCGACACTCCCTGGCAGCTTTGACTCCCTTTCCGCCGACGGACATGAAAATCATCGGAGCGAGAGCGAGAATTGTCCCTCAAGCGGGAGGGTCGGCCATTGCGATCTTAGGAACTGAAGAGGCGAGTGCAAATAGGGAGCCCTCAGCTCCAAAAACCCCCCTAGCCTTATCACCACCAACTAGAGCTCTTCCACCCCCATCACAGCTTCCACTTGCAAGCGCAACTAAAGACAGGAAAACCCCTACCGTACTGCGACTGCTACTTCCGAAAGGACAAGCGTCGCCTAAGCAAACAATGAAACAACCGCGTAAGGAGACAACCCAAGAGGAGAGGGGTGAAACACCGGCTGTAGAGAGGGGGGGGGGGGGGGGGGACCGGCCGGACGTATCAGTAGACGAGGATGCAAACGCAGCAAATGAGGGTAACTCTGCAGACGCGGGAATGGACGCGGCTAGTAGTAGCTTAGAGTTCCTCACACGTCTGATTCCAGGAAGGAACCAGGCAGCGACAGACGGGGCGGCTGTCCAGCAGGGGTGCTCAGAGGCGGCCTCTGAGAAGACACTCCCTCCAAAACAGACCGATTTAGGAGAGGAAAATGTCCCACGAAAGAGGCCAGCGGCAACTTCCCAAATAACATCCCCAGAAAAGCCAACCACCTCGAAAGGAAAAGCTCCCAGTTTGCAAACGTGCAAAAAGGCATCACATGCCGGCACAAAGGCCACAAAAGGAGTACAGCAAACTGAGGACGGCTTCCAAGTTGCCGAAAAAGAGGCACACGGCCAGAGAAGCGGTGCCCAAACAAGTACGACCACTTGACACCTCAAATAGGTACGTCACATTCACGGACGCGCCGGGGGAACCAACAATAGGGGAACCCACTGAGGAACCGACACAGAACAGTTCAAACACCCCCAATAGTCATTGTATGGACCGAGGACTTCAAAAGCCTCCAAATACTTTTTAAGGGTGTGACATCGTCCACACTATCATTCAAGGTGGCAGGCAGAGATACCTACAAGGTCCTCACAAAATCCAGAGAGGGCTACGACAATATTATGAAGGTAGTGAAAGATAAACGGCTGCACTCATATACTCACAGCACGGAACCATTGAGGCTCCTGAAGGTAGTGTTCCGCAGACTCCCCTTCCAGATGGATCCTAACCATCTGAAAGAGGAACTTGAGGACCTAGGCTACGGAATGAGGGCTGTATCACGCATGAAGACGCCGAAGACAAATCGGCAAACGCCGCTGTTCATGGTCGTCCTGGTAGACAACGTAGAAAACAGGAAGATATTCCAGGTAACTAGGGTCGCAAACATTACGAACGTGCAAGCTGAGAAGTTCCGCGGTAAAGGGCGCAGGGTACAATGCTACTCCTGCCAAGGGTTAAACCACGTGGCAAGATATTGCACAATGCCCCCACGGCGTGTGAAATGCGCGGTGGAGCACCAAAGTAGAGACTGCCCCACACCAAGCACGAACACGCCCAAGTGCTGCAACTGTGGGCTCGCCCACGTAGCAAGCTACAGGGGGTGCGTGGTCTTCAAGAAGGCTGACAACAAACAGACTAGGAACAACATACCGGCGAGAAAAAAACACCACACCAACCAGGAAAATCGAAAATGGCGTAAGTTACTCCAGCATTGCCAAGCCGCGAAATGACGCGCAAGCAACAGCGGGTGGCAAGTGCGCAGGCGCAAGAAGCGCGAACGCGCAGCTAACACGAGCTAAACAGTGACGACCACAGAACACACCAATGACGCGAATAACATCTCCACAAACACCGCTGAAGAACTCCGCGAGATGCGCCTTCTAATGACATCGGTAGCCGAAATGATGAAAACACTACCGCAGCTCCTAGTAACTGCAATTACGACAGCCAACAATGCCCAACAATCCCTCTGGAACCAATATAACCAATGAATAACGCCATTCATGGATTAACAGTTTGCGCCTGGAACGCAATTGGCATACGTACCCAAGGAGGGGAATTCAGGCAGTTTCTCCGGGACGAGGCAATAGATATATGCCTAGTTTCGGAAACTAAGCTAAAACCAGGTATTTACGTACGTGCGGCGAATTACACATGCCACCGCACATATAGGTTAACACATGGAGGAGGCACTGCTATTTATATTAAAAACTGCCTCAAACACCACATTGTTGGTTGGTTGGTTGGTTTAAGGATTAAAGGGACCAAACTGCAGAGGTCATCGGTCCCTTTTCCAAAATACTAAAAATACCCACAGAGAATAAAAAATGTTCAACAGAATAGGAGACAGACGACACAGAACAAAAGAAACATAGACAAGGACCAGACAAAACGAAATAAAATCACACGGAGTGTGACGGTGGTTGGCCGACCATAGGAACAAAAAAAAGGGGAAAAGCTAACCACCGAAAACACATTAAAAACTTAGTTTAAAACCGTGGGCCAAAGGCCAGAATCAACACAAAACAATAAAATAAAACAGAAACACTCAGATTAAAGAATAAAAACTCCCTGCCCTAATAAAACCTAAAACTAAGGCAGCCATAACAGGGTCATCAGATAAAACGGCAGGGAGCGTATCAGGCAGCGCAAATGTCTGCCTGACCACAGCTAAAAGGGGGCAGGCCAACAGAATGTGGGCCACTGTCAAAGCCGCCCCGCAGCGACATACAGGAGGGTCCTCCCGGCGCAGTAAATAACTGTGTGTCAGCCGGGAGTGGCCAATGCGGAGCCGACAAAGGACGACTGAGTCCCTGTGGTTGGCTCGCATGGATGACCGCCACACAGTCGTCGTCTACTTAATGGCACTGAGTTTATTGGGTGTGATCCGATCGCGCCATTCAGCGTCCCAAAGCGCAAAAACTTTTCGGCGGAGGACTGCCCGCAAATCAGTCTCTGGGAGGCCAACATCCAGAGATGGTTTACACGTGGCCTCTTTCGCCAGGTGGTCAACATGTTCATTGCCCGGGATACCACAGAGCGGCCGCAACGCGCAAGAGTATGCAGGGACTCATGGATAGCCATCACCAGACGAAAACGGGGAAAACACTGGTCGAGAGCTCGTAAACCGCTCAGGGAATCGCTACAGATCACGAAGGACTCACCTGAGCAGGAGCGGATATACTCTAGGGCTCGAAAGATGGCGACTAGCTCAGCAGTGTAAATGCTGCAGCCAGCCGCCAAGGACCGTTGTTCGGAATGGTCCCCTAGAGTTAGCGCATACCCCACACGACCAGCAACCATCGAACCGTCGGTGTAAACAATTCCAGAGCCCTGATACGTGGCCAGGATTGAATAAAAGCGGCGGCGGAAGGCCTCTGGAGGGACCGAGTCCTTCGAGCCCTGTGCCAAGTCGAGCCGAAGTCAAGGGCGAGGAACACACCACGGGGGTGTACGCAGAGGCGCCTGGAAAGGGGGTGGAACAGGGAAAAACCCAAGCCCGCAGAGAAGCTCCTTGACGCGTACGGCGATCGGACAACCCGACCGGGGCCGACGGTCCGGCAGATGGACGACCGACTGCGGGAACAGGACACGGTAATTTGGATGCCCGGGCAAGCTAAAAACATGGGCAGCATAAGCAGCCAGTAATTGTTGGCGTCGCACCGGCAGTGGAGGGACACCTGCCTCAACAAGGATGCTGTCCACAGGGCTGGTGCGGAAGGCACCAGTGGCAAGTCGGATCCCGCTGTGTAGTATTGGGTCCAGCACCCGCAACGCAGAGGGGGATGCTGAGCCATAAGCCAGGCTCCCATAATCCAGACGGGATTGGATTAACGCCTGGTAGAGCCGCAACAGGGTAAATCGGTCTGCGCCCCAGCGCGTGTGGCTAAAGCATCTCAGAGCGTTTGGATGCCGCCAACACGCCTGTATAAGCTGCCGGATATGAGGCAGCCAAGTCAACCGGGCATCGAAAACCACCCCCAAAAACCTGTGTGATTCCACCACTGAAAGAAGTTCGCCGGCAAGATAAAGCCGCGGCTCCGGGTGGACAGTGCGTCGCGGGCATAAATGCATTACGCAGGTCTTGGCTGCCGAAAACTGGAACCCATGAGCTACAGCCCAAGACTGCGCCTTGTGGATAGCACCCTGTAGCTGACGTTCAACAGCTGCAATGCCAGTAGAGCTGTAGTAAAGGCAGAAGTCGTCAGCATACAGGGAAGCAGAGACAGAATTTCCCACGGCCGCAGCGAGCCCGTTAATGGCTATTAAAAACAGGCAGACACTTAAAACATAACCCTGAGGCACACCGTTCTCCTGGACGTGGGTGGAACTATACGAGGCTGCGACTTGCATGCGGAAGGTACGATACGACAGAAAATTTCTGATAAAGATCGGCAGAGGGCCCCGAAGACCCCATCCATGAAGCGTAGAAAGGATGTGATCACGCCATGTCGTATCGTACGCCTTCCGCATGTCGAAAAAGACAGCGACCACGTGCTGACGGCGGGCAAAGGCAGTAAGGATGGCCGACTCCAGGCTCACCAGATTGTCGGCGGCCGAGCGGCCCTTACGGAACCCACCCTGAGATGGAGCCAGAAGGCCCCGAGACTCCAGTACCCAAGTCAAGCGCCGGCTCACCATCCGTTCGAGAAGCTTGCAAAGAACGTTGGTGAGGCTAATGGGGCGGTAGCTGTCCACCTCCAAAGGGTTCTTGCCTGGTTTCAGAATGGGGATAACGATACTTGCCCGCCACTGCGACGGAAACTCACCCTCGACCCAAATACGGTTGTAAAGGTCGAGGAGCCGTCGCTGGCAGTCCACTGAGAGGTGTTTCAGCATCTGGCAGTGGATGCTATCTGGTCCAGGAGCGGTATCAGGACAAGCGGCAAGGGCACTGCGGAATTCCCACTCACTGAATGGAACATTGTACGATTCTGGATAGTGGGGGCGAAACGAAAGGCTCCGACGTTCCATCCGCTCTTTAATGGAGCGGAAGACCTTAGGGTAATTCGCAGAAGCGGAACTCATATCAAAATGCTTTAAGTGGTTTGCAATGACGTCGGAGCCAGTACAAACTGCTCCATTCAGTGAGAGCGCAGGGACGCTGACAGGTGGCCGATAGCCGTAGACGCGTCGAATCTTGGCCCAGACCTGCGATGGAGTGACATGGAGGCAAATGGTGGACATGTACCGCTCCCAGCACTCCTGCTTGCTTTGGCGGATAAGGCGGCGGGCCCGCGCACGCAGCAGTTTGAAGGTGATCAGGTGTTCAATGCAGGGATGTCGCTTGTGACGCTGTAGCGCCCGCCGGCAATCTGTAATCGCTGCAGCGATCTCAGGCGACCACCAAGGCACAGTCCGCCGCCGAGGGGACCCAGAAGAACGGGGAATGGCAGATTCGGCGGCAGTAACGATGCCGGTGGTGACCGATTGAACCACCGCATCAATGTCGTCATTAGAGAGAGGCTCAAGAGCGGCAGTGGAGGAGAACAAGTCCCAGTCATCCTTATTCATAGCCCATCTGCTAGGGCGCCCAGAAGAGTGACGCTGTGGTAGTGCAGAAAGATCGGAAAGTGGTCACTACCATACAGACGGTAAGAGGCTAGGGCTACAGATTGAAAGGTCAATGGCGGAGTATGTGCCATGCGCCACACTGAAGTGTGTGAAGGCACCATCATTTAAAATCGAGAGATCGAGCTGCGACAATAAATGCTCAACGATGGCGCCTCGACCTGTTGCCACTGACTCACCCCACGGAGGGTTATGGGCGTTGAAGTCGCCCAATAGCAAGAAAGGCGGCGGCAATTGGGCTATCAGCGCAGCCAGGACATGCTGCGAGACAACACCATCCGGTGGAAGGTAAAGACTGCAGACGGTAACAGCCTGTGGCGTCCACACCCGAACAGCGACAGCCTCTAAAGGTGTTTGGAGAGGGACAGACTCGCTGTGCAGAGTGTGAAGGACATATATGCAGACGCCACCAGACACCCTTTCATAAGCTGCTCGGTTCTTATAATAACCCCGATAGCCACGGAGGGCGGGGGTTCGCATTGCCGGAAACCAAGTTTCCTGCAGAGCAATGCAAAGGAAAGGATGAAGGCTGATAAGCTGGCGGAGCTCAGCTAGATGGTGGAAGAAATCGCTGCAGTTCCACTGGAGGATGGTATTGTCCATGGCGGAGAAAGGCGGACGGGACTGGGAAGGCAGATTACGCCGCTGGGTCACCTGCTGCCTCCGATTGAGCACCCGTGCTAGTGCTATCCATGGCGTCTGAGGGACCGGCGAGATCGAGGTTCTCAGCGGACGCCAGGATCTCCACCTCGTCCTCAGACGCAGAGCTGGAAGGTGGCGGTGGGGTGGCTGCCACCGCGAGTTCCTTGGGCTTAGAGCTCTTCTTCTTTGATTTCTCACGCTGCTCCTTGGGTTTAACTGGCTGGGAGGGCTTCACCGATTCAGTCTCCGGGACTGAGGAGGATCGTGAAGCCCGTCGACCAGCTGATTGTGGGCACTTACGCCACTGTCGGTCGTCAGCCTTCCCACTGGTGGAAACCTGGGAAGGGAGGGACCCGAGGGACCCCTTGCGAGCGTGAGAAGCCGAAGAAGTTGGACACTTCTCCGGCTTAGAAGCAGGGACGGACGTCCCTGATGGGGGGGATGGTGTTGCCCCTGAGGTAGGTGGCGCAGGAGCAACCCGGTGGGTAGATCCCCCCACTGGCAAGGGGGCAGGAGGAGTTGTACCACTCAGCGATCCGGCCAGAAGTCGCGAAACTGATGGGGCGAGCACAGGTGTTGTAGCAGCGGCGTAGGATGATGTCATTCTCACGGGATGTAATCGGTCGTATTTCCGTTTGGCCTCAGTATAAGTCAGTCGGTCCAGGGTCTTATATTCCATGATTTTGCGTTCTTTCTGGAAGCTTCTGCAGTCAGGCGAGCAAGGGGAATGATGCTCTCCGCAGTTGACACAGATGGGAGGCGGGGCACATGGAGTATCGGGATGAGATGGGCGTCCACAATCTCGACATGTGAGGCTAGAAGTACAGCGAGAGGACATGTGACCGAACTTCCAGCACTTAAAGCACCGCATCGGGGGAGGGATGTAGGGCTTGACATCACAACGGTAGACCATCACCTTGACCTTCTCCGGTAATGTATCACCCTCGAAGGCCAAGATGAAGGCACCGGTAGCAACCTGATTGTCCTTCGGACCCCGATGAACGCGCCGGACGAAATGAACACCTCTACGCTCTAAGTTGGCGCGCAGCTCGTCGTCAGACTGCAAAAGTAGGTCCCTATGGAAAATAACTCCCTGGACCATATTTAAACTCTTATGTGGTGTAATGGTAACGTGAACATCCCCCAACTTGTCACAAGCAAGTAACCTGCGTGACTGGGCGGAGGATGCCGTTTGTATCAGTACTGACCCAGAGCGCATTTTGGACAAGCCCTCCACCTCCCCAAACTTGTCCTCTAAATGCTCGACGAAGAACTGAGGCTTTGTGGATAGGAAAGACTCCCCATCAGCTCTCGTGCAGACTAAGAATCGGGGGCGAATAACTATTACCTCCATCCTGAGACTTACGCTCCTCCCACAGCGTGGCCAGAGAGGGGAACGTTTTCGGATCGTACTTTTGAGCATTAAATTGAGCCAAAGAACGCTTAGAGACTGCTGGCGGCTGGCCGCCAGCGAGAGATGATGTACCACGCTTCATTGCGGGTCATCCGCCCTGATGCCACCTACTCCGACCAAGGGCCCTCCCCACGGGCGCCACCCAGCCGCAGCAATAGCCACCTGGCAGGATGTCCGTTGCCGGGAGTCCTGATGCCCCAGGGAGACGGGCATCTACTCCTTGGCATACGTGGGGAGTTAACGGCGCAGGCATCAGTAGAGCGATCCCTGTGTTGTCAGGGGGCTACAACCAATAGGGTACATGGCGGCCCCACCACAACGGACTGGCTACCGTGCTGGATCTTAGGTGCAAAAATGTCCAAGGTCGTCGTCGCAGTTAAAAGCAACACTGCAGAGTGCAGCGTCGTAATCGCACCCAGTGACGTATCCCCGCCCAAGAGACGGAAAACGAGCGGGACACCATTGCAACGACGAAAAAGTTGGCTAAAGGTCTCAATGCACGACGGTTACAGTGCACCATGTAAGGCGCCCTTCCCGAATTGGCTCGCTCTTCGGAATAATTTAGAAAGATGGAGGTCAAACCCGAGAGGGGACCATCACATAAGGCCGAAACATTTGAGACTCCTTTTAGTCGCCTCTTACGACAGGCAGGAATACCGCGGGCCAATTCTGATCCCCGAACCCGCAGGGGGGAAACACCACATTGTGCAACTGCCAAGACCTCGCACAGTTGAAGCCACAGCAGTTGTTCTAAAAACATCGTCAGGCGAAACCACATTCGTTGCAACCTACCGACCACCAGGTAAACTACTGGACCCGGCGGACTTCGCGGCATTGTTGTCCATCCGCGGTAAAATCTTTATCGCGGGGGACCTCAATGCCAAACAAGCCGAATGGAACTCCAGAGTGACCAACACGAGTGGACGTCGCCTGTTAAATGTGGTTCGACAGCACAACCCAGTCGCCCTGGGACCGTATGATCCCACCTCCTACCCTGCAAAAGGCGGCCGTCCCGACGTGCTCGACATCGCACTGCTGAAGGGAGTGGGCAACCGCACAACTGCGACAACCCGAAACGCGCTCTCGTCGGATCACCTACCGGTAATATTCGACCTGGAGGTTCAAGGCGAGCTACTCCAGAGCCACCGAAGGCCACTAGGTAAAGTCAACTGGGAACAGTTTAGAGAGAGCCTGCAAGGTACCCTCAATGACATCCCAGACACAGCTGACATAGGTACAGACGAGGCAATCAGAAGACTTAATGCAGCTACAATACAGGCTGTAGCAAATGCGTCCCCCAGAGGCCCACAAAAAATTAAACTTCTCACGCCAACTCCCCCCAGAGCTAATAGACGCTATAGACGCTATAGCCGCTATAGCCCGCAAAAATAGAGTCTTTCGGGAATGGCAAGTAACCAGAAGTCCAGTCACTAAGCGTCTCCTCAACAGGCTCAGGAGAGAGTTGAAAGTGGCGGTGGAAGGCCATCGTAATAGGGAATGGGAATGGAAAATAGCCAGCTTGCAGATAAACGATGGGTCAGCCTGGAAAACGACAAAGTACTTTCTGAGGAAAGGTCAAAGCATCCCTCCCCTACAAGCCAGGGGTGAGGCGATATGCGAGCCTGACGCCAAGGCCAGTGCCCTGGCTGATGTCTTTGCGGAGAACTTCACTCTGTAGAGGATCCCATTGATGAGGAGCACATTCGTCTAGTGCAACAACGGCTCCCAGTCTTCCTCGAAAGTGATGCAGGAACAGACATAGAAGACTTCTCAGTGGAGGAAGTACAGGCACAATTGAAGCAGTTAAACCTGAGGAAAGCGGGGGGGGGGGGGGGGGGGGGGGTGCGACCAGCTAGAAAATGCAGTACTACGTACTACTTCAGTTACCACAAGCAGCCATTCGCCCCATCACCGCGATCTTCAATCGAATCATGCAGACTGGCAACTTCCCCTCTGCATGGAAAGATGCAGAGGTGGTTGCCATACCAAAACAGGGCAAAGACACCAGGCTTCCACAGAATTACAGGCCGATCAGCCTTTTACCAGCAATCGCTAAGGTATTTGAGCGCCTGTACTCTAAAAGGCTAATGCTTCACGTAAATGCGGAGGAGCTGATCCCGCCGGAACAATTCGGCTTCCGACGTGGACACAGCACAGAGCAACAGCTGTTACGTCTTGTGGAGGGTGCGATGGGTGCCCTGGAGAGTCGGCAGTACGCAGGGGTAGTGCTGCTTGATGTCTCTAGGGCTTTCGATTGCGTGTGGCACGAGGGCCTCCTCTACAAACTGTTTGCAATGGGGGTACCTACGCCACACGTTCGACTCATCAAGTCTTACCTTAGTGGACGAACGTTCAATGTCCGTGCGGGAGCGGGTTTATCCACAGCAAGGCCCATACAGGCGGGAGTGCCACAGGGTTCTGTCCTTGGCCCCCTGTTGTACTCCTTATATACCTCGGACACGCCAAAGGCTAACAGTCTCGCTCGCATTGTACGCCGACGACACCGCGTTGTATTCCAGAAGCGCGAACGTGAACCTCATGCGGCGCCGCCTCCAGACGGCATGTGGAGCTCTAGGTACATGGGCCACAAAGTGGCGCCTGAAATATAATGCCAGCAAAAGCCCGGCAATCATCGTTACGAGGAAAAGAATCTCCATCGACCTACAGCCGGTGCGGATCATGGGAGGCCCCATCACATGGACCCGCACTGCAAAATACCTTGGGGTGACCCTAGACAGGCGCCTCACGTGGGGACCACACATAAGGGTAAAGCCTATGGCAGATTGAGAGCGCTATAGCCAATCCTGAACCCGAAGACAACCCTACCCACACGCTGCGGCATTACGCTGTTTCTCGCCCTTATAAGGCTGGTGATGGAGTATGTGGCAGTACTGTGGGGCAACGCGGCAGACTGCCACATCCGGAGATTACAGGGCCTCCAGGGTAGAGTACTTACGATGATCATGAAACTCCCGCGTGATTTTCCCACTAGGGAGTTGCATACCATCATTGGAGTGCAGCCAATAAAGGAAAGAATAAGACAGACCGCTCAATTTTTATATGAGAAATCACAGCAGTCAGAACAGACTGGTCTCGAACCTCGGGAAGCAGATACATAGAAGGGGCACAACAAGACGGCCCGACCTGCTACGGCAGTAAAAACCACTACAGTAACGATTATTAACTAACATAAAATGCTCATCACAAAATAGGACCAACACACACGATAGGCCCACTCAAAAATACATATTAGGAAACGCAGGAATAGTACAAAGCACTTAACTCGCTTAACCTAGAGATAGTCAGGCACTATCCAACTCGGTAAAGAGCAGTAGGCCGCTAAGCACAGAGTCGTCGCGTGGATGCCAAGCGGAGTGGACCTCGCAGCGCAGCCGCCGACCGCCAGCAGCCGTAGCTCGCCCGCTATCCCCTCCAGCCGGCCGCGCGCCAGCCGGCCGCTACCAGCGCTCCGCAGCCAGTCGCCCGGCAGCGCCCGAGGAGTGCGCATCAGCCGCTCCCGGTGCAGCCGCCCAGCGGCAATCGGCCGAGTGCCGAAGGGTTGAGCTCGCTCCCCTTCAACACAAAGCCGCGCAACCAGTCGCGGACTGCCGCGAAAGAGCTTCGGCTCGCATCTCCCCTTAGCCTCCGGTTACCCAACGCCCCCAACGTGATTCTCACGTTCTTTTGTGGACTCTGAGGCAGTACCAGGGCTCCTTCACGGGACCACGCCCGCGTGCTGAAGGCCATTCTTCTTCCGCACCTCCTTTAGGTGCCGCGCTTGCACCAACAGCGCATGTTAGCGTAACGCAGGGAACACCCACTTCAATAGGGAACAAGAGACTTCTCTCGCCTATCGAGAAAAGCAAAATTGTCGTTTCCCCCCTCCCACCTAATAAGTAAGCCTAAGTGCGAGATGGCGGACGCTGCTAGCACTTCCCCTGCTGTCACCCGCAGTAAGACTGCAACACATGAGGCGCGAGGATTGACTGCACCCGCCGAAACTTGCGCCCCGCCCGCTACCGAAGGCAAGGGTGCGGCCGGCGACGTTCGACAGCTTGGCGCAATAGCATCTTGAGTGGCGCCGGCTAATCACCGATCTTTTCGGGGCGGACGTCTCTCCCACTAAAACAACTACACTCAACATCACGTTGCACTCACCTGTCACTGGACAGTCATGTACCATTCTCCCACCGACGCCGCAGCCTCAAGAGATCGAGGCAGCGGCGGCGGATGTGGACACACAAAACTACTACACAGAGCCCTGGCAGGTGGAGGGCCCAAAACGCAGACCCAAAAAAACACCAGCACAAACAAGCGAGCAACCAAACTCGCTAGGCAATCTAAAGTCGCTGTTGCCTACACCCACTAGCTCACCTCAGGCTAGCAACATTAACACACAACAAAACGCAAACACAGCAGTGGCGAACAACAACAACGAAGCACACAAAGCCACAGCGGTGCCCACACAACATAAGACTGGTTTCCCCCAGTTGTTATACAAAACTATGGGAACCTTAGTGCCCTTAACACTGCATTCGCGGAGAGGCACATTAACAGCACATTACATGCAAAGTACTCGGAGCATAGGGCCTCACTGTACGTTGCCACAGACAACGAATATAAAGATCTTCTGACCTTCCTCAAAGATCGGGAGATCGAACATTACACGTACAGAACGCTGGATGAGAGAACCCAGCAGTACGTGATCAAGGGAGTGGACCCCAGCACCCCCAACGAGACAGTACATGCGGCCCTTTGTTATCTAGGATTCGACTGTAAAAGTGCCTCCCGGATGACAGGGTTCCGTACACACGCACCGTTACCACACTACATGGTTGAGTTAGCCGACACGGCTGATTCCCGCGCCATCCTGCAGATAAAGAGCTTTCTGCGGATGGGCGTACGTGTAGAACTTTACGAACCACCCAACGTCCCCCAACAATGCAACAACTGCCAGCGGTTCGGCCACTCGGCCCTCCGCTGCGGCCTGGCAACTCGCTGCCGCGGATGCGCTGGCAATCACAGATCCAACACTTGCACACAAACACAGCCAAACCAGCGACGCTGTGCCAACTGCGGTGGGACCCATGCGGCAAACTTCAGACAGTGCAGTACATAAAAACTGGCGCTGAAGCGTAAACAAGACAAAAGCAGGGTACTGTACGACATACTACGCCGAAGGCCAGCGCCGAACCCAGTAAGGAACGGCGTAACGTTTGCCACGATTGCACGCCCTGGCGGAACGGCACAAGCTGCGGAACCTCAGCGCCCTACACACACACGTGAAACAACCGCTGCAACAGCCACAGGCAACACCTGAAACCCAACAAGCATCGGTACCAACACCTATGCCCCCAAACAACACGACCCCACTCCCGGAAATCACGTGCTGCGAAGAAACACACACTATACAGGAAAACACATCCACACAAGAACCCCCCGAAGCCCAGAGGAGGAATAGACGTACACGCAAACACAGGGCGGGGAACACGAAATCACCACAACGGGCCACGCAGCAACAACAGAACAGCAACACACAGGAAAACAGTCAACAAGACACCGAGACTTTAACTCACACCACCATCCCCCTCACCACAGAAGCAACACAGGCGCCACAACCTCTGTCACAAAGCACAAATGCCGCTCCTAACAACACACCAATACCCGCACAAGCGGCCGCTAACTCCGCAACAGCACCTCAGGCTGCCACACCCAACACCAACACACCCCCTGGGGGAATACTGGAAACACTATTCACTCGACACACGACCGTTCAAATCCTTACCAAGGCACTGACGGCCGTCGCTACACTCATCACCCAGCTCACGAGCGCCGAACCCGGGCAATACTGGGCTGTCATACACACTGCCATCACGACACTCTTTCACACCCTTACATGAATAATATACCACACCCGGCCCATACGCAGACCCACACACACCATCACAGATCCTGTTCTGGAATACAGACTCGATCCACAACGAAAGGGCAGAATTTGCCGCGTTCATGGAGCGCAAGGGAATTCTTGTCGCGCTACTGAGCGAGACTAAGCTTAAAACGCAGAAACAAACTTTCACGGCTATTGTGTCTATCGTACCGACCGGCCGGGCGACGCCGTGGCAGGTGGAACTGCAATCGTCATACACAGACATTGAGCACACAAACATAGAGCTCCCTGAACTGGAAAAATCGAGGCTACGGCCGTCAGAGTCAAGTTCAACGGAGCCTACACCACACTGATATCGGTATACAACAGCCCTGTAGGAATCTCAACACGCGATATCAGCACGTTACGCAACATTTCACCGCGAGTAATAGTCGCTGGAGATCTGAACGCAAAACATCCAGAATGGAATTCACGCATACGAAATCCCAACGGCAAAAAACTGTACGAACATTCACTAGGCAGAAACTACATTACACTAGCGCCGACTGAACCGACGCACATTCCCTATCAGAGGGAACACAGGCCAGACGTGATAGACATGGCCCTCATTAAGGGCATTACAGCGACACTCAACGTCGCCGTTAAAAACGATCTGCCCTCAAACCACCAACCTGTAATACTTTACATTGAGGAAACACTGCAGCACACGGAACAACGCAAGATGTTGGACTACGGGCGTGCGAATTGGACATTGTTCAAGCAAACGCTTGATAGCCACATCCCACCTATACACGAAATTAACGAAACAGCACAAATTGACTAGGCAGAAGAAACCCTCACCAACGCCGTCCAGGGCGCAATGGCAGACACCATACCTGATCACACCCCACAACAACGCAGTGCGGCCCTGCGCCAGGAAATCCTGGGCCTAATCTCAATGAGGAATCGCCTCAGGAGACAATGGCAGCGCACCAGGCGCCCGTACTTCAAACGGCACATTAACAGACTACAGGGCATCATACACGATAAAATACAAACACACAGAACACAACAGTGGAACCAAAAACTTGAAGGGCTGGACACCACACGACCTGGCGTGTGGCAACTAGTCCCACACTTCACCAGGGAGAAAATATACACCCCAACGCCTCAAGGGCCTGACGGACCTGCATACTCAGCGGAAGAGAAAGCAGAACTAATGGCCAGAACACAGCGTCATTCACACCGAACCTGGTACCATCAGATCCAGCGTTCACACTTGCTACTGACCAAGAGGTTACACGCATTCTAGGCCAACCATCGCGCGACGACATTCGACATGCTAGCACAGCCGAAGTCTCCTGGGCTATAATGCATTCCGCTGCTAGGAAAGCCCCTGGTCACGATGACATTCAAAACCGTGTCCTCCAGAAGCTCACGGATAAAGCAACTGAGTACCTAACACACATAACGAATGCCATACTAAAACACCAACACTTCCCCGCCTTTTGGAAGACTGCCAAGGTCCTGATGTTCAGGAAGCCGGGGAAATACCACAGCCTCCCACAAAATTACCGACCCATCAGCCTTCTGAGCTCGCTCAGTAAGGTTGTTGAGAAGGTGATTCTCAAACGCTTCACTAGGCACTGCATAACAAATGACATCCTGAGACCGGAGCAATTCGGCTTCAGGAATCACCACTCCACAACACAACACAACAACTCCTACGGGTCGTTGAACATATAACACATGGCTTCAACATAAACAAAGCTACAGGGGCAGTGTTCCTGGACATCGAAAAGGCTTTCGACCGTCTATGGCACAACGCCCTCATCCGCAAACTCAGCGACGCGGTATTCCCCGACGGGCTGCTGCGTCTAATACACTCATACCTCACAGACAGGAGTTTCAACACTGACGTGCAGGGAAAACAATCAACACAACACGGTATACACGCGGGAGTACCCCAGGGAAGCATCCTAGGGCTCCTACTGTTTAACCTCTACATAAACGATCTCCCAACCACACACAACACAATGACGGCAATCTACGCGGATGACACAGCCATCCTCGCGCAAGATTGGAAACCATGAAACATTACGTCACGCCTACAGACTGCACTCAGAGTGGGCGAGCCTTGCTTGGAGAAATTGCGTGTTAGAGTAAACGTCGACAAGTGCGAAGCCGTTCTGTTGACTAAAAGACCGAAGCAACTGCGCAAACACCGCTACTCCAGACCAGTAACTCTACATGCACGCCCAATACGTTTCCGTGAGGAAGTCAAATACCTCGGTGTCTGGCTGGACCGGAAATTACTCTGAGGGGACCACATACAACACATAACCAACCGAGCTAGCGCGAGGCTCAAACAGCTCTCTCCTATGCTCAACAGGCGTAGCACACTGAACAGAAGGGTGTCGAGGTCCATGCACATGACGCTTATCCGACCCCTGATGACGTACGCAGCTCCAGTCTGGGGATACGCTGCGTCTACACGCCTGCGCCTTCTGCAGCTCATACAAAACACAGTACTCAAAATCATAAGCAATGCTCCACGATACACACGCATCGCGGACCTTCACCGGGAATACCGACTCGAGACTCTCACGGAGGTAATCCACAAACTCACCACAAGACTATACAGAAACTCTAGACATTCGCAGAACCCGTTTATTCTGAATAGATGGAAACAAAGACCAAAAGACATACTTGCAAGGACATAACATCAATGGCCAAGCATACGCAAACATAACGGCACAGGCGAGCCCCTGTTAATCAGACGCCATTACTGGATATCCAGCTGGAATACACTGCCGAATAACTGGCACCACGCAGGGAAGCCGTACCGTACACTGCATGCAAACAAGCTCCACACATCCCCCACACAGTGAGATGATCTATGGCCGATCTCCCACTACCGTATAACGATCTTAATTGTTCCAGGAATGTAGCGGCTGCAGCAACTGGGATACATCGTCATCTCTTGCCACAGTAATGATGCATGATACCCAACCAACAAATCCAACCTTGCATGAACTATCGCAGCTAATAAGCCACTACTGCTCTTACTACACATCCCAGTGTCGCAGAGGTTTATTTCCCACGGCACGAGCCATGGCACTTTTTTCCCCTCTGCTCTTCAAATCGCTACCCTCATTCGCGTTTCGTCCACTATCTATCACCTGATGGACCGTGTTAATGCGTAGTCTTACCCAGATGCACGGATAACATCACAGCCCAGCATCCTGTGATCCACTTACTAGATAACTAACATGTTTATGGAGGTGACAGTAGAACTTTTGGTTTGGTCACCACGTTGGTGCGGGCGTGGAGGGGCCCCATCTCTATCAAATCGAGTGCGTACAGCGGGTGACACAGTGTATAAAGCACGTGTGAATAACTCTGACTTGTACAACAATCTCTTACATGCCGCGAGAGCACAAGGTATGGAATACTATACATATTCCATCTCGCGGAAACGACCTCTGAAGGTCGTGTTCAAAGGAGTACCGATGAAGTACTCCAATGAACATGTAAAGGAGGACTTGGAAGACCAAGGCTTCGTAGTTCAATCCGTAACGAAAATGAGGGACCCAAAAACCAACAGGCGCGGCCCTCTAGTGCTCCTGTGTGCGGACAGCGCGGACAAAAACCGCGAGCTGTTCAAGTTAAAATTAATAGGCACGTGTGAAGTCACAGCAGAAAACTTGAGCTAAACAGGTGGCTATGCCCAGTGCTACCGCTGCCTTGAGTTAGGACATGTGGACAAGCACTGTGGAATGCAACCATACTGCGTACGTTGTGCCGCTGCTGCGATCGAGTGCGACGTGAAGGGGGAACCATACAGGGACTTCGAACCGAAGTGCAATCT
Source organism: Schistocerca americana (assembly GCF_021461395.2). Lineage (NCBI taxonomy): Eukaryota > Metazoa > Arthropoda > Insecta > Orthoptera > Acrididae > Schistocerca > Schistocerca americana. The sequence goes on along the minus strand of NC_060126.1, from coordinate 91,512,160 downwards.
CTGTGACGGCGAGCACGTGGCATCTTATCGTGGTTTTCCACGGCACAAAGCAGCAATGGCGGCGAGTCCGCCGCTGGCCAGACATCCACGCGCCATTTTGTCGGCAACAGCAATGTCGGCGAGACCGCCGCTTGCGAGGCAGGACACGGACGCGACAACGCAACACAAGCCGACCGCCACGACGCCGTCGGCAGTCTGAGCGCCAGCTACGAGCGCATGATGATGGCAATGGAGCAGCAAATGTTCGCGATGATGGAAAAATTCATGTCCCTCGTCGTGAACGTTATCAGCGAGCTTCCCGCCAAGATTGCGGCCGCAATGCAGAAGGCAACAAATATAACCAACTCCACAACCTAGCAGGGCAGCGCCTCGAGAAATTAAAATCTGCCTCTGGAACGCCCGCGGTCTACGAAAACAGGCCGCAGAATTTCGCGAGTTAATTCGCCAAGAGAATGTGGACTTATGTCTCGTAACAGAGACGTTCCTGAAGCCCAGAGTCCGGGTCGGAATCTCTAATTATTTATGTCACCGCGGCGACAGGCCAACCCACGGAGGGGGAACGGCAATATACGTTCGTCGGACACTAAACCATTACAAAATCCACCTGCCGCCGCTGCAGACAGCCGAGGCGGCTGCGGTTGCAGTAAACACGGCGCATGGAAAAAATCACGGTCGGTGTCGTGTACAAGTCGCCGCGTCGGTGCCTGCAACGAGAAGACATCGACAAACTGTTGTCACTGCCAGGAAAACCCGCTGGGAGGCGACTATAATTCCAAAAATCAAGTCTGGAATTCCAGACTTACGAACACGAGTGGACGGCAGCTGCAACGCTTCGTAGAGCGCCATAACGCCGTAGTTGTCGCCCCACACGAACCGACTATTTTTCGACCTACAGGGCTGCCGGACGTGATTGATATATTTATCAACAACGGCGCCCGACAGAACCTGACAGCGAGCACAAGGCCGCCTATCAGCTCCGATCATGTCCCAGTCATGTTCGAAGTTGAGGCGGAACTTGTGCCAGTATCAAGAAGAGGGCTTGACTTACGCAGAATCAACTGGGACCAATACCGCGAAGCCATGGTGGCAGCGTTGGAACAACTCCCGGACCCGGCCGCGAACGGCGTAAACGTGGCTCTACAGCAGTACACAAACTGCGTGGTGGAAGCAGCAACCAACGCCACACCACCCAGACCAGCAGCCGACCATCGAAGCTGCAAACCACAGCGTCTGCCACGAGATCTGGAGAACCTAATCTCCAAGAAAAACCGGGTTGCCAGAGAATGGCAACGCACCCGCAATCCGGCCATCAAACCGACACTCAATCGGTTGCGCCGGGAAATCAAGGTCGCAGCAGAACAACACAGGCACCAGGAGTGGGCGACCAAGATCTCCCAGCTCAACACGGAAGATTGTTCGGCGTGGAGAACGGTAAACAGTTTCATCCGTCGAACGATGAAAATTCCTCCGCTACAGGTCGGCGCGGACTTTGTCAGCGAGCCGAACGCAAAGGTCAACTCCCTGGCCGATGCGCTCGCCGCTAATTTCACATCGGTGGAGGACCCAGTCGACGCAGCGCATATTCGACTCGCCAGGGATCGTCTTCCCCGCTACCTTGCGACGAGAGACCCTGACGACCACATCACGCCGATAGCCGTCGACGAGATGAAACTGCTGCTGCGTCACCTTCAAGCTCGCAGAGCCGCGGGTCCAGACATGGTGACGAACTCGCTCCTTACGCAACTCCCAGAAGAGGCAGTGGCCAAACTCACGGAATTCTTGAATGAAGTGCTGCGAACAGAAGAGTTTCCGCAAATTTGGAAGCACGCAGAAGTAGTGGCCCTACCAAAACGAGGGAAGGACGCGCGGATGGCAAAGAACTACCGCCCGATTAGCTTGCTGCCGACACTCTCCAAAGTCTTTGAGCGGCTATATATGATGCGCCTCCTGCGTCATATCACTGAGGAAGAAATCCTACCGGATGAGCAGTTTGGGTTCCGGCGAGTACACACTGCCACGCACCAAGTCCTACGGCTGACTGAGGAAGTGTTCGGAGCAGTTGACCAACGCGAGTATTTCGGAGCTCTCCTGCTCGACGTGCCACGCGCCTTCGACTCAGTGTGGCACGAAGGCCTCCTGTGTAAGTTGCTTACACTGGGAGTACCCGTGTCACACGTGAGTCTCCTGCAGAGCTATCTACAGGACAGGACGTTTCACGTTCGGGCAGACAGTGGAATTTCCACGGAGCGCCGGATACTCGCGGGTGTACCGCAAGGCTCGGTCATCGGCCCGACGCTCTACTCGGTCTACACAGCGGACCTCCCACGTACAGGTGCAGTCAACAACGCCCTGTACGCGGACGATACCGCCGTCTACGGCCGCAGCAGATGCCCCCGAGCTCTACAACGGCGTCTGCAAGCGGCAACTGTGGCGTTAGAAGAATGGGCCACGAAATGGCGTCTGCCTTATAATTCAGAGAAAAGCCAGGCGATCATCATTGCGCACCGGCATGTTCCGGGAGACCTTGAGCAGCTGACAGTCAGCGGAAGACCTGTACCGTGGAACAACAGTGCAAAATATCTTGGCGTCACGCTAGACAAGCGTCTAACGTGGCGCCAACACATCGGAGAAGTGAGGAGGAAGGCACTGGGAAGACTGCGCATGTTGTACCCGGTCATCAACCCCACATCATCGCTGCCAGCAGACTTAGGTCTCACCCTGCATAAAGCCACCATCAGCCCGCTGTTTCATTATGCAGCGATGGTCTAGGGCAACGCAGCCGAGACCAACATCCGCCGTCTACAAACGGTCCAGAACAGGGCCCTCAGAACGGTGCTGCATTTTCCGCGGGACTTCAACACCGCGGAACTACACGACGTCGCACGAGTACCTCTACTCAGACAGCGGTTTCAACATGCTGCCCAAGATTTCTACCAGAAGGTCGAAGCATCGCGTAACCACAAGGTGCGCGATCTCGGCCACCGACCACAATGGCGCGCCACGCTGCGCTGGCCAGGTCTCCTTCGCATGCAACAACAGTGCCGCAAAGAGAAGACTTTTCTCATGGGATGTTCCCGTGCAGAACCAGACTAAACCACCCAAAGACTTACCACTAACATGGTACACCGTATTTCTGGAAGAAAGAGAGTCGTCCTCACGAGTGTTGACGCAGATACTGCGACACACACACACACACACACACACACACACACACACACTTATGCACTGGACCAGTGCCAGACCGCACCAGTCTGCGCTGAGCCGCCGTAGCGAGAGGACGCTCTGGCTCAACGCTGCTGCTATTGTTCCGCTCGCGCTATTGTTCTCGCGCGTCTTTGTCTGCGCGCCTTTATCAAGGTGCGTTGGTCAACGGCGTCTGCGTGGCAGAAGCAAAAGCGTGTCTCTCCTGCTGACCACTCGCCTGCGAGTTAGTTGGCGGCAGAACTGTCGTGTTATCTGCTACCGCCTGTGGCACAAATCGATTCAGGAATCGATTTGCGTCACGCCTAGGGAATGTTAGGGCACGCCGTGATCCAGGACCCCCTTCACGTGGGACCAGTCCGCGGTCACTAGAGTTAGGAAATACCATCATTCCATCTCTTTTCAGCTGCCCTATGGACCCGAATAACTGCGACCTAACCGCCATGGAGGATTCTGCCCCGTCAGAGCGCGCTATGGCGGCAGCAACTTCCTGTTGCGGGAATAACCTATTCCCCAGCAGCACCAGGACAAACCCCATATCAATAGCGAGGACCCCACAAACAGATAGGACGTCTTTTTAAACTTTTTTCCAGGTTCTGCAGGCACAGCACTCAAGTGCTTACGCTGCCCTCACACGTGCCTCAGGAAGGCACGACAGTCTCGGAGTCGGAGTCACCAGTGCCAGAAGCCAGCGGGAACCCGCAGCAGCCACTTCGGTGGCTGAAGCCATCTCGCCGCCCTTCTCACCTCTCTCCAGGGGTTGCTCCCCAGAGGACGCTTGCGTCGCGAACAGAGCCAGTCAAGGAGAAAGGTTGAGCTGCACAAGGAAAAGACGTCGAGAAGGAAGATTCTCGCCGTACGAAGACCGAAGAACTTCCTCGTAAACACGAGACTTTCGAGAAATCAAAGCAAAAAGTCGTGAAGAGTCGCAAGACTCATAGTTCCCGCAGCTTGCTGTACGTCCCCAACGAGACTCACTCGTTCTGTGTTAGGGCACGACCAGCACCAGGGGCCAATTCTCGTTGGACCACCCCGCGTGCTGTAGGAAACTTCTCTTCTCTCGCGCTGACTGCGGCGCCGCGCATTGCACTAAGCGCTGTAGCTCGTGGGGACCCCCCCCCCCCCCCACTTGCCTAGGGTCAATGAATAGGGAACCAAACACCGTGGACCCCAGATGTTCACCCCCTCGCCCCGCTCCGTCGCCCTCTGACTACATGGCGGACTGCAACGAATTCTACATTGCCATTACAGATGCAGCAGAACAAGCGACCACGCCGAACAGCTCCCGGTTTGAACAGGGGCTGTATTCGAACCTGCACACCACACCCTTCACGGACGATGCAGCAGCAGAAGATCCCACTCCGGTCATTGCACCGGAGCCCATGGACCAAGAGAGGATGTGCCTTAAGAGGAACACAGGTATTGGCTCAGACGAAGAGCCTCACGCCGCAGACAAAAGACCCTGCAACGAACAGCCCCCCCCCCCCCCTGAACAGAGCTTCACTTACCCGAGGAAGACAGCCAGAGGTGCCACCATCACACCAGCGGCTGCCCCAGTAGCCACAAACAACTCGTTCTCCCTGCTCGCCCCCAAACCCGCGAACGCGGTGGAGGCAGCAACGGAAAGCGTCCGCACCATACAGGGTGCCAGGAAGATAGTGCCCATCATAGACACATATGATGGCCCCTATACGGAACTGTATGAAGCTCTGGAAGCCAGTTCGAAGTCCGCACTGCAGCGTACAACACCCTGAAAATTACCACGAGAAACGCTGAGGACTATGTGAAAGTCTTGCGCGAGATAAAGGCTAGGAACCTCCCCTTCCATACACACTCGTCTGGCAACGAGAAACCAATTAGGGTAGTGATTAGAAGACTACCATATCAATACACAACAGGTGAACTCAGAAGAGCCCTGAATAACCTAGGGTTCACAACCCAATCAGTGACAAAAATGGGGTCACCTAAGACTAAAAGACCCATGCCACTGTTCGAAGTCGTCCTCCCTAACGACGCAAAACACAAAACAATATGGAACGTGAAACACATCACAGCCATAGAGGTCACCATAGAGGACCCCAAAACACGACGCCCACCAGCCCAGTGCTACCGCTGCCTGCAGCCAGGGCACGTAGCAAGATCCTGCTACAGGCCCGCCAAGTGTGCAGGCGATCACCCCACCAGTGACTGCGCCAAACCTGGGACAGAGGAAGCCGAGTGCTTGAACTGTGGCGAGAAACACCCGCGGCCAGCTATGGCGGTTGTATAGAACTCGAGGAAGCACTAAGCCGCCAACGCACCAACACACAGGCCAGATCGAAAGGGTGCAAAAAAAGGGCAGCTCGTTTTGTATTAACACGTAACAGGGGAGAGTGGCAGATATGATACGCCAGTTGGGATGGAAGTCATTAAAGCAAAGACGTTTTTCGTTGCGGCGAGATCTATTTACGAAATTTCAGTCACCAACTTTCTCTTCCGAATGCGAAAATATTTTGTTGAGCCCAACCTACATAGGTAGGAGTCATCAAAATAAAATAAGAGAAATCAGAGCTCGAACAGAAAGGTTTAGGTGTTCGTTTTTACCGCGCGCTGTTCGGGAGTGGAATGGTTGAGAGATAGTATGATTATGGTTCGATGAACCCTCTGCCAAGCCCTTAAATGTGAATTGCAGAGTAAAGATGTAGATGCAGATCGTACGCCGCAGCAACCGCGAGACCGCGATGACAACCACAAAAACAACAGGGACCATCACTTGCAAGGATCGCAGAGGGGTAACCCACAGCGCCAGAATGAACCAACACACTTGACAAGACAGGCACCCCCTCGACCGGCCCCACGACGCAGAAACTCCACCCAAACCGCAGACACACTGCAGGGGAGAACCGCGCCCACAGGTCAACCGGAAGGAACACAGGCAGGACAAACACAAGTGGAACAACCGACACCCGCCGCCACCAATCAGGACCAGCCAGCAACCCCGCCACAAAGCCAAGTCACCAACGTGCTAGCGGCAATGCGAGACGCAGTGGCCACCCTCAAACAACTAGCACAAGCCCTGCAGCAAGAAATCACAGCGGCTATCCGAGCGGCCGTCAAGGCACCCACCACGCGAACCACAACAGAATAGAATGGCAGTCAGACAACGTGGAATAAGCATATGTGTACGGAACGCAAACGGACTCCGCCTAAAGGCAGGTGGATTTAGAATGTTCCTCAATGAAGAAGGAATAGACGTGTGCTTAGTCTCAGAAACACACTTGAAACCAGGAATCAGAGTTGGTGTCCCAAACTATAACTGCTGCAGGGAAGATCGCCCTACAGCTGGCGGTGGCACCGCAGTATATGTGCGACGCTCACTGAAACACCACCCACTACAGCTGTCCACCAGAACAACAAACCTGGAAGCTACTGGTGTCGCCACAGACACATCGCGAGGCCGCATTCAATGCATTGCAGCCTAGCACCCCCCTACAGGCAATATAAACACCACGGACATCGACAACATTCTGACCCTTAGAGGTAATGTATTCATCGGCGGCGATATGAATGCCAAGCACGTGAACTGGAATTTGCGGGTAACCACCATGAGCGGCAGAAGGCTGCTCTGCTCCGCCGAGAAACACGACGCCATAGTTCTAGGCTCCACAAATCCCACAATATACCCACAAAGAGGCCGTCCAGATGTCCTGGACATCGCCATTATCAAAGGTGTCCCCCTAACAATAGGCGTAACCACAAGAAACGCACTGGCATCAGACCATATCCCGGTCATATACCACATCGGCCCCCCCACAACCTCGTGGAATCAACATTAGGGGATCAGATGGGAGCAGTATCAGGGACAACTAGAAGCAGACCTTGAAAACTCTCCAGACCCCGACACGGTAGGAACAGAAGAGACCTACGTTACAGAAAAAGCAGTAGACGTTGCAGTTGCAGCCAACCCGGCCAGAAGACAAGCCAACGATACCTTCTACCAGCTTCCTCTCCATATACAAGAGGCAATTACAGAGAAACACAGAGTCCTCAGGGAATGGCAACGAACGGCAAACCCCGCCACCAAACGCCTGCTCAACAGGCTGCAGAGGCAGGTTAAAGCAGCAGCAGAGGAAAACAGGAATCAGGTTTGGGCTGACAAGATAACCAATACCCGAACAGAAGATGGGTCAGCTTGGAGACTAACCAAAAGGCTCATGGGCAGCTCCCAAAGGATTCCACCACTACAGGTAGGGAATGACATACTGTGCGAACCCGACGCCAAAGCTAACGCCCTAGTAGACATTTTTCAGGCAAACTTCACCCCCAATGATCCCAGTCACCCTGCATACATTGGCATGGTAAACACCCACCCCCCGCTATTCCTGAACAGACATGACGAAAATGACAGGATAGAAGAGATACCACAGAAGAGGCCGCCTCCCAGATGGCTCAACTGAACCACAAAAAGGCAGGAGGCCCGGACCAACTCACAAACCACATGATCAAAAAGATGCCACCAATAGCTGCCACCCACCTTACCAAAGCCTTCAACAACATACTGCACACTGGGATATACCCACGCACCTGGAAACACCCAACCATCATCCCGATACCAAAGCCTGGGAAGGACACAAGGCCAACCAAACAGCTACAGACCCATAAACCTCCACCCAGCTATCTCCAAGGTGTTCGAACGTATCTACTTAAACTACTCCAACACGTCCAGACCGAACAGTTACTACCAGACGAACAACTTTGCTTCCGCCAAGAACACTCAAAGACCCAACAACTGCTAAGATTAGTAGAAGAGGCACTAGATGCCACAGAGCGGAGAGAATATCTGGGAGCGGTCTTCTTAGATGTCTCCCGAGCCTTTGACTGTGTGGCACAAACTACTGTACAGGGGGATTCCCGCGTCACACGTGAGCCTAATACAGTCCTACCTGCGAGGACGAACGTTCACGGTAAGAACACAAGACAGCGAATCGACAAGAAGGCCGATACTGGTAGGGGTGTCTCAGGGAAGCATACTGGGCCCCATTCTGTACATACTGTATAGAAGCGACCTCCCCTCGACGCCAAGAGTGAAATCTACTTTATATGCAGACGACACAGCCCTGTACACAAAAAGCAGGACCCCCGGTACGTCAGACATCGCCTGCAGAACGCCATCAACGACCTAACAGACTGGGGCACAAAGTTGCGTCTGTCGTTCAACAGAGCAAAAACCCAAGTGTTAGTAATCTGCAGAAGGAAATTCCCAGCCGAACTGGAACCTATCACAGTCGGAGGAACCCCAGTCCCATGGGGCAGTACTGCAAGATACCTAGGGGTCACCCTGGACAGACGGCCTACCTGGAAGCAACACGTCAAGGAACTGCACGGGAAGGCAAAGGGGAGACTCCGCACGTTATACCCTCTCCTGAACCCCAACTGCACTCTCCCCGAAGATCTTGGGATCACCCTATACATAATGCTCGTAAGACCACTGCTCGAATATGCAGCAGTAGTCTGGGGTAACGCTGCCAACCTACACATTGACCGCCTGCAGAGGGTACAGAACTGTGCCCTGAAAAGAACCCTCCACCTCCCCATATGGTTTCCAACAGAGGAAGTACACCTCCTGGCTGGAGTGCCCAGACTACGGGAAAGGTACCGTCAACTGGCCGACGCCTTCTATGAAAAGGCAGGGCAATCCAACAACAGACTAATCTCAGCCCTGGGACACAGGGAACACCGCTCCCAGCACACGCGCTGGCCGGACTTGCTCTGAACAGAGCAACCGTGAAACCCAAACCCTACTCCTGCGTGAAAGCAAGCACAAATGGACAAAAGTACGAATGAATGAACAAAAGAACCCCTGGAGCATGAAAGGACGAGTGAATGTGAGTGTAAAAAAAACGCTGCAGCCAAACAGAACCAGAAGAAACACCCAACAAACAAGAAGTACCCCAAGAAAACCAACCTTCCTTGTTAGCAAGAAACATGCAATCATTCGCTCCCCTGCAAATTGCTCCCCAGCAACTCTCAAATCCAGAAGTTACTCCCTTCCCGCTAGAAGAAGAGCATCCCTCCACGAATTACTTCCCTCCCAACTCCCTAACTCCTGGTGTGTGAATAGATGAGTGAATGTGAAGAAAGACAAGAAAATCCGCTCCAAAGAATAGCAGCCAATTTAGAAAAATAAAGGTATCAAAGAGAAGAAACCCACAAATAGATGTTAGGTTACCGTACTTTTCAGATAAGTCTGCAGGTGAAGCTCCACGAGCTAGTACTGCCACGCCACCAGAGGAAAGAAGCAGCCCTCAGAAGACCAAGATGCCGTGCGCCGCTACATTCGAGGGAGTGGACCGGTAGTGAGCGGACCCTATACTGCCGCGCGCTGCTGGGAGATCCTCTGGGAGCGCTACGCTAGCCGTAGCATAGCAAAATTCGTCGTGTGCGTTGTGCGTGCACAACGCAGGCAAAATTGTCGTGTGTGGGTGCGCACGCTTCGCGATTGCGCAGCAAATTTGTCGTAGGTGGACTCTTCCGTGGTCCCTTTGTCGTGCGGCTGCTGCCGGTCTACTGGCAGCGTGGTGGCGGCGGCGAGGGCCGTGGCTTTCTAGTTCACCGGTCGTCTGATAGTCTCGGACGTGAACCGTTCAGACACTGCGCAGGCCATCCTCCCTGCTCCTCCCAGAGTAGGGAAATTCCTACGCCCGTGGTGCTACCCGGTTACCCGCGCGTAGTCAATGGTAGGGCTGGCACTGTTCGGGGAGACCTAATGGTGCCAACGAACGAGGAACCAGTGCCCCTGGGCAGTGCATGTCAGGCTTCAAAATGGTGCCAACAAACGAATAACCAGTGCCCCTGGGCAGTGCATGTCAGGCTTCAAGTACCGCTGACACAGACATCTCGGGTAAGCCCAAAGCCTCAGTCCGCTGCGGCACCCAGTCACTGGGTACCCGCGAACAACCAAACTCAGCCATAACAAAAACTAAAACACTAGTTCAAGACGCGGACGTGATGCCAGGGCCTAAGCGTCCGGCCCCAAGCCGGCTCGCTGAGGAAGCAGAACAAACAGCCAGTGATGACGTGGAAGTAGGAGGGGGAAACCGTTGTCGCGAACATCCCGACCTCAAACAGCTTCGCACCGACCGCTACCGGCGGTGCGGAAAAGGGCGAAACACCGCCCACCCGTCCCTCGACCTCAGGCGCGCAGGCGCAACCGAGGCCGAAACGGGAAAAGGTGCCCCAATCTTTGCAACGTTTGTCAATGGCACCATGAAAGGCATAAAGGAAGTTGCCCCACACCTAAAAGGAGGACTAAACACTTCATGCAGGGGGTCCTCTGTCAAATTCCAACTATCGACCCTGCCAGATTACAGTTCTCTCACAGATTACTTCACCCAGAAAAAGATTCCCTTTCACACATACCCAATCAACGAGAAAAACACATACAGGCGGTGATCAAAGGTCTCCCCAGAGACACGGATCCCGCAGAAATAAAGGAGCTTCTCATCGAGCGTCACTTCCAGGTTTTTGAGGTCAAACAGGAGACCAAGGCATCTGACCCGAGCAACCCAGGAGAAGGGCGCAAGAAGAGAGCTTCGTTCAAGGTCATTCTGCATCCAGACGAAAGAAATAGAGAGCTCTTGAAAATAGAGCTCTTCATGAACTGTAAGGTTACGATAGAAAAGTACGGACAGCCCGAAGGCCCTGTTCAGTGCCAACAGCTGTGTCACTCAGCAGAACAGTGCCATCACCCACCGAAGTGCATCAAGCGTGCCGGCCCACACTTGACTAACACCTGCAAAAAGAGCCGTGCAACCCCGGCAAAATGCGCCCTATGTGGGGGCGATCACCCGGCCAGCTACAGCCGATGCCCCACACAGATACAACTTATGTCTACCCAATCCACACGACATACCCAATCAGGTCGGCGGAGAGATCGCTCTCTACACTCACGATACAGCGATCTACAGGAGCTGCCGTAACCTTGTGTTCATACGGCGAAAACTGCAAGAGCACCTTGATTCCATCACCCAGTTGTGTAACGTGTGGAAGGTCAAAATTAACCCAACAAAATGCCAAGCTATATACTTTGCAACCAGGCTAAAACTCCCAGACCAACAACTCACCATTGGTGGTCAGGACCTAGCCTGGCGTAACTGGATCACATACCTTGGACTAGAAATGGATAGACGCCTCACGTGGCAGCAACACATCAACAAAACAGCAAACAATGGCTGCGCCCTACTGTCGCAGCTGTACCCCATTTTGAAGGGTGAAGGCCTCACCCTAACATGTAAGATGCTTCTCTGGCGCCAGCTCATGCTACCAGCCATCTCGTATGGCTCGGAAGTGTGGTCGATGGCGTCAGACACCACACTCGCAAGACTACAGCGACTTCAGAACAGAACTTTCCGGGACATCACAGGCGCTGACATACGTCCGCAACACACAAATAAGAATTTTTAGGGCAACCAACAATCTATTCCCTCATAAAGGAAAAGTCCATCAAACTTTATAAGACACAAACATCGCCCCACCATCTCATTCCAAAATTTATGCCGCGAACACGCCGATTTTGATCATAAACGACCAAAATTAACACTTAAGCGTCCAAACATTTACTCAAAAAAACACGCACACAATCCAATATTTCATCTTCATGAACCCCAAGCGCATTACTTGAAGTCAGACGGGCACAGCCCAGTGGCACTTCGGTACCCCAGGTCAACCTGAAAGCCTGTGCCACTACCAGCGGCTATTCGAGTTTGGGATGCCGCCGAGCCTGACGCACGCGCCAAGAGCTCCGCGCCTTAGCATCCTGAGATGTGTGATAGTGTAAGAGCGGACAGGGCCGCGTCCCTTCACGTTTCCGGAGGTGAGTCGAGCACACCAGACGTACGCCCGACTTTCCCCGGTAGTGCTCCCCCCTCAACTAGACGACGCAACCGGCGACGTCGCTCGCGTGTGTGGAAGTGTTTCGCTTGACGTGCTTGCGAATGCGACCGAGTGCTCTGGTGAGTCGCTCGAACCCACAGTGCATCTAGCACAGCCTTTGGAGACGGCAGCAGTCGATTGTACGCCGCAGTGCCCTGATGAAGCGCTGCAGACGCTGATCAACCTTCTACCGCCGCCTACAACGTCCGCCGACAGCGCCACGCAGTCGGCCGAACCCATGGAACATTAAGCTGCCAAAGACAACGGCAGCGTAGTAGCGTTGGGGCAACTGTGGTGAGACCTATGCCTACTTCGGTGGCCTGGGAATCACATGGAACCCCTGATGTCGCTGCGTCTTCCGGCAGTGAGCATCTTACCGGTCAGCCATCACTCCAGGGTGAATGGCGGACAGTGGTGGGCTCGCGCGTGCCTGGCCGAAAGGCGAAGGTGGGATCTGGCCGCGTGGCAGCTGCCTTACCCCTTTCCAACAGGTACGGGGTGCTTCCTAGTGGTGATGACATCGTTTCCGAGCCACCACAGGATGCCTCGCCTGTTGGGCCAGTGGCTGATTCTCCGGCAAGGTCCCGACAGTCACAGAGGGCGGGCCTATTAGTTATAGGGAGCTCCAACGTTAGGCGGGTTATGGAGCCCCTTAGGAAAATAGCGGGTAGGTCGGGGAAGAATGCCAGTGTGCACTCGGTGTGCTTGCCGGGGGGTCTCGTCCGTAATGTGGAGGAGGCCCTTCCGGCAGCTATTGAACGCACTGGGTGTGACCGGCTGCAGATAGTAGCACATGTCGGAACGAATGACGCCTGCCGCTTGGGTTCTGAGGCCATCCTTGGTTCCTTCCGGCGGCTGGCTGATTTGGTGAAGACAACCAGCATCGCACGCGGAGTGCAAGCTGAGCTTAATATCTGCAGCATAGTGCCCAGAGTCGATCGCGGTCCTCTGGTTTGGAGCCGTGTGGAGGGTCTAAACCAGAGGCTCAGACGACTCTGCGACTATAATGGTTGCAAATTCATCGACCTCCGTTATTGGGTGGAGAACTGTAGGGCCCCCCTAGACAGGTCAGGCGTGCACTACACACCGGAAGCAGCTACTAGGGTAGCAGAGTACGTGTGGCGTGCACACGGGGGTTTTTTAGGTTAGAGGAACCCCCCCTTGGGCGAAACGATACAATACCTGACGGCTTACCAGAGAGGACATTATCATCGTTGATAAAGAACGTCCGTCCTCAGAGACCAAAAACAGGAAAAGTTAACGTAATATTGGTAAACTGCAGGAGTATCCAGGGCAAGGTTCCTGAATTAATATCTCTTATTGAAGGAAATAGTGCGCATATAGTATTAGGAACGGAAAGTTGGTTAAAACCGGAAGTGAACAGTAACGAAATCCTAGACACAGAATGGAATATATACCGCAAGGATAAATACTCCTCCACCATTGGCGTTTATCCTATAGCAGTAAAGAATTCAATAATATCCAGTGAAGTTATTAGCGAATGCGAATGTGAAATAATCTGGGTTAAGTTAAGTATCAAAGGTGGGTCAGATATGATAGTCGGATGCTTCTATAGACCACCTGCATCAGCAACCGTAGTAGTTGAGCGCCTCAGAGAGAACCTGCAGAACGTTGTGAAGAAGTTTCGTGATCATACTATTGTAATAGGGGGAGACTTCAATCTACCAGGTATAGAATGGGATAGTCACACAATCAGAACTGGAGCCAGGGACAGAGACTCTTGTGAGATTATCCTGACTGCCTTGTCCGAGAATTACTTCGAGCAGATAGTTAGAGAACCAACTCGTGAAGCTAACGTTTTATACCTCATAGCAACAAATAGACCGGAACTTTTCGACTCCGTGAATGTAGAAGAGGGTATCAGTGATCATAAGTCAGTGGTTGCATCAATGACTACAAGTGTAATAAGAAATGCCAAGAAAGGAAGGAAAATATATTTGCTTAACAAGAGTGATAGGGCACAAATCGCAGAATATCTGAGTGACCACCATCAAACGTTCATTTCTGAGGAAGAGGATGTGGAACAAAAATGGAAAAAATTCAGAAACATCGTCCAGTACGCCTTAGATAAGTTCGTACCGACTAAGGTCCAAAGCGAGGGGAAAGATCCACCGTGGTATAACAATCATGTACGAAAGGTACTACGGAAACAAAGAAAGCTTCATCATAGGTTTAAGAGTAGTCGAATCATAGCTGATAAGGAAAAGCTGAACGAAGCGAAAAAGAGCGTAAAGAGAGCAATGAGAGAAGCATTCAACGAATTCGAACATAAAACATTGGCAAACAATCTAAACAAGAACCCTAAAAAGTTTTGGTCATACGTAAAATCGGTAAGCGGATCTAAATCCCCTATTCAGTCACTCGTTGACCACGATGGCACCGAAACAGAGGACGACCGAAGAAAGGCAGAAATACTGAATTCAGTGTTCCGAAACTGTTTCACTGCGGAAAATCGTAACACGGTCCCTGACTTCAGCCGTCGCACGGACGCCAAAATGGAAAATATTGAAATAAACGATATCGGAATTGAAAAACAACTGCTATCACTTAGTAGCGGAAAAGCATCCGGACCAGACGAGATACCCTTAAGATTCTACAGTGATTATGCTAAAGAACTTGCCCCCTTTCTATCAGCAATTTATCGTAGATCGCTGGAAGAACGTAAAGTACCTAGCGACTGGAAGAAAGCGCAGGTCGTTCCCATTTTCAAGAAGGGTCATAAATCAGATGCGAATAATTATAGGCCTATTTCGCTTACGTCAATCTGTTGTAGAATAATGGAACATGTTTTGTGTTCTCGTATTATGACGTTCTTAGATAATACAAATCTCCTTCATCATAACCAACATGGATTCCGCACACAGAGATCATGTGAAACTCAGCTCGCCCTATTTGCCCAAGAAATTCACAGTGCCGTAGACACTGGCGAGCAGATTGATGCCGTATTCCTGGACTTGAGGAAGGCATTTGATACGGTTCCGCACTTACGTTTAGTGAAAAAAATACGAGCTTACGGAATATCGGACCAGGTTTGTGATTGGATTCAGGATTTCCTAGAAGAAAGAACACAACATGTCATTCTTAACGGTTCAAAATCTGCAGATGTAGAGGTAATTTCGGGAGTACCGCAGGGAAGCGTGATAGGACCTTTATTGTTTACAATATACATAAATGACTTAGTTGACAACATCGGTAGCTCCGTGAGGCTATTTGCAGATGACACGGTTGTCTACAAGAAAGTAGCAACATCAGAAGACTCGTACGTACTCCAGGAGGACCTGCAGAGGATTAATGCATGGTGCGACAGCTGGCAGCTTTCCCTAAACGTAGATAAATGTAATATAATGCGCATACATAGGGGCAGAAATCCATTCCAGTACGATTATGCCATAGGTGGTAAATCATTGGAAGCGGTAACGACCGTAAAATACTTAGGAGTTACTATCCGGAGCGATCTGAAGTGGAATGATCACATAAAACAAATAGTGGGAAAAGCAGGCGCCAGGTTGAGATTCATAGGAAGAATTCTAAGAAAATGTGACTCATCGACGAAAGAAGTAGCTTACAAAACGCTTGTTCGTCCGATTCTTGAGTATTGCTCATCAGTATGGGACCCTTACCAGGTTGGATTAATAGAAGAGATAGACATGATCCAGCGAAAAGCAGCGCGATTCGTCATGGGGACATTTAGTCAGCGCGAGAGCGTTACGGAGATGCTGAACAAGCTCCAGTGGCGGACACTTCAAGAAAGGCGTTATGCAATACGGAGAGGTTTATTATCGAAATTACGAGAGAGCACATTCCGGGAAGAGATGGGCAACATATTACTACCGCCCACATATATCTCGCGTAATGATCACAACGAAAAGATCCGAGAAATTAGAGCAAATACGGAGACTTACAAGCAGTCGTTCTTCCCACGCACAATTCGTGAATGGAACAGGGAAGGGGGGATCAGATAGTGGTACAATAAGTAGCCTCCGCCACACACCGTAAGGTGGCTCGCAGAGTATAGATGTAGATGTAGATGTAGAAATCTCTGAAGCGCGCCAATACCACTGCAGAAAATGAACATACCTTCCTCAAGATGTAGAGCGTCGTCGACCAGCCATGCCAGCCTGCACTCCGAGGCCAGCTTAACGAGTGGACACGCAGCATTGCCGACAAGAACGGCTTCGTACAACTGAAGAAGACGGCACAGACCGTACTGTCGTCTGCATCACTGGCAGTGGACACTGCCAATATGTTCAACGCACCGCCAACATGTTCAACGAAAACGGCGTCACTTATGATTGGTTTTAATCGTGAATATGTGATCAACCATGATCGAACAGGATGCGAGTAACGGGTGAACATTCGACGCACGTTATCGCATAAGGGAAAAAAATTAACCTTTGTCGCAGTTGGTAGTAAAAACAAACTAACACATTCGTACACGGCGCAGTATGCCATCACAGCCTCTGGTAAAGTGTTGCCTAAGGTTTACCTGTGTTTACAAGAAACGAATGTTACGTTGGGTCCTCGGGTTATAGAACAGGTCAATCGTTTAACTTACTCGTTGAAAAATGTTTACATTACCTTCTCCAAATCCGGGACTGACAATCAGATTTATGGAACATTTCTTGAGAATGTTTTAAAATCATACGATTCTGTCAAGTTTTGTCTAATATTGGATTCCTGTAGTGGACAAATTAGTACTAAAATATATGACAGAATGTTTATAGATGGCGATGGTCAGCCGACGTGCACAGTAAAAGTAATACCGCCAAACTGCACACCTGTGTGCCAGCCGTGTGGTGTTTATTTCTATCGCCAGGTTAGGAACTTTATTTCCAGGCTTCAGAATTGCAGTGTGCTTCTGGAAACCCAACGGGAATTGCACAACCGCACGGATGCAATAACTATTCACAGCATAATTCGTAACCTACTTTCAGTCCCGATTTTTCAGGCAATAATACCGTATGCTTGGTACGCATCAAAATTAATTCCCGAAAAAGACGTATTTTTAAATGTAAACCAAGTTTGTTTTCCGCCGACTCTTCGGGAGGAACAGTGTAGCTGTCGAAAGATTGCATTCATTAGATGTTCTTGGTGCCGTGAGTATCTGTTTCGAATGTTTACATGTCAAGTACCGTCCATCTAGCTGTTCCAAGAAAAGTGAGGACACGTAACAGCGACTGGAACAGCCATTGTAAAGTGATCTGGAGTAACATTTTAGTTGTTTACTATCCCAAGAGGTTTGAGAAATTTATTTGCCTATCTTATTATCATCATTCCTTATTTATTTACTTATCTTATTAACCTACCTATCCATATCAATTGAGATATGGAAAAATAGAAACGAAAAAGGGAACAGCCGGTAGGGTTCTCCGATTCCCAGCCAGTTACCTTAGCCGTTGCGCTATCGGTGCTGTCGGCGAAAAGCGTTTACGTGTGGGTACAGAAGTGGCAGTTGTAAAAGTTTCTTACCTCGATTTCTGGAAAAGTATGCGTATTCGGACCCCATATCTGATTATAAAAAATGCTCTATTTACAATTATCTATCAATTACGCAAATTTGGAGCCGATTGCTCGTTATAACCTTTAGGGGTGATTTTCTCAAAAACTTGGGGTGCTGACCCAAAATATCTTATATTCCTTCGTTTTAGATTGTACACAAGCGGCCTGCCAAATTTGAGCCTAATCGCTTGGCCGTGTCTGGGGCCTTCCCCTTGACAGACTCATATCTCGCTGACAGGAGTTTCAACACCGACGTGAAGGGAAAACAATCGACACAACATGGTATCCAGGCAGGAGTACCCCAAGGAAGCATCCTATGTCCCTTACTGTTTAACCTCTATATTAACGACCTCCCAGCTACATACTACACGACGGTGGCAATCTACGCGGATGACACCGCCATCCTTGCGCAAGATTGGAAGCCGTCTAACATTAATTCACGACTACACACTGGACTCAGAGTGGCTGAGCCTTGGCTGGTGAAATGGCGTTTAGAGTGAACGTCGACATGTGCGAGGCCGTTCTGTTCACCAGAAGACCGAAGCAACTGCGCAAACATCAGCACTGTAATCCAATAACACTACACACACGACCAATACATTTCCGCGAGAAGATCAAATACCTCGGTGTCTGGCTGGACAGGAAGCTACTCTGGGGGGAGCACATTCAACACGTCACCAACAAAGCAAACGCGAGGCTCAAGCAGCTCTACCCTATGCTTAACAGGTGTAGCACACTGAATAGGAGGGTGTCTAGGTCCATGTACATGACACTTATTCGACCCCTGATGACGTACGCAGCCCCTGTCTGGGGATACGCTGCGCCCACTCGCCTGCGCCGTCTGCAGCTCATACAGAACAAACTACTCAAAATCATAAGCAACGCTCCGCGCTACACGCGCATCACGGATCTTCACCGGGAATACCGGCTAGATACCATCTTGCAGGTATTCCAAAAACTCTCCACACGACTGCACAATAACACGAGACACTCGCACAACCCGTTTATCCTTTCTCTGGGTAACTACGACCACAACCATAGATGGAAACGTAATAGACCAAAGACACTACTGGCACGGAACTAAACATCCATGGTCCATAGCATGCTAACACGACAGTACTGGCGAGCCCCTGCAACACAACTACTACTGGTAACCCCAGATGCCCGACCCGCCGAAGAACAGGCAACCGCAGGGAAACCGTACTGTACACAGCACACAAACCAACCACACACCCCCCCTACACCGTCTTGAGCCGATCTATGACCGATCGCCCACTAATGTACAACGACCTTGAGCTGTTGCAGGGACGCAGCAACTGCAGCAAGCCCCGCAACGAGTTCCAACAACGACGAAGGTAACGATGCACGATACCTCGCACTAACGTAACCACACCTTGCATGTACTGTCGCAGACAGCAAGCCGCTACTGGCCTTACTACACATCCTACTGTCGCAGAGGTTTTTCCCTTGGCGCTTGCCTTGGCACTTTCTTTCCTCTGCCCTTACAACAGCTATCCTTCGATCGCTTTCGTCCACTTTCTATCTCCTGATGGACCATGTTAATGAGTAATCTTACCCAGACGCACGGATAACATCACAGCCCGCATCCTGTGACTCCTGATTCAAAAACATGTTATACGGAGGTGACAGTAGAACTTTTGGTTTGGTCACCACGCTGGTGTGGGCGTGGAGGGGTGCCATCCTTAGCGCGGTACGACGGTTTCCTGCAGCTACTCAGTCAGTGGACAAGCTGAAGGCTGCAGGAGACGACCTGGTGCGACTACGAGTCGCAAACTCAGCCGATTACCGGTCTGTGACGGCGGAGGCATCAGCTCGAGAAGTCAGCTGTACTCGCACGCCTCAAAACCGGAGAAGCTGCTGAAGATCGTCTTCAAGGGCTCCCCGAAGGCGGCCAGCCCGGAATACCTCAGGAAGAAGCTGACAGACAGAGATTTTAGCTTGCGCAACGTGACGCGCGTAAAATCCCATGTCTCACACCGAGAGACTCCGTCGCTGTTGGCCATCGCTGCCGACACGCCTGAGAACAGGGAACTGTTCTGGCTGAAGTGGGTGGCCAACACCAAAGTCACGGTGGAGTCTCTCAAACAGAAGAAGGGCACGGTGCAGTGTTTCCGCTGCCAAAGGATGGGGCATGTGGCCTGCCACTGCTCCCTTCCGGAGGTGTGTGTGAAACGAGCGGAGAACCACGCCAGCGCGCACTGCCCATACTCCAAGAAGCGCACGCCCAAATGCGCTAACTGCGGCGGACAGCACGTGGCAAGCTACCGGGGCTGCGATGATATCATTGCAGCCGTAGCCCGCCAACGTGGCAAGCTACCGCCAGCAAAGCCGTCGGCAGGCCGCTCCCTCCGCCGTCCGAGCCCTGGCGCGCAGCATGCCAGTAGTGAGACTACGTCGGCCACCGGAATCACCGCCGGTGCCCAACCAGCTGATACCACGAGGAGGAGGCGCATCCGCGCCACCAAACGTGCCCGAGAGGGCACGCCAGACGAGCAGCGCGCAATCCCGCCTGGAGGGAAGGCACGCCACGGAAACGAAGAAGCAGATGCGGTCAGCGGACAGAGCGGCAACGCTCCGACCGTTTCCCGCGCTCCCGCAGCACCCAGCCGCCGCGCAGCACCCGCTGCCGTCATCACCTCGCTCTCTGTAGTACTCAAACAGGTTACACACCTGGCAGAGATGCTGCAGAAAGCATCTGAGGTGCTGCTGACAACACTAGCTGCGTCGTTTGCAGCCCAGACGACCGACTAAGGTGCTCCTTGTGCCGCCCGCGCCGGGAGTACAAGAAGACTGGGCCTTGCAGAAGGCCCACATCTGCTGGCTGCATCAACCAGCAATGAAGCGGAAATACTGAAAAGGGCAACACAGACGACACTACCCCAAAAAGAAGGTTCTCTAGAAGATTACACGGAAGAGTAGGGGAGGCGGAGCAGCACTGCTGCTGATACTCCACCACAACCAGCGGGTGAACAGAGGACTCCTGAAGAAGACGCTCACTTGGCCGGCAGAGCGCAGTCGGCCTGGGGCCGCCCGGCTGAGTAGCAGTCAAGGGTTGAGCATCGCTCCTCTCACTCGCGCACTGTCAACCATAGGCCCCTGCTTGTACAGGTGACACACCATGGGTATCTTCGGCTTTGCTTTTATAAAAGCATCGGCGGGAACTCAGTTAAGGTCTGCAGTAAGGAATTACGGCGGGCAGGATATTTTTTGGCGACGCCCGACAGCAGAATTGTCGTGTTTTCTTTTCGAATTGCGGGATGTCGAGCTCCAGTGGTGCCTTGGGGTCGAAGCGGTCCACCGCTGTCGACAAGGGGCGCGTCTTTGTTGCCGCGTGCCGCGTCTCTGGCGATCTCTAGCACTTCAGCTGCCCCAGAGCTAGGTAATTGACTTCTCCACTATTTTGATAACCACCCGGTAGTGCAGGTGGTCTGAACAGATGAGCCAACCCATTTTCCTTTCTACTCTCGCTGCATGCCAGACAAACTTGACATCTATCTCATAAAAGACATTTATCTGCACACTACTACAGAAGTAATAAATACCCTAAACTCCGATCATAACCCAGTTATTCTGAGGTTTGAGGGGGGCCAAACTCTGTCCAACGCAAGACCCACCACCACTTTCTATACCAACTGGGACAGGTACAGCGACATGATAATACAGCACATCCCAGATCACTCACCTGAAATGACATCGACGGAGGAAGTAGATCAGGTCATCGCAGAACCAGTAAACAACATTAAACAATGCAAGAAGGCCACAACTATCAATATCACACACTACTCGGGGAGAAACGCTCTACCTCCCGATCTTGCCCAGCTAATTGCAGATAAAAACCGCATCCCTAATCACTGGCAAACATACCGTGATCCACAGGATAGGAGACTAATGTACCAGATAGCCAGGGAGGTGAAAGTCAGATTGACACTGCTCAGATGCCCTTGATGGGTACGAAGCCTACAGGAGGCTGAGCAAAACCCAGAGAAATTCTGGAGGTAAACAAAAATCAGGCAGCAACCCCAAAGCTCGAACAAGCCACTTCACGGCCAAAACTGGCTAGTTTACACCCCAGCACACAAGGCGGCCACCATGGCAAACATGTTCGAACTCCAGTTCCAAGAAAATATCATCGATGGCCAGAGCCGACACAAACTTCGAGATAGTCAGCGAACATGCAGTTACTATTCTAATCAGTCGAATCGGCAATGCAAAAGCCCCTGGCCCTGACCGCATTAATGTTCCTCTCCTCAAAAACCTTCCCCAACCCGCAATTTCACACCTCACAGCAATCAAACAACTGTCTATCCCTTCAGCACTTCCATTCAGCCTGGAAGGTTGCAAAAGTCATCCCTATTCCTAAACCAAATAAAAAATCACCTCTTTCCCCAAAACCATAGCCCTATCTCCTTGCTTAACCTCATATCCGAACTCTTAGAAATTCTAGTCCAACAGCCCCTGCAACACTTCCTGGTCACCAACGACATCATTACCCCCGAACAGTTCCGATTTCGTGCTGGTCATAGCACCACACAGCAAGCCATTTGACTGGTGGAGCACATCTGCACAGAAAGAAGACAGGGTAACAGCACTGCGGCCATTTTCTTGGACATTGAGAAGGCGTTCGATCGTGTTTGACGTAACGGACTACTTTACAAAATCTCCAAACTAAAATGCCCTATCGACCTGCTAAGGATGATAAAATCCTTTCTAACAAACAGAAAATTCTACTCTACCATCCAAAGCTCTGACAATGAGCTCAAACCCATTGAAGCACGTGTCCAACAGGGATCTGTGCTTGGCCCCCTCCTATACCTCCTCTACACAAACAATCTGCCGAAAGAGTCTGGCAGCAACACAAATGACACTGTGCTCTACAACAGTGGCAGGAATATTTATTACCTCGCCCACAGTCTGAAACGCCACCTCAACAAGGTCACCAAATGGTGCAACTTGTGGAAGATAAGGATAAACCTTTATAAATGCCACACCATACTATTCTACCACAAAATCAGAAAGTCAATAATAAACATCAAATACAATGACCAAGAACTACCCTGAAAAGAATCCAGCTCATATGTGGGCCTAAAAATTGATAAAATCTTAAATTCATACGACATCAAAGAAGCCAGGAACAAAGGCTCCACCCAGCTCTTTCAACACTACCCTCTTAAAAGGCAGAGGCTTAACAATCAAAGGTAAGTTGATGATCTGGAAGACAATCATTCTGCCTGCCATCCTCTATACAATACAAAACCCTCCGTATCATTGCCGACGTCCCCTGGTTCACCAGCAATGAGGAGATCAGGGCAATGTTAGAGCAACCTTCCTTCTACCAACCCATTCAGAACAAATCCACACAATTATATGATGCCACGCAAACCTCACCTTATCCACTCAAATTCCTTATGCAAGGACGCAAACCCTGACTACAGGACCCCTAAATCAACTATCGACCGCCAATTCCGACATTAATCTAAAACCTATTTCATTACCATCAACCTAACTTCAACTAATGTATCAAAGCTCACATACCATGCCGGCCTACCACAAAATCTATTATGCCCTGGAGCAGAATACCCCAAGACATTATGAAACAAAAGCCAGTCCAAACCCCTATGAAACATTACGCAAGACAGAGCATCACTAAGGGCGCTGGCTCTCCCGAAGAAAATTTGGTGAAAATCCAACCAATTTGAGTCACGTCCATGGCGTACCACTCAAGTTAGCGATGCCGAGCGAGACGGACGCACGCGCCAAGCGCTCCGCTCCCGAGCCCGCTAACATGCATATAACTGCTCCAGCGCACAGGGCCACATCCCTGCACACTACACGTCGACAGGAGTGTTAACAACCGTGTACATGTTTTACGCGTCACCCGAGTACGTGAGTCAGCGCTTTCGATTATGCGTGAGTGTTGTGATTTGAAGCAGCAGCCAATGGAGACACCAGTGGACGTCTCCACTTCACAGCAAGACAGTGACTAATTTCTCCAGCTCCTTATAGGGCTGTTGCCACATGCAGCCACCCCCCCCCCCCCCCCCCCCCAGTGACGACATCGAGAATGAAGAAGAGGAGATGCAGACTGAGCAGACACAGGCGAACTCCCAAGCTACATCGTCATGATCCTTGAGAAATAGGCAGAAATCTGACGACAAAGCCTCAGCCCCAGACGTGCGCAAACTCCACAAGGATAACACGCCAAACAACCAAACAACCAAAAAACCGAGACAAAAATGCGCCACCGTGCACGTGCCCCAAAGGTGGACAATGACAGCTTCACAACAGCAACAAAGACTGCAAAAGCCAGACAATGCCGACGGCAGCACCTGTAGGCACAATGAACAGCTACGACGCGCTCAGCGACTCAGAAGACAAGGACTTGACGCGGCCCCCCCGCAACAGCGACACACGCCGCCGCCGCCGCTCGTGATTAAGTTCAAAGGCCACTTTTGCGAGTTTCAGAACGCTCTTAACCTGCTGATAGGCAAGGACAATTACAGTGTTAATGTGTCAGGCGAAGACCTACACAAAGTGAAGGTTAAAACCACTGAACACTACGTAAAAGTGAGTGAAGAGTGCACTAGGCATGGCTGGAACTTTTAGACATTCAGCACCAATAAGAAGTAGTCCATTAAGGTAGTCTCTTAAGATTCCACGCAGCATGAAACCTGAAGAGGTTAAGGAAGACCTAGAGCAGATGGAATACTGCGTCGAGGAGGTAATCAAAATGAAACCTCAACGCACCAAAGGACATAACCCAGTATTCCTAGTGATCACAAACAATAATGCACAAAACAAAAATCCTTTTCGAGAAGTTCGTGTCTTAGGCCGTTAGGCTGTTCTGCGGTCAAGGGACCAGTTACGCTCCATGGCGTGCAGTGGTTAGCGGTATCCCGGGCCCGCTCTGTGTATGGAAAGCGCAAACGTACAGAATTGCCTAAGTATAGGCTTCCCTATCTGAATCTTGATAACATCGAGTGGATGTCCCGCCGAGGCGGACCCACATAGCTCAACCTCTGACAGTGTTCCTCACAGAGTGCAATCTCACGACAGTTCATTTCCATCAACATCACATTCACTTACTCCAGTTCATCCTTCCCCATCACCACCTTCGTCATACACTAGCTCTGACTCTGACCATCTTGTCATAGCCACAGACTCGGGCTCGGTCTCCTCATTGACTGACCCTGAAGTCAGACGTAGCAAAAGGCTACGTAAGATCAATTCTGGGCAGACCCCGCAACCTGCAGCTGCGGAGAAACATCGGGCGCCCCAAAATCAGAGTGTGGTTTCAAATGTACAAGACACAAAAGAACGACAATCACCACCAGACCAGCAGACGCAACAAACAGGCGGACGACACTACAATGACCGCTGATGCATCCAAAAAACAAATTGAAGACATCGGGACGGTGCAAGGTGCTCAAACCAAAACGGTAGCCCCGGCAATGACCCAAACTCAGCGCCAGCCCACAGGCAGAAGGGTGCCCCCAGTAACAGTTTTCGAGACCAAAGGGTACACTACCCTCATCAGATAAATACAAGGGAAGTTGAAAGGTGCCCTAAGCACAGCCTACAAGGGTGATAGCATTGTCTATCAAGCAACAAATCCAGAAGACTTTCACTTCCTCAAGGAAGAATTTCGAAAACTGAAGATGGAATTCTTTGCATACAGTGACGACCCGAAAGGGATGCTCAAGGTTGTCATTAAAAAGCTCACACTGTACTGGACCACCGACGATGTCAAAAACGCCCTAACCGAGAAAGGGTTTCAAGTGCAGGACCTGTTTCAATAAAAGAAACTGCAGACCATAACAAATGAACACGGCCAAACAGTCTCGGCTCCCAGAAGAAAGACGGCCAATTTTCACGTAAACCTCCCGAACACTGCGGAGGCCCGCAAAATATTCAAGGTAACACAGCTATTACATGAAGGTCACGGTGGAGCTGTACAAAAGACCTAACAGACAGAGACAATGCTACCTGTGTCGGCACTTTGAGCACAGGGCGTCCCAGTGCGAATTGAGATGCCGCTGCGTGAAATGCGCCAGGCCACATCTTCCTGGGGCCTGCACTAAAAATCCTGACACGCCAGCAACGTGCGCAAACTGCGGGGCGACCATCCAGCCTCCTTCACGGGCTGTCCAGAGCGAACTCAGATCCTCCAGGCCTGGGAACGAAGGCGCGCACCCCCAACCAACACGCCGTGAACAGCAGCGGCAACGAAACCGCCCCTACCACCACTCGCGGAGACATCACACTTCCCCCCCTCTGCCGACACAAAAACAGGTGGGAGCAAACACGGTAGAAACTCCCCCACCACAAAAGGAAGCGGCTGCAGCCTGTTCCCCACAACCGGAGTGATCTTCGCCCAAGCACAGCCCACGCTCGCCCAAGTAGTAAGAACAGGGCGCACCCCACCAAACTCCCCAAAACCAAAGCCCCAAAGGCCACCCACAATGCCAGAACAAATAACTGGCAAAATCTCGCCCTCCCAGGTAACTCCACCTCCACCGCTAGCCTCACCTCCCCCCACCACCTGCCCTGTAAGACAAGTGCGACACCTCTCCCCTCAACTTCAACAGTGACAGAGGCTGCCTTTCCACCACTCACTCATTCAATGGCTACTGCCATAGAACCCCCAACTGCTCCTGCAGTGAAAACTGAAATCAGCATCGCCAGTGACAACACCACTGCCCAGGAAAGTACCACAGAGAACTCCCTGGAGCAACCACTTCAAATTTTAACACAAATCTGGCAGTTCGTCAAAAACCATCTTCCACCAAATTTTGTTGCCAAAATCTCCCAAATTTTCAATCAGTTCTTAGCAGCCCCAGATCTCCCCAGTAAAATCACACTAATAATCACAAACATCTTGCCCCTGCTCCAAATTGGCAAATGAAAATCAGCATAACACTATCGCAATCTGGAACGCTGATGGTGTTTTGACCGATTTGAGCTCGAAATGTTCCTCGACGACCATGGGATGGATGTGGCACTCCTAAACGAGACCCATCTAACCCCTGTTCAGAGATTCCGAGTTCGAAATTATGTGCAGACCAGATATGACCGCTGTAACAGACCAGGTGGCGGTACGGCCATTCTCATCAACAGGCGAATATGCCATAGAGTAATACAGACGCCACCACTCTTAAAAACAGAGGCAACTGCAGTCGACGTTATTCTAAACAACCACCCCACACTTCTGGTGGCAGCATACCACCCACCCAGAGCCAGACAGTTTCCCAGTGACCTGGACAATCTTTTGAACACAAACCACAGAACCATAATAGGAGAGGACCTGAATGCCAAGCACAGGGCATGGGGTTGCCATACCACTAACGAAAGTGGCAACAAGCTATTGAGATACCTCGATAACCACCCAGCAGTACGGGTTGTTTCAACTGATGAGCCTACTCATTTTCCTTACGATTCCACGTGCCTACCTGACAAATTAGGCATCTTCCTCTTGAAAAACGTTAATCTCAATACAACAGCAGAAGTAATCAACAGCTTAAATTCACACCATAGCCCTGTTATTCTTAGATTTGACTGTGACCAAGACATTCCAAGTAATAGAATAAACACGACTTACAACACAAACTGGGCGAGGTACAAGGAACTGGTCCCTCTGCATATACCTGACCAGGCTTCAGACGTGCAGACCCCAGAAGAAATAGACCAGGCAATAACAGAATTCGCTCAAACCATAAAGGCATGTGGGGAAGCATCAACCATTAAAATAACTAACAATAGCGGACAGAGCAACCTGCCCCCCAGACCTTGCTCAACTAATTGCGGATAAGAACGGGACACGCAAGAGATTGCAAACTTATCGCGACCCACAGGACAGGAGATGCACGTGGAGGATCGCCAGGGAAATCCAGACCAGACTAAAACTGCTAAGATGTGCTAGGTGGGAGCAAACCCTGCAAATGGCAGAACAAAAATCTGCAAAAATTCTGGGGAATTATCAGACCCAGGCGGCAACCCCAAAAATCCACCAGACCACTTCATGGGCAAAAAGGTTTAGTTAACAAACCCACAGGACAAAGCAACCGCCATGGCAAACACGCTCAAACTGCAGTTCCAGTAAAATACAATCGATGACGAGGACAAAGCAGACGCACTGGAGCGCAGAGTTGAGCGTCACCTACATCGAAAACTTCGGGACAGACCCATTACCACTTTGTGCCAACCAGCAAGCGTGCAGAGTCTGTTCGCATCAGGCGAATCAGCACTGCAAAAGCCATGGTCCTGACAACATCAAATCCCCCTTTCCTAAAAACCTTCCTCAACCTGCTATCTCTCACCTCACAGCCATCCTAAACAGTTGCCTCTCCACATATTTCCCTTCAGCCTGGAAGGTTGCAAAAGTAATTTCTATTCCAAAGCCCAATAAAGATCAGCTATTTCCACAGAACCACCGGCCTATATCTACTATGTCATCTTTCCAAACTTCTCGAAATTCTTATACAAAACTCCTTACTCCAATTTCTACCCACAAACATCATCATCCCCGAACAACTCTGTTTTTGTGCTGGACATAGCACTGTACAGCAAGCCATTCGCCTGGTGGAACACGTCTGCACGGAGAAGAGCCAGGCCAACAGCACCGCGTCTATTTTCCTGGATATTGAAAAAGCTTCTGATCATGTTTGGCATGACTGTTTGCTATACAAGATATCCAAACTGAAGTGCCCTCTCCACCTGCTGAAAATCATTCAGTCCTTCCTCTCCAACAGGAAATTCTACTCGTAAACACAGAAGGCAAATAGTGGCATGAAACATAGAAGCAGGTGTCCCACAGGTACTTGTGCTTGGCCCTTCCTATAACTTCTGTACACCAATGACATCCCAAAAGAGCCGGGCGGCAATACAGCCTTATACATAGACGATGCTGCACTCTATCACAGTGGCAGGAACATTAATTATCTAGCTTACAGCCTCCAACGACAACCTCAACAAGCTAACCAACTGGTGCAACATCTGGAAAGTAAAAATAAATGCTGACAAATGTCAAACAATTCTATTCTCTCACAAAATCAAAAAACACATAATGAACATCACTTACAATGAACAGCCACTATCATGGAAGAATGTAATCACATACCTAGGACTAAAGTTAGACAAAAACCTTACATTCAAGCACCACGTCAGAGAGGCTAGGAACAAAAGCTCAGCCCGGCTCTACCAACTATACCAGTTATTAAAGGGAAGGGGATTGTCCATACCGGCAAAGTTCAGAATATGGGAAACAATCATACTGCCTGTCATCCTCTACAGCACTGACAAGGGAATGGTCAGACTTGTCACGCCGAAACATGTATTCCTTTTTTTAGCACTTATTTAACTGTGCAAAAGGTCTGTATGCAAAATTGTAGCTGCTGACATGAACTAAAAAAAAAAAAAATCACGAACGTGGCTGTGTTTCCTGCTTGGCACTTGAAGTGACAGCTGGCCACCCCTGGAAATTGTGAGTCGCAAGCGTTATGCGCATGGTCGGGAAGTGCGGCCGTCTTATCGCGGTGTTCACTAAAGAGGAATATCGCTGCAAGGTTTTGGTGGAAAGGGGAAATGAATATTCATTTCTGCGGCATGCACGTCCTTTTAATTTCTGGTACGTATTTCAAAACATACTATCCTGAAACTGGTTAGAGACGTGAAAGATGTTCTGTACATGTTCATCTATACTCCGCAAGCCACTTTACAGTGAACATTCAATCTCCCCTCACAGGTGATGGCGAACCCTGTAAATGTTTTGCTGCTTGCCATGGAGATATACCACAGATGCCAAATGAAGCAATCAACAGAAATCACGCGTTAAGACTGTTGTGTGACATGGCTGTTAAACTTCTAGACGAGCACGTAAAGGCTAGAAACAACTGAAACACTCAATATTGCAGACTGTGAATCTACAGACGGCGAAGACACCGACGAAAGTTGCACTCATGAAGACTCTTCGAGTGATAGTGCCACGTACCATCACCAATTACCTCCGAAAGTAACACCAGCAACTACAATTACCTTATCAGACAAAAGTGGTGACATATTGGTTGAACAAAAAGTGGTAAGAAATGCCTAACTCACACTGTAAACTTTCCAACTAGGATCACTAAAACTTCAAGGACAGCCACTGATAACATTTTCATAGACAAATCAAAGGAACAAAATCATATCATAAAACCTGCAATAAATGGACTATCAGATCATGACATGCAGCTCCTTGTTTTAGATGTAAATTCTAAGCAGATTATCAAGACTGCTAAATGAGTACAGGAGAGTACCATATTTACTCGAAACTAAGCCGAACTTTTTTTCCAGTTTTTGTAATCCAAAAATCCGCCTGCGGCTTAGAATCGAGCGCAAAGTAAGTGGAAGTTCTGAAAAATGTCGATAGGTGCCACCACAACTAACTTCTGCCATCGAATATATGTAGCGCTACGCATGCTTTGCAGGCACAAAGATAAATAGTGGGGCCAAACCCTCTGCCTCAAGTTTCGACCACTGCATATTCATAAATTATCCAACGAAGTAAATACAAATTCCGTATTGTCCATCTTCGAATGTAGCAACATTTCAGTGTGCTACGAAAATCCGACTGGCAAGACTGTTAGCGATGTTTGTCAATATGGCCAACTCTACGTTCTGAATTTTTTCCTACCTGTGAGAAGAGATGGTTCCTTATAGGAACTTTTATGAATTGTTAATCGCATGCAGTATTCTCTCCACCATAAGAATAATACGAATATAAACATTTTGATATGTATTCTTTCGTGTTTGCTGCTAACTCATTTAAATCCTGTCTGCCTAATAAACTACGAAACTAGACTGAGACAACAGCAAACAGAGAAGAATATACATATCGTGTCACGTTTATATTCGTATTATTCTTATGCCCAATAGTGATACAGTCAGAAATGAAGCACGGCAATTGACTAGATTTTTAAATCTAAGATGACTAATTTCAGTGCAGAATGTAATGTAGTAAAGAGGCGTCTGCAAAGATTTTCAAACGGAGAAAAATTTCACTAAACTCTCGTTCAGAACATCATCTATCATACGCTATCTATTATTTGGTTCTTGTTGATCATTATCAAAGAAAGCAGCAGTGTAAGTAACAACAAACAGCAGTCTCTTGCCATTGTTTCGCTATTGAGACAATTCCTCTCTCTCTTTTTTTAATTGTAAGCGGCGGTAGTGTGCACAAAAGCAAGCCATGCCTTGAGCGGCGACAGGTCATAAACACACATTATCAGAATGCGACAAACACGACACAGTACAGTAATGCATTTTCAGCTTAGAGTGACGTAAACACCTGTAACAAACGGAAGGGCACTTATCAGATCAAAGAAATATAAGCAATCAATTCAAACCAGACGAAGTACGCAAAAAAGGAAGAGTACCCGTATAAAAACGGACGGAGCACCTGACGCATAGCAATGGCTACCTGGTAAAGCTGAACTGCTAAGCTTACAACTCGAACCAAACTACTGTAGCTGTATCTTCATTCATTCAACCTAAATTGTGGCTCATATTACAATGGACCAACTTTGATTCGATTTGGAGCTGCGGCCTGAAACTTTTCTCTCCCCTTGAATTTCGAGTCTCAAATTTCAGGTGCGGCTTAGATTCGAGTAAATACGGTAGTCAATCAACCAAAATTTGAGTGTTTTAGAAAACTGCTCAAAGACACGAACTGGAAAGATGTTTTTAGTGCTCATGACATGAATGAAATATATAACACATTCATTCATGAACAATGTCAGTACCATGTTTGAAAACATGTTTTCCTCTAAAAGTTACTCAAATTAAACAGAAGACTATAATAAAACCATGGATTACACAAGGAATAAAAATTTCCTGTAAGACAAAAAGGAAAATGTATCTGTCGACCAAGAATAGCTCCAATGCTGCTGATTTAGCTAAATACAAGGAATACTGTGCAATATTAAAAAAAGTAATTCAGACATCTAAACAAATGCACTACGAGAAGAAGATAGCAATGTCAGGGAACAGAATAAAAACAATATGGGATATAGTGAAAGAGGAGACTGGTAGAACCAGAAAGGAACAGGAGCAAATAGCATTAAGGGTAGATGACACATTAATAACCGATGGGCATAGTGTGGCAAATCTATTTAACAAGCACTTTATATCCATTACTGATAGAATGGGATTGTCAGGATCAGTAAATAATGCCCCTGAATATCTGAAACTAGCCTTTACAAATAGCTTCAGGTACATGAATGTGTCACTCACTTCACCAAAAGAAATAACTTCTATAATAAAATCTTTAAAAACAAAGCGTTCTAGTGGTTACGATGAAATATCAAGAAAGTTAATTAAGGCATGTTCTTGTGAGTTTAGTACAATTCTAAATTACTTGTGTAACCGGTCAATTATAACTGGGACATTTCCTGACTGGTTAAAATATGCAGATGTTTAGCCTCTATTCAAGAAAACGCATAAAGAGATACCATCAAACTACAGACCAATTTCACTTTTGCCAGCATTCTCAAAAATTTTAGAAAAAGTAATGTACAAGCAACTTCTCAACCATCTGACCACAAACAACATTATCAAGAACACAGTTTGGATTTCTGAAGGGTTCCGACATCGAGAAGGCTATTTACACTTACAGTGAAAATTTACTTAATTCATTAAATAACAAGTTATAAGCAGCAGGTATTTTCTGTGATTTGTCAAAGGCATTTGATTGTGTGAACCACAACATCCTTTTAAATAAATTAGAATTCTATGGTGTCACAAGCAGTGCTGCAAAATGGTTCAAGTCATACCTCGCTAACAGGAAACAGAGTGTCAGTGCAAGGGACTAGTGAATTAAGTCATCGGTCATCATCAGAATGGGAAGAAATTACATGTGGTGTCTCACAAGGATCCATTGCTTTTTTTTTGTGTACGTTAATGATCTCTCATCAGTTACACTGCCAGAAGCAGAGTTCGTTTTGCTTGCAGATGACCCAAGTAGTGCAATAAATAGTATGTCGAGTATAGTTCTAGAAAGATCTGCTAATGATATTTTCATGGATATTAATAAATGGTTTAAAGGCAACTCATTGACATTAAACTTCGAAAAGACTCACTATCTGCAATTCAGAACCTGCAAGAGGTTTCCACCCAGCATATGCATAAAGTATGAAGAAGAGCAGATAGAAGAGGTTGACAGTCTTAAATTCCTGGGATTACAACTTGATAATAAATT
Source organism: Schistocerca americana (assembly GCF_021461395.2). NCBI lineage: Eukaryota > Metazoa > Arthropoda > Insecta > Orthoptera > Acrididae > Schistocerca > Schistocerca americana. Next base: position 91,479,282 of record NC_060126.1, on the reverse strand, counting down.
CAGTTGGGAGGAGCACACCACAGAACTGCAGAAACGCCTTAACAAATCTGTATTTGCAATTCGAGTGTTAGCAGACATAGGCACATAAAAATGAAAAAGCTTGCGTACTTTGCCTGCTTTCATTGCATAACGCCATGTGGTATAATATTTTGGGGTAACTCCAAGACAAAAGTTTCCAGAGTCCAAAAGCATGTAATACGTATTATTTGTGGAGTAACTTCACGGATGTCCTGTAGAAACCTCTTCAAAGAAGTGGGTATACAAACTACTGCCTCTCAGTATATTTACTCCTTAATGAAATTTGTCCTAAATAATATATGTCTTTTTGCAACAAACAGTTCAGTTCATCATACAATACCAGGAACAAAAATGATTTGCACAAGGACTTAAAAGCACTTCCTTTAGTTTTAGTTTAGTTCAAAAAGGGGTCCACTACTCAGGAACACTCATCTTCAATAATTTGTCAGCAAACATAAAAATTTAGTTACAAATAAAGATCAGTTTAAAAGGAGCCTGAAAGACTTACTAATGGCCAACTCCTACTCCACAGACGAAATTTTTAATAGAAACAAATGATGTATTGTATATATTCACACTATTAGTATTGTTATTGCAGCTTAAAAAATAATTTGACATGTTCTACATCCATGAGGATCTCCTCAGCATGGATCTATGGAACGAAAAACTAATCTAATCTAATCACCCCAGTCACTGTCAGAATCACATCTTTATCTCTTATCTCTTCAGAGTTTTTAACACATGCATTATATTCAGCCTTTTCATAAGAGTTCTCATCAGCGAAAATATCAGGAAAGACATTTGCAATTCTACTGTCAATGTTATTTGTGAAATGTCTGAACTACTACCTGTTGTTCGATTTTCTGATACCTCATGTGGCATACCACTTCTAGATGACTCTGCATCTGAAGTATTGTCCTCTTCAAGATAATCAGCTTCAGCTTCCGAATCCTCAGGATCATCTGGCAGTGAGAAAAGATAATGGGGAATCTCATTGTCTTTTAGTATCTGCAAAATAGTAATGATAATTCATTAATAGCAAGCTTTAACTGTATTATTTTCAGCGTGAAAAGGAATAAAACAGCATCACATTATATTTCAAACCGTTAAATAACTTTACAAATAATGTCTGCTGGGACACGTGTCCCACTAATTTTATTTCGATTATAATATAGTGCAGTCACTAGAAGCACATTCTACACTGTATTCGTACTAAAAAATTATTATTAAGTTAATAAGACGAATTACTTACTTCAGACATCACTGGAAAGTGAGAAATGATGAAAATTGATGAATGACAATTTTTGTGTTTTGGTTTTAGGGAGCAAAACTGCTATGGTCATTAGCACCTGGTCCGTGACTTAGGAAAAGGAAAAAAACAAAAATGGAAACCAGCAGCAATGGGAACGACACTCAAAAAATTGGAGAAACTAAAAGCAGAAGGAAAGCTTAAAAAACCACTACAGAAAGGGGTTGTTGTCCCCAAAAAGAGCTTCAAATGACCGACGTCATCTCACTGGCACTAATAAACTAGAGAACACGATCGGCTGAGCGTGTGTCATCTGCTAAAATGGACGATATTTCAGGCGACAGCTGTAGACGGGCGCGTAACTGAGTAAAATAGGGGCACTCAAGTAAAAGGTGTCTTACTGTCCACAGCTGAGAGCAGTGGGGACAGAGTGGGGGAGGATCGCCGCTTAAAAGATGTCGATGGCTAAAAAGACAGTGCCCTATCCGAAGTCTAGTTAAAATTACCTCCTCCCAACGACGCGTTCGGGAGGAAGAGGTCCAAGCACATGGAAGAGCTTTCACGTCCCGCAATTTATTATGGGGAAGTGTCGACCAATGTGCATGCCATAAAGGAACAACACGACGACATAAAACACTCCGTAGATTTGCAAAGGTAATCGTGTGAATAGCTGGCCGAAGAAGAGAGACTGCAGCCTTGGCCGCTATATCGGCCGCCTCATTTCCACAGATACCAACGTGTCCCGGGAGCCAGAGGAACGCCACCGAGACGCCCCCCAAGAGGAGCAAGCGTAGGCAGCCCTGAATCCGGTGGACCAGAGGGTGGACAGGGTAGATAGCTTGGAGACTGAGGAGAGAGCTGAGAGAATCTGAACAGACAACATACTGTATCCGCTGATGGCAACGGATGTATTGGACAGCCTGGAGAACAGCAAAAAGCTCCGCAGTATAAACCGAAAACTGGTCGGAAAACCGAAATCGATTTAGGGTGTCGCCAACAATATGGGCACTCCCTACACCAAACGATGTTTTTGAGCCATCAGTGTAAATAAATGTGGCTTCCTTCATTTGTGTGCATAGGGCAGAAAATGCCTGACGATAAACAATTGAAGGGGTACCATCCTTGGGAAACTGACAAAGATCACGGAGCAGGCAGGTCCAGGGACGGAGCCAAGGTGGTGCTGTACCCCAAGTTGTCAAGAAAGTTTTAGGAAAGCGGAAGGAAAGAGAATGGAGCAGTTGATGGAAGCGGACTCCCGGTGGTAGTAGGGAGGAAGGGCGGCCTGCATACCCTTAATCCAAGGGGGTGTCGAAAAAAATGTCATGGGCCAGATTAGCAGGCATGGAAGACAAATGGCTAGCATAACGACTTAGGACAGCTCGCCGATTGGACAGCAGAGGTTCAGAAGTCTCAGCATAAAGGCTTTCCACAGGGCTGGTGTAAAAAGCTCTAGACACTAAACGTAATCCATGGCGGTGGATAGAGTCGAGGCGGCCGAGCAGAGGAGTAAACTATGCTTCCATAGTCCAATTTTGAGCGCACTAAGGTACGATAGAGGTGGAGAAGGACCACTCGAGCCGCTCCCCAGGAGGTACCATTCAGGACACAGAGGGGTGTTGAGGGATCGCAGACAGCAAGCGGAAAGATAGGAAACGTGGGAGGACCAGCACAGTTTTCTGTCAAACGTAAGACCCAAGAATTTAGCGACGTCCGAAAACAGAAGGTTGACAGGTCCTAGATGTAAGGAAGATGGAAGAAACTCCGTACAACGCCAAAAATTAACACAAACAGTCTTACTGGGAGAAAAGTGGAAGCCTGTTTTGATGCTCCAAGAGTGGAGGTGATCGAGACAGCCTTGAAGACGTCGTTCAAGAAGGCTGGTCCGTTGAGAGCTATAGTAGATCACAAAATCGTCCACAAAGAGGGAGCCCAAGACATCAGGAAGGAGACAATCCCGCACTTTGAATGTGCACTCTGCCATAAATTTGCGAAGAAAAAGGGGCAACCAACCGCGAAAGCCCCAAGAGAACATTGTGCGGAGGATGCCATCAATTCCGCAGTAAACACCCCACATGTAGCATACCCAACATGATCAGTAGATTTAGAGCAATCAGTGTAAAAAACAACAGCATCCCGAAACTCCCATAAAATTTGGCGGAAAAAGGGGGGGTGGAGGGGAGGGAGCGAGGAAGACAGGACAAAGACAGAAGCTGAAAATCACAGCAAAGAGATGCAAGGCGGAGCCCAAACAGTAAACCTGCCCATGGGCGGGAGTCGGGTGGGCGACGTCCATGGTCTGGGAATAGGATAGAATAGGAAGGATGAGTGGGAGAGGAACGCATTGCGAGTGCATAAGACACCAGAAGCTGGGACCATTGAACAGAAAGGGAGGGGGATCCCAGCTTCAACCAGGAGACTATCAACAGGGCTAGTAGGGAAGGCACTGGTGGCCAAACAGATACCACGATGGTGGACTGGATCCAGCATGTGCAGTGTGGAAGGAGCAGCTGAACCATAAACTTGACAACAATAGTCCAAGCGAGACAGAACTAGAGCACGATAAAGACGGAGAAGGAGGGAACGGTCCGCACGCCAAGAGGAGTGGGCAGGGAAGCGAAGGACATTGAGTTTACGGAAACATCCTACCTTCAGAAGTCTGATATGGGGCAGCCGAGGGAGCTTGTCGTCGAAAAGAAGACCCGGGAAACGAAACTGTGGGACCACAGGCAATTGTTGTGCAGTGAGATAGAGCTCTGGATCAGGGTGGATCGTAGTACGGCGACAGATGTGGACCACCCGTGATTTTAAAGGAGAGAACTGAAACCCGTGTGAGAGCGTCCATGCAGAGGCACGCCCTATAGCTACCTGGAGCTGCCGTTCTGCAGATACCATCAAGGAGGAACTAACCCAAATGCAGAAATCATCCACATACAGGGCAGGGGCGACCAAGGGACCAACAGAGGCCAGAAGTCCATCGATAGAAATGAGGAAAAGGACACTCAAGACAGAACCCTGTGGGATGCCCGTCTCCTGGGTCTGTGGAGAACTAAAAACTGTACCAACTCGAACTCTGAATGACCAATGGAACAGGAACTGGCAGATAAAAATCGGGAGTGGGCTCCTAAGACCCCACTGATGAAGGGTAAGTAAGATGTGATGGCACCAGGCCATGTCATAGGCCTTGCGAAAGTCAAGAAACACTGCAACCAAACGGCGACGCTGGGAAAAAGCCTGCCGAACTGCGGATTCCAAGCGAAGTAAATGATCGATTGAAGACCATCCTTCTCGAAAGCCACACTGGTAAGGGGACAATAGATCCCGAGATTCGAGGACCCAATTGAGCCGACGGGCTACCATCCGTACAAGTAACTTACAAACAACATGGGTCAAACTAATTGGCCGATAGCTGTCAACAGAGAGGGGGTTCTTACCAGGCTTTAGGACAGGAACCACGATGCTATCCCTCCACTGAGAAGGGAAGTCACCCTGGAACCAGATACGGTTAAACACCCGAAGAAGATGTTGCTGTTGTGGAGCACTGAGATGTTGAAGCAGTTGGTTATGAATGGAATCTGGGCCAGGGGCCGTATCATGAGAAGAAGATAGAGCAGAAAGAAATTTCCATTCAGTAAAAGGTTCGTTGTAAGATTCTGACTCACAAGGGGTGAAACATAAGGTGGAAGCTTCAGCCTGCAGCTTTTCGTGAAGGAAAGCAGCTGGATAGGAGGCTGATGCTGATGCCACTGCAAAATGGGTCACAAGATGTTCTGCAAGAACTAATGGGTCTGTACAAAGGCCATCTGGGAGGTGAAGGCCTGGGAGGGTGGACTGCCGATGGCAAGCTTGGAGAGAGCGAAGTGTAGCCCATACCCGTGACAGAGGGACAGTAGAACCAAGGGAACAAATGAATCATTCCCAACACATCCGTCTGCTCTGTTTGATTAAATAAGAGGCTTTAGCGTGGAGGCGTTTAAAGGTAGTAAGGCTGGCTACGGATGGGTGCCTCTTAAAATGTTGCAAAGCTCGACGGCGATCACACATGGCAATGGCAATGGCCGTACTCCACCATGGGACTTGCCGGCGACGAAATGGTCCAGATGAGCGCGGGACAGCAAGGCTAGCAACGCGAACAATCGTGTCAGACACGTCACGTAGGACGTCATCAATACAACCCGACAAAGAGGGAGAAAACACGACCTGTGCTGTGTATAGAGGCCAATCGGCACGTTGGAAAGACCAACGAGGTAACCTGTCCATCAGGGAGCGGGAAGGGAGCGTGATAATCAACGGGAAATGGTCACTATCACAAAGGTCGTCGTGTGGCCACCAGTGTAATGAAGGGAGGAGAGAGGGAGAAGAAAGAGAAAGGTCAATGGCAGAAAAGGTACCATGACCGGCACTGAAATGAGTAGGGGAGCAATCATTAAGAAGGCACAGGTCGTGGTCTGCAATAAATTGGTCTATAAGAAGACCTCGTCTGGATGGAAAGGCACTGCCCCACAAGGTATGATGAGCATTAAAATCCCCAAGGAGGAGGAAGGGAGGAGGAAGTTGCTGAAGAAGGGCAGTTAAGGCAGCAGGTGTAGGAGTCCTGTCAGGATGGAGATAAATATTGCAAACCGTAACCTCAGAGTCCAGGTGGACCCTAACAGCAACTGCTTCCAATGTAGTTTGAAGAGTATTCCACGTGCTAGCAATGTCTGTACGGACCAACGTACAAACGCCACCAGACACCCACAGGGTCCGACCCAATTTCAACTGAAAACACGGAACCCACGGAGAGTCGGTGAGTGAGCACCAGTAAAATGAGATTCCTGGAGAACCAAACAAGCTGCAGAGTAGGACGAAAGAAGGGATTTCAATTCCGGAAGGTGACGATAGTATCCATTACAATTCCATTGGATAACCACAGAACGATGATTTAAATGGGGGCTGAACACGCTAAATCCAGTCACACCGCCGAGTCCCCACCAGTCACCGACAAGGAGGGGGCGACATCCACGAACGACAGGTCTGAATCCGGTTGTTAAGTCGGGGAAGGGACCTCCGGTGACACCAGAGGCTCTTTGTCCCGGGACTTATGTTTCTTCTTCTTTTCAGGCTGAGATCGAGGAGGGCTCTGTGGCATGAAGGAGCCAGCTGCAGCAAGATCAGGAACAGAAAGAGACCGGGCGACCTGGGCACCGACAGACCGCGGCTCTCGTGGTCGTTGCGCGGCAGCAGACCTTTGGCCTGGAAGGTGCCGGGAAGGGGCATCCCGGGAGAGGCGCCCTCGACCGGCAGACGTCGAAGGAGCGGGTCACTTCTCCGGCTGGGGAGGGGGAGCAGCGCCCAGAGGAGAAGGTGTGGGAGCCGCAGGGGAGGGGGGGGAAGAGAGGGGTCCGGGATGTGGGGAAGGAAGGGTGAAGGAAGGGTGAAGGAAGGGTGAAGGAAGGGGTGAAGATGTAACCAAGGCGTAACTAGATGTCATGGACACAGGGTGTGTAGGTTAAACGATCGAGGGACTTATACTCCTGTATCTTCTTTTCATTCTTATACACTGGGCAATCTGGTGAACATGGAAAATGACTACCATGACAATTTACACACACAGGAGGGGGAACACAGGGACTCCCCTCATGGACTGGACGTCCACAGTCACCACAGAGAGGGGCCTGTGAACAGCGGGAAGACATGTGTCCAAAACGCAAGCACTTAAAACACCTCATAGGTGGGATGTACGGCTTCACATCACATCGATAGACCATAATCTTAACTTTCTCAGGGAGGGTATCCCCTTCAAAGGCCAGGATAAAGGCACCAGTATAAATACGATTGTCTTTAGGACCCTTCTGAACTCGCCGAACAAAGTGAACACCCCGCCGTCTGAGATTGTCCCGAAGTTCCTCATCAGTTTGAAGGATGAGGTCCCTGTGAAAAATCACACCTTGTACCATATTTAGAGACTGGTGGGGGGTAATGGACACAGGAATTGTGCCAAGATGGGTACAGGCACGAAGGGCCACAGATTGGGCAACTGAAGCAGTTTTTATCAGCAACGAACCCGACCGCATCTTGCTCAGGGAGTCCACTTCGCCAAACTTGTCTTCAATGTGTTCCACAAAGAATAAAGGTTTGGTGTTGGTGAAAGTATCTCCATCAGTCCTGGTGCAAACTAGGTAACGGGGGAAAGGTTTTGCCCCTAGCTGACGGGCCTGACCCTCTTCCCAGGGGGTAGCCATGGAAGGGAAGGCCGAAGGGGCAAGAGAAGCAGCACTTGAGGAATCAGTTCCACGCAGAGAGACGGCCGCAGAAGAACGGCCAGAGTTCTGGACCCGTATGCGTTTAATTTGCATAGCGTCCGCCCTGATACCACCCACTCCGATCAGGGGCTCTCCTCACGTGCGCCACCCAGCCACAGCGAGGGTCGTCTGGCACGGCGGCCATTGCCGGGAGTTCCGATACTCCAGGATGACGAGCAACCACTCCAAGGCATGCATGAGGAGGTCACAGCTCAGGTATCAGAAGTGTGATCCCTGTGTGTTCAGGGGGCTCAACCAAAAGGGTACATAGCGACCCAACCACACGGGCTGGCTACCGTGCTGGCTATGCATCCTAGTATCAGACAACGATATGAAAGAAAAGGTGGAATGTACTAGGAGGGCGCACGTCGGAGACACTAGGTAAGGTGCTCTTCCCCAAATGGCTCACACTACGGACGAGAAATTTTGTAATGGAGGTCAAACCCCAGAGGGGGACCAAGGAATGCCAAAAGGAGGAGATGATTATGCAACAAAGCCGAATCGTAAAACCAACAGAACCAGGAGGATAGCGGGGGCCAACATAAGCAAGGACACCAAGAGAGGGTGAGGGGAAAGGAGCAAGGAGGGGAAAGGAGCAAGGAGGGGAAAGGAGCAAGGAGGGGAAAGGAGCAAGGAGGGGAAAGGAGCAAGGAGGGGAAAGGAGCAAGGAGGGGAAAGGAGCAAGGAGGGGAAAGGAGCAAGGAGGGGAAAGGAGCAAGGAGGGGAAAGGAGCAAGGAGGGGAAAGGAGCAAGGAGGGGAAAGGAGCAAGGAGGGGAAAGGAGCAAGGAGGGGAAAGGAGCAAGGAGGGGAAAGGAGCAAGGAGGGGAAAGGAGCAAGGAGGGGAAAGGAGCAAGGAGGGGAAAGGAGCAAGGAGGGGAAAGGAGCAAGGAGGGGAAAGGAGCAAGGAAGGGAAAGGAAATGCAGCCCTGGAGAGAAAGAAGGCTGCAATGGCTCGAGGCCCCGTGCTCGCCACGCACGTATCCACAAAAGAGTTGTGGACCCCCTGGGGGGACTACTAGGAAGCATTCCAAGACCAGTCGCGAACCGACTGTACAGCACCAAAAGACGACTATTTTGAAGTACACAAAGACTACCGCCACTAACTCCGAGAAACAACATATACCCAATTACAAAAACAGAATCTCTACAGACAAGACTCGCCTGACAGAGCGAACTACGGAAAACACACAAAAACGCCCCGTCATGGAAGACCTAATCACAACAAGAACTCCGACTAAACGTATACCCCAACGAAAATACTTAATACCAGTGTGTACAGTGGCACACAATACAACGAAAGTATTCCCTGAAGCCGAACCTACCATGGAACATAACGCAAAACGAGCCACAATATCCACACCTAGACGAACGACAAGAGCAGTGAAAAAAAAAAGCACTAACAAATATGAACTACAAGACAAGGATACAGCAAAGCACAACGCTCGACAAACCCGCACATGCACACACATGTAAGTCAACTGCCTGGACCACCGCACAACCAACCCAGCATACACCAAATGTGAACCAACATGTCTAAAACAACAAATGGCTCTGAGCACTATGGGACTCAACATCTTAGGTCATAAGTCCCCTAGAACTTAGAACTACTTAAACCTAACTAACCTAAGGACATCACACACACCCATGCCCGAGGCAGGATTCGAACCTGCGACCGTAGCAGTCCCGCGGTTCCGGACTGCAGCGCCAGAACCGCTAGACCACCGCGGCCGGCTCTAAAACAACAGAGTAGACTCATATGTACACCCAAAACCAAGACCAATGGAAAGTAGCATACCCATGTATATAGAATAAGTCTCGTAGAATAAGATTTCATTGCAAATATAAAATTGACACAATCAAATGAAATGCACCACAAGTAAAAATATTGTAACAGAACCAAGACTAACGTAAAAGAACATACCCACGTACACAGAATAAGCCTCGGAGAATAGGATTACAATGCAAACCTTAAAACAGACACAATGAAATGAAATGTACACTTAATGGTGGAGCACTATAAACAAAATAATATAAATATTGTAATTGTATATGCAGATTTAGTACCCTAGAATAAGTCATTGTAAATAAGTAATGTAACGCAATATATTGAAAATCCACTTTTGTAAACAAATTGCATTAAAATTATGAAATGTCAAATAAAGAAACTCATGTAAATCCTAATACAGCTGAAAAGCAACCCTTAAAACAGCCCGCTCTTGCCCATCAGGGAAGGGAATGGAAAGTGCAAAAAACCACCGCGCACCACACACACACACACACACACACACACACACACACACACACAACACAGGCACGCACGCACGCACGCACACTTTGTTACCGTCGCTCGCCTATGCTACTAGACCAAGATGTCTGGACACAAGAGTAAGCAGCTCGCAGCCGTGCTAGAGCTACTCGTCAATGTGATGGGTGGCAACCGCGGCCGCCACGGATGACAGCCGAAGCGCACCCAGTGGACTCGCAAAGATGTGCAATGCAACAAATGCCAACAACTGGGCCACACGGCGAGTTGCTGCATGAATGCTGTTGCGTGCTTTAACTGTGCGGCAGCCAACGACACTCGCAGCTCCACCAAGCCACGAGGGGTGGCCAGTAAATGCTGGAACTGCGGCGGTTCACACGCCGCGAACTCACAGTTGCAGATATCTGAAGGAGTTCCGTAGCCAGAACACCGCAACACAACCTGCGGCGGTGTCTGGTACCAAGACGGCCGCTCTGCCCCCCGCCTCGGCGAGGGGTGCGAGCCGCGCCGACTCGAAGCCGCTACGACACTATGGCCGGCCCCCAAGTAGCCTGCGCGGCCGAACGGGCCGCACTCAAAGACGAGCTCGTTGCTGTTCACCAACAGCTCCAGCAGCTGTGGGCTCTCGTGAAGCAGACGCCTGCCACCGCAAGCGCCTCCACTGTGGGGTGCCCGGTGGGGGTGGACGCCGCTACATAGATGACCGCCTCCCTGGCCCATGCGGCAACGCAGGTTGCTAGGGAGGTGGACACGGAGTCGGGGATACCCACCGACAACAAGAAGACGGCCCCCTTGGAAACGGCCGCCCCCTCTGCCTTTGCAGTTACGCAGATGGTGGAGCCTATGGATACCATGGGAGAAGACGACGACGAGCTGGAATTCGAGTGTCTGCCCCTCCCAAACAAGAATTGTGTGAGGGAAGTCCTCGCAAAGATAGCAGACTCATTGCGGGATTGGCAGCTATCCCCATCACAGCACTCCTTATCTGTTTACAGAAGCCAATATCCCTCCCTTACCCCACAAACCCTGCCGTTTCCACTGGGGGGTGTGAACCCCTGAACCGAAAGGTCAACGGGAGGGAGCTCATCCGTCGGAGATCTGGAGCTCATCAATGCATACCCGATCTTCACAGACGACAATTGGAGGTACACGACGGAGCAAGTCGTCCTGTACATCTGACAGACCACGCCACCAGTGGACACTTCATGTCAGCCAGGAAATGGTCACAATAAGAAGAAAAATAAGCCGTCAGAGGCATCTGGCCGTAAATTTGTTTCAGATCCACGGAGGCCCAATCAAAAAGAGAGGAGAAAAAGAAAAACTTCAACCTGAGAGGAGCTGAGGAGGAACAGCTTAATTAAGCTTACACTCTTATATCCCGGGCTGAGGATATAGCCCGTCAGTTGACCGTGACCGCACGTCCACACTCACGTCCCAGTGCAGGACAGCTTAGAACATCGTAAGTTTAAACCACAACTTCAATTTAACATAATGTAGGAAAAATAGTGTTAGGCCATTAAAACCTACAGCCAAAATCAAGTGGAATATACTCCCCATGTTCCACACATTTGCACACACGAGCACGTCCACACTCGCCATTCTGAGTCGTGCTTCCGAAGGGTGCAAATGCTGTTGTCACTGCGCTGCAGCCTTTGTGTTGTTACGATTTGGGAATTCCAACCGCTCGTCTCCTGTCCACGCTGCCACACGTAGCGGTGATTTGAGGCAGCAGAAGAAGTAGTTCCACTACTGCAGCACACTTGCTTGTTGCACAAGCAAACTGTTGTGTTCACCGATGGTGTTCATGATGCTCGTTGGTATTCCTGGGTAGGCGGGAAAAAAGCGTGCACGTGAACGAAGTGTCACCCCAATATCACACTGCAGAGCTCCCACTCTGCATCCTCGGAGTTTAGGGAACATTCCGAGCCAGGGCACATGATGTTTCCTGGATATCCGTGTTGATGTCGTTCAGGGTCAGCACTGCACTTGAAACCTTACGGTGTTAACCAAGGTGTATCTGACGCTCCCTGCGTGGTGTCTTTTGGTTCTCTCCAATGCCTGAAGTGTAGGGAAATAGATTCCGAGCATATCCCAAACCCAGCCCACTGTGATAGCCCTCTGGGCTCCCACAGCCTGTCCAACATGAGCGAACACAAACCATCACGTAAAGAGGGCGAACCAAGTGAGTTGACCCCCAGTCAACCGAAATGGAAGGCAACAGAGCCAGAAGCGGCCCTGGCTATGCCTCTCGTGGACACAGAAGACATCCACATAGGCTACACTGTGTCCACATCAGACAAATTTGCGGCCTTGCCACAAGACGCAGCTGATGCGCACAGGGGCGGCACAGAAAAAGCCACAACTTAGACGTATACCCCCCTCGTCAGCTATCAGGAGTAGGGCTACTTAGAGCTACTCAAGGAACTCGAACCAGGAATGAAAGGTAAAATACTAGCGATATACAGGGGTGACACAGTCAAATTCCAGCTCTACAACCCTCTGGACTTTGACTATGTCGTACGAGCCCTAAAAACCAAGGGAATACAATACCACACGTACGACATCGATCCCAAAAAAGATCATTAAAATCATAATCAAAAAGCTTCCGCCGTTTGTCCAGGAAGATCATATCAAACAGGGACTTATTGAACTGGGTTACAATGTCCAGGTGGTAGTCAGAATGATGCAGATGGCCACAGAAGCCCCACTTCATCTCAAACATCGTCAGAAGGGAAAACTTCAACGAAGTCTACAAAGTCACTAACCTGGTGTACCACAAGGTCCACACAGAAGCTTACAAAAGACGTGATGGACCAACTCAGTGTTACAGATGCCAGAGAATCAACCACAGCTCTTGCAACTGCAACACTGAGCCATGCTGTGTTAAGTGCTGTGGTAACCACTTCACTAACCTCTGCCTGAAACCAGACAAGCAGGACCCAACGTGCTAACTGCAAGGGCAAACACTCTGAAAACTTCCGTAAATGTCCTGCTTGGATCAAGATGGCAAACGCCATGCGATCCAGCAATAATGCAAGAGTTGTAGCAGCTTCAAACCCAACTCCCACGCTAACCACCCAGAACTTCCCAAACCTAAGACATAACTGCAGAACAACAGCAGGGCAATCTGCCACAAATACCAACACCACACCACCCGCCACTGCGGCGACATCTCAGGCCTCTGAACAAGGCCAGACAGCCTGGAACCTATCAACGAGTGACAACCCCAGCTCGCGAGGAGGAGCGGAAACGCTCTCTCACTACCATAAAAGCAACAATGGAGAAACTTATGTCTGCCCCCAGACAACATTTCTAAGATTATGATCATTGCTAACACCGCCATGTCCTTCAATGGCCCTTAACCTTAAGGGAAACTTAAGATTAATCATCTGGAATGCCAATGGTATTCGACATCAAAAACACTCATTAGAAATCTTCCTACATGACAATGGGGTCGACGTTGCACTTTTAAGTGAGACTCACCTCAAGCCTCATCTAAAATTTAGAATTAGGAACTACTGTTGGTTAGATAGATTAGAGCGTCCTGGGGTGGGATGTTAGTTTTAGTTAAAAATAGGATACCTCATAGGCAAATAGTTATACCACAGCTCACCAGAATGGAAGCAACTGGGGTGGAGCTGGAGCTAAACAAAACCTCAGTTACACTGGTGGCAGCCTACCACCCTCCTGGTAGAGTCAGTCCGACACCAGACTTAGAAATACTATTAGGCCTTGGAAGCAGGGTCAGTAATTGGTGAAGACAAACTCCAAACACTGGGCATGGGGTTGTACAGTCACTACAGCCGAGGGTAGGGCCATCCATAACCTCACAGAACAGCTAAACGACGTCACGGTAATGGCACCAAAGGAACCCACGCACTACCTCTCAAACGAAGGCTACCATCCAGACATTCTGGACATTTTTATCATCAAGAATTATCCATGGGTCTTTAGCCCAACGGTACACAATGACCTAGACTCAGACCACAACCCTGCGACCCTGGAACTAGCCGGCCATTGACCCTCTTGTGCGAACGCACACGCTATGCCTGAACTCGTACAGGACTTCGCAGATTAATCTGCCACGAGTAATGAGTATGATGGGCAAACATCTATTAGGCACACTACGAATGTAGTGGTGTGGACATGCTGGGAATGTGGGTCTCACGGGAAACGTGCAAGGGATAAGTCCCTGCAGGCGCACTACCCTCTGTGCCCTCGGTGGCTCAGATTGATAAAGCGTCTGCCATGTATGTAGGAGATCACGGGTTAGAGTCCTGGTCGGGGCACACATTTTCAATATGTCCCCAATGAAGTATATCTATGCCGGTTTGCAGCTAGGGTGTCCATTTAATTATCATTTCAAAACTTCAGATACTGGTCAGAGGAAAACCTTGGCACACTTCACAAAACGCCTCTACATGCTCAAAAAGTGATGGTTTGGTGCACAATGTCGGCAAGAAGAATCATAGGCCCATTTTTTTTTTCGAGGATATTAATGGAAGTGCTGTGACTGAACTGTGCATTACATTGCAATGATCCAGAACTTTCTTACGCCAGAACTCGCCTGTTTTCCAGTGAATGAACACACTATGTTCCAACAAGATGGGGCAACAAGCCACACTGCAAGAGTTGCTGTGAATGCTTTGTTTCCAGGCAGCGTCATTTCCCAAAACGGGGATATCCCTTGGCCCCCTCGCTCTCCAGCTTTTACAACCTGCGACTTTTTTCTATGGGGTTACTTGAAAACAAGAGTTTTTCAGAACGATCCAGCCAGAACTATCCCAGCCCTAAAACAACGAATTCGGGATGAAACTGAAGGAATACCAGTCAATATGCTGCAAAATGTCAGGGGAAACTTCCAGGTTAGGCTGCAGAAGTTCATAGATTCAAATGGAGGACATTTGGCAGATGTTATATCCAAAAAATAATTTTTTCACTTATTGTACAGTAAATGGCTACCTTTGTACTTTATGACCATTAAATTAAAAAAATAAATTTCTTAAAGAATTAGTTACTTATTTAAATCTTCCCGTTTCACTGGCTAACCCTGTATATAAGCTGCACCAATATGAATGCCCCTTCATATCACTAAGATGACTGCTTCATTCTCAGGAAACAGGAAATTCTTCGTTAGATTAGGAAAGTGTAACAGTAGCATTACGGAAATAGAGGCAGGGGTCCCACAAGGCTCAGTATTGGGGCCCATACTCTATAGAATCTATACTAATGATATACCTAAACAAGACAACACTCATCTTGCCCTCTTTGCAGATGAAACTGCTGTCTATGCTAGCCACCCCAACCCCAACTACACTGTCATGCGATTCCAACGGTACCTTGAGTCAATCACTCAATGGTGCAATATTTGGAAGATAAAAATCAACTCTGGCAAATGTAATGCTATTATGTTCACTATCAGAAGGAGACCTCACAACCGTCAGCTCTCTATAGACGGGCGAGACTTCCCCTGGTGTGACACGGTAACATACTTAGGACTGAAATTTGATCATAAATTACTCTGGCATCAGCACATTACCGACACATGTAACTCGGGTCCAACTAGATCCTTTGTTGAAGGGCAATGGCCTAACAACCAAATTAAAACTATTAAACTGGAAGATGATGGTGCTTCCGGCAATACTTTGCAGACGTGAGTTATGGGGCATGGCCGCAGATACTCACCTCCACAAGTTACAAGTCCTCCAAAACAAGGCCTTAAGAATCATCACTGAGGCACCTTGGTTCATCCCCAAACACACACACACACACACACACACACACACACACACACACACACACACACACACACACACACGACACAAACATGCAAACCATCACTACCATCACACAGAATAGAACACAGTCATTTTATGTCAAATCAGAAAACTCACCAATCCATCTCATCTCATCGCTCGGATCAGATCCTCTCCATGTAAACTACAAACACCCAACAAACATAGCCACTCGTCATTTCAGAGTATAAACACTACACAAAACATCACACTAAACTCACAAAAATTTCACTCAAACCAACACACACACACACACACACACACACACACACACACACACACATGTAGGTAAGGCCCTTATTTTGCAGCCCCTACCTTACACAGAAGGCATTTGGAAAAATCCACCAGACCTTCAGATACTAAATGGGCACAAACCCAATCATGCAAACGGATGCACGCACGTCCATAACCGATACGAGCTGGACATGTTCCTCGAGGATTATGGCACTGATGTGGCACTATTAAACGAAAGTCATCTAACCCCCAATGTACAGTTCAGAGTTAAAAACTACATCTTAATTAGGACTGATCGTCCAAACAGGCTACGTGGCAGAACTGAAGTCCTGATAAAACACCGCATCTGCCACCGACAAATCACCATCCCTCCGTTAATCAACACTGAGGCCACAGCCATTGAAGTAACCCTAAATCAGCATCCAACAGTCCTGGTGGCAACTTACCACCCCCCAAAACAAATGCCTCCACCACAGTGACCTTGACAACCTATTAAACGTGTGCAACAGGACCATAGTGGGGGGACCTGAATGCCAAGCACAGGGCATGGGGTTGCTGCACTAGAAACACAAGTAGGAACCAGCTGCTAAGGTACCTGGATATCCATCCAGCAGTACAAGTAGTAGCGCCAGATGAACCCACCCAATGAACAAACCCACTTTCTGTATGATTCCAGACACCTGCCTGACAAGCTGGACATTTTCCTCCTGAAACATATTGACCTGGCCACAACCACAGAGGTCATCAACACACTAAATTCTGACCACAGTCCAGTCATTTTAAGATTCGAGAACGACCAGATCATCCCCACAGACAGCACCCAGACCACGTATCACACTAACTGGGTACAATCCAAAGAACTTGGGGCACATCATATATCAGACCCAGCACCAGAATATCAATAGACAGGAGATATCGATAAAGCCACAGAAGAACTAACATCATCAAAAGCTGTGCCCAAGTGTCAACCACCAAAATCACGCACAATAGAGGTAGGCGCAATCTACCACCGGACTTAGCCCAACTAATAGCTGACAAAAACCGCATGAGGAAACCCTGGCAAACATTCCGTCACCCACAAGACAGGAGGCTAATGGACCAAATGGCCAGAGAGAGAAAAACCAGGATACATATGCTCAGATATGCCAGATACCAGTAAAGCTTGCAGGCAGCAGAACAAAACCCAGAAAAATACTGGGGAATCATCAGGGCTAGACAGCAACCCCAGACAGCCACAAGACCACTGCATGGATAACAGGGGCTGGTGTATACCCCTGACGAAAAGGTGGCCGCCATGTCAGACATGTACGAGCTCCAGTTCCATGAGAACGTAGTAGAGGATGAGGAGGAAGAAGCAGAAGGCTCGAAAGGAGAGTGGAGACATCTCAAACAAAAACTCAACGCCAGGGTCAATACCACCTTCGTGGACACCTACGAGCGAGTAATAACAGCTTACATCAGGCTGATAGGCAACGTAAAAGCCCCTGAACCCAACCTTATAAAACTCCCACTTCTTAAAAACCTCCCACAACCTGCCATCTCCCAGCTAACAAACATCCTGAGCCACTGCCTCAAACTACAATATTTCCGTTCGGCCTGAAAGGTTGCCAAAATTATCTCAATCCCCAAACCCAACAAAGATCACCTATTCCTGCAAAACTATTGCTTTATCTCCCTGCTAAATCACCTATCAAAACTTCTAGAAATCCTAATCCTAAATGCCCTACTCAAATTCTTAAACAACAACTCAATCCTTACCCCTGAACAGTTCGGTTTTCATGTTGGACATAGCACCACCCAGCAAGTCATCCACCTAGTGGAGCATATCTGTTCCAAGGAACATCATGGAGATAGTACAGCAGCCATATTCCTCGACATAGAGAAGGCGTTCGACTGTGTCTGGCATGACGGCCTTCTCTATAAGCTGTCTAAGCTAAATTGCCCAAATCACCTGCTCAAAATGATACACTCATTTTTAACAGGAAGAAAGTTTTTCACCTCAGTCAATGGAGCGAAAAGCCGAATAACGGAAATACAGGCGGGCGTCCCACAGGGATCTGTGCTTTGCCCCTTCCTCTATCTTGTGTACACAAACAGTATCCCCAAAGAGCCGGGAGGGAACATAGCACTTTATGCCGATGATACAGCGCGATGTCACAGTGGGCGCAATATAAACTGCATAACGTGCAGCCTCCAACGGCACTTAAAGTCAATAACTGGTGCAACCTATGGAAAATGAAAATAAACCCGGACAAGTGCCACGGTATAATCTTCACTCACAAAATTAAAAGAACTATCAGAACCCTCACCCACAATGAACAGCCACTCCCATGGAAGAAGGTAATAAAATACCCGGGACTCAACATCGATAAAAACCCAACATTTAAGCAACACATCACAGAGGCTAAGAACAAGAGTTCCACCCGGCTCTACCAGTTACACTCCCTGCTCAAACGTAGGGGATTAACAACAGAGGCAAAGCTCCGAATCTGGAAAACCATAATACTACCAGTTATTCTCTATGGATCAGAGGTGTGGAGTATGGCAGCAGATACACACTTGGCCTCCCTAGTGGTAGTTCAAAATAAGACATTTCAAATAATCACCGATGCCCCCTGGTTCTCCAGCAATGAGGAAATTAAGAGTTATGCTGGGTCAACCAACTCCATCTCATCTCATAAAAACAAAATCAACAAAATTCTATGAAACCGTTCACGCCTCGCTATTCCCACTCGTTAGTTCTCTGGGACCAGGTATTCCCCCGACCCACAGAACTCTCATTACTACCATCAACTGTCAATACAGATGATAGCCTATGCTTCATGCCATCCACTCCAACCACAAACTTCACTAATATAAAACAAATCAACTAATCAATTTTCACCTACAAACCATATAAAGTTCATATACCAGGGGAACACCCCCCAAGCCATTACAGACAAAAAAGCCAAATCAAACTCATAGGTATCATTTCGTAAATCAGGGCGTCATTAGGATGCCGGTAATTCAAACACCAACTGGGGGAAGAAAACTCCAACCATATCAGGTCACGTAAGGAGCAGACGCACTCCAGCTGTCCCAGTGGAAGGAGCTCTCAGGTGGTGATGGCTGGTGCATCAGTAGCTCTTGGGGTTTAGGCCTCGCTGACCGCTCTGCACTACAAAGACTCTTCTTGCGAAGCGACAGTAGCTTCCAGTGGATCGACGGAAGGTTGAACCTTGCTCCCTTTCGTCGAAAACCCGCGTAGCCCGCAGAGAAGCTAAATTGTCGTAAGAGTCTCAGACTGGCAACAACCCCATAACTTCGGTTACAAACTCCCTTAGGGAGACTATCTCGTTCTGTGTTAGGGTTGACCAGTGCCAGGAGCCCGTTCACGTCTGACCACCCCGCGTATTGTAGGCCTCTTTTCTTCCTCCACACCTCCTTTAGGTGCCGTGCCACTGCACCAACGGCGCACGTTAGGCCGAAGGGCAATTCCCCACTTCTGTAGGGCCTATTAGTTAGCTCTTTCTTTTCACTCCAAATAAAACTCCTTACAACATCAAGATGGCAGATTCCCCTGGTGTTTCCCTCGCCCTAACCCGCAGCAAGGCTGCAGCGAAAGAGGCACATTAGTAGACTGTTCTCATCGACGTCAACGTCACGCTTGCCGCCGCTGAGGAAGTACTGGCCGACAAGGATTGGCAGATCGCTGCACAAGCGCAGGAACTGCTCAACCAGCGTTGACTAATCACTGACCACTGCCGCCCAAGCGATTCCCCCACATGGACAAGTACTCTACACAGAACACTACATTCGCCTGCAACTGGTGATTCCTGTACAACCATCCCGCTGCGGCAGCTGACTCCAGCGGCAGAATCAGCGGCTGCAGATGCGGATCCAGAACACCGCTACACTGAGCCCTGGCAAGTGGGGGGCCCACGACGCAAATGCAAGAACGCAACGCAAACAAGCAAGCAACCACACTCGCTACTAGGCAGCTGCCTACACTAAAACCCACAGTTTCGGTTAGGGACACAGACACATCCACCAACATGAACCGACCTGCAGTCAGCAACACCACAGAAACACTAACTGCAGCTATGCCTGCACAACGAAAGACTGGTTTTCCCCCAGTCGTAATACAAAACTATGGTGAGTGTGTCCTCAACACAACATTCGCGGAAAGGCACACACCTTGTTCACTTCACACAAAGTGCTCTGGGGATATGGCCTCACTATACGTATCTACGAACACTGAATACAAAGATCTCCTTATCTTCCTCAAAGAAAAGGGGATCGAGCACTACACGTACAGAACAGAAGAACGAAAACAGCAGTATGTGGTCAAGGGAGCGGACTCCAGTACCCCAAACAACAGTATAAGCACCACTAAACTTCCTGGGATTCGATTAGAAAAGTGCTTCCCAGATGACAGGCTTCTGCTCACACAACCGTCTGCCACATTACCTGGTGAAGATGGCAGATAAAGAGCCTTCTGCGGATGGACGTAAGGGTAGAACTATACGAACCACCACACATCCCAACAATGCAACAACTGCCAGCAATTCGGTCATTCGTCCCTTTGCTGCGGCCTGACACCCAGTTACCACAAATGCACTGGCAAACATGCATCCAACACCTGCACACTCATTCAGCAAAATATATGTCGTTGCGCCAACTGTGGTCAAGGCCATGCGGCCAACTACAAAGAGGCACATAGGTACAAAACTAAAAAATTGAAGGCACCCAACACCATACCATGTCTAAGGCCCGCACCAAACCCTGTTAGGAATGGAGTATCGTTCACCATGGCTACACGCCCTGGAGGAGCTGAGCGGGTCGCGGAATCTCTGCGCCCAGCACACGCACCAACCACAACCGCTGCAACAACAACACAGCCGTCTCGGCCAACACCATAACCACACCGGAACCAACACCAGTTCCCAAAACAACACGATCCCACTCCAAGGCCACAGCCTGCGAATCCACACACAGCACACAGAAAGATGCACACACACAAGGAGCCCCAGAACCGAGAGCCCACAGAAAGCGGAAGCGACCACAAGGAAACAGGAATGAGAACATGTGCACACCACAACAAGCCACCCAGCAACAACATAACAGTGAAATGCAGGCCCACCATCAGCAAGCCAGTGAAGCCAGCACACACATTACTCCACCCCTCACCACAAGTGGTGTAGGTGCCTCTGTCCATGAGTAACGGGCAGTTGGGCCTGTGGCTTCCCACCCCAAACCTGCCCAGAGAGAGAGAGAGAGAGAGAGAGAGAGAGAGAGAGAGAGAGAGAGAGAGCACTTTCAAGGGTGCCACAGCTGGTCTAGCTGTCGCACACGGGTGCCTCTGTGACATAACTTGGCAGCACGCGGCTAGCCGTCACGACCCGCCGTGGGTACACAGATGTCAGGCAGGAAGCCTGCCCTGTCAGCGGGTGACAACATGGCTATTAAGTGAGCTGGCGCCAACCGTCACAAGGCGAACTCACATAACGGCTCACTTTCCAGTTGTGGTGCATGCGCCACTGAGGGGAGGAAACTGCACGGTGTCCTCTGTTAGCTTAGGGTGACACACAGAAGAGCTCAATGGTGTCATCCCTGCACAATGACATCTCACCCTCAATTGGAATCAATAAGCTGAAGGAAAAGGGGTTAACCAACAGTGCCACCAAAACCAAGGAGCGTGGCAGCCACTGATATGCACTCGCCTGGCACCATACTCACAATATTCAAAAGTGGATTTCCAGGGTACAGGACGATTAGGGTGTTGCAACTTGGACAGTTGAGTTTTCTTTTTACTGCGAGCTGTGATGGCTGATTGTCTTATCTTAAAGAAGACTGCAAGGAGAATTGTGTGTGCGTGCGTGCGTGGGTGCGTCCGGGCCTGCATTTTATGTGCAGATACGTCGGTTCAGTGCGCGTGTGACATTGGCCACCAAAGGCACTGTTGCATGTTTGGAAGTGCCAATCATATCAAACTACATTTTATATTTCATGGAACACTGTCAGAAATATGGTTTTAGATTCATATAACTTATCCTTTGTGTGTCCTTACATGCTCTTTAGAATTCCTTTGACCAAAAGGGCCAACAGGCCAAGACACTCAATTCTGAATTACCAGTACTTAAATATGTGATTCAGTTAGTATATAATTTGTTTATTGTCTTAGAGATTGCATGTTTGTAACCTTGCAGTGGTGTCTTGTCATGTTAATTATCAGACCGTTTGAGGTCGTTGAGAATTCATTAAATTGGCACCACCAACCTTAATTTCATTTCATAATAATTTTATTAATGTCATGTTTATAACTCTTTGCCGTGGTGCCTTGCCTATATTACTTGTCAATTCCTTGGACCGAATGAGGTGGTTTTAACTCCATTAATTTGGCACCCCAATTTAATTCTAGTAACACATTTTTGCACAGCGAGATTTTGTTTTCTTTGCTGTGGTACCTTGAGAAAAGAAGCATTGTCCACTTTGCGACCGAATGTGGTCATTTTTAATTTCATTTAGAATTTAAGAAAATTTTGTGACCTCCAAATTTTTTCAGGCTACCTGATTTAGCCATACTCTTAATTGTTTAATATTTGAATTTTCAAAGGATTACTTGGTAATGCCATTGCATTGCAATAACGTTCCTGCACAATCTTTTTTGGGCATTCGGGGTGATGAAACGTCTCAATGGAGCTGCTTCGTAAGAACTTCCTACTAACCAAAGCAATTATGAGTTATGCAGCCCACTTTGTAACTGTGGTTGAGCTTATGAACCACCCCAGAAGGCCAGAGTAAGTGGACAGACAACAGAAAAAAATTTTTTTTTTGCGCAAAACCAAACCAAGTACTTTGCAAAAGGTCATCAGTTTTGATTATATTGAAAGGATAAAGTACTACCAGACACAGAAAAGATTTGCCTCATTGAGTACAGTAATACCCTTTGTATAACATACTTTGTTCTTGTCTGAACATGTTTTATGGTAACAACTTTATTCAATACACTGAAACCGGATACTGATATAACAAAGGATAAATTGTATATTTTAATTATTCATATGTGCACTTCCTTCGAACATAGATCCCTATACCCAGTTTTGTGATGTCTGAGAAATGAGTGAATGGTTTGTTGTCTGCTGACCACAGATAGTGGATGTAGAATCTGTAATTATCTTTGAAACAGTCCTCTGGTCACCTTTGGCAGAACCAAAGAAAGGAAGTATTTGGGAGCACTAGAGGGCCTGGAGTATGGCTGATCAATATGGTAACAGGATCCTCCCCCACTTCTGAGGAAGCATGGGATGGCCTGGTGAACAGCCATGGTCGGGACTGTCACTGGTTCCTGAGGTTTAAGCACCGATTTTCAGTGTGCTTCATAAAACTAAAGAATATGGAAATGGTATGCACATGGAATATTTAAGAGTTGCTAGAAATAATGATTTCCCTTTACAGAATATCAACAAGAACAATACTTTTTGGTGGGAGATTTATGTAAAGGTAGGCAGGTAACACTCACTCAAGGGGAATTTAGGATTCTTTGGCAGTAAACAATGGTCACAATGAAACTATGTGTGGTAATTTTATGCCAAGATACTTGTGAGTGGTAATTTTAAGGTGAGAATATTTAAGAATTGTGTGTGCAAAATTTGAGTTAGGAACAAGCACTTCCACATGGTGAGTACTGACTGTCTCAATCTGACTAAGAGACAATGGAAAACTGAAGTGCCAGTGCAAACTTTCAGTTGCAGATCCATGTGAGAGATAATTAAGAAATCACGATACCAAAATTACCATCATTATTTACATTTGTGTGAAGCAAATTAGAAATTTTGCTGCTCTGAGGAGGAAGAAGGTGAGTTACCCATCTGCCCCGCAACAGAATGAGGGTTACATTGTAGTGGGAGATTAACATAAATCCTCCAGAGTATGTGGTAGGTCCATAGGAAAGGTTACATGTTAAATTTAATCCAAAGGTGACTTGTTAATCTGGGTTGAAATTTTGTCATGCATAAGATTTGGTATGTGCTGGCTAAAGTCGACTGTTCTGTTTTATTCTACAAGTTAAATCTGTGTAATTTGAATGTGGCGACTTATTTACAAGTACTGTACCAAAAAGCAAGAAAAAATGAATGAGCTTATGAGAGAGAGAGAGAGAGAGAGAGAGAGAGAGAGAGAGAGAGAGAGAGAGAGGAGGGAGGGGGTAGGAGGTAGTGGATATCTGCACCAACCCAGAAAGTGCACTATAGTGATAAGGAAATACATTAACAGACCATATGATATTGAAATATTTATGTAATATG
This sequence comes from Schistocerca americana, assembly GCF_021461395.2. Taxonomy (NCBI): domain Eukaryota; kingdom Metazoa; phylum Arthropoda; class Insecta; order Orthoptera; family Acrididae; genus Schistocerca; species Schistocerca americana. The sequence continues at coordinate 91,455,156 of NC_060126.1, read as the reverse complement.
TTCACTGGGCACAGAATTCCTTGTTTTCTTTATGTTTAAATGTATTGGAAGAGATTTTGTATCATTGCGGTGGTAGAATCTTAGAAAATAAGAGAGGAGATATGAAACAAAATAGTGGTCGTGATCATTCAGTAGAAGGTAGCCATTTTGTTCAGATATTTTTGCCATAAGCTCCCTATTACTAGAATAGCCAAGCTCTGATTAAAATGAACACAACAGAATGGGAATGTGGTCTTGCCAAGATGGTTTAAGTCCATCGGAAATGTTTACAGACAGTGCCACATTCAAAATTTATTAGTCGGATATGTGTAATTCTGTTGTGTTGAGATAATTAAAAAGAAAAAATCATAGCAAAAACAGTTGCGTGATACGGTTTTGCTATCAATGTACAGTAGCAGTGGTTACGATAAGTCATATCAACATTTCTGATGCACAAATTTTTAAAGCACTCACTTGGCAAGCCACACATCTAGTATGCCCGACTGCTAAATGCAACAGGTGGTAGAGTTGTGACTGGAAAAGATAACAGTAGTAACCTCTCAATATCATGTCATTTATTATGTTCCACATTTCCACATGTATGCCTATGCCTTTCCCTGACCCGTCTTATGCATGTGAATGGAACAAATGAGTGTCTTGGAGGGAACAGCTTGTTCCATCTCATTATATTGAATACTATAATTGTTTGAGAAACTTTCATCATTTTTCCAAATTTAAGAAATGTTATAGCTTGAGTGAAGGAATAGCCTACCTGTTTATTTAATTCATAATTTAATCAGTAGTTGGAAGAAGGGAATAAATACCGAAAATAATAAAACGAGATTTTTGCCAAATTCGAATCATGAAAGGGTACACACAACTATGGAATACAAGAAAGGAATGAAAACCAACCCATCAAGCCTTGAAAACCAGGTCTGAATATGCCTTAAGTTGAAAGAAGAAAACAAAAACTGGATTTATTTCTGTCTTCTAACTATTGCCATGCATGGCCAAGAGATGGCAGCAGGGCACTCAAGTTCATTCTTACTCCATCAGCCAGATATCTTTTTAACTAGTTAGTTTGCAAACAGTTGGTTAATGTGATGACTTGTTTGTGCAGAGCTTTTAGGAATCACTAATTTCTTCGTACTACAACATAGTTATATAAAGTCGTCTATTTCCGAGTGAGTTTCTGAAGTGGCTTCATCGTTCAGAAACAAAAGGAAAAAAGGAGTTCGCAATGTTCACTGCTATAAACATGAAGTACAGAAGAGGCAGAGTCTTCTTGGTTAACAATATGTGAGTACCACCACAGGTAACACTATACCTGCAAAATCAAACACCAACATTTTGTGTTCTTGCAAGTTGAAATGTACAGACAACTTGCCTCCTGAAGAGAAGAAATATTTTCGAGATAATTTATATGATGGACGAAACAAAAATGAACAAGAAACATTCCTAATGGGTCTGATAATATGACGTGATCCAAAACGCCACCATTCAAAGAACGAAAACCCAAAGAAACGAGACAACATTTTCAATTTCTTTGTTCTGAACAATGCCAACAAAAGAATTCAAGTTTGTAGAAGTGCATTTTCCATTTTATCTGCCCTCAAATATACAGTGTTTTTCCGGTTGACTACTTTAATTGCTTTTGGAAAATCTGCAATTGATATGCGCAGTAAACATACAAACCGGGGTAAGGTGTTCCGTCCACAAATACTAGGTGCTATTGATTATCATATAAATGAGTTCCCAAGACACCATTTTCATTACTGCAGTAAGGAAACTAAATATCTAAGTGCTGAGTTGGACATAAAAACTTTGCCCCACATGTTTTGTGAGAAATATCTGCATTATGTATTTAGTGTCAAATACAATTTTTATCAGCAATATTATAATGAGAACCATGGATATAGATTTGGAAGGCTCCAAATTGACGTCTGCAGCACATGTGAGGAATTGGAAAGTAAGATCAAATCGCCAGTTCTCAACAACTCCGCAAAGTGTGTCGCAGTTGCTGAAAAGATGGTCCATTTCGTCAAGCCAAGAAATTTTACTCCAAATAAAAGGAAGTGTTGCAACTGCGTATGAAACAGAAGTGGGTTGCCTTGCTTTGACTACATGCAAAATCTTCCACTGCCGAAAATTCCAGTGCAAGAAATGTTCTATCTAAGATAGCTTTGGTTGTATGTTTTCTGTATCCATAATGTGAAAACAGGATCAGCAAATTTCTACACATATCCAGAAGGTGTGGCTAAACAAGGTCCTGATGAGGTATGTAGTCTACTTTGGTTGAAGATTCATGACATGAGTCCAACTGTTAAAGAACTTCACATTTTTTACGACACTTGTGGTGGACAAAACTGAAATAATACTGTTGTCAGGTTTCTTCTTGCCTTGGTATCACTTGGCCATTTTGCTACAATTCACCAATATTTTCCTATTCGTGGACATTCATTCCTGCAGTGTTATAGGATCTTTGGTACCACCAAGCGTAAGATTAGGAAAATGGACAGAATATACACTCTGGACGAGTACTGTGAGTTGATACAAACAGCGAGAGAATCTGGATATTCTGTGAGAAAGATGACTTCAGAACAAATCGTGAACTATAAGGACTGGTGGCCAAAGTTCAAGAAATCAATGAAAAGTACTGACAAACATTCAAACCTTCGTATTTCTAAATACGGACACCTCCAATATTCAACTGATTTGTAGGGTTCTGTAATAGCCTCCGAATTCATTGATGGCATCGTTCAGGTAAGATTTGTCCTTCAAAAACCAAAGTTATTGGATAAAATAATACTTCCTACAGAGACTGCATACACAGGAAAAATGCCCATAAATGAGAAAAAAAAATTCAAGATGTAGAGAACATAATCACCTACAGAAAAGAAAGACTTCCATGAGGACTTAATGACCTGGCCTACCACCTCAGATCCAGCTGATCACGATGAGTGATTTTTGTGTCCAAATTTTTTCTCTAAAACTTTCTGCACATTCTTGGGGTCAAATTATTGATACCCTTTTTAACTTTTCAACTATATAGGCTATTTTCTGGTGTGTGGATATGGCACATTTTTCTTTCAAATCATCCACAATTTTGTCTAAATCAGAGCATTTCTGGCATGATTTCTGTTCCTTTGGAGCAGATAGCTCTTCCTCTTCCAACATTAGTGTGTCAGCTACTTTGTGTTTTAATTCCATTTGAGCTTCTTGCAGTTTTTTCTACCATAGCTGGGCCTTTCTCTTTTCCCAACTTTGTGTCTCTTCATAGGAGACAAACCAAGAGCAGTCACTTAAGTATTTAATTGCTCATCCGCTGTGGTTGTAGGTGGCTGATACTCAATGTCACTGTCATGTAAATTATTATAATATTCTTCACTTTTTACCAGTGTAACACACCTGGAACATAACTTTTGTCCTGGTTTCATGTTAAGTCCCATGTACTGATTCACTTTCAATACTGATTTTATATCAATTTCTCTGAGGCTACATATCACTGTCTTCTTACAAATCCAAAACGGATCAAAACAACTGCTTTATAGGAAAGAATACTTATCCAGAAGCACTTTCATATGATGATAAACACTGAAGTTTCCTGTAACTGTACTTCTTGTGCCCACAGGGTGTATCCCGAATCTCCATAGCAACAAATCTTGGTCCGATTCATCCAGATCATACAGTACAAAGCGAATGCCACATTTTGTTCCATATGTTGTTTCATGACATTCAGATGTTTGTGCTCTACCAGTACTGCAACTTGTTTGAACAAAAGCACCACTAGTACACTCTTCTGCCGCCATACTGACTTTCCACAACAGTACTGACCAGTCTGAACTAGAATCTTAAAAACATGATTAACCTGTAATTGTTGCTTGTTTCCCCTGTTGTTGCTGCCTAACTGACTCATTCTGTCCCTGAAAACTACCATTGTGTTTCTTTCTGTTGCCTAATGGTTCCCAACAATTGATGCAGCTTTATCTGAAACAAGCTGTCTGCATCATCACTATTACTTGCTAAATCGTGTTAAAAGAAACGTAACCAAAAACATCTGCCAACTTTTATTGTACACAAATGCCTTGCAATAACAAGTTGAAATTTTGCCACATATTATATTATGGTCTACTTATGCAGTATTTGAAATTTGGCTTGGATATTACTTGTCCCCTTTGTGCTACCACACTTAGAAAATCCATGTTTTTCAGGTAATTTTTCAAATTTTTGTATTTTCGGGTGCATGTAACTGTCTGTGTGACTGTTATGGGCAAGACGAGTTCTGTGTGTGTTTAGGCCACATTAAGCTTACCACAAAAAAATTTATACCATTTTTGAGTTAATTATATTTGGCAAAGAGGGCACCTAGAATATGTACCTTTTAATGTATTACATTTTTTAATCACATTTTGGAATTTTTTATTTTCCCTCAGAAATATGTTGTTGGTATTTCGATTCATAGAGTGTGTTCTCTAAGAGAATGTTACTGGGCTGTAAGAATTTCACTGGACTGTGCGGAATAGTTGCCAAGTTATTAAGACCTGAAGTTGGGTCTGAAGATAGATTGCCAGATGCGGGTAGCAATTTCCAGGTCAAGCCACCTTCTTTCACAAGCCATAATTCTGGAACTAATTGGCAGGGGAACTTAAAATTTTGTACGTGAGTGTTCCACACTTAGCAGCATTGGTGTGCTAAATTTCAGCCAAATCTGAGACTATCAGTTGGAACATTTTCTCAAATTGATTGAACTGACATGGAATGACCTATATAGCTCCACTTTCAGCAGCAGCATTCTGCAATTTTAAATTTCTTACTGGTCTTGCTAAAGTAACACGGGGCCTCACCTAGTTAGCTTAACACGGGGTCTTAACTGCTGGTGAGAAATTTAGACGATGATTCCATGTGAAACCTGCTAGGATATGCATCTGTTCTGTGCGAATTACTTAACGCTCTAAACACACGAGCTATTTTTTTTGGCAAATTCATAAATTTTGTGCACTTATGTTTTGATTCATGGCTATTCCAGTTTGCAAGCAGCAACATACACGAGGCTCCACATCCCAACTAGTTGATAAATAATAAGTTGTGCATTTGAATAATTGTATCGATTGAAAACAAGAATGAACAGTGGGGCGAGTACAAAAAAAAATTTGCTGTTGGTGTTGATCACCCACTTTGTGTCGAATTGCACCGCCACCGAGCTACCAGTTTGTTCTTGAAAATAGTTAAGGTGAGGATCCTTGCGTGTGCCATAAATTGTTAAGTTGCATGTGCCAAATTTAATAGGATGTTTTATTTTTAAAGAAATTGTTTTTGTGTATACGAGAGATCTTTGTGTCTGCTTTTTTCCCCTTTTTGCACCAAGAATCTTTACTATAATTTTGACTAAGGGAATGGTGCTGAGAAGTAATGGACAGAGTGACCATTGAGGAACTGAAGCACCATTCAATAATTCATAACGATTCGGTCCAAGTAACAACACGGGATGCGAATTTCAATCACTGTCCAAGCAGGTGGACTACAGATGCTGCAACACAGATCCTTCCCCTTTCCCAGTGCACAAGTTATAAATGAGACCATATTTCTGACAGTATAAGCACGTTCAGTGCGAGAGTGTGTTGGATAATTTGTGATAATATGGGCACCTTCGGTGCTAGATAAGGTAGAACTTATTCGTCTTTGCTTTGTTAATTGCGATTATGGGAGCACTTAAGTAGCGAGTAAAAAAAAGTGGTTATAACATTTGTAAAGTTTCTGGATAAATAATAAAAATGTCATATGAATTTAATTTCATAGATTCAGTGACTGATCATAACGTCCACATCCTGTGTAGATGACAATGTTAGTACTAAGCTGAAGTCATGATAATCTGGTGGGAATGAAAATTAACAAGGACAGAGAATACAGATCATGTTAGAGCATGGTAATTAGTTACTTGCGCACTTGGTTGCTTGAGCACTCCCCCGCATTATCCATTGCAAAATCCTAATACGATAATCACCTAACCAATCAAATACAAACTCTGAACTAGTCCCCTTTCAATGAATCCTTCCGAGCATTGAATCAAGTAGGTAAGCAGCATGAATATGAGATGCCTTGGCGCACACACAACCGGAATGCCTTAACATAGATTGGCAGAGAGAGAAAATGATGACAACGGAGAAGGTAAGCGTTCAGTTTGAATGTCTTTTCTATCTGTTTGTGGTGGAAGTTGAGTTGGTCATCATCTGTTGGAGCTAGAGCTGTGTGCTTGCTGCTGGGGAGAGGCGGGAGGAGTGGGTAGAGGGGGGGCAGTATGATCACTGCAAAATCCTTGGAGCTGGGCAGAAAGGTCTATTCTTCCTGGAGGTGGCCTGTCAGGTTGGCAACGGAAGTTCTGCATGTTTCCATTTTCAGGTAGTAGCCAGTGGAACCTTTGGGTAGATGAAGGCGTTCTGCTGCTGGTTAATGGCGAGTACAGATTTAGTCCTGTGGTGCTCTGCTAGGAAATTCTAAAATTTGCATTTTGTCTGTTGTAAAATAACCTGAAATATTTAAGTCCAGTTCATCTGGAATGTTATGGGTCTCCCAGTGTCTTTGTGCTATGAGGTAGCAGTAATAGCTGATGATTACATGCAATTGTTGCACCGGTCAGACTTTTCATCATGTTTAAGTTAGAATAACTTGCCTATACTTAATGTTAAAGTAAGAGTGTTTGTTTCTTCATGCACGTCCGTTTTTCAATTTCTTTAGCCCTTGATTTCTAAACTGATCATTGTGCCCTTCGTTCAACTTGAAACGGTTGTTATTTGAAAAGCCACCTACCCAACCTTTCCTGCATAATAAGTTTCTTTCATTGTGACCTTAAGAAATTACACATTATGATATTATTTGTGAATTCTTGAAGTTGTCATGCAAGTGCGGAAATCTGGCATAAATATATTGTGTGGGAACCATGTGGGTGTGGAATAGGTGGAGGCCTTCAGCCAGACCAGATTATTGCCCACCAATTGGATTTATACGGCTGCTATTCTGTGATAGAAATGCACTCTCTCTGCCCACTTTTCCTCCTTTGCATGTGAGTGCAGGTGGTGGTTCTTGTGTGATCCATCAGAGTATGGCCATTTCCCTATTACTACATGTCCTTTTCCTTCCACTGAATTTCACAAATGTAACAATCTTCTCATTAAAGAGAAGCAGGTTATTTTGTTCCAGTATCAGGCAACCGTTTTGTCCTACAACGATTCCCTCCATTATTACCAGTGGTAAGTTGTATATCATCAATCCTGCATATTATTTAATGATTGTTAGGTTTACCCGATTTCAATAGTAAAATCAATATGAATGATCTGTTCACTTTTATATCTTTTGACGAGTCATTGTATAAAGGTAGTAATAAAAGAAAGTGAAAAATTACCTGAACAATTTAATTAAGTGATCAAAAACCAATTGTAAATCTCTTTTTAAACACATTTTCTGATTCGGTCAGTTCTATTGTCTTAAGAGTCGGCTTAGGCTGGTGGCAACCTTGAAATTCTATAATATTAGTTGTACGCCTGAATGCTCCCAAGGTACTAAAAGTAGCATACTGATTCATGGGTCCTAGGTCAAGGTGCTAGTGCAGACTCCATGCAAGATCCCAGCATCGTACTTGCAAGAGGAATGTCAGTCCCTGACTACGTACCACACAACCCTTAACTAGTAAACACTATCATCAACTACAGTATAGGTGACTTAACAAGTGACTATTTACCCATTATACTCTCCACAGACATTACAATCCCTCCCATCCCTCTCTCGAACAGACAGACAGACCAAGGGACTACAAACGGAAGCCAACTGGGACAAGTACAGAGATATCCTAACATGGGAACTACTCCTCCCTATCACTGTAACAGGTGACCAAGACCTAGAACAGGTCACAGACAACGCAGAACACCTTCAGACAAGCCATGGGCAAAGCCACAAAAAGCAATACACAAGAGGAAGCCTGCAATACCACAAGGAGCCATATACCTAAGACAACAGAAGACTATACCGAGAGATCCAACATTCCGCCAATCCAGACCTAATGCAAGTCTGGAACAGACACAATGCACAGATCAAACGTATCATATCAGAACACAAACAAAGACAATGGGACCAGACATGCAGTGAACTAAACTACAGACAAGGCGGACACTACTGGAGAAGTTTTCAACACATTAAAAGGGCAAACATAATAACGGACATTACCCTAATAGATAATGAACAGACAACTGACAAAAGAGCAAGCAAACATATTCAAATTGGTACTACAGGACATATACACACTCCCCAGGATCAGAAATTCAATAATGAGTACAAGAAATTCATTGACCAAAGACTACAACAAATACACACAACACCAACACCTAACTGGACCTATAACAAATGGAGAAAGAGCAAATATATTTACAGGAAAAAAAAACTCCAGAACACGCAAAAATGGCTTCTGAAGCACACACTTACAGAAAGCACCACTCCACATACTGACATTGATACTAGCAATAATATTCAATTACTGCCTGACAAACGAGACTAACCCCACTACATGGAAGACAAGTAAGACAACAATGCTGCCAAAACCAGACAAACCACACACAGAACCTAAATCTTACTTATCTCTGTTAGACATCACAGGAAAGACATCCCACAGCACAAGCCGGTTTCCAACCTAGCCACTGAACAAATTACCCCGTTTAAACTGACAAACGCTGTGACAAAAGGCTACAATACAGGCAAATACACACTCGCTGCCTTCCTTGACAGTGAGTGTGCCTTCGATTAGCTGTAACATCGGGGCCTGCTATTCAAACTGTCACAACTAAGAAAACCAACCAGAATGATCCTAATAGTAAATGCTTACATAAGCATCAGAACCTGCAAAATACGCACAGGAGACCAAAGTTCAGACCCCCCCCCCCCCCCACAAGCAGGAGTCCCCAAGGAGGAACACTATCACCACCACTGTACATGCTGTACACCACAGATATACCAAAAAACACAACGTCGGACGAGACGGTAGCAATGTATGCGGATGATACCACATACTGATGTACAGGACTGAGAATGGAAGACAGGAACATATCTCCGAAAATGACACAATGACAGATAAAACTAAACCCTACTAAAGCACAAACAATCCTTTTCAGACACAGAAACATGACAAGAAAACAAATAACTACACGAAGACATTCAATTAACACTGAGATGCACCCCTCAGACTAAGCAGAACAGCCAAATACCTACTGGTGCACCTGGGCAAATACATCAACTGGAGTACCATCTGACCCGCCTACTAAACAAAAGAAGAAACTGAAAAAACCTAACACGACTAATCCAAGGACATTTCCATGGATGTGAGAAGAAGACAGCAATAGATACATATAAGACTCGTCAGACTAATCACAGAATATACCACAGTGCCCCTAGGAGGCATCCAAGACCAGGCAGAGACAATCCACCTCCAACAAACAATGTTGAACAAATGCTGAAAAGTTTAACCAACGAGTTCCTGCAAGAAACAAAGGGTGCACTCACCAGAACACCCTCCTGCCCTACCTCCACCACAACAACTGCCACCACAGCTGCTTTCCCATATTAGGCACAAAAATAAGATTGCAAAAGAATGCAAACTAACAAGAAATCCAAGCACCTGGAAGTTGTTTGACAGATTACAAAAAGAGCTGAAGGTATCACTCACTGAGTCCACAAACCAACAATGGCCAGACCACCTTACAACTTTAAAAGTGCAGGATAACAGCCTCTGGCACATCACCAAACAGATCACTGAAAGACACACCAGGATGCTGCTTTTGCACAGTGAGAGACAATTAGTGCTCAGCACCAGAGACAAAGCCAACACAATTGCCAATGTCTTCAAGAACCAGTTCCAACCAAGAACAGGACAAAAGAATGGTTCGACAACAACTAGGTACTTTTCTAGCAGCTGACGACAATGTCGACGACAATGTGAACGACAGTGCACCTACCTTCCCAACAGATGAAGCAGACAAAGCCATTAACTCACTGCTCACTAAAAAAGCCCCCCAAACCATGACCACCTCACCAATGAACAGCTTAAATATCTGGCCCAGCACGCAATCAAAACACTAAGACATTTTTAATGAGAGCATGTGATCACAAAAATTCCAGAAAATGTAGAAACATGCCAAAGTAGTCATGACTGACAAACCTGGTGAACACAACCCCCCCCCCCCCCCCCCCAAAAAAAAAATCACCACCCTGCATATTTACTCCCGACACTGAGCAAACTCTAGGAGCACATCCTACTAGTTCACACCAAATGACACACACATAGAAAAGAAATGCTTCCCGCATTCCAGTTACGATTTTCGCATAATCACTCAATTCGACAGCAACTAATGAGAGTCACCGAGGTCAGTACAGAAGGCTTCAGCCAGAAGGCTACCATGGCCTAGTGCTATAAGGTATACACTATGTGATCAAAACTATCCAGACACCCCCAGAAACATTTTTTCATATTAAGTGCATTGTGCTGCCACCTACTCCAAATCAGCAACCTCTGTAGACATTAGACATCATGAGAGAGCAGAATGGGTTGGTTGGTTGGTTGGTTGGTTGGTTGGGGTTGAAGGGACCGAACAGCAAGGTCATCAGCCCCTTGTTTCAAATGTGGTCCATTCAGATAGTGTGACTTCTCAGAAAAGTCAGCCAAAAGAAGAGGGCATTCCACCAAAATGTGGGCTACTGACTCGAAGGCTCCACAACCAAAAAGGAGGGGTGGCTCATTACGCAAAAGAAAACCATGGGTCAGTCTGGTATGGCCGATGTGGAGACGACACAGTGTGGTCGAGTCCTTTCGGGAGAGGCGAAAGGAAGAACGCCACGGGCCTGGTGTCACCTTAATCGTACAAAGTTTATTAGACAGGGGAGTAGCCTCCCAAGAGTTGGCCTCATGACTGTGCAAAGTGGGATTTGATGTGAAGCCGTAAATCTGCTGCAGGAGGGGTTACAGAGAATGGTAGGGTAAGTGACTGCTGCCCCAGCCAAACGATCAGCGAGCTCATTACCTGGGATACCCACATGGCCAGGGACCCAAAGGAAGTCAACGGAACAAGCAGCACGGTTAAGATCAGCGAGATCGTCAAGATGGCAGAGACCAAGGGATGGCGCGAAAAACACCAGTCAATAGCCAGAAGGCCACTCATTGAGTCTGTACATAACAAAATGCGGTTGTGTTGGGACTGTTTAATAAAGGTAATGGCCTGGGAAATTGCCATCAATTCCACAGTAAACACCCCACATGTAGGTGGCAGCAGATGATTTTCCGTGCCAACGGAGGACGTGAAGGGATATCCCACATGATCAGCAGATTTAGAGCCAGCGACATGAAAAACAACAGCATCCCCAAACTCGCATAAAATTCGGCAGAAAAAGGAACGTACCACCATCGGAGAGGTGGGGGTGGAATCTTTCAGACCCCAGCAGAGATCCATCCAAATTCGGGGCCGAGGAACTAACCAAGGGAGTGGTGGTGGGCAGGGAGCATGGAAGACAGGACAAGAAGGAAGCTGAAAATCATGGCGAAGAGATGCAAGGCGGAGCCCAACTGGTAAACCCGCCCGAGGGCGGGAATCAGGTGGGTGACGTCCATGGTCTGGGAACAGGATAGAATAGGAGGAATGATTGGGAGAGGAACGGACAGCGATTGCATAAGACACCAGAAGCTGGGACCCCGAACAGAAAAGGGGGAAGGGGGGGGGGGGGGGGATCCCAACTTCAACCAGGAGACTATCAACAGGGCTAGTAGGGAAGGCACCAGTGGCCAAACGGATACCACGATGGTGGACTGGATCCAGCACGTGCAGTGTGGAAGGAGCAGCTGAACCATAAACTTGACAATGGTAGTCCAAGCGAGACAGAACTAAAGCACGGAGAAGGATGGAGCAGTCCGCACCCCAAGAGGTGTGGGCAAGGAAGCGAAAAACATTAAGTTTATGGAAACATCCTACCTTCAGAAGTCTGATGTGGGGCAGCCAAGTGACCTTGTTGTCGAAAAGAAGACCCAGGAAATGAAACTGTGGGATCACAGGCAATCGTCGTGCATCGAGATAGAGCTCTGGATCAGGGTAAATTGTAGTACGGCGACAGAAGTGGACCAACCGCAGTTTTAAAAGAGAGAATTGAAACCCCTGTGAGAGGGTCCATGCAGAGGCACGCCATATAGCTCCCTGGAGCTGTCGCTCTGCAGGGGCCATCGAAGAGGAACTAACCCAAACGCAGAAATCATCCACATACAGAGCAGGGGCGACCAAGGGACCGACAGAGGCCACAAGTCCATCGATAGCAATGAGGAAAAGAAGTACACTCAATACAGAACCCTGTGGGATGCCAGTCTCCTGGGTCCATGGAGAACTAAAAACAGTACCAACCCGAACTCTAAACGACTGATGGAAGAGGAACTGGAGGATAAAAATCTGGAGTGGGCCCCCAAGACCCCACTGATAAAGTGTAAGAAAGGTGTGATGGCGCCAAGCCGTCTCATAGGCCTTGCAAAGGTCGAAAAATACTGCAACCAAATGGTGGCACTGGGAAAAAGCCTGCCGAACTGTGGATTCCAAGCGAAATAAATGATCAATCGGAGACTGTCCCTCTCAGAAGCCACACTGGTAAAGGAACAATAGATCAAGAGATTCAAGGACCCAATTGAGCCGACTGGCTACCATCCATTCAAGTAACTTGCAAACAACATTTGTCAGACTAATTGGCCAATAGCTTTCAACAAACAGGGGGTACTTACCAGGCTTGAGGACAGGAACCACGATGCTATCCCTCCACTGAGAAGGGAAGTCACCCTGGAGCCAAATACAGTTAAACACCCGGGGAAGATGTTGCCATTCTGGAGCACTGAGATGTTGAAGCAGTTGAATAGGAATGGAGTCTGGTCCAGGGGCCATATCATAAGAAAAAAGTGTGGAAAGAAATTCCCATTCAGTAAAAGGTTCTTTGTAAGAGTCTGACCGACAAGGGGTAAAACATAAGGCAGAAGTTTCTGCTCATTGTTTCCAGTGAAGGAAAGCAACCGGATAGGAGGCTTATGCTGATGCCGTTGCAAAATTGGTCGCAAGATGTTCCACAAGAATCAACGGGTCCGTACAATGGCCATCTGGAAGGGGAAGGCCTGGGAGAGTGAATTGCAGATGGCAACCTTGCAGAGGGCGAAGTGTAGCCCATACCCGTGACATAGGGACAGTAGAACCAAGGGAAGAAACAAAGCATTCCCAACATATCCGCTTGCTCTGTTTGATTAAATAACGGGATTTAGTGCATAGGCGTTTAAAGGTAATAAGGTTGCAATGGATGGGTGCCTCTTAAGGTGTTGCAAAGCTCAACGGCAATCACAGATGGCCATGGCCATACTCCACCACGAGACTTGCCGGAGGCGAACTGGTCAAGATAAGTGCAGTACAGCAAGGCTAGCAGCGCAAACAATCGCGTCAGACACGTCATGTAGGAGGTCATCAATAGAACCCGACAATGAGGGAGAAAACACGAGCTGTGCAGTGTATAGAGGCCAATCAGTGCGTTGGAAAGACCAGTGAGGTAACCTGTACATTGGGGAGTGGGAAGGGAGCGAGAGAATCAACGGGAAATGGTCACTATCACAAAGGTCGTCGTGTGGCGACCAGTGTAATGAAGGGAGGAGAGAGGGAGAAGAAAGAAAAAGGTCAATGGCAGAAAAGGTACCATGACCGGCACTGAAATGAGTAGGGGAGCCATCATTAAGAAAGTGCAGACCACGACCTGTGCCAAGTTGGTCTATAAGAAGACCTCGTCTAGATGGAAAGGCACTGCCCCACAATGTATGATAAGCATTAAAATCCCCGAGGAGGAGGAAGGGAGGACGAAGTTGCTGATGAAGGGCAGTTAAGGCAGCAGGTGTAAGAGTCCTGTCAGGATGGAGATAAATATTGCAAACCGTGACCTCAGAGTCCAGGTGGACCCTAACAGCAACTGCTTCCAATGTAGTTTGAAGAGGAATCCACGTGCTAGCAACATCTGTACGGACCAATGTATGAACGCCACCAGAAGCCCGCAGGGGGCCAATCCAATTTCGACAGAAAACACGGAACCCACAGATGGTCGGTGAGTTATCATCAGTAAAATGAGATTCCTACAGAACCACACAAGCTGCAGAGTAAGACGAAATAAGGGATTTCAACTCCAGAAGGTGACGGTAATATCCATTACAATTATATTGGATAACCACAGAACAATTATTCAAATGGAGGTTGAACAGGACAAAGCCAGTCATGCTGCCGGGTCACCACCCGTCACTGACAAGAAGGGGCGACATCCATGGACAACAGGTCAGAATCTGGTTGTGAAGCCAGGGATGGGACCTCTGGTGACACCAGAGGCTCCTTGTCCCGGGACTTATGTTTCTTCTTCTTTTCAGGCTGAGATCGAGGAGGGCTGTGTGGCATGAAGGAGCCAGCTGCAGCAAGATCGGGAACAGAAAGAGATCAGGCGACCTGGGGGCCGACAGACCGTGGTTCTCGCAGTCGTCATGTGGCAGCAGACCTTTGGTCTGGAAGGTGCCGGGAAGGGGCATCCCGGGAGAGGCACCCTTGACCGGCAGACGCCGAAGGAGTGGGACACTTCTCCAGCTGGGGAGGGGGAGCAGCACCCAGAGAAGAAGGTGTGAGAGCTGCGGGGGAGGGGGGGGGGGAGGGGGGGAGGAGAGGGGTCCGGAACTGGGGTAAGGAAGGGGTGAAGATGTAACTAAAGCATAACTAGATGTCATGGACACAGGGTGAAGACGTGCATACTTCTTACGAGCCTCAGTCTAGGTTAAACGCTCAAGGGACTTTTACTCCTGTATCTTCTTTTCCTTCTTATATACTGGGCAATCTGGTGAACATGGAGAATGATTGCCATGACAATTACACACAGGAGGGGGAACACAAGGACTCCCCTCATGGAGTGGATGTCCACGATCACCACAGAGAGGGGCCTGTGAAAAGTGGGAGGACATGTCCAAAACGCAAGCACTTTAAACACTTCATAGGAGGTGGGATGTACGGTTTCACATCACTTCGATAAACCATAATCTTTACTTTCTCAGGGTAGGTATCCCCTTCAAAGGCCAGGATAAAGGCACCAGTATCAATGCAATTGTCCTTCAGACCCTTCTGAACACGCTGAACAAAGTGAACACCCCGCCGTCCGAGATTGTCCCGAAGTTCCTCATCAGTTTGAAGGATGAGGTCCCTGTGAAAAATCACACGTACCATTTATAGAGACTGGTGGGGGTTAATGGACACAGGAATTGTGCCAAGATGGTTACAGGCACGAAGGGCCGCAGAATGGGCAGCTGAAGCAGTTTTGATCAACAATGAACCCAACCACATCTTGCTCAGGGAGTTCACTATGCCGAACTTTTCTTCAATGTGTTCCACAAAGAATCAAGGTGAAAGGTGAAAGGTGAAAGTATCCCCATCAGTCTTGGTGCAAACCAGATAGCGGGTTAAAGGTTTCGCCCCTGGCCGACGGGCCTGACCCTCCTCCCAGGGGGTAGCCATGGAAGGGAAGGCCGAAGGGGCAAGAGAAGCAGCACTTGAGGAATCAGTTCCACGCAGAGAGACGGCCGCAGAAGAACGGCCAGAGTTCTGGACCCGTATGTGTTTCATTTGCATAGCATCCGCCCTGATACCACCCACTCCGATCAGGGGCTCTCCTCACGGGTGCCACCCAGCCACAGCAAGGGCCATGTGGCACGGCGGCCATTGCCGGGAGTTCCGATGCTCCAGGATGACAAGCAACCACTCCTAGGCTTACATGAGGAGATCACAGCTCAGGTATCTCAAGTGTGATTCTGTGTGCTCAGGGGGCTCATCCAAAAGGGTACAGTGTTCAGGGGGCTCAACCAAAAGGGTGCATAGCGACCACATCACACGAGCTGGCTACCGTGCTGGCTATGCACCCTAGCATCAGACAATGATGTGAAAGAAAAGGTGGAATGAACTAGGAGGGCACACGTCGGAGACACTAGGTAAGGTGCTCTTCCTCAAACGGCTCACACTATGGAAGAGAAATTTAGTAATGGAGGTCAAACCCCAGAGGGGGATCAGGGAATGCCAAAAGGATGAGGTCATTATGCAATAAAACTAAGGATGAGGTGATTACACAATAAAACTAAATCGCAAAACTAACAGAACCAGGAGGATAGCGGGGCCAACATAATCAAGGACACCAAGAGAGGGAGAGGAGAGGGCAAAGGCGAAGGAGCAAGGAGAGGAAAGGAGGGGAAGGGCAAGGAAAAGCAACATTGGAAAGAAGGAAGGCTGCAACAGCTCGGGGCCCCGTGCTAGTCACGCATGTACTCACGAAAGAACCGTGAGCCCCCTACGGAGAGCAAAATGGGGCGCACCACGGAACTCACGGACTTTGAACGTGGTCAGGTGATTGGGTGTCACTTGTCTCATACGTCTGTAATCAAGATTTACACACACTTAAATATCCCTAGGTCCACTGCTTCTGATGTGATAGTGAAGTGGAAACACGAAAGGACACGAACAGCACAGAAGCATACAGGCTGACCTCGCCTGTTGACTGACAAAAGACCACTGACAGTTGAAGAGAGTCTTATTGTGTAATAGGCAGAAGTCTATCCAGACCATAACACAGGAATTCGAAAGTGTATCAGGACCCACTGCTAGTATTATGACAGTTAGGCAGGACATGAGAAAACTGATTTCATTGTCTATAGTCGTAAGCCAAACATCGTGCCAATAAATGCCAAACAACGCATCGCTTGGTGTAAGGAGCATAAACATAGGATGACTGAATACTGGAAAAACTTGTGTGGAGCGACAAATCACAGCACACGATGTGGTGATCCGATGGCAGGGTGTGGGTATGGCGAATGACCGGTGAACGTCATCTGCCACCAAGTGTAGTGCCAACAGTAAAATTCGGAGGCAGTGGGTTTTTTTTTTTTTTTTTTTTTTTTTTTTTGTTTGTGGTTTTAGGGCGCAAAACTTCTATGGTCATTAGCGCCCAGCCCGTGACGTAGAAAACAGGAAAAAAACGAAATTTAAAATCAGCAGCAATGGAAACATAGTCAGAAAATTGGAGAAACTAAAGGCAGAAGGAATGCTTAAAAGTCCACTATAGAAAGGGGTTGGTTGTCCACAAAAAAAAAAGCTTCAAATGACTGACGTCATTTCACTGTCACTAATAAACTGTAGAACGCGGTCAGCTGAGCGCGTGTCATCTGCTAAAATCGACGATAGATCAGGCGATAGCTGTAGACGGGAGCGTAACGGATTAAAATAGGGGCATTCAATTAAAAGGTGTCTGACCGTCCACAGCTGAGAGCAGTGGGGACAGAGTGGGGGAGGATCACCGCTTAAAAGATGTCGATGACTAAAAAGACAGTGCCCTATCCGGAGTCGAGCTAAAATTACCTCCTCCCGACGACGCGTTCGGGAGGAAGAGGTCCAAGCGCAAGGAACGGCTTTCACTTCCCGCAATTTATTGTGGGGAAGTGTTGACCAATGCGCATGCCATAAATGAGTAACTTGGCGACATAAACCGCTCCGTAGATCGGTAAACGGAAGAGACTGAAGAGCTGGCCGAGGAAGAGAGACTGCAGCCTTGGCCGCTATATCGGCCGCCTCATTTCCACAGATACCAGCGTGTCCCGGGAGCCAGAGGAACGCCACTGAGACGCCCCCCAGGTGGAGCAAGCGCAGACAGTCCTGAATCCGGTGGACCAGAGGGTGCACAGGGTAAAGAGCTTGGAGACTTAGGAGAGAGCTGAGAGAATCTGAGCAGATTACGTACTGTATCCGCTGATGGCGGCGGATGTAGTGGACAGCCTGGAGAACAGCGTAAAGCTCTGCAGTATAAACCGAACACTGGTCGGGAAGCCGAAAGTGATTTGGGGTGTCGCCAACAATATAGGCACTCCCTACACCTAACGATGTTTTCGAGCCATCGGTGTAAATAAATGTGGCTTCCGTCATTTGTGCACATAGAGCAGCAAATGCCCGACGGTAAACAAGTGTAGGGGTACCATCTTTGGGAAATTGACATAGGTCTCTGAGCAAGTCGATCCGGGGACGGTGCCAAGGCGGTGCTGTACCCCAAGTTGTCAAGAAGGTTTTAGGACAGCGGAAGGAAAGAGAATGGAGCAGTTGACGGAAGCGGACTCCCGGGGGTAGTAGGGAGGAGGAGCGGCCTGCATACCCGACATCAAAGGAGGCGTCGAAAAAAAGGTTATGGGCTGGATTAGCAGGCATGGAAGACAGATGGCTAGCATAACGACTCAGAAGGACTGCCCGCCGATTGGACAGCGGAGGTTCAGCAGTCTCAGCATAAAGGCTTTCCACAGGGCTGGTGTAAAAAGCTCCAGACACTAAACGTAATCCACGGTGGTGGATAGAGTCGAGACGCCGAAGAATAGACGGCCGAGCAGAGGAGTAGACTATGCTTCCATAATCCAATTTCGAGCGCACTAAGGCGCGATAGAGGCGGAGAAGGACCACCCGGTCCGCTCCCCAAGAGGTACCATTCAGGACACGGAGGGTGTTAAGGGAACGCAGACAGCGAGCCGAAAGATAGGAAACGTGGGAGGACCAGCACAGTTTTCTGTCAAACATAAGACCCAAGAATTTAGCGACGTCGGAAAACGGAAGGTTGACAGGACCTAGATGTAAGGAGGGCGGAAGAAACTCCTTACGTCGCCAAAAATTAACACAAACGGTCTTACTGGGTGAGAAACGGAAGCCGGTTTCGATGCTCCACGAGTAGAGGCGATCGAGACATCCTTGAAGACGTCTTTCAAGAAGGCTGGTCCTTTGAGAACTGTAGTAGATCGCAAAATCGTCCACAAAGAGGGAGCCCGAGACATCAGGAAGGAGACAATCCATAATTGGATTAATGGCGATGGCAAACAGTACAACACTCAGCACGGAGCCCTGGGGTACCCCGTTTTCTTGGGAGAAAGTACGGGAGAGAGTAGTGTTCACCCGCACCCTAAATGTGCGCTCTGCCATAAATTCGCGAAGAAAAAGGGGCAGCCGGCCTCGAAAGCCCCAAGAGAACAGTGTGCGGAGGATGCCTGTCCTCCAACAGGTATCGTACGCTCTCTCCAGATCAAAAAATATTGCTACCGTTTGGCGTTTCCGGAGAAAATTGTTCATGATATAAGTGGAGAGAGCAACAAGATGGTCAACAGCAGAACGATGCTTTCGGAATCCGCATTGGGCTGGTGTTAAAAGACTGCGGGACTCCAGCCACCAAGCTAAACGGTAATTCACCATACGCTCCAAAACCTTACAGACACTACTCGTGAGAGAAATGGGGCGATAGCTAGAGGGGAGATGTTTGTCCTTTCCAGGTTTCGGAACGGGAACGACAATAGCTTCCCGCCATCGCCTGGGAAAGGTACTGTCGGTCCAAATTCGATTATAAAGGCGAAGGAGGTGACGCAGGCTATGGGTTGATAAATGCAGCAACATTTGGACATGGATACCATCCGGTCCTGGGGCAGAGGAGCGAGAAGTAGAGAGTGCATGTTGGAGTTCGCGCATGGAGAAAACAGTATTGTAGCTTTCGCGATTTTGAGAGGAGAAAGCAAGATGCCGCACTTCTGCTGCACGTTTCTTCGGGAGAAACGCTGGCGGGTAATTTGAAGAGCTCGAAATCTCAGCAAAGTGCTGACCCAATGAGTTAGAAATTGCGACGGGGTCCACTAAGGTATCATGCGCGACAGTGAGCCCAGAGACCGGGGAGAAACTAGGCGCACCTGAGAACCGTCGAAGCCGACTCCAAACTTCCGAGGAGGGAGTGAAGTTGTTAAATGAGCTAGTAAAGAATTTCCAGCTTGCCTTCTTGCTATCGCGGATGACGCGACGGCATCGCGCACGGAGCTGCTTATATCGGATACAGTTGGCCAAAGTTGGATGGTGACGGAAAATGCGAAGAGCACGTCGCCGCTCACGTATTGCGTCACGGCAGGCCTCGTTCCACCAAGGAACTGGAGGGCGCCGGGGCAATTCGGAGGTGCGTGGTATTGAACGTTCCGCAGCTGTGAGAATAACGTCGGTAAAATGTGTGACCTCATCGTCGACGCTGGGAAAGCGACGGTCATCGAATGTCGCTAGAGACGAAAAAAGTGTCCAATCGGCTTGGGCAAACTTCCAGCGTCGCGAGCGCATATATGGCAGTTGAGGCTGCAGTCGAAGAACACATGGAAAGTGGTCACTCGAGTGTGTATCATCAAGGGCGAACCATTCGAAGCGCCGAGCTAGCGGAACAGTACCGACCGCAAGGTCCAAATGGGATAAATTTGCCGTGGAGGCAGACAAAAATGTAGGGACCCCAGTGTTGAGGCAGACTAGATCCGCTTGGTGGAAGACGTCTAGCAATAGTGAGCCACGTGGACAAGGATGTGGAGATCCCCAAAGCGGGTGGTGGGCATTGAAGTCCCCAACCAGCAAATAGGGGGGTGGAAGCTGATCAAGAAGATGAAGGAGATCAGCTCGTGCCATTGGTGTAGACGAAGGAATGTATACCGTACAAAGAGAGAACGTGTATCCAGAAAGGGAAAGACGGACGGCGACAGCTTGGAAGGAAGTGTTTAAGGGGATTGGGTGATAATGGAGAGTATCATGGAGCAGAATCATGAGTCCTCCATGGGCTGGAGTGCCTTCAACTGAGGGGAGGTCATATCGGACGGACTGAAAATGAGGGAGAACAAAGCGGTCATGGGGACGCAGCTTTGTTTCCTGAAGACAGAAGATGACCGGCGAGTAGGATCGTAAGAGGATCGACAATTCCTCCCGATTGGCGCGAATGCCGCGGATATTCCAGTGGATAATGGACATAGGGTGAACAGAAAATGGAGGAACGGCACCAAGGGTGCTGTCAACTCAACGACTGCTCAGAGCTTGCGACCGACAGCATGGAATGGAATGGCATTCAGTCGAAGGCAGAAGATCCTGATCCATAGGTTGGTCAGGAGCAGCTCCTGCCACCAACGATCGGCCAGTTGACCGGCCACCAACAGTGCGCCTCGGCGACACAGAAGATGGCCGAGGGCGATTTCCGCCAGGTGGTGCTGTAGATGGGACACGCCTTGGCGGAGAAGGAGAGGAACTGTGTTTCTTCGTAGCCTTCTTGGAGGTATGTTTAGATGAAGGAGGAACCGATGGTTGTGAAGTTGCAGTACGTAAAAACTCTTCACGAGAATGCTCTTTTTTTGTAGACTTGGCGTCTGACTTTTGGGCTCGAGATTTAGCAGAACCCGACGAAGGGTGAGCCATAGAGTGGGCAGGCGAAAGAGGTGAGGTTGAACGGGCGATCTTTGCGCTGGCCGATCTGACGACCGTGGTACTAAATGTGAGGTTGCAAGTCTGCGTGGCCGCCTCCTTTGTTGGCCGAGAAGAAGCAAGGACAGCGCTGTATTTTCCTTTCTGAGGCACGGTGGGCTGTCGACTGGCGAGTAACTTTCGAGCAGCAAAGGTCGACACCTTTTCCTTCACTCTTATTTCCTGGATCAGCTTTTCGTCCTTAAAAACAGGGCAATCTCGAGAGGAAGCAGCGTGGTCACCCGTACAGTTGATGCAGCGAGGGGATGGAGGTGGACAAGCACCCTCATGGGCATCCCTGCCACACGTAACACATTTGGCCGGATTGGAACAGGACTGGCTGGTGTGATTAAACCGCTGACATCGATAGCAACGCGTAGGGTTTGGGACATAAGGGCGAACGGAAATTATCTCATAGCCTGCTTTGATTTTTGATGGGAGTTGAACTTTGTCAAAAGTCAAGAAGACAGTGCGGGTTGGAATGATGTTCGAGTCAACCCTTTTCATAACCCGATGAACAGCGGTGACGCCCTGGTCAGACAGGTAGTGCTGAATTTCTTCGTCAGACAATCCATCGAGGGAGCGTGTATAAACGACTCCACGCGAGGAATTTAAGGTACGGTGCGGTTCCACCCGGACAGGAAAGGCGTGGAGCAGAGAAGTATGCAGCAATTTTTGAGCCTGGAGGGCACTGTGTGTTTCTAACAACAGGGTACCATTCCGTAATCTGGAACAAGACTTTACAGGACCCGCAATTGCGTCGACACCTTTCTGAATAATGAAAGGGTTGACCGTGGAAAAGTCTTGACCTTCGTCAGACCGAGAAACAACAAGGAACTGTGGCAACGATGGAAGAACCGTCTGTGGCTGAGACTCAGTGAACTTACGTTTGTGAGCAGACATAGTGGAAGGTGAGGAAACCATTGCGGAAGAATCCCCCATGATTACCGGCGTCTCCGATGGCGCGCTCCTCCCTTGTGGGGGCCCTCACCGAGGGCACACCCGCCTTAGGTGATTGTTCACACCTCAGGTCACACCTCCCGACATACGGACGGAGGGACCAATCGGCACTTTCGGAAGGTATCAGCTCGGGTAATCACCCCTCCCTGGGCCTGGCCTTTACCAGGGGGTACGTACGTGTCCTACCTGTCTACCCGGGGCGGGGAATTACGCGTTACCCCGTCACCGGCTACGCATGGAAGTGCGTGGGTCGGCCTTCAGACACGCACAGGGAGGAAGAAAGAGAAAGGGAAAGGAAAGAAGAGGGGGTCTCAAACGCCGCAGCGGAGAAAAGGGTAAAGAGAAGAGGTAAGGAAAGGAGATGGACAAAGGAAGGAAGAAGACATACAAGCAAGGAAGAAGAAGAATGCGGTACATTTACAAGCGTCCGTCTCCGGACGTAGGCGCAAACCATACTCCCAGAGGGGGAGAAAGTGAAGGAAAGAGCAAGAGGTGAGGGGGGGGGGGGGGGGGGGTGAAGACAGGGGATGGGGAAGGATGCGGAAAGGGAAGGTATGCAGCCCGGAAAGGAAGGAAGGCCACATTAGCTCGGGGCCCCGTGCTCGCTACGCACGTATCCACAAAAGAGTTGTGGATCCCCTGGGGGGGGAGGCAGTGGTGTTATGGTGTAGTCATGTCTTGTATGGAGGGGGGCTTGCACCCCCTTGTTTTGCGTGGCACTATCACAGCACAGGCCGACATTGATGTTTTAAGCACCTTCTTGCTTCCCACTCTTGAAGAGCAATGTGGGGATGGCAATTGCCTCTTTCAGCACAATCAAGCACTTGTTCATAACGCATGGCCTGTGGCAGAGTGGTTACATGACAACAACATCCTTGGAATGGACTGGCCTGCACAGAATCCTATAGAACACCTTTGCAATGTTTTGGAACGCCAACTTTGTGCCAGGCCTCACCTACCAACAGCAATTCCTCTCCTCAGTGCAGCACTCCATGAAAAATGGGCTGCCATTCCCCAAGAAACCTTCCAGCAGCTCGTTGAATGTATACCTGCAAGAGTGGAAGCTTTCATCAAGGTTAAGGGTGAGCCAACACAATATTGAATTCCAGCATTACCGATGGAGGGTGCCATGAACTTTTAAGTCATTTTCCGTCGTGTGTCTGGATACTTTTGATCACATAGTGTAGCCTAGGCATTGAACAATGTGTGGCAAACAGGACTCTTATACAAACAGTACAGAATAGGCTTTCCCAAGCATGTAGTTGAGTTCCTGAAGAGCCACCTAGCCAACTGCACATTCTGCATAAAAATCGACATTGTCTAATTCACTAAATGCAACATAAGGGCTGAAGTCTCATAGCGGTCGGTACTAGGCCCAGTGTCGTACAATTTATACATCGCCGACATACCAACTCCCTTACACAAACAGTAAAATATTCGGATGGTACCATGTTCTTCACAACTTGCATTAATGGGCAACTGGTAAATACACGACTCCAAAACATCCTGAATACCACAGTCATGGCCAAAAAAGTGAAGTACCACTACGAACAGTGATAGAACCCAGGCTCTAATGCTGATGCAATGTAGAGGGAAAAAGACCTTCCCGCATTGAAAACAAGAAACACCCTATCCTCATGCTTCAGAGATGAGAGATTTGCTGTGCAGGAGAGATCCAAATGGGAATAGGTGAGTGTGGAGTCTGAAAGGAATGTGGGTGCTACCATGTTAAGGCAGATGATAAGTTAACTGAGAAGGACAGCCAATAGGGCTCCTCTCTGGCAGGTTCTGGGAAAACCCCAAAGGGGACGGTGCTCATTAAAGTCACCGAGAAGCAGAAAGGGGTTTGGGAGTCGCCCAATAAGATGGAGAAAGTCTGCCCTGGTGACAACGAACAGAGGAATATAAACTGTACAATGGGAAATGGTGGAAGTCAGGAAGACAAATGCGGACTGCAACAGCTTGAAGCTAGGTAGTCAGGCATGTGGTTCAACTATGAACGCCATCCCACATGAGCAGCACAATTCCCCACAAGATGCAATGTTGTCCTCAGGGGAAGGTAAAAGCAGACCGAAAGGAAATGTGAGAGGTCAAAGCTGTTGGGGATACAATTTGGTTTCCTGGAGGTAGAGAACAAGTGGACACTGTGATTTGAAGAGGAGTCATAATTCCTAGTTTTTGGATCTAAGGCTGCAAACATTCCATTGGAGGAGAGTCATGACGAGGAAAGGGGAGAAGGGAAAAAAGTGGAGAGCTGTTACCTTGGCGGCTGCCGAGTGCCAGCTTCCAAAAACTTTCTGCTTCTGGGGGCAGAGGGTGGAGGACCCTGCTCCGGCGGTACGCACCAGTGACACAGAGGTCTGCCAGGTGAGGGTATCAGGTGGCGACACCATTGAAGAGGATCTCCGAAGTCAGCAAAGGAGAAAACCGTTTGCCTCCGATTTCTTGGAGCCTCTGCAGGTGGCAGATGACAATTCAAATGTTTATTGGTTGGAGGGACATAAGAAATCGTCAAGAGTATTCCTTCTGTCCTTTACAACCAGCCTTTGGTGTAGCAGGTCACTTTGCCCTGTGAGGTTTATGTTTGGTGACTTGTTGCACAGCTGAAGGAGGAGGAGGTGGGGATGCTACCATGACATTGGACTATCTTCCAACAGTGATACTGAATTTGAGATCGCACGTCTGCGTGGCCGTGTCCTTCGTGGACTGAGATATAGCAAGAGCAATACTGTAAGTGCTGGATAGTAAGGTGCAGGGTTTCTGACTAACCAATAACTTACATGCCACGCAGTAAGCCACCTTTTTTCTTGACCCTGATCTCAAGGACAGCCTGCTCATGGAGATACACATGACAATATCGTAAAGAGGCTGCATGGTCGCCACTGCGATTGGTGCAGTGGGGAGGAGGAGGAGGTGGACAATCACCCTTATGAGCATCCCTACCACAGGTGACATTGGTCAGGTGTCAACAGGACATTTGACTATGGTTGTGACGATAGTATCAGTGCATTGGATTCAGAATGTACGGTCAGACAGTGGTAACTTCATAGCTGCATTTTATCTTTTGACGGAAGCACCACTCTCAAAAGTGAGAAAAAAATGCCTGTGGGCAACAACAAGGATGCATCACATGATTGACTGCAAAGACACCCTGATCAGAGAGGTATGCTTGGATTTCTGCCTGTCAGATCATGGAGCAGCCTACTGTAAATAACACCATGGGAAGAATTCAGTGTTCAATGGGCCTCGACATGAACAGGACAGCCATGGAGTAACGAAGCTGCAAGCAGTTGTGCCTGAGAATAAGAAGTGGTCTCCAAAACCAAAGTGCCACTGTGTAAACAAGAGCAGGATTTCACAGGGCCAGCAACTGCATCAACATCTTTCTTAATAATAAGTGGATTTACTCTTACAAAGGACTGTATCTTTAGTATGTTAAACCATGAGGAACCGTGGTGCAGCTGGGAGCATCTTCAAGTTTGTTAGCCTCACTCCATTTCCATTTAGTAGACACTGACTGTGAAGATGATTGGCTCATTGCGAGAAAATCTCCCACAATTTCCAGCGTCTCTGATGGCGTATTCCTTTCAACTGGTGGAGGGGGGGGGGGGGGGGCGGCAGTGCGGAGGGGAGCTCAGAGGGGAGTGCACCCACCTTAGGTGACTGTTCACACCTCCCAAACATGCGACAGAGGAATTAGTTGTCAATTTGGGAAGTAGATGCTCAGTCTCTCACCCTTGCCTGGGCCTGGACTGTAACAAAGGTACGTGCAAAACCTACCTGTCAACCTGGGGATGGGAATTATGCATAATCCAGTAACTTGTTACGTTTCAGATGCATGGGAGCACAAAGGGAGGAAGAAGAAGAGGAACCTCAAACACCGAAGTGTAGGAAGAATAGGAGAATGGGAACAAAGAAAGAAAAAAGAAACGAGAAACAGTGGAGAGACTTTTCTGATGTCACACTACTGAACATGTAGAACACAATCACAAAAACATCCTGGACATGTTCCCAGGGGAAGAGAAAAAAGAATAGCAAGGAAATAGACATGCATCACAGCTAAGGGAAAAGATGCCACAACGGCTGGGGCACTGTGGTAGACGTGAGCGAACCTGCCACAGAGCAGTGAGCTCTCTGGAGGGAATAAGTTGTTAATGATGAAGGGTAGGATGGAGTTTAGGAGACTCAAATGGAATACTCAATGTTCAAGGAGTGACATACTGAAGTAGTGACCAATTTTGTGACTGCAGATACTGCGATAATGGAATATCAGTTTAGGCAGTTTAGTTGAAAAGGGATGGATGCCTCTAAAAAGGGCAATAACAGAAGTTGGGAAAACAAACATATGTACAAGGAAGTCAGCTGCAAAAAAGATGTTTGGTGACAGAGGAAATACTTTAACAGATCGACAAAAGAAGGAAATACAAAAATGTTCATGGAAATTCAGGATTACAGAAATGTATGTTAGGGACCGATGACCATGGCAGTCTGGTCCCTTTAATCCCCCAAACCAACCAACCAAATGTATGTTACTTAGGACTGAAATGAATAGGAAGTGCAAGAAAGCTAAAGCAAAATGGCTGCAGGAAAACCATGAAGAAATCATTGATTCAGCATACAGAAAAGTCAAAACAACCTTCAGTGTAATTAAAAGTGAATACATCATATTGATAGTGCACTGTGACATTCACTGTCAAGTGCAGGGGAGAATGGATAGGTGGAATGAGTTCACTGAAGGCTCTTATGATAGGGAGGAACTGTCTAATGACTAGATTGATTAAGAAATTGAAGTCATATGAAGGCACAGGGGATCCCGTCAAATGAGGCAGAAAAGACAGATAACGCTCCTTCAGAATTTTTTAAATGAGTGGAGGAAGTACCAAGCAAGTTGATTTTGAGTGTTTGGAGATACATCATCCAAAAAATACTGATGCTACTGAAGGTGAATTAATGCAAAAATTACTGCAGAATCAGCTTAGAAGCCCATGCACCCATTTTGCTGACAAGAACAATTTTGCTGAAGACTGGAAAAGAAAACTGAAATTTGTTAAGATAATCAGTTGGGATTCCAGACAGGAAGAGAGAGAGAGAGAGAGAGAGAGAGAGAGAGAGAGAGAGAGAGAGAGAGAGAGAGAGATATACAGTTCTGACATTCTGATCGGTAGCCAACTGTGATGAGTTCCCATATACCATAGCATTGTTAGCAAACGACCACAAATTGCTGTCCACCCTGCCTGCCATATCATTTAAGTATATAGGAAACAACTGCTGACAAGCACTCACCATTGTGGACAACATACTGGGTTGTATCACTTAAGAAATCTTCGAGCCACTCACATATCTGGTAACACATTCCACATGCGTGTACCTTTGGTAACGGTCTACAAATATAGAATCTGCTTGTTGCCCTTCATCCATAGCTCACAATATATCATGCGACAAAATGGCAAGCCGAGTTTCACATAAGCATCCTGGTTTCCAGGAAATTTATATATTCCAAATGAATACATTCAACAATTCTACAGCCATCCAATGTCAAGGATATTGGTCTGTAATTTTGCACGTCTTGTTTTATCCTTCTTATATAAAAGGGTTACCTGCACTTCTTTTACGTTGCTGTAGGTTTTGCGCTGGGCCAGAGATTTTTGATAAATACAAGCAAAGTTAAGGGGCCAGTGTCAGAGTACTCTTTGTAAAACTGAAGTGAGATTCCATCCTGACTTGGGAACATATTTGTTTTGAACCTTTCAGTTGTTTCTCTACGACAAGGATGCTTATTATGAGGGTCACTCCAAAAGAAATGTACACTATTTTTGTAAAAATACAGTTTTCATTATACATGTGTAAAAGTTTTACAGTGTGTAGATACATCCTTCCCACTTGTTTTCAAACATAGTTCAATCTGTTCCCATGAGTGGCACCGTCACAGCATGTCTTCAAGATGGCTGCTACACTTGACGTTCGTCAGAAGCAAAGTGCTGTCATAGAATTCCTGTGCTGTGAAAACGAGACAGTGGGAAACATTCACAAGAGGTTAAAAAGGTGTATGGAGATGCTGCTGTCGACAGCAGTACAGGTAGTCGGGCAAGCAGGTTACGTGATGAAAGCGGGACAGCAATATTGAGGATTGTCCTCGTAGCGGTAGGCCTCATACTGCACACACTCCAGAGAATGTGCAGAGAGTTAACAAATTGGTGACTGCTGACAGACGCATCACAGTGAACAAATTGTCACGCTACGTTGGGATAGGGGAAGGAAGTGTTTGCAGAATACTGAAAGTGTTGGCGTTAAAAAAAGGTTTGTGCCAGGTGGGTTACCAGGATGTTGACAGTGGCTCACAAAGAAACAAGAAAAACGGTATGCAGCGAACTTTTGGAACAGTACGAGAATGGTGGAGATGAATTTCTTGGAAGAATTGTAACAGGTGATGAAACATGGCTCCATCACTTTTCACCAGAGACGAAGAGGCAATCAATGGTGTGGCATCATGCAAATTCACCCAAGAAAAAAAAATTCAAAACCACACCTTCTGCTGGAAAAGTTATGGCTACAGTGTTTTTTGACTCCAAAGGACTCTTGCTTGTGGACATCATGCCAAGTGGAACCACCATAAATTCTGATGCACATGTGATGACACTGAAGAAACTTCAAGCTCGACTGAGTCATGTTCGACCACATCGGCAAAAGCAGGATGTTTTGCTGTTTTACGACAATGCACAGCCACATGTCAGTCAAAAACCATGGAAGTGATCACAAAACTCACATGGACAACAGTGAAACACCCGCCTTACAGTCCTGACCTGGCACCATGTGACTATCATCTCTTTGGGAAACTGAAAGACTCTTCATGGAAGAAGGTTTGAAGATGATTACTCCCTTGTGCACTCTGCCAAACAGTGGCTAAAATAGGCTGGTCCAGAATTTTACCGTGCTGGTATACAGGCGCTGGTTCCAAGATGGCGTAAGGCAGTGGAGAGGTATGGAAATTATGTGGAGAAATGAAAATATTCTTCCTAAAGGATGTATCTACACACTGCAAAACTTTCAAACATGTAGAATAAAAAATGGATTTTAAAAAAATAGTGTGCATTTCTTTTGGAGTGACCCTTGTACTATGCCATCCATACAGGAGTCTGTTCGATGGTCAACCAACAGTATGTTTGTGCGATTTTCCTCGTTGATGATATCATGATCACTAACCCCCATCTATATACAGATCCCATTGATACGGTCTGGCCTATTTAGCTACAACGTCTAAGATATTTCCACTGTGTGGGCTGCCAAACTAGCTGCTCAAGGTAGTTTTCGGAAAATACTCTCAGAAATACTTTGCACAACTGTCTGTAACCCCTCCCCCCCCCCCCTCCTACCCATAATGAATCTATAAATGTCCCCGTCTATACTGGGCAGATTAAAATTATCTCCAATTTGTACTGCATGATCTAGGTACTTACACACTGCCAACCACAAACTACCTTTTAATGACTCTGGAACTGTCACGGCAGAATCAGGTGGCCAATAAAAATATCCAACAATTAACTTTTTTGGTGCACATGACTTTATGCACTGCATTGCTTTTCAAGATAATGAGGGGAATCATGTGCACTCCACACATTTTTATATTTTTTATTTTTATAATTAGAATGCTTGAATTTTATCTTAAGTAATGCATTTTAGCAGTTCCCCACACTGCAGACTTAGTGAAGGGATGAGCATATGGATTATGTTCCCAGATATGCAACTGGCTCGGAGACTTCTTAGTAGTAGACCCCAGTACATCGTCCTAGACAGTGACTGTTCATCAGATACAAAGATGTTGTCAGCAGTGCCCCAGGGATGTGTGATAGTGGGACAGGGCCACTCGTATTTTCTATACACATATGTGATCTGAGACAGGGTGAGCAGCAATCTGCATATTTTTGCTGATCATGGGATGTACAGGGAGATGGCAACATTGAGTCACAGGAGGATACAAGGCGACAGACAAAATTTCTATTTGGTGTGATTAATAGCAGCTTGCTCTAAATGCAAGAAAATGTGAGTTAATGCAAAGGAATAGGAAAAGCAGTTCTGCAATGTTCATATAAAGCAGTAGTAGTGTGCTGCTTGAAACAGTCATGTTGATAAAGAACCTAGGTACAAGACTGCAAAGTGGAATGAGCATGTAATGATGAACTGGTCTACTTCGAGAATTTTAGGAAAATGGGACTCACCTGTAAAGGAGACCACATACAAACCCCCTAGGGCAACGTGTGACCCATTCTTGAATACTATTCAAGAGTATGGCACCCCCACGAGGTAGGATTAAAGGAAGACATCGAAACAATTCAGAAGGGGGCTGCCAGATTTGCTACCAAGAGGTTCCATCAGTATACAAGTATTACAGAAATGTTTCATGGACTTAAACGGGAATTTCTGGAAAACTATTTCCGTTTCATAGAATAATAAATACTTAGAAAATTTAGAGAACCATCATGTGAAGCTGAAATAAAAACAATTTTACTGCTGCCGATGTACATTTTGCATAAAGACCATGAAGATTGGAGAGATTAAGGAACATACGAAGGCATACAGACACTCTTTTTCACTCACTATTTGCAAGTGGAACAGGAAAGCAAATGATTAGTACTGATACAAAGTGCCCGCCACCATGCATCATGCAGTGGCTTGCAGAGTATGTATTCAGATGCAGATTGTGTAACCAGTGCAGCTCAAATAGCCCTTTCTCATTAACATTCTAAGGATCACAGAATTGCACGACTACATTTACAATTCTTTTTTTACATAATTACAATATATTTCACAAATTAGATGGTGGTACAAGAAAATGTTCTGTAATTAAAGGGAATTATCTCCACTATACATTTTTTGTCTCAATTTGCTATACGTTTTTGACTGTTATATTGCTTTGCTTCATGTACAAGCAGTGCTATTAATGCTATTAGTGCCTTTTGTGATGCTTGTCTGTTGTAACATGTACGCACATAAAGTGATATGTCAGATTGTTACAGTCAAATTTTTATGAGCAACCAAGTTACTGTCTTTTAGGATGGATGGTGTTGCTCCACAATCAGTCAGTATTTTTTAACTTCAGCAGGATCCATCTGATAATGGCCATATGGTCAAAACTGCAACTGTAAAAATAAATATTTTTTACAGTCAACAGCAAATATGATGCCTTTTAAAAAGTATAGCATTACAGATTTTCTCAATGAGTGAAACACTAATTAGCAGGCACATTTATCACATGGATATTACACTGTCCAGAGACAACTGAATTCCATACAATCCACTGCATTCTTCATTGAATCCCTGCATGCAACACCCCTCCCCCCTCGTCATCCCAGAGATTGTTATAATGGATAACTACAGGCTCCTAGCTTGCTCACCCACTGTGTGGCTGTATTGGAAAGTTTCACACCAGAAAATGAAGCACAGACTCAGATCTGGAGTTAGGAGAGCCAAGTCAAACCTCAACAAACAGGGCTCTCCTCATAGGATAGTTATTTACAATACCAAGGGAGAACAAACAGCAGCACACCTGCTGAACTGCAGATCTTGCCATTTACAGTGTAGGATCTAGTTAATGCAACACTGTGATGACAGCATCCTCAAGATGGCTTCTATTTTTAGGTTGTAAGTTTTTTAAATTTCTGTGCGGCAGTGTGACACCTACGTTAGTATTAGTTTATGCATTCTGCCTTGCTTTCTGAATGGAAGCTCTGTTACTGTGTAAAAACATATCGGCATTATAATTACGTTACTCCAGAGACAAATAATTGTGGAGATGCTGGATAACAAATACTCAAGATCCAGTGACTTTACGAGGGTAAGTCAATTATTATCCACAATGTACTTATATTTTTGTTTATTTTGGTAGTAGCTGTTTTACGTTGATGACGCATGCTTTGTTTATTTGTTGTTATATCTTTGCAATTTTCAAGCTGCTAGATTAGTTTCGTTATCACTACCATGCTGTTAATCATGGCTGCTCCGCTGTCTATTTGCACCAGAGAAGAGCAACATTAAGCGATTGGTTTTTTGTGGTTGGAAGGCATATCCGGGGCCGAAATTCATCGAAGACTTTCCGTACAGTATGGGAACAGTGTTTTGCCACAATGGAGTGTGTACGAATGGATTGAAAAATTCCGAAATGGTCGCACTAGTGTTATGCACAATAAAGGAGACAGACAACCATTTACCGCCACAAATGAAGAAACCACTGAGCATTTGTGTGAAATGATTCTCTTAGATGATTTAACTATTGACAAAGTGGCACATTGTCTGCAAATTAGTCATGATTAAACCTATGAAATCATCCACAACAGACTAGGGTTTCATGAAGTTCGTGCAAGATGGGTCCCAAAACAACTCACAAGGTCAAAAACAAATGCGCTTGGACATCTGCAAGAAACATTTGGGTTGCCATGGTAACAAAGAGGAGAACTAATTAGACAGGATCATTACTGGTGACAAAACATGGTTCCATCAATACGAGCTAGACTGTAAATGGCAGAGTATAGAATGGAAACATCCAATTTGCCATGCAAGAAAAGTTCAGGGTCCCAACCGTCCGCAGGAAAACTGATGTTTACAGTTTTTTGGGGCGCACAAGGTCCAGTACTGGAAGATTATGGGGAAAGGGGAATAACAATAAACAGTGTATGTTACAGTGAGATGCTTACTGCAAGGCTAAAGCCTGCAATTCGAAGCAAATGCTGAGGATTGCTGTCAAAAGATGGTGTGTTGTTGCACAACAAAACCCATCAGCATACTGCTGCCCACACTGCTGAAACGCTCCAGAAATTCAAATTTGAAGTACTGGATCATCCTCCATACAGTCACAATCTTGTCCCTTCGGACTAGCAGTTGTTGGGTCCACTCAAACAGGCATTAAGAGGTCATCGATTTGTCTCAGACGAAGCAGTGAAAGAAGCGGTTCATTCCTGGCCCGCAGCTTAACCGAGAACCTTCTTTTATGGGGGCATCAGGAAAGGAAGCTTTTACAATGATGAAGTGCATTGAAATGCAAGGAGATTATGTCGAAAAACGATGTTCCTGTAAGTTTCCTATTTGATTACAATAAAATTTTGTAACTACTCTGCAGATAATTGACTTACCCTCATATATAATCAACTACATACATACATCTGCCCCTTCGCCCTACACTACTGTGCTGAGGAATCCTAGCATTAAAAAGACATATGTCATTACCCCAATTTACAAAATGACATACATTTTTATCTAATTATTATTTTAAATACCATTATAGACCATTGTATATACACTCGAAAAAGGATTTAGGAATTGATAAATGTTAGCAATTAATTAACAATAATAAATTACTTTTGCAACACAAGTACCATTTGCATTTTCCCCCCATCATAAAATTAAAACTTAGCTGTTACTCAGGAATTAAACGTTATCCTCAGTTTTCTAGTAGGCCTACCTGAAAATTGAAACTTCCTGGCAGATTAAAACTGTGTGCCCGACCAAGACTCGAACTCGGGACCTTTGCCTTTCGCGGGCAAGTGCTCTACCATCTGAGCTACCGAAGCACGACTCGCGCCCGGTACTCACAGCTTTACTTCTGCCAGTACCTCGTCTCCTACCTTCCAAACTTTACAGAAGCTCTCCTGCGAACCTTGCAGAACTAGCACTCCTGAAAGAAAGGATACTGCGGAGACATTGCTTAGCCACAGCCTGGGGGATGTTTCCAGAATGAGATTTTCACTCTGCAGGAGACGAGATACTGGCAGAAGTAAAGCTGTCAGTACCGGGCGTGAGTCGTGCTTCGGTAGCTCAGATGGTAGAGCACTTGCCCGTGAAAGGCAAAGGTCCCGAGTTCGAGTCTCGGTCGGGCACACAGTTTTAATCTGCCAGCAAGTTTCATATCAGCGCACACTCCGCTGCAGAGTGAAAATCTCATTCTACCTGAAAATTGTTTCCACTCCTGTGCCACACAACAATGAGACAGAGCTATTCTCATAGCATATGGCAGTGTTTCATGTTTTGTAGCTCTTAAAATGTTGAAATGAAGGTTCACAATGATTTGTCATGTTCGGAATAATTGCCAGAATAATGCATCGCTTACATAACAATGAAATAATTCTTTAGAAATACACAGAAATAAATCATACTGGATAAACAATATATTGATACATACAGCAAAGCGGGTGTGTTATACAATTCCACTTGCTGACAATTTTTTCACTATGTGCATATCACATTACTTTGAGTCATCGTTTTAACCACTACAGCAAGAACCTGTATTTCATTGTCAACTGACTACTGTCACATGTGTGTGTTTTGCCAGGGTCACGTAGAATAAGGACCAGAAGGTTTGGTACACAATGAAAGGAAGAAAAATGCATAGGATTTAAATTAGTGTCATTAAAAATTTTGAAATAAAATTTGTATAAGTATGAAAAAACACAGCAACTTATTTCCAGTGAGATATCACGTATTTATATTATGACCGATCTGTACTCTAAGCAAAGTAAGTGGATGTTATGGTCTACATAACTATTTTAGACCATCACCATTCTACGTATGAAAATACGGGATGGAGAGCCTTGATATATTTAATCAATGAAACGAAGGACAGTGCCCCATGAACAGCAGCAAGCTGTTAAAAAATGTTTCCTGGGAGAGTGATTCTACATCTACACCAATCACCTAGCTCTAAGGAAATTATTTTCCTAATCAAATTAAAAGTTCTTCTATATGAGGTTATGAAGCCTAGTAATGACACATTATCTAAAATCATAGATAACCACCTACATCTGAGGTTAGCAATTCATAGCACAAAAACGTGTAGTGAAACATAATAGAAATCAACAGATTACGTAACTACTAACACACAAAACGTTCAAAATGAGAACCAATTAGCAAACAGGTTGGGCACTGGCGATCAACAGGTACACTAACTTGACAAAATGAGCCTTTATGCAATGCCCTTCTTCAAAGATAACCGCCCCCCCCCCTCCCACAAATACACACACTTGTTGTGATTTGGGGGGGGGGGGGGAGGAGGATGGGAAGGCGACTACGACGACACAGTCTGCCAACTAGGCCAACAACAAAGTTTCATATCATTATGGTCAAGTAGCAGAAATCGCAGACGAACAAGTACTTTAACAAGAATATATAAGGAGGCAGGGAAAGCAATGATAGGTAATTCTGGCTATAGTGTGATACTGCACCCTACTTTGGTTGTTATGGACTGACCTCTAGCGTAGTCCGACGTGTAGGTTAGGTCGAAAGTTGATAATTCGGCCACGAGTTGGTGAAACTAAGAATGTGAAGGCCAAATGTTGCGGTAACAGCTAGACCAGTAGCACAGCCTAATGTTTATCTTAGCGACATATTTAACATATTTTGTCATAAAAATGGAATTGCAAAGTAAATTCAGAAAACGTATTTACATAATTTACAGAGCTCCGAGTATTTTGCTCCATATTATCTAGATATATCTAAAGTACCATACGAAAACGACTGTTGCGCAATATTTGGATACTACGTAAATAGCAGGTGTTCTATTAACCACATAAACATACATGCAAAGTGCATTCAGACGGAAATTAACATCAGTTTCACAGAACACAGTTTGGATTATCATGAATCTGAAACAAGATGTACTTTTGTATCACGCAATAAGAAACAACATAACTCTTACTATCGACCGAAAACTGATCTATTTAATTGTGCTATCATATTTACGTGTTATTTCAAACAAACTGGTTGGACTATTTAAAAATACGTACCAAAAACACTATTACTTGCGCCAATCATTAAGAAATTTGTGTATGACAACTCCGACTCAACTCTGAAACTTTGCACGTCAGATATATTTACAAGTGGCATGCATTCTTTAACTACATTATGTAGGCCAAATGGGCAGGAATTTCAAAACCCGTTTCCATGGGCAAACTCACTGTTTACACTCAACAAATGCACGAAAAGAGGTATAGCTACCATGGCAGGCGCCAGACCACAATGTTTCTTTCAAATAGAACATACTTACATGCAAAATTGACGTATTAAAGTAAATATTCAACCACGGTTAAAAATAGAAAAACGAAATGTATTCAGAAACCTCGCTGTACTCGTCCACAACCTGTCTATAAACGGAAGAGCGAGTAGTTGAACCCGCATCTTCTACCCAATTACGCCACCAACAGACACTACAGCTGACACACTGTGGTATTAATAACCAGCCGAAGCCTAAACAAAAATTAAGTTTTCCTGTCACAACAGTATTTTTGCCTACCAGTACAATCGAAGCTGCTGCAGTCTCCTCTTTACAGCTTGACCATCAGGAAGTAAGAGAATTCTTTGCCTTCTCTTTCTCAAATTTCTCTCAAACAGACCGCACGAGTTCGTGGGCCTGGCTATGCTGCACGCTTTGTTCCTCCGTTTCACTCCACACTTTTTGGTCTGTATCACTCGTCGCTCTGGACATAGTTTAAAATGAAATAGGAGTGAATAGGCCTAAACATTGAAAACTACGTACCATATCTATAATCAAACACAGCGAAACGACACTCACCTTTGTTCTCTAGACAAATGCGCGTTAGCTTTGCAGAGCAGCAACGCTGTTCGTTCGGCCCAATGTCCACTCGCGATTGCTTTGTAGTTTGTATTCCCACTCCGCTTTAGTTTCTGTTGTGCGTTGCTCTTTTTTTTCTTTTCTTATTTGAAATGAGAGAACAACTTAAATGCCTAGCCTGTGAGGGGATTCGAGTGCAACCCTCACAAAACCAGACGTGCTCGGCGGTCCACGTATCCATTATGTCAATATAATGTGGTCAATTCCACTTTTTGAAGTGGGCATAATTCGGGCGCAAGATGCCAGTCCCGCGAAAATGAGCTGAAGCTTCTTTCCCTTCACCGCCCCAGATGCCAGTCCTGCGAAAAAGAGCTGAAGTTTCTTTCCCTTATCCACTCCTAGCCCTCCGAACAGTCCTTTGTCTGGCAGACCGACAGCGTCGTTTCGTTGCTAAGCGACCGCAACAAGCCAGCCAATGACGGACTGCTCACGAGCAGACAGTTCGAGCAACGTTGTCGCGCTGCAAGACGGACGCGCGTGTTTGAGGCTTAAAGGTGTGAGTGTAACATGCAGGCGCAGCAGATGCTAGCGTTTCGCTTTGCTTATTTAGAAGTATGAAGTTCGTAGTCGTTGTTTATTCACTTCTGTTTTATTTCAAACCGTGTTCAGTGCGACGAGTGGTACAAACTCAAAACGTGAGAAACAAAGAGTGCTCCATAGCCCAATTCTTGCGGTCGGTGAGGAAGCCTCTTGATAAAGTGAAGGCATAGGATTAGCCTTTACTTCCTGATGGTCATGATGTTAAGGGGAGAGCAGCAGCTATGAAAGTACTAGTAATCAAAAATACTATTGTGACGATAGGAAAAGTTCTTGTTTGTTTACCCTCTGCCTGACTACCGCAATAGTGTGTCAGCAGTCGAGTTGCTGTTCGGGTCCTCGCGAACTCACGTACTCGCTCTTCAATTTTCAGGCAGGCTGTCGTCCACAACAATGGGGTTTTTTGAAAAGCATCTCATTTTTAAATTG
Source organism: Schistocerca americana (assembly GCF_021461395.2). NCBI lineage: Eukaryota > Metazoa > Arthropoda > Insecta > Orthoptera > Acrididae > Schistocerca > Schistocerca americana. The sequence goes on along the minus strand of NC_060126.1, from coordinate 91,417,275 downwards.
TTATCCGTGGATGAATATTTACTCCGGTAAGTGTATTGAACGTGAAGGAAACCCTGTGGCCTGGCACCTGACATGTTTAACTATATCTGATATAGTGTATTTGTTGAGTCTGAAACAGTGAGTTTACTTTTGGAAACAGGTTTTGACATTGCTTCCCATTTGGACTACATAATAAATGTTAATATGACTACGTGTCATAATAGATATGCTGGACTTGAAACGTCTGTGGGTTGGTGCGGAAGTGTCGTACACTAATTTACTTCATTCTGTAAAAGTGTTTTTGGTGATTTAAAAAAAAATAGTGTAACCTGTTTGTTTAAAATAATATGTATATACCACTGCGTGATACAAAGGTGCATCTATTTCAGATTCGTGGTAATCACAATTGTGTGCCACGTACTTGATATTAATTTCTCTCTCATAGTTGCAGTACTCAGGATTCCGAATCGAGACAGTTTCCATGTACGCTTGTGTAGTTACTAGAACACATACTACTTACGTAATATCCTAATGTTGAGAAACTGTTGCCCTGTTTCTTCTTCCTGGGTGGTAATGGTTGATTCTTTTCCACTATTCTCCTTGTGTAAAATTTGTAGAGTGCTCAACTTTTAGTAAAAGTAGTGTACACCCCCTGACAGAAACTTACATAATATCCATCAAAATACTGAGAGATCTGTGTATTATTTAATATACAATTTCATAGTTTACGTTGGAGTTCACTTTTTAATGAGGAAAAGTGCGTTTAAATATGGCGTTAACACCGGTCATCCTACCAGCACAACCTTTATTTGGCATCCACATTCGCTGGTTTCTCCAACTTGCAATTAATTTATCATCTTTCAACGTAACCTAACTTAGGCCTTACGCTGCGCCACAGATCAGCACATGACCACAACCAAGATTTCAAAGGGCGACCAATATCTCGCTCTAGACCAAATTATCTGCCATTGTTTCCCTTACCATTACAAATATTTTTTTCGGACCTATGATTTATCGTCGATTTCTGCTACTTGATCTTAAAATTTTGTTTGCTAGGGTCATAAAAAAGACTAAAAAACGTTGCTCTGTTTTTGGACATTGTCGGCTTTTGAGGTGGTCTTGCACTTTGTGTGTGTGTGTGTGTGTGTGTGTGTGTGTGTGTGTTTTGTTAAAGCATTGGAAGTCACTACCTGGAGATTCAGAAACATGTATTTGTATTAATATATCCCTTTGATTATTCAGCACTCCCTCCCAACCCCACCCATGTTTGCTGAGTGGTTACCTTTACAGCTTCAGGATTTTACAATGTCTTTTCTATCTGATATTGTTGTATTTAGCACTTGAACAAATTGTCTACTCTGAATTTTTTAGTAATGACATAATTCATTCATTTGTATGATGTTTGATTACACCTTTTTGTGCTATGAAGGACTAATGAGATTCTAGGTGCTTATTTATGACATACAGTTCTTCATTTAGACAACCTGCCATTACTAGGCTTCATAGTGTCATGTAGAAGACCTTTTAATTTCATTAGGAAACTGCTTCCATTAGAGCTATATTATTGGTAAAGAGGTAGAATTGCTCTTCCTGAAATATTAGCAAACACTTTTGAACAGCTTTCTGCTGTCTGTGGGTGTTGTCTCTGATTTCAGTGCTTAAGTATATTTGGGGCTCTTCTCATTATTATCTTATGCAGAACTGTGATGGTCTATTGTGGTTCTGTTGACTATAAGAGCTATTTAATTTTCTTTCAATTCATTCATAATATAAATGTATGGTATACCATTGGCAATAAGTTCTGTTCCTTCTAATTTTCTTGATTCGTGTGAATTTTGTTGCAAAATTTTAATAGCATTATTTTACATCCTGTTTATTTTTCTTCCTTTCTTCATGTACCAAAACTCCACACCCTCACTTTATGGCACTATAACTCCATCACAGTCTCATCTCTGTGTGGCATACTTCGCAGTTTCCTTGTTGTTTTTGTAAGCTTGTGTGCTGTTCCTTATTATGAAGAGGTACACAGGTTTTGTAAAAGTTTTCAGTAGCTTCAATTATGGTTTGACACAAGTTAAAATTTGTTTTGTGTTTGTCACAGGTCCACATTTGCTCCCCCACAAGCCCAAAATGGGTGTGGATGATGAAGCAGAGGAAATGATGTTTCAAGAAATAATTCAACTACATGTGAGTATGTGGAAAAAAGGATAATTCTGTTGTTATACTACTGAAATTCAGTTCCTTGCTATAGCTGATATAAAGATGATATTCACAGAAATATAATATGCACCCAATGGAAAATGGACAGCAAGTGGAAAGGTGCAAAACTTTCCATTACACTACATGGATCAAAATATTACCCTTGTCCAGATTCAGATTCTTTGTTTGCCATTGACCACATGCAGTGAAATAGGAATTACAATTATGTTAAGATACAAAAGAAGTTACTTCATTAGTGAGTGTTTACATTACAAGTACAAATTATTTGTGCTACATTAATCAATATACAGTTTTGGAATCATAGACTTAACTCAATTTTTATGTTACAAGTATCCATGAATTCTGTGAGACTGTAGTATGGATTGTCTATTAACCATTTTTGCATTTTACGTCTAAAATTATTGAAAGGTGTATTGAGTGCAGTTTGTGGTAATTTGTTAAATAGGCTAATTTCAAACAGTTCACTTTGTGAGAGTTGCCTGTTTTTGTTAGCCTATGTCTAGGAATGTCAATACTCTTTGTTTCTGGTGTCATGTTCTTGTTAGCATATATCAGTGATGCATAAATAAAAAGATTTATCACAGTCATTATTTCCATTTTGATGAATAAGGGACGGCAATGTTCCCTTGGACCAACCTTGCTTGCACATTATTCGTAGCACCTTTTTTCTGCATCTGTAGTACATCACTGACATGGAATGAATGGCCCCATAACAACAGCCCATAAGATATGAGACTGAAAAAGTCCAAAGTAAGCTGTTCTGAGATATTTGTTACTCACTAGATCAGACAGTTTCCAGATGAGATAGGACACCCTCGATAACGTTTTGCAGACCTGGTTGATATGGGGTTGCCAATTAAGTTTGGAATCAATGTGTGTCCCAAGCTGTTTTACAGATTTTGGTTCTGCCTCATCAGCCAGTCCCAACTGCAGATGCTGAGTTTCCTCTGGATTACATAGCAATTTGTTAGCCGAGAATCAGTTTAGTGTTAAGGTGAGAGTGTCCTGTGATTTCTGGTGTAGCTTTGATAAGTCCAGCCCAAATAGTTTCAGCATACTAGAGAATTATTTTTTGTTCCTTTATTCATTGTTGCACTAGCATTTATTCAGGATTCGACAAATTGTTGTGTACGTTTATTTCACAGTGTTCAGACCTACAAACTGTCTTGTCAGTGCCTTCTGTTCTGAGAATGGATGTGTCTCATTTGTTCTGGGTGCAGGAGTGTAACATTCCTAAGGTAATTTAAGAGTGGGGAAAATATTTAATTCCTGATTGGAAGATTGTTTACATTTTAAGGTGAGAAAAATATAATTGATATTTGTAATGAAAGAGTAATATATTGTTGTGGCATAAACTGCTAACATTTATCAGTTCATAAATTCTGAATTGGAAATACGGAAGCATCCGTTCCCACCCGTCTGCTTTGACCCATGACGTCACAAATATGGCGGAAACAAAAACAAACACACACACTTTCCACAAGAAGCCTAATGACACTAATGCGACAAGCGCGGGAAATGGTGTGTTTTGGGTGGGGGGCAAACTAAATATAAACAAATTTAGACGCCTTGCGTAGCTACAATGTGTAAGTGAAGACAGCCATGCATGAATACCCACCCACCTCCCCAGACGTCGTAACCCCTGCAACCCATAGAAGATAAAGATGCTTCAGTAGCTGATTAGTGTTTTTTGTCTTAAAAAAAAAAAAAAAAATCTCGCGGGATAGAACGAACAGATCAGAAACATAAATATAATAAACTAAAACAGAAATTCGAGGAAACGGATAATTAAACTAAGTAATAAGTGTTTTTAAATTTTAAAAAAAATCTCAAGAGATAGAACGAACAGATCAGAAAAGTAAATAAAATAAGATAAAACAGAACTGGAGACAGCCACACTCAAACCAAACTCCGCGCTGTCATGACGTCACACACGACAACAACACCCTTACGTCACGGGTCAAAGCCGGTGCGTGGGATCGGACGCTTCTGTCGACCCTCTGAATCTATATATAATGGTCTCTGCTGGTTTTGAAATAATAGTTGTCTACATACATGTAAAGTTCTTTTATAAATTGATGTAAGGTAAATATCATTGTGGGGAGGGCATAAGTATGTTCGCAATAGATTATATAAATTCCTGTGTATTGAGTATTGGTTATCCAGCATCTCTGCACTATTTACATATTTGTTTCTGGAGCAACACAATTAAAATTCAGATTTGTTTTTCACACTGACAGGACCTTCATAAAGGTGGGGTGGATAAAATAATACCAACATGTGTGTGACTTATGCTGCTGAACAGTCATCCCACAAGGAGAGCCCTCTTTCTTAGTGTTTAACATGGCCCTCCCAACTCCAGATGTGAGTCTGTTGAAGTGTTTGTTGACCTGGTAGCTTGGTCCAGTATGAGGAAGGCGAAAGGGGCATGTAGACATTCACTGAAGAAGAAGAAGAAGAAGAAGAAGAAGAAGGGGGGGGGGGGGGGGGGAGGGAGGATATATCTGAACAGGTTGATGTCCATGCAATAGACGTGCTTACTAGTTAGTGTCTCATTCATTGAGAAATTTTCTAATGCTGTACTGTGTGAAGAACATGTAAGAATTGTTTGTTTTCAAAATTGCAATTTCGGCCGTATGACTGTTATCAAGTGGATAGTGCAGAAGCTAAAACATAGAGAACAAATTGTAGGGTAATGGCATATACATTGTGTTCTAGAAGACTTAAGGTAGCTTGGCTACTAAAAAAAATATGGCAGTAATGTCTTATTTACCACTTTGCTTTACGTGGGTATACTTTATAATCGGTAAATGTCAGAAAAAATAGGAATCACGTCAACAACACTGCTCTACATGAACTGATGTAATATAACAGCCATAAACAAAACATAGTAAATTGAACAAAGATATGTGAAGAGATAATATTACCTATTAATTAAAGAACACTTTCTTATACCACTAATGTGTGAAATATATTGCTATATATTGCTATATATGACTGTAAATGTAGTCATACAATTCCATGGTCCTTAGAGTGTTAGTGAGAAAGAGCTATTTGAGCTGCATTTGTAAGACTGGTTACACAATCTGCATCTGCATACATACTTTGCAAGCATGGTGGAGGGTACCTTGTACCACTACTAGTCATCTTCTTTCCTCTTCCACTCATAATTAGAGCAAGGGATGAAGACTCTGTATGCCTTCATATGAGCCACAATTTCCCTTACCTTCAGTCTTTACATGAAATGTATGTTGGTGGCAGTAGAATTGTTCTGCAGTCAACATCAAATACTGGTTCTCTAAATTTTCACAATGGTATTCTGTGAAACAAAGTGGTTTTCCCTGCAGGAATTCCCATTTGAGCTCACGAAGCATTTCCATCACACTCGCATGTTGATTGAAACTGTAGGTAATAAATCTCGCAACACATCTCTGAATTGTCTCAATGTCTTCCTGTAATCTGAACTGGTGGGATCCCAAACACTATGGCGGTACTGAAGAATGAGTTGTCCAAGTTTTTTTTATACGCGTCCTCTTCACAGATTAATTGCACTTTCTTAAAACTCTCTCAAATAATGAAGGTGACCAGTTCATTTCCCAGCCATTGTCTTTACATGCTCATTCCATTTCATATTGCTTTGCAAGATTATGAATAGATACTTAATTGACATATGCCAAATAGCACACTAAAAGTGTTGTATTAGAATATTATAGGATTGCTTTTCCTACTCATCTGCATTAAGTTAAATTTTTCTACATTTAGAGCAAGCTGCCATTTGTAACACCAAATAGAAATTTTGTTTAAGTTGTCTTCTATCCTCCTACAGCCAAACAATGACACCACCTTCCCGGATACCACAGTATTATCAGCAAACAGCCATAGATTGCTGCTCACCCTGTCGGTCAGATCATTGTTCAAATGTGTGTGTGTGTGTGTTTCTAAGGGTCCAAACTACTGAGGTCATCGGCCACTAGACTTACACATTACTTAAAGTAACTTATGCTAGGAACAACACACCGATGCCCGAGGGAGGACTCAAGCCTCTAGCGGGAGGGGCCGCGCAGTCCGTGATACGGTGCCTCAAACCACACGGTCACTCCGCCCGGCATCAGGTTATTCGTGTGTATAGAGAATAAGAGCCATAATGTCACACTTCCCTGGGCATTCCTGACAATATCTTTGTCCCTGATGAACACTTGCTGTTGAGGACAACATAGTGGGTTCTACTACTTATAAAATTGTCAGAGACAGTTGTGTATTTGGGAACCTATTCCATATACTCGTACCTTCATTAACGGCCTGCGATGTGGAGAATTGCTAAAATACATTACTTAAAATAAAATAATAGTCTTATGAATTTAAAAATCAAAATATAAAAAAAATGTGAGGGACTATACGTTTTTCCCTTGTTTTCGTATGAAGACACAGCACCACTCACATTATAAAACAAGGATACACATGTTTCTGCACAAATTCTTATGTCAGTAAACCTAAATCAAATAGGGAAAACTATGCATGCTTGAGCCTGTTGCTTTGTATTATTGTCAAATAAACCTGACAGGGAGCTATCTTAAAATCTCCTGTTTCTTAAATCTGGCTGATTGTTAAGCAAGTAGTCTGGATAATTTCTGTATTTTGAAGTACAAGGTGGATAGAAAAATAGAGGTGGTGATAATGTAGTTACAGAAACAAAGTTGAATGGCCAACAAAACTCACACCAAACACTAAAAGCAAAATCAGACGTCTCTTAAATGATTAAATTGGTGTCCATATTCGGGCATTTGCCAAATGTCTGAATTTCTGATGACTACCAGCAAAGACAGAAGACTGTTAGGACAACTATTAAAAAAACTTTACACATAGACAATCCTGGGGGAGCAGGCTTACATTCAACAAACAAAAGCAAAGTTGTCAGAAAAAATACAGTTGATCAGGCATTCTGTGGAAGCATATTGTGCAATGGTGTCTGTGATGCCAATACTGAAGGAAACATGAAAAGGATGCCCATTTCGTTTTGGCCTTTATCCAAAGCCCAACAGATGAAATGCCCAGATCCGTACAGATGAAATAGAGAGAATTTCCACATACAACAGAAAAAAGCCCTGATTGACGATAGTAGCTGCTGGCAGCATGTTTGGCCATTGAAAAACTGAACTGTATTTCATTGATGCAGAAAGAACTGTCAGTGGTCATTATCTCTATGTTCAAGCAGTCCAGAATTATCTTTTCCTAAATCCAGACAATCCTGTTCTTATGCAAGATGGAACGACAGCTCACACAGCCAAACAAACAATGGTGCTTCTTGGAGGAACATTTCCTGTTTGAGATGACTGGCCTGAAATGGTCTAGACCTGAACCCTAAAGAGCACATGTGGGCTAGTCTTCAAAGAGCATCCTCCCACCTTATTGAATGTGTTCACGAAGAATGGAACTCTGTTAACCCTGAAGAGACAACAGTGTTCAGACAAGTTGAAGACTGTCTGCATAATTGTTGACACCATATAACATACTGAAAAGTGAACAGATGACTAACCAGATCATTTCATTCTAATATAGAGATGTGTTTTTCGGAAAAAAAAGTGTGTTGTAAAAACTTGGGAGAGAAACTTCACATCCACCCTATAGATTCATTATTGTACTTTCAGGCAATGTGTGCAGAAATTTTGGAACTAGCTCTTAGGCTGTTGACTTCACGTTTGTTCTCACTAAACATTTACAGAATATGGAGGTACTGTTCTGCCTACCTGGTATGCACTTTAAATCTGACTGAACACCCACCCAGTTTCTCCATGTGCCACATTCAGTATCTTACAAACTGATTGGTGCTACCATTGTTGTTGGATTTTGTTGTAATGTATTGTCTGTATGAAAACTGATACCTATGTTAGTTTACTTGAATAGTTGTGCGACTTTGTCTAACGGTGATTGGTGAACTTAGTGTTTTTGTACACAACATTCCAACCTGAACTTTCCATTGTTTGTACTTGACATGCTCTCCTTAAATATAATTCCATCAGTTATATCTATGCTCTCTGTTTTAATTTTTCTGCCTATGTGGTTCTGTAACCATTCTTGCTCTGAAACCAGTACTGATAACCACTCCTTGCAAGATCGCAAGGTCTTTTTTAATTTCATTATCATGTACTCGAAGGTTGCTAAATCCGTCTCACTGAATTGAAATAGGCTCACTTGTGGCTCATTAAATGGCAACATGCATTACTGACTGTACAGTCTGTAGTGGTGAGGTTACAAAATATTCTGAATCTATGATGGCAGTTAAAGTTTGAAATTTGCTGATCTAGAAAACATATATACTTTTGTTCTTTTGTAAACTTCATTAGGATGCAAGCAATTGAGTTGGTCACATGTTGTGTTGATATTGGTAATAGATCCTGGAGAAAGTACCAATGCATCAATAACCTACTGTTTATAACAGGAGTTTCTAAATATTTTCTCTGACTGAACTCACAGGGAATCCTATTACTTTGATGGAACATGTTATTTATTTTGAAGGTTGAAAAAATTTTAAAAAAATAATATAAACTTATTGTATTCATAGATTACTTAAATTTTAAATCTCATGAGTAATAACACTAAAGTCATAAAATTTTAATAAAGTGATTAGTATTGTCAAAATGTCAAAAGAAACTGCCATGATATTATGAGTTTTTCATGCAGCACTTACTCACTTCCTGTGGAGCACAGTTTGGGAAAACCTGGCTTATAATACCAGATTGAAACATTTTCAGTTTTTTTTGTCTTGGGCATGCAGAATGTTTCCACTGCAATATTTGATTCTCAGTATCCATAAACTCATGTTTTATCAGCTGTTATGATATGTTTCAGCAAGTTCTGCATTGTGTAATTCATGCAGTGACTCATGAGCGACTTCCATTTGCCACTGTTTTTGTTGAAAATTCAATAATTTGATAACATATTTTGTCTCTTTCGTACCCAAAACACCTTAACAGATTTCATGCAATAAGTCAGTTGACACGCCAACATTGAATTCTCTGATTGTGATTTGGCAATTGTTCATAATAATTTTTATGACATTTTTCATTATTTCACTGATTACCGTATTTACTCGAATCTAAGGCGCACTCAAAACTAAGCCACACCTGAAAAATGAGACTTGAAATTTAAGGGGGGAGAAAAGTTTTAGACTGCACCTCCAAATCGAAACAAAGTTGGTCCATTGTAACATGACACAATTTAGGTCGACTGGATGAAGATACAGCTACAGTAGTTAGGTTTGAGTTGTAAGCTTAACAGTTAAGCTTTACCAGGTAGCCATTGCTATGTGTCAGGCACTCCATCTGAATTTGTATGGGTACCCTTCCTTTTTCACGTGCTTTGTCTGGTTTGAATCAATTGATTATTTTGCTTTTATCTGGTAAGTACTGTTCTCTTTGTTATAGGTGTTTACGTCACTCTAAGCTGAAAATGCATTATTGTACTGTGTCATGCATTGTTTGTCGCATTCTTATAATGAGTGTTTATTATCTGTTGCTGCTCGTGGCATGGCTTGGTTTCGTGAGCGCTATCACCACTTACAATAAAAAAAAGAGGAATTGTCTCATTAGCGAAACAATTTGTTGTTACTTACACTACTGCTATCTTTGATAATGATAAACAAGAACCAAATAATAGACTACGTATGATGGATAATGTTCTGAACGAGAATTTAGCGAAAAATTTTCTCCGTTTGAAAATCTTTGCAGACGCCTCTTTAGTACATTACATTCTGCGCAGAAATTAGTCATCTTAGATTCAAAAATCTAGTCAGTTGCCATGCTTCATTTCTGACTGTATCACTATTCAGCATAAGAATAATATGAATATAAATATGACATGGTTTGTATATCCTTCCACGTTTGCTGTTGTCTCCCTCTAGTTTCACAGCTTATTAGGCAGACAGGATTTAAATGAAATAGCAGCAAACGCACAAGAATACATGGCATAGTGTTTACATTCGTATTATTCTTATGGTGAAGAGAATACTGCATGTGATTAATGATTCACAAAAGTTTCTATTAGCAACCATCTCTTGTCACAGGTAGGAAAAAATTCAGAACATAGAACTGGCCATGTTGACAAACATCCCAAACAGTCTTGCCAGTTGGATTTTCGTAGTAGATTTTTTGTGATGACTTCAAATGCAGAATGTGTTGTTGTTGTCTTCAGTCCGTAGACTGGTTTGATGCAGCTCTCCACACTTTTCTATCCTGTGCAATGCAGAATAGCAACGCTTACAAAATAAGAATGAAAATAACGTAGAAATTAAATGCTGAAATTTAAATCAAAATTTTATTAGGTTTGTAATACATCTTACATGAAATGTTTAAAATATCAGTCATGATTCTGAATCACTATCACTTGGTTCTTTGTTGCTCATTTCTTCATACAGAGCATTGTCCTCCGTACCATATAGTGCATTGGATATCAAACATTTTTTTAAATGCTTGTTGCACAGTCTGATTTGGAACACACTTCCATGCATCATAAATCCATTGGCACACTTGCGACAAACTTGCGCGTTTTACATGTCCTGTTGGTGTCAGTTGTCTGTCGTCGCTTTTCGAAAGCCAGTCTGTGTACATGCGTTTAAGCTTGTCCTTAAATGGTTTATTCAAACTGACGTCAAGTGGTTGCAGAATTGATGTCATCCTACCAGGAATTACTGCCAAGTCCATTTTGTTTTCCTCTAATTTTCGTTTAACTGCAGGTGTTGTATGGCCTGCATACACATCTGTATACCAATAGACTGCGTAAACCAAGAATTGCGCCAGGACAACAATTCCTCACACGCCTAATCCATTCCAACACCATGTCCTCCGAAAACCACCCAGTTTCATTTGCTCATACAATTACAGTTTTTGGAAACACTTCTGATTTCGGTAAAGTCATTCGCTTGAAAACTATGAATGGGGGTAATTTATGTCCATCTGCTGTGCATGCAAGCACGACAGATATTCGCTGTTTTGCACCCCCTTATGTAAGAACATTTATGTCTTTCTTTCCTTTGGCGTCAACTGTATAATTTGACGCCATGTCAAAATATACGGGAGTTTGGTCAGCATTTCCTATCTGACCAAGAAGGTATTGCTTTTTGAAGTTCACCTCTGAAGTGAAAAACCCCAGCGCTTCATAAACAGATCAATCCAGCTGCGACTAGCTTTAAAATTTTCAATTTTTTTCTCTCTAGCAATTTCATGTGCCTTAATTTTTAAAACTTTGGCGTTCACAGGCAGGAATTTCTGACGCTGTTCCTTAACAAATTCATTTAAAATCACTTCTCGTGCATGATATTGGCCACACTTTGGCCCACTGAATGCTTTCCTGCTACTTGAACATTCAAATAATTTGTCTCTTTGCAGTCGCCATTGCCTGACATTGCTCTCATCGATCCCGTATCGCAGACATGCAGCACGATTAGAACTTTGTTCCGCAAAAGAAATAAATCCTCTCTTGAATTTGGCACTATAATGAAAGCGCTTCATTATGGTTCACTAACACAAAATTCCATGAAGCAATAGGTGCGCTACGTGAATTCTTAATGAGCCCCGCGTACTAACTCATGCAACAATCCTAAAGTCTTGTGCATTGTTGGTATTTTTGTGTTAATAAATTTATTTTAGTTGCTACAAATATTTGAAAGGCATCTATATTTGAAGATGAACAATACGGAATTTCTATTTACTTCGTTGGATAATGTATGAAAATGCAGTGGTCGAAACTCGGGGCGGAGAAAAAAAAAAGTTTGTCTTCTAGCTTTTTTTTTTTTTTTAAATTTATTTACTGACGCAGAGGTTTTGGCACCAGTATTTATCTTTGTGCCTGCAAAGCATGCATGTGTAGCGCTACACATATTAGACGGCAGAAGTTACTTGTGGCGGCACCTGCCAACATTTTTCAGAACTTCTGCTTCCTTTGCACTCAATTCTATGCCGCAGGCTGTTTTTTGGATTACAAAAGCAGGAAAAAAGTGTGGCTTAGATTTGAGTAAATACGGTATGTGTTGGGGCATATGGAGCTCATGCCTCCTTAAACATCTTTGAAACACTTATTGGATTTGTAAACCCCTGTTTTACAAATATCAGATTCATCAAAAGCAGTATTTAACATTTCTAAAGCTTGGCTGAACCTTATTCCATTTTTACAGCCAAACTTAATATGAATTTTCTGATCCATCTTTATACAGAATAACTGCCGATGCTACCAAAACACATGTACTGTATTTACACGAATCTAAGCCGCACTTTTTTTTCTGGTTTTTGTAATCCAAAAAACCGCCTGCGGCTTAGAATCGAGTTAAAAGTAAGCGGGAGTTGCGGATGGTAGGTGCCGCCACTACAAACTTCTGCTGTCGAATGTATGTAGTGCTACACAGGCATGCTTTGCACGCACAGAGATAAATACTACTCTTCGCCAGAAGGTGGGTAGTATAACGATTCCTGAAACGTCACGAGATACCAACGCTACCACCCGGCTGGAGACCAGAGAAACCTTCGAGATAAATACTGGTGCCAAAACCGTTGTCAGTAAATAAATTAAAAGAAAAGGTAGAAGAATGTAAACATTATGCCATGTATTCTTTCGTGTTTGCAGCTATCTCATTTAAATCCTGTCTGCCTAATAAACAACGAAACTAGAGTGAGACAACAGCAAATGCAGAAGGATGTACAGATCATGTCATGTTTATATTTGTATTATTCTTATGCTGAATAGTGATACAGTCAGAAATGAAACATGACAACTGACTAGATTTTTAAATCAAAGATGACTCTAATTTCTGTGCAGAATGTAATGTACTAAAGAGGCCTCTGCAAAGATTTTCAAATGGAGAAAATTTTTCGCTAAATTCTCGTTCAGAACATTATCCATCATACACAGTCTATTATTTGGTTCTTGTTAATCATTATCAAAGAAAGCAGCAGTGTAAGTAACAACAAATAGCCATTGTTTCGCTAATGAGACGATTCCTCTTTTTTTCAGTAGCGCGCACAAAAGCAAGCCATGCCACGAGCGGCGACAGGTCATAAACAGTCATTATCAGAATGCGACAAACAGTGCATGACACAGTACAATAATGCATTTTTAGCTTAGAGTGATGTAAACACCTATAACAAAGAGAATGGCACTATCAGATCAAAGCAAAATAAGCAATCGATTAAAACCAGATGAAGCACATGAAAAAGGTAGAGTATCTGTATAAATATGGATGGAGCGCCTGACACATAGCAATGGCTACCTGGTTAAGCTTAACTCGAACCAAATACTGTAGCTGTATCTTCATCCATTCGACCTAAATTCTCTCTCATGTTACAATGGACTTACTTTGTTTCGATTTGGAGGTGCGGTCTAAAACTTTTATCCCCCTTGAATTTTGAGTCTCAAATTTCAGGTGCGGCGTAGACTCGGGAAATTTTTTTTTCCTTGATTTCGAGTCTCATTTTTCAGGTGTGGCTTAGATTCAAGTAAATACGGTAACATTTTTGACAGCTGATAAGACTGAAAGGTACCTGTACAGTGCTAGCTAGCCATATCAGATTATCAGGCATGTTCACCAATACAACAATGAAAGATATCCTTCAGATCGGACTAGCACAACACATACGATACTTGTTACCTTTCCAACACACTACGTGTAATATCAGTTTCGTTTTTAAGTTGGAGTTAGTGAAGACTGTTTCTTGCATTTCTAACACCTGTAAGGATATTTATCAGGTCTCAATAAAATACATGTTAAAAAATAACTTGCTATAAAGTGTCAACCCTAGGCATACTTTAACCCTCCACACACACGCTGCAACCACTGTCACACACCTTTGCTGTCAAACTAAAATGTTTGCCTGTATTGAGTTGCACTTTATTTGTACTACATCCCTACTATGGTATGATGTTTCTGTAACTTGGAAATGTTGGGAAAGTGTTGTCTTTGAGTAGCGTGTGAGGTTAATTGCCTCCGTGTTCTGGTAGAGCTGAGAGTCAGATCATTTATGTAGTTTTTGAACACTGTCTGTATGTGAGATATGTTTTTTTATGGTTTTTACAATTTTGATAGCAGCTTATGCAAGAAATTATAATGAAGTAGATTAAGGAGGGTGCATTTTGTTGTCAAATAACACCGTTACAGTGCAATGTTCCAGGTTTATGCCCTACTTGATACCTCACATGATCTTGAAGAGTAGATCATCAGTCCTGTGGTGGTGCATGAAGGGGAGCGGGGAGGCATAGGAGTTTCTTTTCTTTTATGTGGGTTGCAAGACAGACTGCCAGTTTTGGTATTCACTCACATTTTTCATATACATTATTCCTAAAGTTTGAGGATCTGTCATTGGCTTGTTGGCTTTTGAATCATTATGGGTTTCTTTTAAATGTGAGTATGGCCTTCTCTCTGGACAGTGCATTTGTTTTTGTGCATAAGGCCTACTTACATAGATACTGAGATGTAGGCAGTAAATCCCATATTTCCACATATATGTGTACAAAAACAACAGCTACTGTCTTATTCTGTTAGCCTGACTTGGTATTATCTTCGATTACATAGGAACTTGCGAAGGTTCTACTTTGTTATTGTGTGTATTGGAAAAAATGCTGAACAATTTAATTTTTAATGAGTTTTGATTAATGGGCATGCATTTGGTTTCTTCCCACAGAAGTAGTCAAATATACAGGGTGATTCAAAAAGAATACCACAACTTTAGGAATTTAAAACTCTGCAATGACAAAAGGCAGAGCTAAGCACTATCTGTCGGCGAATTAAGGGAGCTATAAAGTTTCATTTAGTTGTACATTTGTTTGCTTGAGGCGCTGTTGACTAGGCGTCAGCGTTAGTTGATGCTAAGATGGTGACCGCTCAACAGAAAGCTTTTTGTGTTATTGAGTACGGCAGAAGTGAATCGACGACAGCGTGCACTGAGAATCCGCGGGAAACAACTCAGTATGAACGTGACTCGCCTAAGGTGAACGTTTTCTGTGCCATTTCAGCCAATAAAGTTTTTGGTCCCTTTTTCTTCGAAGGTGCTACTGTAACTGGACTACAGTATCTGGAGATGTTAGAGATGTTGGCTGTTCCCTCAGCTCGAACAAGAAGCACAACAATTCATATTTCAGCAGGATGGAGCGCCACCACATTGGCACTTATCTGTCCGTAACTACCTGAACGTCAACTACCCGAGGCGATGGATCGGCCGCCAGGCAGCCCGTGACAGAGCACTTCATCACTGGCCTCCAAGAAGCCTGATCTTACCCCCTGCGATTTTTTTCTTATGGGGGTATGTTAAGGATATGGTGTTTCGGCCACCTCTCCCAGCCACCATTGATGATTTGAAACGAGAAATAACAGCAGCTATCCAAACTGTTACGCCTGATATGCTACAGAGTGTGGAACGAGTTGGAGTATCGGGTTGATATTGCTCGAGTGTCTGGAGGGGGCCATATTGAACATCTCTGAACTTGTTTTTGAGTGAAAAAAACCTTTTTAAATACTCTTTGTATTGATGTATAACAGAAGGTTATATTATGTTTCTTTCATTAAATACACATTTTTAAAGTTGTGGTATTCTTTTTGAATCACCCTGTATAACTGTTAAGGCAGATGTGTACAGTATGCTACTACCATGAACTGCAAATCCCTCACTGTGACTATGTAAGGATCAATTTTTTTTAGACAACATAGTTGTGTGGAGATAACAATGATTAATTTTCTTATAATTAATTATTCATAATGACAGTCACACTCACATTATCTATTTTGCTGCCAACCGGTTTCAACCTGCGATGGGGTCATCTTCAGGGCAATTTACACCATTTGGTCGCTCGCTGGAGTAATCACCCTACCTGTGCATGGTTGGTAACTATGACATAGTTACCAACCGTGCACAGGCAGGGTGACAACTCCAGCGAGCGACCAAATGGTGTAAATTGCCCTGAAGATCACCCCATCGCGGATTGAAACCGGTTGGTGGAAAAATAAATAGTGCGATTGTGACTAATTTTGAATAATTGAGTATGTAAGCACCACTAAAAAAAGTAAAATTAAATGAAAATAAAGAAATATCATGTATTATGTAAACTGGAAATGGAGGGGGGAGAAAGGAATGGAAAGGGAAGTAATTATTGATGTCAGCTGCATCGGGAGTTCCTGTGGAATTGGCAGCAGCAAATGAAAATGTATGCCGGACTGGGATTCGAACCAAGGTCTCTTGCTTACTAGGCAGTTGAGTCAACCAGTGCACTATCTGTACACATTGTTTACCGCAACTGCGTGGCCTATCTCGGTCTGCCTTCTGCCTGCATTCCTACTTAGTGCCACATATCCGCAGGCCCCGTCCGTGTCCTCCATGCCATCTACTTTGAGATTCACACGAGGTTACCCCCTGCAGGTCCGGGGTTTAGGTTAGGCCCGAGGAGTTCCTGCCTGTTGTAAGAGGCGACTAAAAGGAGTTTCACATGTTTTGGCCTTTATGTGATGTTCGCCTGTAGGATTTGACCTCCATTATTCAAAATTGTCCCGAATAGCTTGCCAATTGGGGAAGGGCGCCTTACAAGGTGCATCGTGTCCATCGTGCGTTGAGATCTTTAGCCCGCTTTCTCGTCGTCGCATTGCAGTCCTGCCCATTCTCCATCTCTTGTGCGAGGACACTTTCCTGGGTGCGTTTTCCTCCATGCACTATTTTGCACCTGATATCCAGCATGGTAGCCAGTCCATTGTAGTGGGCCGCCATGTACCTGTTGGTTTGTAGCCCTCTGACCACACAGGGATCGCTCTGCTGATGCCTGCGCTGCGCCCATCTTCCTGGGCATCGGGACTCCCGGCAATGGCTATCCTGCCAGGTGGCCTTTGCCGCGGCTGTGTGGCATCCGAGGGGAGGGCCCCTGGTCAGAGTGGGTGGCATCGGGGCAGATGAAACGCGATGAAGCGTAGTCCATCATCTCTTGCTGGTGGTGAAACACCAGCGGTCCCTAAGCAATCACGAGCTCAAGTCATCGCAGAGAAGTATGACCCCAAATCATTCCCCTCCCTGGTCGCACCATGGCAGGAACGTCAGGCTAAGGATGGCAGCATATCTTATTCGCCCTAGTACCTTGTATCTTCGAGAGCTGATTGGGAATCAGTTTTTTGTTGAGCATTTAGAGGACAAGTTTGGGGAGGTGGAGGGCTTGTCCAAAATGAGATCTTGGTCAGTCTTGATCAGAACAGCAGTCACAGGAGTTACTCGCTTGTGGCAAGCTGGGGGATGTTTCTGTAACCAGTAACCACCACACCCCATAAGAGCTTAAATATGGTCCAGGGTACCCTATTTCACAGAGACCTTGTTCTGCATTCCGACAATGAGCTGCACGCCAAGTTAGAGCAGCGAGGTGTACTTTTCGTCTGGTGTGTCCACCAAGGTCCGAAGGGTAATCAGGTTGCCACCAGTGCCTTCATTTTGGCTTTTGGGGGTGATATATTTCCCGAGAACGTCAAGGTGATGGTCCACCGGTGTGATGTAAAGCCCTATATCCTTCCCCCAATGTGGTGCTGGAATTTCAGCCATATGTCTTCCTGCTGTACTTCCAGTGTCACATGCCAAGATTGCGGATGTTCGTCACATTCCAATACTCCATGTGCCCCGCCTCACATCTGTGTCAGTTGCGGAGAGCACCATTCGGCTTACTCGCCTGACTGCAGGATTCTCCAGAAAGAAAGGAAAACCATGGTGTTAAAGATCCTGAACAGACTGACCTACACGGAGGCTAAGAGAAAATTTGAATGCCTGCATCCTGTGTGTATGACATCGTCTTACGCCGCCACTACAACAGTTCTGGGTCCCTTGGGTCACTCTCTTCCCAGGTTTCTTTTAGTGGGAAAGATGACACCCACCAGTGGCTGAAGAGCCCAAAAGCAGCTGGTCGTAGGGCTTCACGCTCATCCTTAGTCCTGGAGACTGACCCAGTGAAGTCCTCCCAGCCAGGGAAACCCAAGGAGCAGTGAGAGAAATCCAAAAAGAAAACCCCTAAGATCAAGGAAACTGTGGTGGCACCCACACCACCACTACCTACAAGCTCTGCGGCTGAGGATGGGGTGGAGATTTTAGCATCTGCTGAGGACCTAGATCTCACCAGACCCTCAGACGCAATGGGTATATACTGCTCAAGCAATAAATCGTTGGCAGCTGGTGACTCTGAGGTGTAAACTGCCTCATTGAATGTTCCATGCCTTCCCAGTCTCACGATGTCATCCTCCAGTGGAATTGCAGGGTTTTTTCCACCATCTGGCTGAGCTATGGCAACTGTTAATCTTTACACCTGCTATCTACATTGCCCTCCAGGAAACCTGGTTCCCAGCAATGCGGACCCCTGCCCTCCGCGGCTATAAGGGATATTACAGGAACTGTAGCGACTATAATAGAGTGTAAGGTGGAGTTTGTGTCTATGGCCTGAACTCGGTCTGTAGTGAATATGTGCCCCTTCAAACCCCTCTTGAAGCTGTGGCTGTCAGAATAAGGATGGCGCAGGAAATAACTGTCTGTAATGTATATCTTCCTCCAGATGGTGCAATACCCCTAATGTATTAGCTGCACTGATTGATCAACTCCCTAAATCTTTCTTTCTTCTGGAAGATTTTAATGCCCATAACCCGTGTGGGGTGGTACCACACTTACTGGCTGAGTCAGAGATGTTGGAACTTTACTGTCGCAATTCGACCTCTGCCTCTTAAATACTGGGGCCGCCACACATTTCAGTGTGGCTCATGGTAGTTACTCAGCCATTGATTTATCAATTTGCAGTCCAGGACTTCTTCCATATATTCATTGGAGAGCACATGATGACCTGTATGGTAGTGACCACTTCCCCATCTTCCTGTCACTGCCCCAGCGTCAGGCACACGGACACCTGCCTTGATGGGCTTTGAGCAAGGCGGACTGGGGAACTTTCACCTCTGCTGTTACTGCTGAAACTCCCCCACACAGTAACATTGATATGATGGTTGAGCAAGAGACTACAACAATTGTTTCTGCAGCAGAAAACGTGATCCCTCGCTCTTTGGGGTGCCCGAGGCGTAAGGCAGTCCCTTGGTGGTCGTCGGAAGTCACTGAAGCAATTAAGGAGCGTCGGCGAGCTCTACAGTGGCATAAGCGGCATCCTTCCCTGGAGCACCTCATAGTCTTTAAATGGCTCTATGCCCATGTTTGCCACTTTATCGAACAACAGGAGGAGGAGTGTTGGGAGAGGTATGTCTCCACCATTGGGTGTCAAA
Organism: Schistocerca americana; assembly: GCF_021461395.2. Classification (NCBI taxonomy): domain Eukaryota; kingdom Metazoa; phylum Arthropoda; class Insecta; order Orthoptera; family Acrididae; genus Schistocerca; species Schistocerca americana. The sequence goes on along the minus strand of NC_060126.1, from coordinate 91,397,828 downwards.
CGTCACCTTCCCAAGTCTGGGCAAAGATCAGACGTCTTTTCGGGTATCAGGCCCCAACAGCTGTCCCCGGTGTTACCATAAATGGCGAGTTATGTACTGATGCAAACGCGATTGCCGAGCACTTTGCTCGAGCCTCTGCATCGGAGAATTAACCCCCAACCTTTCGCAGTCTCAAACGGCGGCTGGAAGGGAATGTCCTCTCATTCACTACACGCTGCAGTGAATCATATAACGCCCAATTTGCAGTGTGGGAGCTCCTCAGTGCCCTTGCACATTGCCCTGACACTGCTCCTGGGCCTGATCGCATCCACAGCCAGGTGATTAAACGACTCTCATCTGACTACAAGCGACATCTTCTCGTCATCTTCAACCGGATCTGGTGCGATGGCGTCTTTCCATTGCAGTGGCAGGAGAGCACCATCATTCTGGTGCTCAAACCTGGTAAAAACCCGCTTGATGTGGGTAGCTATCGGCCTCACCAACGTTCTTTGTAAGCTGGTGGAACGTATGGTATATTGGCGGTTGGGTTTGGTTGGGTTGAGCCCGGGAGTCACGTCGTTTGCTGGCTCCATGTCAGTGCGCCTTCCGCCAGGGTCGCTCTACCACTGATAATCTCGTGTCTATCGAGTCTGCCATCCGAACAGCCTTTTCCAGCTCAATGCCCTCTGTTGCCTGAGCAACACCAATTAGGTGAAGAGCCCTTGTCCAATCCCCAATGGACTATGGGAGTGTGGTTTATGGTTTGGCAGCGCCTTCTGCATTGCATTTACTTGAGCTTTTAGGACGAGTCCGGTGACCAGCGTACTGGTGGAGGCAACTGCTTGCCAGTTATGCATTACACATTCATAGTTCCCCTGAGCATCCGAATTACAGTCTCCTTTTCCCACCCGCCGCAGTCCATCTCCCACATCTGCGGCCCAGATCGGGGCTAATGATTGCAGTTCGCGTGCGGTCCCTTCTCTCCGAACTGGAGTCCTTTCCTTTACCACTTCTTCTTGAGATCCGTTCATGTACGCCTTGGTCACAGCTTTGTGTGGACCTTTTGCGTGGCCCTAAGGACTCCATTAACACCGCTACTCTCCGCTGTCACTTCCTCTCGATTCTTGAGGTGTTCCGGGGCTCCGAAGTGGTTTACGCCGATGGCTCAATGGCTGATGGTGACGTAGGCTTTGCATATGTTCATGGAGGACAGTGCTCCTTGTCAGTTGGCAGCAGTGTTTTCACTGCAGAGCTGGCGGCCATATCTCGTGCTCTTGAGTACATCCGATCATGCCCTGGCGAGTCATTTCTCCTGTGAACTGACTCATTGAGCAGTCTACAAGGTATTGACCAGTGCTACCCTCACCACCCTTTGGTAGTGTCCATTCAGGAGTCCATCTGTGCCCTGGAACAGTCCCGCCATTCCGTGGTGTTTGTGTGGACTCGAGGACTTGTCAGAATGGCCGGCAACGAACTTGGCGACAGGCTGGCCAAACAGGCGATGCGGAAACTGCTTCTTGAGGTAGGCATCTCCGAAGCTGACCTGCGTTCTGTCTTACACCGCAGGGTTTTCCGGCTTTGGGAGACGGAATGGCATAACAGCACGCTCAACAAACTACATGTCATTAAGGAGACTATGAATGTGTGGAAGTCTTCCATGCAGGCATCTCGCAGGGAATCAGTTGTCCTCTGTCGGCTCCGCGTTGGTCATACGTGGCTAATGCATGGTTACCTACTCTGTCATGAGGACCCATCTCAGTGTCGCTGTGGCTCCCAAATGACAGTCGTCCACCTCTTGCTGGACTGTCCACTTTTAGCCACTCTGCGGCAGACTTTTAACTTTCCCAGCACCCTGCCTTCGTTGTTGGGCGACAATGGATCCACAGCAGCTTTAGTTTTACATTTTATCCATGAGAGTGGGTTTTATACTTCTATGTAGGTCCTTTGTCCCTCTGTGTCCTCCACCCTAGTGCTTTTAGGGTGGAGGTTTTAATGTGTTGCTGAGTGGCTGGCTTTCCCCTCTTTTTTTTTCCTCGTGGTTGGCCAGCCACTGTAATCTACTTTCATGTTTTACTCTCTTCTGTTTCTAGTTTCTCTCTGTTGTTTTCTTGTTCTCTTTCGTTCCTTTTGGTGTTTGTGGCCTTCCCTTCGTTCTTGTGGCTTGTCCTTTCTTTCCGTTTCGTGTTATATGTTTGTTCCTTTTATTCTCACACTTGGGGCATTGTTGTATTAGGAACAAGGGACCGACAACCTTGTAGTTTGGTCCCTTCAAACCAACCAACCAGCCATGAGGTTAAACATAACTGAGCATCCACACTGAAAGTAGTGAATTCATTGCCCATTGAGGTGAAGTAATTATATGAATGCGTGTTCTCTCTTCTTTTGGACATGTCCAAAAGAACAGACACCACACGTTCATATTAAAAAATCATATTATTAGTTCACATAATTGGTTTCACAGCTAGACTGAAAAGACTCGAAAGAACTAAGTTTCAGATGAGTTTGTCCTCTACTTTCCGAGAGGGAATGAGAGATGAGTAAAAAAACTTAGTGACGAACAGTAAGCAGTGAACCGTCGTTAGACTGATGGCTGGCTAAAGTGCCTTTCTGTGCATTCCTGCATTAATAGAACCAAATTTCCCAAGATGTTGTTAACTTCTTGTTGGCATTTTGGACGCTCTGCCATACCAGGGTGCATTATGATGAATGACATGAGTACTGTTGTGACCAGGAATTAACAGAGTGTTGGGAATGATTTAAAAGAATCCTACACAGGCTAGTGACCAGCCTGGGATGGTCAAAAGCAGATCACAGAATAAAGACAGAAAGACAGATAATGACAAACTGAGAAGTGGAAATGGCACTAGAGACAAACCAAATCCAACGATTAACCCAGAGAGAGAGAACCTAAGGTGTAGTGAAAGCATAGACCAAGAGCTAACAGTGTGTTACGACAATGAGATGTTAGTGAACAGGACACTCTACTGACTCCAGTGCAGCTGTGTGATGTTGCGGCCGGCTATCGTAGAGTCCAGAGCAGCTACGAAGACGAATGTGGTGCGTGTTCTTTGCAGAGACAGAAGAAAATTGGCAGTTCCACTAAGTATTTTCGGTCCGTTAGTTGTGATGTAGTTAGTAGTTGTTATGTAGCTTGTTTCTTCAAATACTGTTCATGTTTAATATTTCCTCTTTTCAACAATAACAATCTGTTTTGATTGTCAAATGAATTTTTGCGTGCAGAAATGGAGATGCCGTCTATTGCCTCATGTGTAAAGCTCTCAGCATCAGCAATTTTGAATGTATTGCTCTTTTCCACAATACATAACTTCACCTGAGTCCATACCAGTTCATTAGTGTGCTAATGACAATGGTATGGGGGTAATGTAACAATACATTGCCCATTCTGCTTTGTTTTTTTAAAGTTAATGCAAGCATGTGGGTATTGACAAGAGCCAGCAATTCTGCTCTGGTATGTTGCTAACTGAGGTATTCTGTTGGAGGATAACCAATCATTAATATCTGTCTATTTGAAATTCGTGGTTTGCAGCTTTGTTCACTTATTGGATTCTTGCATTATCCATGACAATAACCGAACTTGCAGAGATATACAACAACAGTTGCTCTTTAAACCACAATTGGAAGACAAGGAATGTAATTTGAGTGGTAATTTTCAGAATTCTTAGCCTTTGACTGCTTAAGTACCAGTTTACTCTGGGAATTAAAGCCACTTTCTGCTGATCCAATGTGAAGCACTGTAATTCTATTACACTTACCAAGTGGAACTTGTAACACACCGAAACCATTGCTCATATTTCATGATACAACTCTTGCAGGATTATAGATGTGCCAACATATTTTATCTCCTGTGTTCTAAAAAACAGTCCTTACAACTAAAATGTCACCACTTTCCATTAGTAACTTCCTCCTGCTGTTTGTTTTTTTGATACGTGAACCCCATGTCCTTAAGTATTATCAACATAGTCCATTTGCTCCCATTACAAATTTTGGATTCTTTTGTACCTGAAACTAATTTATCTGCTGTCAGATATTTGCTTTAGCGAGCATGCTAAACACTATGTGCTGCAAAATCATGTAGGTCACCCATTTCTCCCTGCGTCTGTGTACTCAAAGACAGCTGAACTAAAGACTTGCTTAGGTGTGTTAGCTTCATCTGATAGCATCTGAACAGTCCTCAAACCAATACCACAGGTTTCAGCTGTTTGCTTCTGACATGTGGCAATGGTGTGGCAGGTGCATTGTGCCAACTTGGATTCAGTGGAAAGCTTTTAAAATACTGACACACATAAGATTCTTTCGTTCTCATCCTGTCCAGTAAGCCTCCCTTGTCCCAGGGGTTCTGGGTGACTTTCCTGAACTTGTAGCTCTTTCCCTAAACCTCCCAAGTCCTTTTCCTTCACCACTCTTCCTTCCCCTCCAGCTCTTCTACCAGGAGGAGGAACCACTGGCTCTGAAAGCTTGTAAAAGTTAAATCCTAGGCCTTAATGGCCAAAAGCTATGATTGTGTGCATCTTTTTATTGTGTGTATCGCGGCTCAGCATCTCCACTATATGGTGAGTAGCAACTTTTCTTCTCTTGTATTGTTACATTCCATCCTGGATTTTCCATTGTTGGATTTCATTTTATCTTGAATTGTAATATATGCTCGAACTTTGGAAGCTCCATACAGTTTCCTTCCAAAAGTGCAACATCAACAGTGGTGTTTCATGACAAAGACACAGTTTCCAACTTCAGTTTGAGAAATAACATTCACTATCTCATAGAACCTGCCAACAAACTCGTAATAAAAACTGCAAAAGTTTTACATACATGGCAAATTTTCTTTTAGGGCAGTTTAATTTGTACTTTAGACAGTTTATCAAAATAGCATATAATACTATAAGCCAGGGACAGAATTTCATCCTTGGTTTATTGTGCTTCTTGCTTTCAGTTCAGTTATATCTTCTGTGAGTTTACGTTTTTCTTCAGTGGGTGCTGCGTTTGTCTTTAAATGGCTCTAAGCTCTATGGGACTTAACATCTGAGGTCATCAGTCCCGTGTTTGTCTTCAGTACAGCTAGAAGGTCTGTTTCAGTCTTTAACTAGAAGTTATTGTCAAATTCATCATTCTGTGGAAACGCATGGGCATCTTAAATGGCTTCTCTTGTTGATAGTTTGCCATGGTGTGTTTGTTTTTATCCTGTCACTATTTTAAATTTTGTTCCGAATTTTCTTCCATCCCTGCAGACTAGTCTGTTGAAAGTGGTGTCCCAATAAGTGTGTCTATATTCTAAGACTTTTTGCCTCATTGGTGCATTAAGGCAGTTCCAGGCGAGTTTTACATCCACATTGTTAGTATATTTGATTTCATTGTATAGTTGTCTTTCATCCCTGATTAGCCTGAGAATATTGGGGGTGGGGGAGGAGAGAAGGAAACTTTCCAGTTGTTGATAGTAGTCCTCTACTGCACATTGGAGGGCTGTTTCTAGTCTGTTGTTTAATGTGTTTAAATCAGTGTTGTCAGTAATTATGCAGGGGGTGTCTAGTTCTTCTCTTAGGACAATATTGTACTTTTACAAGTCAGCTCTTGCACAATTATGGATGATTCTGGAGGTGGGAGTAAGTTCAGATGGATTTATGACTGACGTGAAAATAGGATGGGGAGATGATCGCTGATGACGTAGTTGCCAATTTTTGCATCTGTCATGTTGTCTGGATGTTTGGGCTCCAGATGATGTAGTCTGATTACCTTTGTGTCCAATGAATATGAGCATGTACTGTGATAGTCCACGTTAGTTTTCTGTGGTTAGTATGTTGTGTAGTATTTGTCCGTTTCTGTTGGTTTGCTGGTCACTTAGCATCGTGTCTCACATTCAGGCCTCCCATAGTGGTGACGTGCTGGAATGACGAGATGTATTGACGGAAGTTGAGAGAGATTGCGTCATTTGGAGTGCCATACATGCAGTCTACTAGGATTCTCTGATGTCGCAGTCTCTCGTCACACATCACTACTGCTTCTGTGTTTCTGAATTGTGGGGGGAGTGGAGCTTGTATTGTGTGTGTAAGTTGCGTCTGGGAGTATAAGGCTACTCCTGCCCTTCCATCAGGATGGTGTTTGGCATTATCTATGTTGTTTGTTGCAAAAGCAGACTGTACGAGTGTCTTTTTTTGTCTTATCGTGCTACATTAGCAAACAAGGAGTCGATTTCTCTTCTGTTTATTGCAGGGCATGTCCCCACTTAGTGAGGTTGTAATTCATTGTGTGTGTGTCGATTGTGTGGACTTGACAGTTACTCAAATTTTGAGGCCAATTTGTTTTATCTGAAGATTATTCTGGAACAGTTGCATAACCACTTGCTTCATCATCCTTTTTGTGTGTTTGAAACAGATGAGGAGTACATGGGTCATGATTTCGTGAAGATCATCAGTGCTGACCAGGTCTTCCCTAAGTTGTTCTGCTGTTTCTGGAGTGTCAGCTGGGTTGCTGCTGATTGGAGTGGAGCTTGTACTTTTGTCTTTCAGCTACTTGTCATTTTGTGCACTTGCATGATCTGAGAGCTGATCTCTGCTACAGTGAATGCAATTTGGGGAGACTGTTTCTAGGTTGCAGCAGCTGATGTGATGTCTACTACATTTGCTTCAGGCAATTGTTTCATTCTGGTAGCCTTGTTGTTGTTGGTCAAATGCTTGGCATTGTGTGGATAGGGGAGGGGGAAATGTGATGGTTCCACTGGATGATGCTGTAGAAATGGTTTGACCCCATGGTGAAGCGTGTGGTCAGTTGTACTTAGGCAGTGGCAGAGTACTCAGAATATGTGTGATCTTTGGTTTTTGCACACCCATATGTGCCAGATTTTGAATATTCTGATGTTCTTTAGTTCAATCAGGCCGTAATCAGGGAAGTATACCACACGGACTTTGCTTACCACCACACTAATTGCAGGAGATCAGGATGGGGTGGTAGTTTTATTTGTGCCTCAGTTTTGGGAGGGCAAGAGTTACTGTTGTGAGGGTTTCTCTGTGTGATCTGCAGCTGTATTTCGTTGGTTTGGTGTCTTTTGGCAGTGGTTATGTAGGTGCTTCCTCCATCTCGTGAGTTCTGACACATCGTTCAAAATCCAAGCTGACTGGTGAGAAACTTTGACAGACTTTGGCTAGTCATATTGGCTAGAAGATTTTGGAGGAGAAAGTGATGGCCAAATTCTGGAGATTGTGGTGAGTAGGGGGGGCGGGGGGGGGGGGGGGGTGTCGTCGCTGTTGGAGACTGAGGAGATGCAGGTGTTCATCTGGCACTGGGGTCAGAATGTCTCCTTTGTTGAGGTTAGCTTACCTCATGACTCCTCTCTAGAGATCATGTCATGACTGGAGGAGAGTGGTTCATTTGTGTCCTGTGGTGTGGGGGTTAGGCATGCTTCCCTGGGATTCCTTAGGCTACACACCCATGGGTACCTAGCCAATGAGTGGACCCTGAGTGGATATTCCATCAACTGAGAAGAGGAAGTGGAGAGGATGCTCCATGGCAGCTCTCAACACTTTACCTGAAAGCACTGCGTTGTCTGTGCATGTCGCGTCATCTGCAGGTGAGCCATGGCCGATGTGACAGAGGTCATTTTTGCATTGTGTGGTGCTAGTGACTGGTGGGCATACTGGTTCCACTGGGTGACACAGCCGTCCACGTGGCCATTTGCACAGCCGATGGCAGGTGCTCGGTACCCATCCACCAGCAGCGGCGAGTGTTTGGGAGGTTGAGTTTTGTCACTGTTTGCTGTGTTCCTTGGTGTGACAGAGGATAATCCTACCAAGGTGGGAGTTTGAAGGTAGCTAGTATATGGACAGCAAGCATGGGAGACTGAAAGTTTTTCAGTTCTCATCATTATTTTGAACACAACAATTTGCTTCAAAGTTCACTCGCTGACCCACCACACCCTCAGTCCACAGACATTCACTCTCAACTGTGACCCATACACCTTTCACCATTAGTCTGAAAATCTTTTTCATGAGTTTCTGTTTTGTTTATGAGCTGTCAGCAGTTACTTGCTCTTCTTTCCATATATTTAATGTATTTGTGTGTAACCTAGTGTCCATTCACTCTGCTGGTCAGTCAGTTTTGTTTGTTTATAGTTGTTGAGATAACTCGGCTTTGTCAGCATGCGTGATGGAGCTGGTGTGGCGAGTGCAGGTGCGCTCCCCACTCTTCATGTCTACCATCCTTACATATCTTGGCATTGTGATATATCGGCGGTAGCATAGAATTTGTCTGCAGCCTCATCATTATGTTCATGGAGTGTTGGTGTGTCTGCCCCTGTGTTATTCTCTGGGGAAATCACTTGAGATATGGAGCAACCATTTCAGTGCTCTATTCTGCATTGCTTTTAAAGAATTATGTCTAGGTGATCAGGTTGTGAAGAAGATGGATTAAGTATAGGGCAGAGCATTTCCATTCTGCCCAGCACCTTCATGTGTAATTCTTTGATGTGTGGGTGCCACGTGAGTCTCTTGTCGAGCATGGTGCCCAGGTATTTGGCAGTAGAGGTCCATGGAACAGGTCTTCCCCTTACTGTGATCTAGAGGTCGGATGCTGTGTTCTGTGGGTGGTGATGATGGGCTGGGATTTTGTAGCGTTGTACACCAGCCGTCACTTTGCTGCCCAGTCTTCTAGGTCAGCAATGTACAGTGAGAGCAGCACTGGACCAAGGACCAATCCTTGCGGTACTCTGGCAAATATTCATTGTTCTGTGGGTAGTTAAGAGGCTGCACATACATGAAATGTGTGGTCCATGAGATAATTCTGCAGAACTTTCATGTGTGGCATGGGAATCCCCAATGTCAAAAGCTTAAAAAGGAAACTTCCTGGCAGATTAAAACTGTGTGCCCGACAGAGACTCGAACTCGGGACCTTTGCCTTTCGCGGGCAAGTGCTCTACCATCTGAGCTACCAAAGCACGACTCGCACCCGGTCCTCACAGCTTTACTTCTGCCAGTATCTCGCAGGTTTGCGGGAGAGCTTCTGTAAAGTTTGGAAGGTAGGAGACGAGATACTGGCAGAAGTGAAGCTGTGAGGACCGGGCGTGAGTCGTGCTTCGGTAGCTCAGATGGTAGAGCACTTGCCCGCGAAAGGCAAAGGTCCCGAGTTCGAGTCTCGGTCAGGCACACAGTTTTAATCTGCCAGGAAGTTTCATATCAGCGCACACTCCGCTGCAGAGTGAAAATCTCATTCTGGAGCTTAGAAAGGAGTTTGTCATGCCACACTAAATCAAATGCACGAGTTACGTCGAGCAGAAGTGCACTGATATGCTCACGTCACTCCAGGGCACAGAATGTTTCCTCTGTTAGTGGCAACAGCTGTTGTGTGGTGGAGTGACCCTGTCGGAAACCAAACTGCTCTTCAGGCAGGAGGCCTCCATCAATGTGGCTGTCCAAGCATTTGAGATATAGTCTGTCAAGTACTTCAGAGATTGCTGGCAGCAGACTGATCAGACGGCAGCTGCTTGCCCACGTGTGGTCCTTTTGTGGCCATTTTGGCATGTTTTAGCACTCTGAGTAAGCACCTGTTCTAGGTGGAGATCCTTGTCAGATTCTCCATTCATTTGGTGGCAGTGGTTTGATTATCAGATTGGTGACATTATCAGGTTCTCCTGCCTTTTGACTGTTGAGCTGGCATAGTTGAAGTCAGACATAGTCTTCAGCTATCAGTTCTACAATGTTTTCATTGTCTTCTGTCACTGTGAAGACTGGAAGTCATCCTGCAATGTGTGTGGCGTGTTCAGGGTCAGTTAGGCCCTCTGCTGGCATGACTTTTTGCAGTGAACACATCTGCAAATGCACTGGCCTTTGCATCCAGTTCACTGACGTATGCGTTACCCTTTTTAGCAGCAGTATTTTAAAGGTGCAGCGGATTAAGTCCCCCCCACTGCTTTCCATGCTGTACTGTCCTCTATGGTCAGGTTTTCGACTTTGTTTGCCTACTCTTCTATACTGTGAGCATTAGCAGTTGCTTTGATTTCCCAATTTATTCAGGTAAGTTGTCTTTTTGTGATCTCATATTAGCTGCCACTCATGTTGTAGTCTACTTTTCTGCATGATGGCACCTCAAAACTGCAGTGAGAATTCCCGTGCTTGTGGTATCTCAGGACTGTCACATCTTCCTGGCATGGCTGATATGAATGCTTCTGTAATTTCTTGGGTGATGTGACACAGGGCTGCCTCAGCTTGCTGCTCTTCTAGGTCTGGTGTGGCATCTAATTTGGTTGCTACCTCTTCTTTGCGTACTTCCCAGGTGTCTGTTGTCCAGCGAAGCATTGGCATTCAGTTCGAAGATTACAGATGAGTGATTTGATGACATAGAGGCTGTTGTTGTAGCTTGAAGTGTCACACAGCTTTAAAAATAGCAGTTTCAAAGACTTCGCGGGAGGGGGGGACAGTGCATATCCTCTCACTGGAAAGGTGGTTGGCTCATGTGGGCCAGTTACCACTTACCACTCCATGTTGTTTGGCCCATCTTTGTAGGAAGTGGCCACTTGCGAGACTAAAGTTCCAGATAAGGTTCCTGGCATTTCAATCTCCTCCTAGGATGTCACTTCAGGGAGGGATAGTAGTCTCAGGAAGTCAGGTGGTTGGAGAGATCCTCTCAGTGCTTTGTAGACAGCCACGAAGTTGATCATGCCCTGTTCCATTTTCACAACTCCTGTGAGATCTGATGTGGCTAGGTTCGCGGGGGCAGTTTCTGGTGTTCTGTTGATCTTCATACATTCACTGGGGTGCCTCTGCCAGCTATCAGCTTATCTTCTTGATGACAGAAGCTGTTCGCTACTTTCACTTGTACTCCCACTTTTAAGTGCATTTCGGAGAAGAGGCAAATTCCCAGGTCCTTGTTTCTGATGATGTGGATTTCTATGTCCTGGCAGTGCAAGTCAGTGGTGTTGAATACAGCAGTTGTTCAACCATGAGATTGATTTTTTTCAGGTGGCCGTGGTAACTTCTGCGTTATTCTCTCCACAGACTCTGTGTATTTTGCGAGTAGATCCTTAGAGGTGTTGAGGACAGTTTTGATGAGACCAACCACTATTTGTTGTAGTGTTGTTGTGATGCTCGAATTGTCGCTGTGCAGCTCTCGGTAGTGTCCTCTTTCTGATAACTCCAGGAAGCAGAGTTCAGCTTCAGTGGAGGTTGCCGGGAGGCTGCCGCTGCTGCTCTCCTGCAGTCACGTGGTGAGCAGCCGGCAGTGCTGGAGTTTGCCCTAGCAGGTGCCTTCACGGAGGTAGTTGCTCCCTGGGTTTGGTCGAGGTCAGAACACAGAGATCTTTTTCCTTCTGCTTTTCGAGTTGAACGTGTCGTGTTCTTAGTAGGTTGACCTCTCAACCCTTTGTCAGATTATTGACTTCTGGCATTGGCGTAGTGACGTGGAGATGGTCAGCAAGCCGACCGGATGCACTGCTCGCATGCAAGGACGTGCTGAGCAGTAGTACTATCATCTACTGCTTGGCAACCGACGACTTAGTTACTCGCACAGCCGACATCGTGGCAGCAGTCATCTGCCGTGACATCTGTTGCGTCGTGCTCGTGATTACCTCGAACGTGCTGGTAAGCGGGACAACCCGGCTGCCGATGTATATCTCGGCATTGGCTCTGCTTTTGTTTCGCACCGACACGTTGCAGTATACAGTCGTAGCATTTCTGCCGTTGTCCCTTTCCACGTTGTTGGCATCTCTACTGGTCTTCTTGTGTGCGGTGGTGGCAGTGAGTGCCTCTGCTCTGGCGTGCAGGCTGCCCTGCATGTCCAGTTCATTCTGTGGGCTGCGTCTCTGCACCGGGGTGTGCTTTCTGGCCCAGGTGTGCTTTCTTCTTACCCTGTGGAGCATCTGGATGCGGACATCAGATGGCGCACCTCCTCCTGCGGCTAGCACCTTGTCCCTCGCTGGGATGTGGATGGCGGTAGCAGTGTGCTGATGCTGGCTGCTTGTGGGATCTGTATGATACACCACGTTGACAAGTTAAAACAGCTTTGATATATTTGCAGCCACGGTAGCTCTCCACCAGTTTAGCACACTACGGTGTTGCCTCTCTCTTCAGTGCGCACTGGTTTTTGGAATAAACACCGGTACACTTGAGGCATAAGTCAGGCATCCGGCAGTGGCGTGCCACGTGCCCGATGTCATGGCACGTGTAGCATTGTCACAATCCGTGCTGCAACTTCAGATTTTCTATGGTCGTGGTAGTTTTCATAATTTTGACGATATCTAACAACCCTTGATTCGCGGTGTTGTCTGTGGGAGTCACCGATAGAAGTGGTACGTCCTCTCCAGTGTTCAGCGATTTTGTGTGTGCAGCGGAGCACACACTGAACCCCAGCTTATCCGGTTTTTCTTGTAGCTGATCAGTCAGCATTGTCTGCAGAAGCTTTAGAATACAGCATTAATCACTGCATCTGGCTCCGTTGCGTATGTGAAGAACAGCATCTGCTCGTCAGACGCTCTCGTTGAGAGTTTGTGGTAGTCCTCACGGGGACCCTCACAAGGTTTTTGTATGCAGATTTCGCAGTGTAGTCGGCCTTCATCCACTGCTAAACCTTTTGCTGGAAGCTCTTGTAATAGTCTTTCATACAGAAGGAGCATCTTCAGTGTTGGCTGTTGCCATGACAGTGTTGTTGCCTTCCTCATCAAGGGTCACGAAAGTGCCTCCACAACCAGTGAGTTGCAACTTGGTGCTACTCTGCCTGTCAATGACTGGTGTTAGTGCCAGACTTGCTTGGCTGGCAGTGAGTGTTGACCAGCCTCACTTGTCAACTGCGGCCTTCATCTTGCGCCCTTTGTCTGCATGAGGGACACTGGTGGCAGGCTGCTTTTTCCTGTCACCATCATCTGCAGGTGCTGTCATCTAGTGTTTCTGGCATTCTTGGTGCTATTTATCGAGCCGAAACTCGAGAGGCTGTCTGTCTCTTCTTTCCCCCCTGCGGGTCCGGGGATTAGAATAGGCCCGCGGTATTCCTGCCTGTCGTAAGAGGCGACTAAAAGGAGTCCATCCCCCTCACGGGGGTAGTTCGCGCCTGCGTCCGGAGACGGACGGTTCCACGACCTATCATCGTGGTCCTTTTGGTTTTTTCACTTCTCGTTTCTTCCTTCCTTTTGTTGGTTCCTTTCTTTGCTCTTCTCCACCTCACTGTCTTCCTTACTCTTTCCCTTGCCTTCTCCTTGCCTTCTCATTGCCTTTTTCTCCTTGCCTTCTCATTGCCTTTTTCTCCTTGCCTTCTCATTGCCTTTTTCTCCTTGCCTTCTCATTGCCTTCTTCTCCTTGCCTTCTCTGGTCTCCGCCTCGGCGTTTGAGACAGTCTGTCCTCTTTCTCCCTCTCTCTCTTCTTTTTCCTCTTCTTCCTTCCTCCCTGTGCGTGTCTGAAGGCCGACCCACGCGTTCGCACGCGTAGCCGGTGACGGGGTAACGCGTAAGTCCCCGCCCTGGGTAGACATGTAAGGCACGCGCGTACCCCCTGGTAAAGGCCAGGCCCGGGGAGGGGTGATTGCCTGAGCTGATACCTTCTGACCATGCCGATTGGTCCCTCCGTCTGTTTCTCGGGAGGTGTGACCTGAGGTGTAAACATTCACCTAAGGCGGGAGTGCCCTCTGAGAGGGTCCCCACAAGGAAGGAGCGCGCCATCGGAGACGCTGGCAATCATGGGGGATTCCTCCGCAATGGATTCTACTCCATCTCTTTCGACTTCGACCCAAAAATGGAAACGTGACCAGCCAACAGTGACAAAAGTACTACCGCCTGCCCCACAGTTCCTCGTAGTTTCTCGAACTGAGGACGGAAAGGATTTTTCCTCTGTCAACCCTTTCGTTATTCAGAAGGGCGTAGATGCCATAGCCGGATTTGTCAAATCCTGTACCAGGTTGCGTAACGGCACCTTATTACTGGAAACTGAGAATGCCTTTCAGGCACAAAAACTGCTTCGGGCCACCCTCCTGTACACATTCCCTGTCCGGGTGGAGGCCCCCCGAACTTTGAATTCGTCTCGTGGTGTGGTCTATACTGACTCCCTCGACGGATTGACTGACGAGGAGCTTCAATCATTCCTCGCTGAGCAGGGCGTGACGGCTGTCCATAGGGTCATGAAAAAGGTCAACAATGACCTTGTACCGACCCGGACAATTTTCTTGACCTTCGATAGTGTTAAGCTGCCATCGCGCATCAAGGCGGGCTACGAGGTTATTTCTGTTCGCCCCTATATCCCGACACCTACGCGCTGCTACCAGTGTCAGCGTTTCAATCACACTCGACAGTCTTGTTCCAATGCGGCTAAATGTGTCACCTGTGGCAGGGATGCCCATGAGGGTGACTGTCCACCTCCGTCTCCTCGTTGTGTGAACTGTCAGGGTGACCATGCAGCATCCTCCCGCGACTGTCCTGTCTATAAGGAAGAACGCTGTATCCAGGAAATTCGGGTCAAAGAGAAAGTGTCCACCTCGGCTGCTCGCAAGCTATTGGCTAGTAGGAAGCCCACGCTGCTCCCAGCGGGGAAATACAGTACTGTCCTCGCCTCTCCTCGGACTACCCGGGAGGTAGCAACCCAGACATGCGATCTGACCTTCAGCACCACGGTCGTCCGTTCGGCCAGTGCTAAGATCGCGCGGTCGACGTCTCCTCTTCCTCCCATCACCCCACAGACACGAGCACCTTCTTCAGCTTCTGCTAAAACGAAGACACCGAAGTCAGATGCACGGGCCTTCAAGAAGGAACCATCCCGTGCAGACTTCCTCCGTACCTCGACCTCACAGCCTTCGACCGGTACTTCCACTACACGTCCTTCCAAAAAGGCGCATAGGAAGCACAGTTCTCCTTCCCCGCCACGGCGCATTTCTTCTCCTGCGCCACCCAGCGGCTGCCGCCCCAGGCCGTCATCCGTTTCGCCTGGCCGCACCGCTGGTCGCCGTACATCTGGCCATTCACTGGCGGAGGAAGCTCCCCCTCCCGTCCATCCTCCCGAGATGGCCGATGACCCTATAGACCCAATGGACGATGACTGTCCGCCTACTGATAGCGGCGGCAGTGCTCGCTCGAAGCCAGGCCCTAAGCGGCCTTCGAGGTGACCACTTCTCTCATCTTTCTTTTCCTACGATGGCACTTATTCACTGGAATATTCGCAGCATTCGCTCCAACCGAGAGGACTTGAAGTTGCTGCTCCGCTTGCACCGTCCGCTTGTCGTAGCCCTCCAGGAAACGAAGCTACGCCCATGCGATCAAATTGCCTTGGCACACTACACCTCTGTGCGTTTTGACCTACCCCCTGTGGTAGGTATCCCAGCTCATGGAGGGGTTATGTTGCTGGTCCGGGATGATATTTACTACGATCCCATCACGTTGCACACCGGCCTGCAGGCAGTTGCCATCCGCATTACTCTCCCCACTTTTACGTTTTCCTTTTGTACCGTTTACACTCCATCGTCATCTGCCGTTACCAGGGCAGACGTGATGCAACTTATTGCTCAGCTACCTGCACCATTTTTGTTAACTGGAGACTTCAATGCCCACCATCCCCTTTGGGGCTCTCCAGCATCCTGCCCGAGGGGCTCCTTGTTAGCAGACCTTTTCAACCAGCTCGATCTTGTCTGCCTCAATACTGGCGCCCCTACTTTTCTTTCGGACACATCTCACACCTATTCCCATTTAGACCTCTCTATATGTACTCCCCAACTTGCACGCCGGTTTGAGTGGTATGCACTTTCTGATACATATTCGAGCGACCATTTCCCGTGTGTTATCCATCTCCTGCAGCATACTCCCTCTCCGTGCTCCTCTCGTTGGACCATCTCCAAGGCAGACTGGGAGCTCTTCTCTTCCAGGGCTACCTTTCAGGATCAAACCTTCACAAGCTGCGATCGTCAGGTCGCACACCTCACGGAAGTCATTCTCGCTGCTGCTGAATATTCCATCCCTCACCCTACTTCTTCTCCACGTCGCGTACCGGTTCCCTGGTGGACCGCAGCATGTAGAGACGCTTTACGTGCTCGTCGACGTGCTTTACGCACCTTTAAGCGCCACCCTACAGTGGCGAATTGTATTAATTATAAACGATTACGTGCTCAGTGTCGTCGTATTATTAAAGAAAGCAAGAAAGCCAGCTGGGCTGCTTTCACAAGCACCTTCAACAGTTCTACTCCTTCTTCTGTTGTCTGGGGTAGCCTGCGCCGGCTATCTGGCACTAAGGTCCACTCCCCAGTTTCTGGCTTGAAGGTCGCGAATGAAGTCCTTGTGGCCCCTGAGGCTGTCTCCAATGCCTTCGGCCGCTTTTTCGCCGAGGTTTCGAGCTCCGCTCATTACCACCCTGCCTTCCTCCCCCGCAAACAGGCAGAGGAGGTTAGGCCACCTGACTTCCGCTCCTCGAATTGTGAAAGTTATAATGCCCCATTCACCATGCGGGAACTCGAAACCGCACTTGGCCGATCACGGTCCTCCGCTCCAGGGCCTGATTCTATTCATATTCAGATGCTGAAGAACCTTTCTCCTGCGGGTAAAGGTTTTCTTCTTCGTACATACAATCGCATCTGGATTGAGGGACATGTTCCCGCATGCTGGCGCGAGTCTATTGTTGTCCCGATTCCTAAGCCGGGGAAGGACAAGCACTTGCCTTCCAGTTATCGACCTATCTCGCTTACCAGCTGTGTCTGTAAAGTGATGGAGCGAATGGTTAACTCTCGATTGGTTTGGCTGCTCGAGTCTCGACACCTACTTACCAATGTACAATGTGGATTTCGAAGGCGCCGCTCTGCTGTTGACCATCTGGTTACCTTGTCGACCTTCATTATGAATAACTTCTTGCGGAAGCGCCCGACCGCGGCTGTGTTCTTTGATTTGGAGAAGGCTTACGACACCTGTTGGAGGGCGGGCATTCTCCGCACCATGCATACATGGGGCTTTCGCGGTCGCCTCCCTCTTTTTATTCATTCCTTTTTAATGGATCGACAGTTTCGGGTACGTGTGGGTTCTGTCCTGTCCGACACCTTTCGCCAGGAGAATGGGGTGCCACAGGGCTCAGTTTTGAGCGTCGCTCTCTTCGCCATCGCGATCAATCCAATAATGGATTGCCTCCCAGCTGATGTATCAGGCTCCCTTTTCGTGGACGATTTTACCATCTATTGCAGCGCCCAGTGTACACGTGTCCTGGAGCGCTGTCTTCAGCGCTCTCTTGACCGTCTTTACTCCTGGAGTGTCGCCAATGGCTTCCGTTTTTCAGCCGAGAAGACGGTCTGTATTAACTTCTGGCGCTACAAAGAGTTTCTCCCACCGTCCTTACGACTCGGTCCCGTTGCTCTCCCACTCGTGGAGACAATCAAATTTTTAGGCCTTACCTTTGACAGGAAACTTAGCTGGTCTCCACATGTGTCATATTTGGCCGCCCGTTGTACCCGTTCTTTAAATGTCCTCCGTGTTCTCAGTGGTATGTCGTGGGGAGCGGATCGAACCGTCCTACTTCGTCTATATCGGTCGATCGTCCGCTCCAAGCTGGATTATGGGAGCTTCGTATACTCCTCTGCACGGCCATCCATCTTACGCCGCCTCAACTCCATACAACATCGGGGTTTACGACTTGCGATCGGAGCATTTTATACCAGTCCCGTAGAGAGTCTTCATGCTGACGCTGGCGAATTGCCACTCACCTACCGGCGCGATATACTGCTTTGTCGGTATGCCTGTCGGCTACTGTCAATGCCCGACCATCCGTCTTATCGTTCCTTTTTTGACGACTCTCTTGACCTTCAATACGGGTTGTATGTCTCTGCCTTGCTACCCCCTGGAGTTCGCTTTCGTCGCCTCCTTCAACACCTTCATTTTTCACTCCCTGCAACCTTTCGAGTGGGCGAGAGCCGCACGCCACCTTGGCTCCAGGCTCAGGTCCGCGTTCACCTCGACCTCAGCTCGCTCCCAAAAGAGGTCACCCCCGGTTCGGTCTACCACTCCCGTTTTTTGGAACTTCGTTCGAAGTTCAACAACATGACTTTCATTTATACAGATGGCTCTAAGACCAATGACGGGGTCGGGTGTTCCTTTATTGTCGGGGCACAAAGTTTCCAATACCGGCTCCATGGCCATTGTTCGGTCTTCACAGCTGAGCTCTTTGCCCTCTACCAGGCTGTTCTTTACATCTGCCGCCACCGACATTCTGCTTATGTCATCTGCTCAGATTCCCTGAGCGCCATCCAGAGCCTCAGTGATCCGTACCCGGTTCACCCTTTCGTACACCGGATCCAACGCTCTCTTCAGCAGCTGGTGGACGTCGGTACGCCGGTTAGCTTTATGTGGGTTCCTGGCCATGTCGGTATCCCTGGGAACGAAGCTGCAGATGCCGCGGCCAAGGCTGCGGTCCTCCAGCCTCGGACAGCTTCTTGTTGTGTCCCTTCGTCCGATTTTAGCAGGGTCATTTGTCGGCGCGTTGTGTCGCTGTGGCATGCCGATTGGGCTGCACTTACCGACAACAAGCTTCGGGCCTTAAAACCTCTTCCCGTGGCTTGGACGTCCTCCTCACGCCCTTCTCGGCGGGAGGAGGTCGTTTTAGCAAGGTTAAGAATTGGACACTGCCGGTTCAGCCATCGCCATCTGCTGACGGCTGCGCCGGCGCCGTTCTGCCCATGTGGGCACTTGCTGACGGTTAGACACATTTTAATGTCCTGTCCTGATCTTAACACACTGCGCCTCGATCTTAACCTGCCTAATACTTTCGATGCCATTTTAGCGGATGACCCACGAGCAGCTGCTCGTGTTCTTTGTTTTATCAATTTGACACACCTCGCTAAGGACATTTGATGATGTTTTTTAATCCTATGCCTGTCAGTCTGTCTTTTATTGTGTTTTCCCTTTTAGTTGTTGTTGTCAACTTGTGCCTCGCGGTGCATTCTTAGAGTAGTCAGGGCGCTAATGACCATTGAAGTTGTGCGCCCAAAAACCACAAAAAAAAAAAAAAAAAAAAAAAAAATGTCTCTTCTTTGCAGGCAGGTTTACAGTCCACTGACAGTCCACTCAAGTTGTGCCTCCGAGGTTGGCTTGTTGAAATGCCTCTCGTGATGCTCCTTCCTTGCCCATGTATCAGCCAGCTCTGCCATGATGGTGGCAGTTGACTTCGCCGTGTGCTGGAGTCTTGGTGTGCTCTGTTGTGTGCTAGTGCTAGCAGCAACAGGTGTGGCCACAGCAGTGCTGCCCACATCCATTTCTTCACTGTGGCCCACGTTTGTTGCGCGAGTCATCGCGTGGGTCACCAGATGAGGCCATTGTCGGAGCAAGTTCATTCGAGTGGCGATCTGCTGCTGGGCACATTCTGCAGATTTCCCATTTTGCGCATTGTGTTCAAACACAACTTTGAATAAAATCATCAGTTACCAATCTACCACATTTTAAACGGGTAAAATCATGGAACATAGCAACAGATATGTAAAGTATTTGGCTAACACGAAGTTAAACAAGTGTTGTTATTTTGGGCTACCTTAACGCATAAAAATTTTACTTGCATGCATCTAAAACTCTTATCAATATCAATAACCACATTTTAAATAGCATTAAGATCCTGGCAAACACATTAACAGGTACAGTATGTAAAATATGTCAGTCAGCAAATTACGTTTAATAGCCAAAAACTATGCAATTGCTCATGTGTATGCTTATGCGTGAAGTGCTTTGTATGATTTGCGCAAAGCAAACTATCGAATTGTGATGTCTTTCTACAACAGAAGTGCCTTGTCCCTTTTGATTGAAAGAGTAGCGAGCCAGTTAAGGCAGTCCTGCACCCGTGGTAGATCTTGGACAGTTCTTAAAATTTTAATTTTTAAAAACTTCTTTCTCCAGACAACACGGTGCCAGGTATCAGGAGCAAAATGTGCTGGGCTGTGGCAATATTGGCATATGATTCTTTGAGTGGGCCTAAGTACTTACATGTGTAGATGCGGTCTTCTCTGTAGCGGTCTTCTCTGTAGGAGTTTTACTTCTGAGATGAGGTCAGATGTCTGCATCAGTTAGTCGGAACTCATTTCAATTTCCTCATTTCAGTTTCCTCATTTTGCATTCATGAAGTTTGCACAGGTAAAAGAGAAATCTGAAGTATACAGAATAATTAGTCAGCTCTTTGAACATAGATCTCATGCCACTTAAAACTTCATTGCCAACCTCAAAGAAGTACTCAATTGTAAAAAAATATTTCTTTTGCTTCATGCTGCTTTTGGACCTTGTCAGCGGCACTGCCTGAATTGTCTTCAGTCTCGTCGAAAAATCATTTGCGCTTCTTTTGGTGACGAGTTTGAAACTGTTTGTCCCATTTGCCATCAATTCTAGTGGATGTGAGCCCTGTCTTCCTTTGGTTTTTGAGGAAGTCATTCAGTCCACTTATTTCTTGTAGGGCAATTTCTAACTGCATGTCTGCAGCTTGAAGAACTGTACTGATCTCATTGAGAGCATGTAAGAGGTCATGCCATACAATTAGAGCCAAAATGAGTTTGAAGGAGCTTGCAACCTTTTTGCGTGCTTCATAAACTTTCCCCAGCTCATCTCTGACAAGTTTGACGATCTCAACATGAGATGCCTATTTAACATTTGTGTGTGTCTTTAAGGTTAGTTCAGAACAGATCTCGGTGAGAATATTCTATAGATGTCGAAAATATTGCAGTAGACCAAAAAATGTCATTGCTTCCGTACTATATTTGGCCATTTTTCCAAGGGCTAAGTTCAAGTTGTAATGAAGGATACATTTAAGGATCTTAAAGGTTTTTTGTTAGTTTTAAAGAATGTTAATTGAGGTAACACTTTGAGAAAATAATGTGGTTGTTGGAACTGTGCAGGCTGTCTGATCCAAGACTTGACACTGACCGATCCAAGGACATAATGTTCGTGAACATGGTGCATGGTTTGAATGAGTGGATGTGGGCTGAGCAGCTGACAAGTGAGTGCTGCTGTGCTCGCAAATGGTTACTCTTGAATCGTGGATGCTCTGTGCCAGTATGCTGTCGGTAATGTACAATTTTTTACCTTTATTTGAAAATTATTTCTTGCTGTATTATTTCAGTGTATTTGTGTGCTAGGTCACATCTTTACATTACCACTAAAATATCCTTAAATGTGCTTTGAAACTAGGGAGGTATTGCTTCAAACAGCATGTGGAAAGAAGCATTATGGTAAAAAAGTAAATTGAGAGTGCAGCAACCAATCGTGCTTGCCAATGCAAAATATCAGCCATTTTTACCAGCACAACTCACTCACACTAAATATCAGTGTGATTAATCAGACACAAAAAACGTCTTGCAAAATAAATATCTAATAGTGAGGCTATTCACTTGTACTACCCATCCATCAACTAGCACACATTCATATGGGAGACTCGAGTGCTAGGCAACTTGAGTGCAGTCATGCTCATGTATTTTAAATGGCACTTTACAGGCAAATAACTACGGGTATGTAATGAAAATCCAAAAAATTGGTGGGTGTGTAAATTTTGTTATTGTTACATAATTTTTTATAGCCAGTCTTTCACCTTGCTACCGCCTCCCTCCCCTCCCCCCCACCTCCCGCCTTTCTCCACAATTGTTACTTCATTATTAAGCCCATGAATACAAACGTAGTTACAACTTACCCAACATTTCAATTACTTCATTTTGAATTTGTGGTCCAAGGTAGTGATGATGAGTCTCCTCGTCACGAATACGATGTAAGTATTGCTTCATTGGTGCATCAAAAGATGCGACCATTTCTATCAGCGCCAGGAAATTTCCATTGTCGTGTTGGTAAATTATTGATGAAAAATCTTGAAAAGCTGTATTTGTTTGTGCTAATAATTTCACTTCTGCAATTATTCTTGTTAAAACATCTCACTGGTGTTGCCTATCTTGACTTACCCGTGCTTTATTCATGTCGTCAATGGTGCAGTTCTCTTTCGGTCATTTCATGGGGGAGGAAATGTGATCCTCACAATGGTCATGTTTTTGAAGGGCATCAGTAAGACAACTCCATGAGTTAAATCCTTCAGGTTTGCAGAGTTTACTTGTCATGTACAGTGTGGGTTTGACACTGAAGATTTGGCATTAGAAGCAGAAGGTGACATCTTCGGATTTAGAGTAAATGAGCCAAGTTCTTAAATTAACTTCACCATTTCTTGGGAATGTGAGTAACAGAGGAATTTGTGCAGGACCCTTTTGTACAAGAACTTCTCCATTGAAGCATTAACAATGTCTGGAATTTTTGCCTTGGTCATGCAAATCAATTGCTAGTCTCAAAGGTTGAAATAGCTTTGACACTGAAGAGCTAGTGATTTTTTTTTTTTTTTTTTTTTTTTTCGAACCTAATCTTGCAGTTTCTGATGATGTAAACACTACCACTGGCTCAGATCTATCATTGGAAGGAGTATACTGATAGTCGTCCTCTGGAAACTTCTCATTCTGTAGTGTCTTCCTCTCTGCTTTCACCCCTGTTGTGTTGATCAGCTCTGACAGTGATGTTTGGTAAAATGACTGCTATGCATTTGTGCACCTTTTTGTGAATGTTAGAGTTCTTCCCATAATTTTCTTTTTCAGTTTTTTCAGCGCCACCTTCAAATTTTTGCCCTCTGTCTCTACTGTGGGTTGCCGTGATGCATAATCGGTTATCTTAATCAAAAAGAAAAAATGGCATTAAAACTTCTAGAATGATTGACTGTCTGGATGTTTTAACGTTATCAGTTCACATATTAGCAAACAGTGAACAAGGAAAAATTCACCTCTTTGATGTTGTTGTTCATAAAACCAAAAGCTCTGTGCACTCTCAACGTATGCACAATGAGGTTTGCAAATGTTTCGCATGCAACTGGTGTCCCTTCGCCATTGCCAGCAATTGATTTGGGTTGGATGAGGAACAGAGCCGAAGAGAACAGTAATCTTAAAGAAACACATGAAGCAAAAATGTGTGCTTCTCATTTTTAGCTGGTTGTAGCACAGTGCAACGCTGGTTCAAGCATTGCCAGATTTAGCCCAATATGAGGCTGGCATACTATGTTTGCGCTTGTCCCTCCGCCCTCCCGTGGACGTAGTATTTCGTCTGTGATTAGACCAGAGACAAACTTGCTTAGCACCACAGATAAAGTTAAAAATTCATTTCCATAGTTTCTTTGCATTCATGGTATTTTACTTGCTCTGTCTAGAAACACTCTTCACAGGTTCGGTGCGAGATCACTCCAGGTGCGAGGCCGCTTAAAGTGCAAGGCCTGTAGTGACCACTACATCCAATATACCTTCGCAACGGTCTTGCTGAGTAGTTTTACAATTCAATCATTCTTTCAATACTTCCTCAGAATCAAAAGAAAAGAGCTTATATCGAATTGATCTTATCCCCAGTCATAGTTTCATGACCTTTTGAAAATAAATTGACATTGTAATGATGATGAGCATATTTGCACAAACACAGAAAGTAACTTTCATGCCCTCCCATTCAGAAAATAGGTTGCTTTCTAAAGGTATTGCAGGTTTTGACATTTTGCTGTGTTTCAATTTTCATTTTGTGGCCGCGTGCTAAATGTTTATGGAGCTTCCAAAAGCCAAATTATTTGATTGTTACATGTCTGCAACTGTGTTTGTCTTTATGTAAGTAGTACAATCCATTTGCTTAGTTTAAAAATACGTGTATTGGGTTTAGTCCTGGATAACATTCTGTAAGTTACACAGAATTTCATCAAAGCAACTGACGTGTCAGAATTTTGAAAGAGCCAAAGGCATCCTCAAGTGATAGAACATTAAAAGAGCATTATTTGTTCACCTGCACATTGAGGAATGCGTTAAATGTTGTCAGAAATGATCTTGACTTTTGAAAACACATTGTGTTGAGCAATCAGTCTTTCCTTCTCATCCCATCTGGTAAGTCTCCCTTACCTGGCATTCTGGGTGACTTTCGTGAACTCTACCCCTTCTCCTAAACCTCACCAGTCCTTTTCCTTCACCCCTCTTCCTTCCCCTTCAGTTCTTGTTCTAGGAGGAGCCATTGGCTTTAAAAGCTTGCTAATGTAAAATCTTTTTGAGCTCTACTTCATAACTGATCCAATTTGTAAAATGAAAAACGAAACAGTTGCTGAGTCAACAGTCTTTAATTGTGTACAGGACTGGTTTTGGAATACTTAAAAAGTTCAATCATCTTGTGTAAAATGTAATAATGTAATAATGAAAATACTGTCACACATCAATGGGAGTGAGTCCTCAAGTCTGAAATATCAGAAATATGTGGCCAAAATTTCTAAAATAAATTAAGAGAGAACCAGGCATTACTTACAAATAAAATCGTATAACTGTCTGAGGCCATCCTCATTCCATTGTTGTCAAAAGAATAAAAGGGACCTAGCAAAATCTGAAAAAAGACATCATGACTGGACACCAAAAGTCACCAGAATCTTGAAACATGTAAAAGGCAATAAAAAGGGGAAGAGAAGTCACATATTGCATGAAATTACTTACATGAATTTCATAAAAACTGATGCAGTTGTGCAAAAAGAGTTAACCCAGTGAAGTGTTGCTGTCAGGTATCGAACGAACCGTTATGCTCAACATTGAACTGTGTGTGGGAAAGTTGTTGAAGTGTGGTAACAGATTCATTACTTTTGAAATAATGTTCAGTAGTGAAAGCATGGTGCTGAATGATCCACTGTGCCATTGTTACTGGGACTCTCTAGAATGAAATGGTGAGGGATGTGGGCCATGGAATGGCTTGAGGCTCCTGTATGGCTTGTAATTTCAGATGGAACATACACCCCCTGACTGACACATTGTATCAAAGTCATACAGCACACCTGGCAATGCAGGATGAATGTGGTGTGCCCCACGTGGGCCACAAGCCATGTCTGTGATAGTGTCAGTTAACGAAAGTTCCTCTTTTGGTTGTTTGTCTCAATACGATTCTGCCAAGTGGTTTCCACTCGTAAACCTTCTATGGCCACCGATGATCTAGCATTCTCATCATATGTCCATGCAATTTTAATGATTTTCTTTCAATTCTATCAATTACTGTATCATTTGCCTTCATTCTAGCTCTTACTTCCTCATTAGATTTTATTTCAATTCTTGATATTCTGGCACTCCTACACAAGTAATCCATTTCCACAGCTATTTATCTTCTTTTGAGATCGACATTTAAGATTCATAATTCTGATCCATAGCATAGCACTGATTCAACCATTATCTTACGTACTCTTTTCTTATTGCTGTTGAAAATATTCTTATCTAACCAAAAAGAATTCATACACCCTAACACTTTTCTGCTTTGCTGTATTCTATATTTTACTTCTGTATGGCCCAAACTATTTTTATCAATATTTGCCCCGAGATATTTAAATGTATCTACCTGTCTCATAACTGCTTTGTCATTGATGTGTACTTAAAGTTGAACTCTGTTTTTGTTCGACTCACTTGTAGTCCCCATCCGTTGTATTCTTCATACAAACATCGTATCATGAACTAAAGGTCATAATAATCTTGTGCTATAATAGCTTGATCGTCAGCAAAGCGTTATGAAATATCTGTACATCGTTGACAGTGATTCCCATTCCTCTGCAGCTGTTCTTCCAATTTGAGAGCCACACAAGATGGGTGACATACTGCAACCTTGTCGCAAACTGTTGACACTAATGCCCCTATAGCACAACTTTGAACATGGCTGACATTTGCAGCAACCGTATACACAAATTTGAAGAATATGTAAAAATCTGCCAACCGGTTGCATAGGTTTTCTATATACCTTGACCAGGTTTCGTCAATCTAAGGGTGACTTCATCAGAAGGTAAGGTAATTACCTAAACTGAATATGTCAATTAAATAGTTTACATTAATGTAAACGAGTGTAAAACAAAAAGTACTTACATGAAGAACATATCATCAAAGATGTACAGTGATTTAAGAGCTGAGTTGCTCAAGTCGCACATTAAAATATAAGACATAATGTTCTTCAAAAAGTCAAACATTAAAATATAAGTAACACCAGTGTGGTGTGAGGAGACTGACTGTGTGGCAACTTGTCATGCTGCTAAGTAAAACGTAATCCAGGGCGCGCCACAAGCGGGCCACTAGTAACGTGAAACGTGAACAAAACAATTTTGTGTATTACACATTTTCTGAAGTAAATCATATGTATAGCCAATATAGGTTTTAACAAAAATTAATTGTACACATTATTGAGTAACATTTATAAATGAGCTTCAAACGGGATAAAATAGTACAAAGTTCGCTATGTTTTACTTAGCACAGGTAGAACCAGAGTTAAATACAATTGGAATTACATATGTAATGAAGAACATCAGTTCATTATATGACACAAAATTTGAAAAGAAAGCTTGCATAACTAGGCACAGAGGTCATATGGTGTGTTAGTAATGAGTGTAACTTAACAGAGGTAAAATAATGTTTCTGAAAAGGAGAGAACCTGGATTATAAGTATCAAAAAACTGAGAGTACTGGTTTAAAAGCATGAAAGAAATTTCTATTTTTCAACTGTACTTGTTCATTCAATGTGTCATCTTTATTTGGTGTGTGCCTGAAAATTTCAAGTTCTTCCAAGACATCAAATTTTCTCCCTTTCTTTTCTCTATGCAGAATTGTCATTTCGTTTAATTCTTTGGAGTTATGCCCTGTTATGAAAAGATGTTCTGCAAATGTTGAATTGTGCACATTAGTGCCTTTTTTGCCTAAAAGATGTACTTTGTATCTTACGTTGAAAGCTCTGCCTGTCTGCCCAATATAAAATGCTGGACACACATTACAGGAAATTTTATATACACCTGAGCCACGTAAAGGTTCGTTTCAAGCTTTTAGATTATGAATTAAATTTTTTTGTAAATTATTATGTGTGGAGAAAGCAACCGTGCAGCCGTATTTTTTAGTTAACAGGCACTGAATCCTATACGAAATGTTACCTAGAAAGGGTATTGAGATGTACCTAAAGTGGTGACTTTCTTTAGGTTTTTCTTTAAGGATGTTTTTCACTATTGAGGGTTCATATCCATTATTAAATGCTATTGTCTTAATTACTTCAATTTCTTTCTGCAGTTTTTCTGGTGATAAGGGAGTAACCACGGCACAGTGAATTGCTGAATGAAAGAAAGCTTTCTTATGAGATTGAGGGTGTGTCGAGTCTGCAGGTACTCATGGTGCAGCACTCGTGGGTTTTCGAAAAATGTCAAAAATTATTTTATTCTCTATTATCGCCAACTTCAGATCTAGGAAATTTAATTCGCGGCATTCATTTTGTAACTCACATGTGAAACTAATTTTTTCATGAAGGTTATTGACAAATTGAACAGTTGATCTACTCCTTAATTAGTGCCATTATATATAATCAAAATGTCATCTACATATCGCGAATAGGATAAAATACCTAATTCTATATATACTGCTATACTATAGCAGTTTGTGTCTGTTCTGTTCTCTTTCTTGAAACTAGAAACCATATGACTTTTTTCATTCTGAGGGTATTTCAGTCCTTTTACAACAGTTGTTCATCAGGCAGGTTATTCATTTCTTCAGATATTTTCCTCCAGCCTTCAATAATTCAACAGGAATGCTTCCTGGACCAGGTGATCGGCCATTCTTCATTTTAATTGATACCCAATTCACTTTGTCTGTTGTAATGTTTATATTTTGATCACTTACTTCCATCTTCTCTTCATTCCCTTGCGTGTAATATGGCCCATCTTCAGTTAAAAGGTCTGCAAAATGTGCTTTTTCCATTCCTTTAAGAGAATTAGGTTGTCTACTGCTTTCTTTACTTATGTTTTCTTCATATTGGTAATTTTCCTCCACACTTCTGTTTCTGATTCACCTATTAGACTCTCAATTTCAATACATTTCTGTTCCCACATCTTGTTCTTTTCTAATTTAATTCTGTTTCCTAATCCGTAATTTATTGTTTGGTAGTTTTGCCTGTCCTGTGGTGATTTAGCTGATAACCATTTTTTGTAGATATTTTTCTTTTCTCTAATCAACATCTTCAGAGCATCAGACATCCATGGAGGATCCAGTTTACCTAGATCTTACTCTCAGTCCCTAGTACCTCTACAGAAAATTTTGTAAGCGCTTTTTTAATATTTTCGTATTTTACTTCAATATTGTCATCTGCTGGAATCGCTTTTAGTTCATTTTCTAATCTACGTTGAAATAAATCCTTGATGCTGAACTGCTACAGGAGAAAGAGTTTATACCTTGCCTGCTCTAATTTCTCATGATTGCTGCGGTCAGCCACTTGTCCAGTTGTTGATGGTTTTCTCCTAAATGGATATGTTACCTTTGCTAAAACTAAGTATTAATCAGACCCACAGTTGGCTCACCGCATGATTCTACAGTCTTGAACTACCATTTTTGGCTGTTGCTTGGTAATGATTTAATCAATTATTGATTTCTGCTGTAATCATGGCCTCTCCCATGTATATCTGTGGATATCTTGATGTGAATAATGTGTGTTTAGAGTTTTCAAGTCATATTGGTTACAGAGTTCTAAAAGATTTTCTCCAGAACTATTAATGATATTTTCTCCATATCTTTCTACTACTGCATCATTTACTTGAGCCAATCCTCGTATTAAAATCTCCTGCTATTATTACTTCTTGGTGATTTTTGACTTTGTTGAGTAGATGATCTAATTTCTGGTAGAAATTTGGTGCATTCACCCCCTATTATAACTGTCTTAGTGCCATATAACTTGATCGCAATAGTGACAATTGTTTCACATACAAATTCATACTCCTTGATGTAAGCACTCGGAGCTTTGTTACTTAGAATGGAAACACCTGCTTTTGCTCGTTTATGTTTATCAACTCCAGACCAAAGATGGATGAAATTTCCAAATTGCTCATTCCCTTTTCCCTTCTTTTTTGTTTCTGACAGAATAATTATGTCCACCTCCAGCCGATTAATTTCATTCTCTATTTTGGTGTGCTTATTTGTCAGTCTTTGAATGGTCCATGTACCAACTCCCAATATCCTTTTCCTTGCCAATTTTTGAGGCTCCGCTTTAGATTCTCGAGCTTGTAGAAGTTTTTTGTGGACAATGGGGTGTTGGCCCATTGACCCAACCCCCAACTTGGAGGACCAGGATTTGATACCAGGGTTTATTCCCCTAAGGAGGTTGGCTTCACCACGCCTATAGAGATCCCCCTTCCTTAGGTGGGACACATTTCGTCTGGCTCCTCCGTTGAGGCTTGTCCGGCTTGGGTGACCCTGTCAGTAGCTACGCTACCACTGGTATAGCCCTCAACTTCGCTGGAGCATGCAAACCCTCCCGCCTGGTACAGAAGGTACCTTTGATAAGGTAGTGTCCCTTGGGAGGGACATTATACAATAAATTAAGTGTACTAGACGACATCAGTCACATACATGTTTTTAATGAACGAGCACCAACCTGTCTTTTCTATCATTGTAGGATGTAAACACGATTTGGAAGTTGTAAAATAACGCCACCTTACAGTATATTTTTCTCAGTATTCGATTTTCAAAAGTGATGAGTTTTTTCTGTTTTCTTTGTCAGGGTCCATGTCTCACTTGCACAGCACACTATTGGCTCGATGATTCTTACTTTTGCCTGCCTGGATAGTAAGTTCGTTCTTAAGATGTTGTGTGTAGCTCCTAGACATCTTCCTCCAGCTTGAATTATTGTTACTATCTCTTGTTCTGTAAGGTTTTGTTGGTTGATGTTGACACCGAGGTACATGAATGTGTCTCTTCTGTATTGTTAGATTTGCGATTTTTAGATGGTTTGGTCCTATATGAGCTCTTCTTCCTACGACCATGAACTTTGGGTTACTTTCATTTATACTTAGACCTACTTTCATAGCTTCTTCCATTAGCACAGTCTCCATTTTCTGCGGGTCTTCCATGTTCTTTCCTATCAGCACAATATCATCTGCAAACGCCGGGACATTTATCTTTTTACCTATGCTGACTCCTGCACTTTCACATGTTAGTCTCCTCAGGGTGTTGTTGAGGGCCAAATTGAACAGGGTTGGTGATATATCATCTCCCTGTCCCAATCCTGTTTTTATTTCAAATGCTTCTGGTAACTCCCCCTGTACTTTCACTGTACACTTTGATTCAATCACACACATTTTAGTTAGCTTTATCAGCTTTTCAGGTATCCCATACTCTGCCATTATCCTCCACATTTCCTGTCTTACTATGCTGTCATATGCTTTGTTCAAGCCCCCATGGGCTTGGCATTCACTTGCCGGGTACGGGCTTGGCGACCACGGGGTTCCTCAGCTGGGGCTGGTAAGTGCCGCCAGTCCCCTGTCACCGTAAGCTATGGGCATGCTTCAGCGACCACTGTGCGGCGCAGCGGTGGAACATTGTGTGTGTGAGGGAAATTGGAGAGTATCATGAGTAGTAACAGATCACATGCTGGTGGTCAGAATGTGATCCATCATGCTGCTGGTCTATCCATACTAAAGTCTTTCGGCCCTCATCAGAGGCAACCTGTCCCTTGGTGGACAGAAGAATGCCATTTAGCTATCTGGGACAGACATGCGGCTCTTTGACAGTTTAAATGCTGCCCGACAGCGGACAATTTCACAACCTTTCGAATCAAGAGAGCCAAGGCTCACTGTGTCATTAAAGAGAGCAAAAAGCGGTCATGGCACGAGTTCATGAACTCAATCAATTGTTCCACTTGTTGTTCAAAGGTATGGGAAGACATCAGGAGGATTTCCGCTAAACACAGCCATTTACGGATAGCTGCAGTGCTGAACCAGGGGTGCCTCCAAACACCACCTAGAAACATTGCTCAGACCCTGGCTGAGCATTTTGCACAAACCACTGCCACTGCAAGCCAGGATCCAGTATTTTGTCGCTACCGTGTGACTGTGGAGAGGGAAAAGTTGGACTTTAGGTCAAACAGTTCTGAGACCGACAACTCCCCTTTCTCCATGTGGGAGCTCAAATTGGCACTGAATGAGACTTTTGACACTGCACCCAGTCATGACCACAGCCAGTACTGCATGCTTTGACATCTACCAGCAGCGTCAAAGGAAATCCTCCTCAAATGTTTTAATTTAATGTGGCAGACCGGCATCTTCCCTAACTCGTGTAGGGAGGCAATTCTCAACCCTCTCCTAAAACCAGGAAAGGACCGCACATGTTCCAGTAGTTATCAGAGTATGACCTTGACGTGCTGTGTCAGAAAGATCTTGGAATGGATGGTTAAGGATCGTCTGGTCTGGCTGTTAGAGACCAGGCAACTCGTTAGCTGCTCTCAGTGTGGATTCCAAAAATTTCAGTCCACGGTCGACAACCTGACCCTCCTAGAGGCAGCTGTTCAGCAGGCTTTCCTCCATCAGCAGGCTTTCCTCCATCAGCATCACTGTATCAGCAAATTCTTTGATATTAGTAAGGCATGCGATACTACTTGGAGACACTGTATTCTTGCAAAACTGCATCAGTGGGGCTTTTGTGGCCACCTCCCCATTTTTATTCAGTCATTCCTGTCTCAGCAGTTTTTTCGGACCCGAGTTGGTAAACACACTGTCTGATCGATTTGAGCAGGAGAATGGTGATCCCCAGGGCAGCGTTTTAAGTTACAATCTTTGCCATAGCCATCAACAGTACCACATATACCGTAAGGAGTCCAATACAGTGTTCCTTATTTGTGGACGACTCTGCTGTTTTCCGTTTCTCCTCCAGGTGAGCTGTCAGTGCAGTTTCTGGGCCTAATTTTTGACTCCAGGTTGTCATGGTTGCCACATCTGCGAGACTTAAGAGCCAGAACCTTGAAGGCACTGAACATCCTCAAGTGCCTCAGCCACAGGTCTTTGGGAGCAGACAGAGTGTCTCTCCTCCAGTTCTATCGCGCTTTTGTGCATTTGCGGCTGGACTACGGGTGCACTGTGTATGGGTTAGCGAGGTCCTCTTATTTGTGGATCCGTGACGCTGTCCACCACACGGGGATTCAACTGGCCATGGGTGTTTATCAGCCCAGTCCCATACATAGCCTCTGTGCAGAGGCTGGGGAACTGCCACTTACCATCCGGTGGCAGCTCCTGCTGGTGTGGCAGCATTGTAAGTTTTTTGCAGCTCCAACCTCACCCGCTCACCATAATGTTGCTCATCCGCCTCTGGACCGTCTTTTTTTCTCACCGTCCCAGAGCCACGATCCCGTTTGGGATCCATGTGCAATGTGTGCTGGAGTCCCTCGGTGTGGAGCCTATACAGCCCCAAACCCAGAGTTTTAACTGCCTGCCACCCTGGTTACTGGAGAGGCCCAAAGTGATTTTATATTTGGTGCGGTACAAGAGAGATTGCACTCCTGCCACCATTTTTAATGCAACATTTTCTGCCATTTTTATCTGAGCACCATGACTATGTAGGTGTTTTTACAGATGGGTTGAAACGGGGATTCTGTTGGTTGCTTTGTTGTTTTTCCGGATTGTGTCCTCAAGGTCCGACTGCCTTAGCGTTTACTGTCTTTGATGCAGAATTGTCTGCGATTTTGCGGACACTGCAGCAGATGAGACATTCTTCGCATCCTAAATTTCTTGTCTTTCTGACTCATTAAGTGCCCTTCACTCATTGGAATGTTTGTATCCCCCAGATAAAATAGTCCAGACCATCCAGGATGCCCTCCTCCAACTAAAACGACTGGGGAAGTAGGTGGCTTTCTGCTGGGCTCCAGGGTATGTTAGCATTGCTGAGAACGAAAGGGTAGATCTCACAGCCAAGAAGGCATGTCTCAATCCACAAGTCTTTCTGTGTGCCACCCCCTGCATGCACTCACCTCGCTGTTCAGCTCTCGAGCCATGTGTTGGTGGGAGGCTGAGTGGCTGGAAATGAATGGCAATAAGCTCTGTTTAGTCAAGCCCACAACGCGTGTGTGGTGTACTTCATTCCAGCCCCATAGATGGGTCGAGGTTCTCCTCACTTGGCTTCGGATATGCCACAATCCTATGACGCATGGCTTCCTGCTCCGGTGAGAGGACCCTCCAATGTATGGTGCTTGTGGGGTCCAGGTCACTTTGCACCACATTTTATTGGATTGAGTTTTATTTTCTGATCATTGGGCTGCAGCTGACTTGACAGTGGATCTGCCATCTCTTTTAGAAAATACTCAAAGAAATGTGGTTACAGTTTTAAAGTTCTGTGACCTGTCCAATGTTTTTCCCAAGATTTTAGGGAGAGGGTCTTGATTTGTTCACAGGGTGACTGGCCCGCCCATATTTTATGTAAGTGGCCAGCAAGTGACAATTTCCTGTGGCGTCCTTGACACGCCTTTCTCATTTTCCTTACATTTTGTTTTCTTATACAGCATTTTTTTTTCTTTTTTCTTTTCCCACTTTCTTTGCGCATATGCTTCCATTTTACTAAGTTTGTCCACATTTCTTTTAATGTACGTCAGGCTGCTGATGACCTCGATTTTGAATGCCCGTAAGCCCCCCCCCCCCCCCCCCCCCCACACACACACACACACACACACACACACACACAGTCTCTCTCTCTCTCTCTCTCTCTCTCTCTCTCTCTCTCTCTCTCTTTGTTGAAATCTACAAACAGACAAAAGGTATCATGATTGTGCTGCCAGTTCTTATCTAATATTTGTCGTAGTGTGAATATTTGGTTGATGGTTGATTTACCTTTTCTGAACTCTGCTTGTCTTCTGTGTAATATTTCCTCAATGTATGGGTTGAGCCTGTTCAGTATAATTCTTGATAATACTTTATAGCATGTGCATAGGAGAGATACCCCTCTCTAGTTCTGTGTCAGCATTTTGTATCCTTTCTTGTATTGGGACATACAGCACCAGCGTTCCATTCCTCCGGCATTACTTTTTTCTCCATACCTCTTTTATCAGTATGCCTAACCATTCATGTATCTTCTCTCCCCCTTCTTTGTAGGGGTCTGCTGATATCATGTCTATGCAAGGGGCTTCATATTTTTTAGTCTATTGTTTCCTTCACTTCCATCAGAATTGATTCTTCGACTAATGGTTGTACGTTCTGATTGTTTTCTGCCTTGTTTTCTTTGTTGTAGGTATGTACCGGGTTGTTCAGCAGTTCTTCAAAATATTTTGTCCAATTCTCTAAATTTCCTTCATTCGTAGTGATAAGTTTTCCATTCTCGTCCTTCATTATCACAGACTCAGCACTATACTCTTTTTCTATAGCTATTCATTGACCTGTAAAACTGTTTACTATTGTTCTGGTTATAGTCCTCCTCAGCCTTCTTTATTTGTTTATATATGAATGCACTTTTCTCTCGCCTTATTATCGTCTTCATTTCTCTCTTGGCTTTCCTGTATGATGCTTGGTTTTCATTGGTGTCATTGTTCATCATTGTCTGTCTGGCTCTCTTGTCCTATACTGCTTTTGTACATGTTTAAGTGAACCATGATTTGCACTTTCTATTGCTATTATCATCATCTCATTGTACTTCATGCACTGTTTACCTCGTAACTGTTGTCATCTTCTTCCATTTTCTGTTGATATCTTCATCTTATTTTCTATTGTTGTCATTCTCTAATTCAGCGAATCTATTTTTAAACTTAATCTTAAACTGTCTATTCACCATCACCTCTTTTAGCCTACTCACATCTACTCTTTCAGTTCTTTTACCACTGTTGTTCTTAATTGGTGGTTTTGGTAATGATTGTTTCGTCTTTATAAGCATAAGAGAATTGTCTCAGCCTATGTCAGCCCCTCTCATTGTCCCAACATCTGTTATTGCCTTATTATGTTTTTCTCTATCAAAACATGGTCTATTTGGTTCCTAGTTAATCTATGTGATGAGCCCCACATTGCTTTATGTATGTCTTTATGGGAGAATGATGTATTTGCTATTTTCATGTTTCTAGCTGTGACGAAGTTGATAAGCCTTATACCATTATCATTTGATTCAGTGTGAAGGCTGAACATGACTATATGTGGTTGCCATTGCTGTTCTTGTCCTATTTTGGCATTTGCCTCCCAGCACAATTTTGATGTACTGTGGTGATCTGGAGTACATCTGGTCTAAGGTGTTTTAGAATTCGTCTTTTATGTCTTCCTCCTAGTTCTCACTGGGCGCATGGATACTTACTAATGAGATATTTCTATATTTGCCTTTGATTCTGATGTAGCATATTCTTTCATTGACATTTTCTGGTGTCATCACATTGCCCATTATTTTATTATGAACTGCAAATCCTGTCCCAAATACATGGTGACCATGCTTGTTTCTGTTGTATACGATCATGTAGTTTTTCTCTCTGTGCATACCTTGTCCAGGCCACCTTATCTCCTGCAGGGCTGGGATATCCATCTTGTACTCTGTTAGTCCTTCATCAAGTATCTTTGTGTGTCCTGCAGCGTACAGTGTTTTTACTTTCCATGTACTTGTTTGTAGTCCTTTATTCATAAGCTTGGGTCACTTCCCATTAGATCCATTCCAATCCAAGGCTGGGTGTGAGTGTATAGAAACCTTTCAGTTTTTTTTTTTTTTTTTCAATGTTGGATGGTTAGCCCAATGATTAACCCTCCCACTTTATCCGGGTTTGGGACTGTCTGGGAGGCTAGTTTTCTTCCAGGTGTGGTTAAATATATGTATTGCATCAGCTAATTGAGGTTATAGTCTCATCCACATCAAGATGAGGAAATTAGCAGTCATTTTTTCTGTGAAAGTCTGTTCTGAAAGCAGGAGCTCGCCACCAAACAGAGTTTTAACAAATTAATTTTCTATTAATACTTTCCCATCATTGTAGTGGCCATACTCGCCAACATCAACAGCTAATAAGGCTGTGGAAGGAAAACCTATGTAATTATAAAGTGTTGACAAAAACTGAGTAGGAGCTTTAACTCTGATGCACTTTCTGTCTAAGCGTCCAATATAGTTTGGTAGATTAAATGGTTCCCAGTCATCATTCCAAGTTGTTGTGCCCATTATCATCATGAACCAAGCTTCTCAATTTTGGACGGTTACCAGCTTCTCTTAGGGCCTGCTAAAAACATAGACCAGAGATCATCGTGATTTGTTAAATCCATCTGTTTGCTGCTCTTTAGTCTTTCGCCCTTAACCTGCTCTTTGATTATGTTTTTCCAGGTTTCTCCATTCTTCTCACAATAGGGCCAAAGAACAGGAGAATTTTATGGTTGACATGAGGAGACACATGGAGATACCGAGTTGCTCAATAATGGACATTTTTGTTCTTCTTTCAGCCCAATTTAGACACAGCATTCTGGGCCGGCACCAAAACTTGAATGCATCAATGTGCTGTTTGTCTCTGGCGTTAAGGGTCCGTCTCTTGCAACCATAAAAGAAGACTGAAGACACGTGTGTTTCAACAAGCTGGACCTTTTTGGTTTTCGTTATTGCTCTGTCCTGCCGGATCTTGGTGAGCTCTTCATAGCCACGGGAAGTTGTGAAGATGAGATAACACGACGGATAATGTGATTCGCCATCTTATCTCATCTTCACAACTTCTCATGTCACAGATAGTTGATCCAAGATAGGTGAAAGAATGCACGACCTCCAGTTCCTTTACCCGACCTGTGCATTGAACCTTACTCCTCGATAAATTGACATGAGTTTGGACTTGCTGAGATGGAGGTCCAGTCCATATGCTAGATTAATGTCTTACTTAAGTTAATAACTCAGCAAGATTATCTTTTCTGCTGGCTGAAAGGATGGTGTCATCAGCAAATTGGAAGCTGTTAATAGTTCTGCCACCAATAGAAATGCCTTGAGTCCGACCATTAAGGGCGTTCCTAATGCATTGATGTTTTACAGTTGGGGATAGAGAAAAACACTGTCACACATTTTGGAACACTGAAGAAATCACACACCAGCACTTGTCTTGACAATAGACTTCTGATCAGTTTGGTGGGACACTGAACTCTGCAAGCACCTGCCACAGCATTTCCCAGACAACACAGTCAAATGCTTTCCTATAGTCAGGGAAGCAGAGGAAGACAGACACGCAGAACTCTCACAATTTCTTGATTATTTGTCATATGTTGAAAATCTATTCATGAGTTTCTTTTCATTTAGCAGAACCTGCTAAATTTATGGTTCAAGATGGGGAGCAAAATTTTGTTTACATGGGGTAAGAGAACAATGGTTCAGTAGTGGGAGCATCTCCTGATCGATCTTTTGTAGGGGGACAAAGAGTGACATCAACCAGTCATCTGGCTGTCACCCAGTTTCCCATATTGTTCACACTGAATGCAGTACACCAACACCTTACTGCTGCATTTCCTTGACCACCACACCAGACACACTTTCTAGACCAGGGATTTATAGTTCTTCAGATGTTGTATTGCATTCTCTATTTTGCTATGTAAGATTGTAGGTCTCAGTGTAAGTTGCTCAACTGCTTCACTTTCCATACTGTTGTTAATCTCAGAAAACAACTTTTCACAGTATTGCTTCCACCTTGCAACAGCATCTTCTTTGCCTCTGATATGGTTGCTATACTCTTTGTCTATCACCCACATGTGAGGATTAAATTCAACAGTGATCTTTGTGAGATTTTTTGAAGAGATCATGTATTTGATTGCGATTGATACCATCAACGAAGTGTGATCTGTCCTTTCTGCAATTCTTTGTGTTTCTCTACACAGGTTCTTCTATCTGTCTTGATCAGGTTCTTCTATCTGTCTTGATCTTGAAAGGTGTCGATACCAGTTTCCTTCAGATTACTCCTCTCTTCAAGTAGTTGCAGTGTGGGCTGTGATTTCCAAAGATGTTTTGCACTCTTTGGTCATTCTGATGTTGGAAGTGATGAGGAAATGGTCTTCATTAGTCCTATGTTTGTGATGCTGGTGCATCTTTATCAAGAATGATGATGTGTAGTTTTAGTCTTACAAACTCACAAAATTCCCAGAGAGCTTCCCTGTTAGTGAGTATTAGTTGCCTTGCTCCAATTTTCATGATGGATTTGAGCTTAATTCGCATTTTCCTGGGTAACAGATAGTGTTCTCTTCCACATTTAGCTCCAGGAAAGTTCTTATAATTAAAGACTGAAGTCTTTCAATGTCTTCACAGTAGGATGAAGTCAGTCTCATTTATAAACCTATCTCCAGGTGATATCGAAGTGTACGGTTGTCTTGGGTGATGTTGGAACCTAGTGTTACAGTCAGGCAAGTTGTTACTCACACGGAAATCAAGTAAGTATCTGCCTTGGTCATTTCTGTCACTTATGTCATGTCAAACCACAGATTGTGTATCTTCAATTTTAGCATTGAAGTGCTGTTAAATTATTA
This sequence comes from Schistocerca americana, assembly GCF_021461395.2. Lineage (NCBI taxonomy): Eukaryota > Metazoa > Arthropoda > Insecta > Orthoptera > Acrididae > Schistocerca > Schistocerca americana. Next base: position 91,359,671 of record NC_060126.1, on the reverse strand, counting down.
GCTTTTCTTTGTTAGGGATCTTGCTAAAGAATTGCTCCAGTTGTTCTTAGAACAAGTCTATCACCTCATGTCATACTGCAGAAGCAGGGGCATAGCTGTGGACAGTGTGGAATTTAGGTGGAGAAGCATTCAGTTTGATGTTTTTTTTAGTGTCACAATGTTGATGAACAGGCTTATCGGCTTTGCCGATTTTCCGTGTATTGGTGGTGTTTGTGTTCAGGTGGGGCACCATTTATTCACTTTGGGGGTCAGGATTGTGATTTTGTTGAACTTAAAAGTTCAACAATCCGCCGCCCTTGGTGGGGTACTGTGCCTTGCAAGAAGGCTTGGTGTTTGTTGGTCCTTTCTTCTTGGTCCATGGTGTTGCTGCGGATGATGTGTCGCTTTCTTCTTCGTCCACGTTGGTTCTGCGGCTGCTTTGCCGCTAGGTTGTCTCTTGCTATACAATCTATTTGGTTTGGTCTAAGGTGGTTTGATTTATGTTTTGGCTTGGAGTTGAGGGTGTATATCCTGACTTAATCTGTGGGATCCTCTGTGATGGAGCATGGCACTCTCTGCTTGTGCCAGGTTTTTGGTCTTTGGGTGCCTACGTCTGTTTGGTGTTGGCAGCTGTTTCTAATGTTGTCTATTTTTTGGAACTTTCTAGTTGCCTGTTTCTTAATCGTTTGATTGAGTGTGTCCATCTCCAGTTGTTCATGTAGTTCGGTGATTCTGGTCCAATAGGGTGCTCTTAGAATCCACCTTAGCACCTTGTTCTGTACCACCTGCAGTTCATGTTTCCTTGTTTGGCAAGCCACTGCACATGATGAGCAACCATATGTCATTGTGGGCAGCACCGTTGCCTTGTACAGTGTTCGTTTAGTTTCTATTTTCATGTTTTTGCTTTTGAAGAGAGGGTAAAGGGCCTTGGCTAGGTTCAGGGCTTTTGTTTTCTTTTCTCTGATGTGATGGTGGTATAACAGCTTTCTGTCTAGCGTCACGCCGAGGTACTTGACCTCATCCCTCCTGGGCGTTGAGCCACAGTTGGTTTTGCAGGACTGGTTGCTTTCGGGTGAAGTAGATGACGGTTGTTTTTCAGTTATTGAGCTGAAGTTTGTTTGATCTGCACCAGTTTTCCACGCGGTTTAGCTCCCGTTGGAATCTGCCAATGGATACATGCTTCCGATGTTCACTGGTGTAGAACGCCGTGTCATCAGCGAATTGGGCGATGTGGACCCCTGCCTCCAAGAGAATGTCGTTGACGTAGATGTTGAATAAAGTTGGCGAGAGGACAGACCCTTGGAGGATGCCTGCTTTCAGCTGGTGACGAGAGGAACGTTTGCCATCCATTTTGACCACAAAATGCCTATCGTTTAAATAGCTGTTAAGTAGCTTGGCATAGAAGTTTGGGATAGATGTTTGTTGTAAGATCTTCCAGATTAAGTTGTCATGCCACACCTTGTCGAAGGCTTTTTCCCAGTCTAAGAACACGGCTGCGGTTGACTTCTGTAGGTTCATGTTTGCTGCAGTGTGTTCAGTGACACGGAGCACTTGGAGTTCTGCTGACACTTTCTTTTGGAATCCGAATTGCTCGGCTCTTAGTGTATTATTATCTGTCAAGGATGGTTGTAGGCGCTGTAGTATAATCCTCTCGAACAGCTTTCCCATGGTCTGTAGTAAGCTGATTGGTCTATTGTTTGAGGGGATTTTTCGATCTTTGCCAGCTTTTGGAATGGTTATTAACTTTGCTGTTTTCCATGAGGAGGGAAAATACAACAGTTGCATGCACTTTTTGAATATCCTGGTCAGGAGCACTATTGGTTTGCGTGGAAGATTCTTCAAGTGCATATGCGTTATTTTGTCGAGACCAGGTGCAGAACCTCCCTTTCTCTTTTGTATTTCCCTTCTGATCTCAGTTGGGGTGGTTAGCTGCGGTGCTGCGGTGGGTGGTGTACTCCTCAATGTTTCGATGGTCTGTTGTATTCTGTCTTCTAGATCCTAGTCTTCACGTGCCTGTACGTCATGGGATGGGAGGGTGTTTGGCACTTCAAGGGTGTCAGCAAGTAATTCAGCCTTCGACAAGGCGTCGTAGATTGTGCCCTGATTACCTGTCAAGGCCCTTTTGGGTGGTTGGGTTGCTCTTATGCTCTTTACTATTTTCCATTCGTCGGTGGTTTGTAGGTTGAAAGACTCTATTTTTGTCCACCCGTACTTCCGCACGCCACTCCATTAGCCGTTTGTTTAGTTCGCGCGTTAGTCTGTTTGCTGCGGTACAATCTCGTGGGTCACGAGTTTGTTGCCAGCGCCTTTTGGCTTTGTTTTTGATGTGACAGAGATCACGGAGGAGGGGTGGGAGTTCAAACTCGTTACTGGGTTGATTTGTTATGATCGTTGTCTGCTGCGAAACTTTTTGGGTCTGTGAGGCTAGGTTTTCGATTGCTAAGTCAATCTCGTCCGTTGTTCTGAGCTGGGCATCTGGGCGGATGGTCGCCGTTAGAGAAGTCCGGTATAAGTCCCAGTCAGTTTTGAACATTTGGTGCTGTGGTGGCAGTGGTGGCATGAGCCTGTGGAAGTTTACCAACACAGGCTTGTGGTCAGAGGATTGGTCGTCTTGGACATCCAAGTGGATGTTGTCTGCTATCCCCTTGGTCACAACGATATACAAGACGTCAGGCCTCTGTAATGGCAACAGCGGGACGTGGGTGGGGTCGTCAGGGCCCCTGACTGTTATCTGGAGTGTTTCTTCTAGTCCTACTAATTTGTTGCCTTTAGGGTTTGCTACTGGGGAGTTCCAGAAGGGATGTTTTGCATTTAAACATCCTCAGGGGGTTGCAACTGTGCTGTGGCCCCCCGGGTGCCACAGTGGGCATGTACTAGGCACAGTGAGCTACCTATGAGCACAGAACAGGGAGTCCTTAATTGATGAAAACAAATTTCTGTAAATCTCAACTTCAAAAACCAGTGCAGATGATATGATTGCAACATATTGACATTGTAAATCATCAAGAGACAAAGTGAGAGAATGGCAACATATACCTAAATGGATTTTTTTCAGTGGATACTTAATTATGGAAAGCATTAATCAAATTCTGCCTGAGTTGTTGGACAAAATTGATTTTGTGTGATGTTCTTCAACTTATTCATTTTTGGTTGCTCTGTAACATGACTTTGTACATGGACTCAACACAGACTAGATAGACTAAACTGGACTCAGACTGGGCATCTCCTGGTATATATACATAGCCTCCAGCAATAAAAATTTTAAATGGTATTTGAATACCGGTATATTTAGAGTTATAATTAAAAGTTATGAATATTCTAAGTAGGCTACAGAATTTGTTTATTTTTTACAAATTGTAGTAACATGCTGGACAGTATCACAATTTTGGCAAATATTTGTAGTACAAGTTTTATTGAAATAGCTTCTGTAAACAGTCACACAAAAGCTATTCTGAATTACATTTCAACTGCTTAATAACTTTTTGTACCAATGTGTTAATGATTTTTTGTACTAACATGTTAACTGAATCTTGAAAAATTTGTAACTTGGTTAGATATTTAGGTAATACTTTGTACATTTTTCTAAGCTGCTTGTAAAATGTTATTTTTTATAGAATGTTGCAAATAGTAATAATTTCTTTTATAAAATGTGTTGTCTGACAAAAATGTGGAGCACATAGAAGGCATGGTCAGATGTTAATATATCTTAATGTACACATACATGTATGTAAAGAGAGTTATTTCTGTGACAGAACAACCAGCTCGGTGCCTTAGTGTATTTCAAATTTAGTGTTGTTATCAGGCCTGGTGTGTTATATAATGGACATCATCATCATTTGACATTGGATGCTCACTGTGAAGGACACAGATGCCACATCTTCGTGTGAGACAGTGTTATCAGCACCTGACAAGAGTTTTAAACGGACCTCTTGGCTGTATCCATTTGGCAGGCTGATAGAATTGTGCAGTATCCAGGTTTGTGGGGCACTCGAACTTTACAGTGGACAGATGTCGGACTGCGGGGGAACGTGAGGGCAGGCATACTCGTTAGAGGTTCCAGTCGACCGTGCCTGACCGCAGCAGGGGAAGATTGCTGTACTGTGAACGAAGCACATCGCAACCTCTTCACAACGGCATCTACCATCCCAGAACAAGTTATGGACTTCCTACAACATTCTGTGCTGTCCTGTACTATTGGTTGGAGATTGGCAACAGCTATAGTAGGAAATTACTGTCCAGTGTGGAGGCAGCTCTTAACACCACAATACAGATGGCTGTGTTCGGAATGGTGCACTGACTGGGAAGGATGAACTGCCGATGACTGGCACCGTGTAGTGTTAAACATTGAACTGCAGTTCTGTACTATCTCGGATGACCATTGTTGTAGTCTCTCGTGGTGACCTGGGTCGGGTCACATCCTTCCAATGTATTGGAGAGGTACAGTGTTGTTACTTGTGACATAATCATGTGGGAAACCATTGTATATAAATTCAAGTCAAGGCTGGTAGTGATGGAGAGAACTTTTATGGCACATCACAGACAGCAGACATTCATGTGTGTTACTTTTTGTGCAACAGTATCGTGGTGCCGTTTTTCAGCAAGACAGTGTTCATCAACAGATGGTACGTGTTTCTATGAACTGCTTCGATGACGTTTGGGTGCTCCCGTGGCGAGCGAGATCCTCAGTTTTGTCCCTGATAGAACGTGTGTGTGGGACCAACTTGGATGTCAAAGCAACCAAAGTGCCAGTATCCATGAGACCAAGAACCAGTTACAGGAGTGGTGGACCAGCTCGCCTCGAGAGGATACAACAGCTTTATGATGACATTCCCAAGGCGGTGCACACATGCAGGCTACAGGCGGTGCAACATAATGGTGATAAGTGACTGTGTTGGGTCGATACTGCCAAGTTCATCGTAAACGTGAATCAGTTTTGTAATCACAGAAGTATCATCACCTACCCTCTTAACTCATGAAGCATAATTTCATTTCCTCCTGTCTGTCAGGGTGCTCCATTTTTTGTCAGGCAGTCTAATAATATTGTGCCATCCAACAGAATTATTAACAAGTTCACAGTAATGACAAATGCCTTCTGTCTGTCTGTCTGTCTGTCTGTCTGTCTGTCTATCACGTACTTCATTAGAAAATGTTGATCAAATAGTAAACAAGTGTGACACATTACATTCATTTGGTAATTTTACTTACTGTCACGTCCAAGAGAGCAACTTTGTTCGTCACTTTGTGTTTAATATTATCCACATGTTTAGTTAATTTAGTGAAGAATCTGTTTGATTTATATTTATGTAAAGATAGCATTGAAGGACTGTTAAGACTGCATGTCTGCTTGAAGAAACTACTTACAAGGAAGTGTGTTCTGTGATCAGATTTGAACTTACAGACAATGTGAAACCATCAGAAATATTCTCTCTGTTGAACAAACAATGTTTTGGTAGTTGCATGAACTGTGCAAGTTTTAATAGGTGGGTGTAATGGTTTAAGGACAGCAACAAAATTGAAAAAAAATGAGTACCATGCAGGATGGTTGGAAGCAGTATCTACTTTGGCAGTCCAAATTCATATTTATTCATTGATCCAAGAAGAATGACAACTTACAGTCCAAACTAATTGCTGATAAATGTCTAGTAAGTGTGAATAAACTCATTATATCATTCGGAACAAATGAAACTACCGTAAGACTTGTGCAAGAGGCATTCCCAGAGAGGTTATCATTCATCACACGCAACAGAGATATTGTATTTGCACTGTGATGAAATGTTATTTAAGTTGTAAAGGTGACCCACCAGTGGACAAAATTTTAACCTGTGATGTAACACATTTTGAACCAGAGTTCAGTGTAAAAGGATGCACTGGAAACACCCTGAATCAACTGTCCATAAGAAATTCAACACACATCCATCTGTTGGTAATGTCATGCTGCCGGCCGGAGTGGCCGAGCGGTTCTAGGCGCTTCAGTCTGGAACCGCGCGACCGCTACGGTCGCAGGTTCGAATCCTGCCTCGGGCATGGATGTGTGTGATGTCCTTAGGTTAGCTAGGTTTAAGTAGTTCTAAGTTCTAGGGGACTGATGACCTCGAATGTTAAGTCCCATAGTGCTCAGAGCCATTTTTGTCATGCTACCCATCTTTCGGACTGACTGAGGACCGATTTTGTTATTTGACACAGGAACAATGCACTGTCAACAACATGTATCAACCAGGCATGACTGAGAACAGTCAAACCTCACAAGTAGAGGAAATTTTTGGGATGGCAGATAACAGGCATGCTGCTTCAAGACAACTTTGGACTTCAGCTATGCCCGAAACTGTTGGCAAAGTGGATTGAAAACCCCTTCCTCATCATCTATACAGCCCTGACCTAGCCGCTTTGGATTTATATCTGTTTGATCCCATGACAGAAGCTCTGCATGGTGTAGAGCTCAACAGCAATGAAAAGATAAATAAATCAAGATAACAGCAAACAGTTCTTCACTGAGGTTGTATGGAAACTTCTAAGAGGAATGGACAAGCACTTGAAAGCTGATGTTGAACAACAGACAAAAATATATTGACTTATTAAGCCATGTTTTTCTCTTTAGCTACTTGTTAGTTCAATTATTAAATGACCTTCACGTATTCATTTTCGTTGATAAAACAGCAACATTGTTTTCTCACCACGTATTGAATATCATCCACATAATTAAAGTATGTAAATATCTTTTGAGAGTGGCTGTTACTAGCTTCACATATTTGTCTTGATCTCCAATATTGCTCCTATATTTATTTCCACTGATACAAGAGCAATGAAGTTTGTCTCGCGATGTATTTATTATCATGAACATAACTAGTAAATGTAAGTAAATATCTTGTTGTGACATCTTTCCTCTTGTCATTGTAGTTACTATATTTACTTCAACTAATAAAAAAAGAGCAGCAATGTCTGTCTTGGCATGCATTTATTATTATCAAATAAATATCTTGTTGTGAGAGTGACTGTGATAGTCCCTCAGCAAGTCCCTCAGCATTTCAGTCTATCCTTGGTATAGTTATTATATTACTGTTGATACAAGAGGAACAGCATTTGTTTTGTTATGTATTTATTATTATCAGCATAATTAGTTGATTTAAATAAATGTCTTGTTGCAAGAGTTTCCTCTTACACCAGTATAGATACTATATTTCTTAGCTGATATAAGAGCAACAGCGTTTGTCTCGCTATGTATTTAGTGTAATCCATACAATTAGTTAATGTAAATAAATACTTTGTTGCGAGAGTGAGAGTGTTAGTCACTCAGAATTTCACTCTACGTTGTCAGTGTAGTTACTATATTTATTTTCACTAATACGAGAGCAACAATGTTTGTCTTACTATGTATTTACTATTTTCCACATACTTAGTTAATGTAAGTAAATGTCTTGTTGTGAGAATGACTGTCAATCTCTGTCTTAGTTTTTGTTGCCAGTATATTTACTATAGCTCTTACAATAACAACAAGAAGTGTTGCTATATATAGTAAAGTGTTATATATCTGACCACATTGATAAAAATTGAGTTTCCCAGTCTAGTCTAGTCTAGTCATTATGAAGTCTCAACTGTGCGATGGAGTTGAATGGCTGTTTGTGTTAGATGGAAGTCTTTCTATCCTGAAACAAGTTGCTGAAATCAGGTTTGATAAGGTGAATGTGGTCTTCTTTTATCACTGATTCTTCCAGGATTTCTAATCATCTTGTTGATAGGGCTGGGGGATCAGTAATTTTCAGGTGGCTTGAAAGTCTTTTGAGAGCTCTGTTTCGGTTCTGTTGTAGCAGCCAAGTGGCATGCCATGCAGGTAGTTGACATTTTGGTTTGCCTTGAAAATTTTTGCACCTAGTGAACTAGTAATTGGTGCACATACAAAGGGATTTGGCTTTTGCTAGTGCAATTTTGTGTGTTGTGCTCAAAGCTGAAGTATTTAGCACATTGGATGAGTTTCTGTGTGTAGCCTTATAAATAATTGTGTGCTATAGTGGTGGTGGTCTTCTTTGGAGTGGGTGATGACATCTATTTCCATAATTGGGTGACCTTTCTGTCATGCTGAAAGGACTTGTGTTCTTCTGACAGTGACTCCTAACACATCATATAGTTGGTGACTCTTAACACCTCATTCACACTATACATTTGGTTGATTGTTCTGATGCATATAGAGGATGTGCTTGGGTGGGGGGTGTGATGGTGTGATTCCTCCCCCACCACCCCCACCCCACCACCCCAACTATGACAGAGGCCTAAGTTCCAGTTCTAAGTTTGGAATGTGGGCTGAGTTGCCTGAATGGTTAGTTTTAAACAACCAGACCTTTCTCATGTTTTAATAGGTGGAGGTTTTCAATGTGGAGTTCCAGCTGGCAACTGAGTTACTTGAATTGGCCATGATGTTTACACTGTTCATGCCTTTGTGGCTGCTTTCAGTGCTGTATGTGAAAATGTCTCTTAACCCTCAATGAGAACTTCTTGTGGCTTATGTTACGTGACGAATTGCATATCTTCGAGCCTCTGATTCTTTGCGGAACTGCTGACCCTGTAGCCCCAGTATACATCTCCGTGGTGAAGACGACAGACAAAGTGCCAACTGAGCTTGGAAAAGGGTGGGTGGAACCTTGTGCACCAGGTAGTGGTGTAACAGTGAGCACCTCATTTGGCATCTCCACAGCAATTAATGAGAAAGTGCTCTGACAGACACCAGCATAATTCAATGGGTCAGTGGAGAAAGGAACTGTGACACTTCTTCTTACTTTTCAGGAGAGACAAGAAACTGTCTTACTGTTAAACTATTTGACCGATTGCCTTGAAAGTTCTGACATTTGTTGCACACTAATCGTAAATACTGTGAATGAAAATAATTTTCATGTATTCTAAAACGGATCTTCTGAAAAAAATAATTGAAAATTTATAACATAGTGCCTTCCTCTGGTCAACAAGGGAATTTAGCACTTTTTGTGAGTATAACAAATTCAAAATTACACATTGCTGGTCTAAAACTCAAATTTATTGATTCTTCTTCTTCTGCTACTTATCCATTAATGGATGTTGGCGACCACATCTGCTTTATATTGTCTACCCAGGACGTTCTTCTTCACCCTTGTCTTTTTTCCTTCAGTCTTCCTTCTATTATTAATTGCAGAATCATATATTTGGTGATCCATACTGTATGCCCCAAGTATGCAGTTCTTCTTCTTTTAAGCATTGTCAACATTTCTAGCTGATTTTTCATTTGTTCCAGTACTTCAGTGTTGGTTATTCTTGCAGTCCACGGTCTTTTGAGTATTCTGCAATAAGTCCACAATTTCAAAGGCCTGTAACTTCTTCGTTGTTGTCATATTTAGCGTCAATCCTTCAGAGCCATATAGAAACACAGACCAAATGTAGAATTTTACAAATCAGATTCAAAGGTTTAGGTCTGGGTCTGTGCTTCTAAGAATATTCTTAAATTTTATGAAGACATTTTGGGCATTCTCTACGCAACATTTTATTTCAAAGTTAATGTTAATATTCAGACCTAGAGTATTGCTGTAATCTCCTACTATGTTGAAGAGTTGTTGAAGGTCATCTAAATTATCGGCTATCAAAACCGTGCCATCAGCATAGCCAATGTTGTTGATATACACTCTTGTTAACCTTTATGCCATTTTCTACATCATCAAGTGCCTCCTGAGAAATACTCTGAGTCTAAGGTAAATAACAGGGGTGATAGTATGCATCCTTTTCGGACTCCTCTACGTATATTGACCAAATCTGTGACCTCATTATCAAATTTAACCTGTGCTGTCTGATTCCAATATAAATTCTTTATACAGGCTGTGGCTAAGCCGTGTCTCCACAATATCCTTTCTTTCGGGAGTGCTAGTTCTGCAAGGTTCGCAGGAGAGATTCTGTTAAGTTTGGAAGGTAGGAGACGAGGTACTGGCAGAAGTGAATCTGTGAAGACGGGGCGTGCTTGGGTAACTCAGATGGTAGAGCACTTGCCCGCGAAAGGCAGAGGTCCCGAGTTCGAGTCTCGGTCTGGCATACAGTTTTAATCTGCCAGGAAGTTTCATTACATACATAGTAAAACAGTGCAAATAATTCTTAGTGATTTAGTGGGGATCATAGCAGCAATGTCTACACAATACATAAGCTTTCCTTCTCGAGCAGAATTTCAGTGTTACGGCACAATGATGATCTATCAAAAGTGTGTGATTTTGATACAATTTGTCACGGTTAAATATCAAATAACAACATTCGTGGATATGGATTTCAGACAGTGTGTACCTATATGGAGAGAAGGCTAGCATGTTGAAGCCTCAGCCTGATAACATAATGTTGTGATCTGTGAAGAGCGAGGTAGCAGGTTCACATCCATCTCCTTCCCAACGTTAGTTTCTGTTTTCTAAAAGATTCTGGGTCTTCCTTTTTAAACCAGTAGAAGTACTACATTCAGTAGTTGTTACTTATTATAAGTAATGTATTTGTTGCAATTCTTGTTGCAAAGGCCAACGTCTGGAATGTTACCCCAGTGGCCAGAAGTCATATCGTAACTGTCAGTCAGTGTCAGAAAGTGAATAAAAGTTACACATTCAAAGTTTTTGTTACTTTGAAACTTTGTGTATAATATATATATTTACACTTGTCTCTTGGTTTTATGGACTGCCTCACGTTTGTATTTGTCGGAAAATGTCTTTTTGAGTGATAAGCAGCTTCGGAAAAATCTCCTGTTACATGCGAATGAATGCATCTATAATTGGCACTTTCCTTTGTAGCACAGAGTTAACTGTGGTCAAATTCCCAGTTAGCTGAACACATTTTGCTAACTGGTGTTTAAAGTTGGTGCACTGCAGGGACACCGTAACGGCAATTAAGCTTTAACAATTATCAAAGGGGCATTGATTATCTTGCTTTATAATCGATGTTGGTGCAGTCATCAAAGTCTGCTTGCTGCTGCTGCTGCTGCTGCTGCTGCTGCTGCTGCTGTTTCTGGCCGCTGCCGTGGCTGCGGGAGCAGATCACGAACCGGGAGTCGGCTCGCCATCCACTTAATTTTAGCCGTGCACAATGTGTAGTTTGCCAGGTGGCTATCATTGCGGAGGGTGCACTTGGCCAATGTTGCACAGCTCTTTGTGTGTGTGCTGGACAAGTGTGGCCTGGCGCACCTAACTCATTTGAGTAGTTGGTGGCATTGTTAGACACTATGGATGAGCTGATGGCATTGAACAAGACCTTTGGGCTTGGCTGTACAGTGTGTTTGCAGTGGGTGAAGTACTAGATTTGGTATAACTCTGTGGTTTTCTTCTCAGTGTGAAAAATGACTTCAAAAGATGTCCCTCGTATGTGTAGAAGCTTTTCTTTAATTTCATTATCTTTTTGTCGATCGACACTAATGCTGTCGTGTTTTCAATCCTCGTTATGATTATTCTTGGACCTGTCCGATGCATCTTTTCCAATTTTGAGTCCTAAACTGATTGTCGAACATAATCCTACTTCTCTGCATTTTGTACAGGTTGTTCCTCATTAAATAATGTTACCAAATTTCTCCAAACTTCAGTCTGTGCTTGATATCTGCTTAGGAAATTCATTTCAAGGATTCCTTCCACTATTAGATTCGGAATTATTAATACAACTATGTTGAAATGGTGTCCTTTGTACTCGAATTCAACTTGTGCCTGTTTCTTTACTTTCACGCTTTTATTTCCTACTGGCCCCCCTTACAATGATTTTCTGCAGTGGTAAAAATGGCCATTCTCTAGTTACGCTACACGCATGAAACACGTTTGCTCATAAAGCATTCGTTTGGCTTCCAGAATTGACAATAAATGGCACAATAATATTATTTGTAGTAATGCTAATGATTGGCTGTCTTATTCCATCTGGTATGTCACTTTCTTCTAGAAGCGCCTCTCTCATTTCACTGTAATCTACATAACAACTGTGGTGTTTGTGACAGCCGGAGTTGTGAGCAGTCAACTTCGATTTCCCCTACTATCATCTCAACTCTCGGCCTGACAGTCATTTGTGTCACTGTTCCTTCGGTTATTATTACTGTGCTGTTGTTGCCCATTACCCCTACTGTCTCGATTATACAGTTGATAATTATTGTTATGGCGCTGGGCGTTATGCCACGTACCTCCACTCCGGTTTCTTTGCATATCACCTCCACGATTAACGTTTTGTGAGATATCACTCCGTTCATTATTCTCATTGTTTCTATTCTGGCCGCCTTGTCTGTAACCATTAACATCCTGTAATTCCCTTGAAAGATGCAGAAACTCTGGTGTTTTCCATACCTCTGCCAGCAATCACTATATCCCTTCTTAGCGTGCCCGGAAGCTTTGCCAGACAAATTCTTACGAGCTCTGACACCTCACATGGAGCATGTAAATACCGATTCCTTCTCAACATTTCACTAAAATAACATGCTGGATCTTTGTCATTTCTGTTTGGCATCGTGAGAATGCTCAATTTAACTGTGTTTTGGATCGTACTTGACCAGTATTCTTACAAGAAACATCTGCAGAAATTGTTAAACGTTTCACACTTACACATTTGTTCCTACATTTTTGCTGTCGCCTCCTCCCGCAAATAATTGCACACGAACTTCATTCTTAACCTATCCTCCCCATGAGATCGGTAGTGTGTCCCGAAATTGTTAAAGCCATAAGCTCGGGTGCTCCCATGTGTTAGGGTCAAGAAATACTGCGTAATTTTTCACTGTTACGAAGTGCTTCCTGCATTCTTCGTCCACAGTGTCAATTTGCTCTTTAGTAAATGTTTCCGCACCGTTTGGTGTCCTCCTTAAAAGACTTAGTCTCTCTCCTAATTCTTCCAGTTATCTAGCTTCTGTCCGATCAAACAGACCTCTTTCAGTATCAGTAGCTTCATAAAATCACCTAACTCTATCTGGTGTTACTTGACTACTAGTTTCCTCATTGCAGTTCATTTGAATTTTCTCAAATACCTCTCGATTATGTTTGTTTATTACGGCTTGCGCCTCTTTGAACTTTAGCAGATTCTTTAGAGCATCACTTCTATGTTGACAGGTACTAACTATACTCTCACTACTATCCTGATTTTGTAACTCTGTTCTTTCCAACGTAGAAGTAAGTTCATCTACCCTCTTTGCTACACTTATTATTTCTGAATTACTCTGGATTTTATTCTGTTGTTCTTTAGCTATTTGCACTACAATATTTACTTTATTTATTTGTTCCTGACAGATCTCTGTAACTAGACTTTTCACCTGTTCTGGATTTGGAACAGCGACTTGACGATTCGTTACATTATTTTCTAAAGCATCTAGGCTGACCTCTACACTTGCTACCGTATTTCTAGTAGTTGTGCTGACTTCTTTTATCTCTTTATGAATTGTTTCTGCTGTTCCCATCCCTTCACTCATTACCAAATATATCCTATTACTGTTTCCATATTTGTTTCCGGACAGTCTAATCTTCCATTGACGGTATCTATTACATCATCTAAACACTTTGTTGTCATTCGCTTCTTTCATATCACACCTAATAGCAATTTGCTCTTCTCTTATGGTATCTAAAGTTTCTAATTTCTTACCCATTTCGTCGATTACACGCTGCATGTTATTCTGACCCTCATTTATTTTGTCTATTTTATCCTGACTTACTTTCTGACCTTTATTAATTTCATTCATCATATTCAACACCTTTGATAAATGGTCCAAGATGTTTGATTCTGAGAAACTCGAATCCTCTCTTCTCGTACCGTTTCCTATGCTACTACATGGTTGCACGACGTGATCCTTTTCGCCCGCATTTTCTCCGTGCTCGTCATTTGACGAAGCCGCTTTGCACCAACCGCCAACGCTACTCAGAGGGTCACTGCCCTCCGCGCCTCCGTAGCTGATTCCATCAGTGGCTGCCGCCTCATGGAATGTTGGTTGGCCGGCTGGTTCTCCCTCTTCCGAGCCGCTCCACAAGTTACCTTCACTAGCCCTTTGTACTGCTGCGCGCTCTCCTGGCTCTCCTAATAGTGAACGCGTCCATGCACAATCACGCACGACTCTATTCATGTCGTGCACTACTCTGTGTTTTTAATGAACTGGTTTTGACTCGTATTACTTTCGAAGGTGGTTAAATCCACGCCATTTATGTTCGCCATACTCTTTCTTTCTTTCTTTCTTTTTTTCTAGCTCTAGTAAGCATGCCATGTAAGAAAATTTAATTAGTAAGGATTATGTTCCCGTTAACGAATAAAATTTTTATAACGCCAAGATTTTTTAAATCTAATTTTATCTTCCTGCGTCACAGTATGACTCATTGAAAAATAACGAATTTACCTATCCTGGCAGGGTTACTTTATTATGCGGGGTCTCTTTTGAATAAGAATTGACGATGGAAGCATTATCTACACTTGCTGTGTGAACCCATAAAAAATTTTGAAAGTAAGAAAGAAATTTTTTTCATCGTGAGAGAATCTACGTCTCCACGAAACTGTAATAGCCAAAAGTTTGCGCAATGGATAATTATTTAGTCTATAAGTTCACCTGACTATAGCTGAACAAACTTAGGCAACCATATTCTTTATAACCCCCAACATAATAGAGCCGTCTCACTCCTCTTAGACATTGTTCATGCCATGTACTCTTTGTTCTCCATATAAGGAATATCTATTCCATTCTATCAATAATGCGGGTGCTCTAACATTGTTTGTTACAAGAACAGTAATTCATCTTGCTATCATTGGTAGAATTAGGCTTTTACTCATTCTCCCTACATTTCCACATCATTAGACAGTAATACGGGTGCCCTAATATTGATTGTAATGAGAAACACTAACTCATCTTATTTGAGTGTACAAAAGTTTTTATTCATTTCGCTATATTTTCACATAAACTTGACAGTAATTCACAATTGCAACTGAATTCTTTGGCTGTGACAAATGTTATGATTTCTAAAATTTAAATTAAACTACTTTGGTCTCACAATTCTCAACATCAGACACGAGGACAAGGTGAGGTGGTTTCCACAAGCGTAAACATTCGATCTATCCCATTTACTCACACATGCATTTTAGCTACTGAGACAAGCAATGAATATCTGTAATTGCAAAGTTTAGCATATATATCGTTACCTTCTCATCATTTCCAAATTGATTTTCATATCTAGCCTATTTTTTTATGATCACCCCTGGTTATTTACTTTCGCTCATGTGGTTGCTAAATTGCAACGATTCCCACTATTCAATTGGGATCTAGTTAAGACTTAAAAAAAAAAAAAAAAATGTATATAAATTGATTCGGTTAAGGAACCACAAAATTATCGTAGCTTAATGGATTCAATTGCTCTTCCCCTCCAAAATAGTAGAGTAGATCGGGGGAAGATGCCATACTTACTGTTGGGAGGGTCAAAGGGCGAGTTAGAATTGGAGATTTAGGATCAGCACTGAAATTTTGTTCACTGGTGAGATTTTTCTATGTAAAGGCCAGTTGGCGTTACGAAACCATTAGTAATTATATGCGTATTTAATTTTTTGAAGAACAGTGTTGTTTAGGCATCTCACCCCAGGCATTAGGGTGAGATGATACTTATATTGCAAGGAGATTTCAGCACTAGTTTTGTGATTTGTGATGAAACATAGCTACATAAGTAATTCAGAAAGCAAATTTATTACGTTTGAAAGAAATAGATACAAAACAAATGTTGTTGTTGTGGTCTTCAGTCCTGAGACTGGTTTGATGCAGCTCTCCATGCTACTCTATCCTGTGCAAGCTTCATCATCTCCCAGTACCTACTGCAACCTACATCCTTCTGAATCTGCTTAGTGTATTCATCTCTTGGTCTCCCTCTACGATTTTTACCCTCCACGGTGCCCTCCAATGCTAAATTTGTGATCCCTTGATGCCTCAAAACATGTCCTACCAACCGATCCCTTCTTCTAGTCAAGTTGTGCCACAAACTTCTCTTCTCCCCAATCCTATTCAGTACCTCCTGATTAGTTATGTGATCTACCTATTTAATCTTCAGCATTCTTCTGTAGCACCACATTTCAAAAGCTTCTATTCTCGTCTTGTCTAAACTATTTATCATCCATGTTTCACTTCCATACATGGCTACACTCCATACAAATACTTCCAGAAACGACTTCCTGACATTTAAATCAATACTAGATGTTAACAAATTTCTCTTCTTCAGAAGCTCTTTCCGTGCCATTGCCAGTCTACTTTTTATATCCTCTCTACTTCGACCATCATCAGTTATTTTGCTCCCCAAATAGCAAAACTCCTTTACTACTTTAATTGTCTCATTTCCTAATCTAATTCCCTCGGCATCACCCGATTTAATTAGACTACATTCCATTATCCTCGTTTTGCTTTTGTTGATGTTCATCTTATATCCTCCTTTCAAGACACTGTCCATTCCGTTCAACTGCTCTTCCAAGTCCGTTGCTGTCTCTGACAGAATTACTATGTCATCGGCGAACCTCAAAGTTTTTATTTCTTCTCCATGGATTTTAATTCCTACTCCGAATTTTTCTTTTGTTTCCTTCACTGCTTGCTCAATATACAGACTGAATAACATCCGGGATAGGCTATAACCCTGTCTCACTCCCTTCCCAACCACTGCTTCCCTTTCGTGCCCCTCGACTCTTGTAACTGCCATCTGGTTTCTGTACAAATTGTAAATAGTCTTTCGCTCCCTGTATTTTACCCCTGCCACCATCAGAA
This sequence comes from Schistocerca americana, assembly GCF_021461395.2. NCBI lineage: Eukaryota > Metazoa > Arthropoda > Insecta > Orthoptera > Acrididae > Schistocerca > Schistocerca americana. The sequence goes on along the minus strand of NC_060126.1, from coordinate 91,342,993 downwards.
TTTGAAAGAGAGTATTCCAGTCAACGTTGTCAAAAGCTTTCTCTAAGTCTACAAATGCTAGAAACCTAGGTTTGCCTTTCCTTAATCTTTCTTCTAAGATAAGTCGTAAGGTCAGTATTGCCTCACGTGTTCCAACATTTCTACGGAATCCGAACCGATCTTCCCAGAGGTCGGCTTCTACCAGTTTTTCCATTCGTCTGTAAAGAATTTGCATTAGTATTTTGCAGCGGTGGCTTATTAAACTGATAGTTCGGTAATTTTCACATCTGTCAACACCTGTTTTCTTTGGAATTGGAATTATTATATTCTTCTTGAAGTCTGAGGGTATTTCGCCTGTCTCATACATCTTGCTCACCAGATGGTAGAGTTTTGTCAGGACTGGCTCTCCCAAGGCCGTCAGTAATTCTAATGGAATGTTGTCTACTCCCGTGGCCTTGTTTCGACTCGGGTCTTTCAGTGCTCTGTCAAACTCTTCACGCAGTATCGTATCTCCAATTTCATCTTCATCTACATCCTCTTCCATTTCCATAATATTGTCCTCAAGTACATCACCCTTGTATAGACCCTCTATATACTCCTTCCACCTTTCTGCTTTCCCTTCTTTGCTTAGAACTGGGTTTCCATCTGAGCTCTTGATATTCATGCAAGTGGTTCTCTTTTCTCCAAAGGTCTCTTTAATTTTCCTGTGGGCAGTATCTATCTTACCCCTAGTGAGATTAGCCTCTACATCCTTACATTTGTCCTCTAGCCATCCCTGCTTAGCCATTTTGCACTTCCTGTCAATCTCATTTTTGAGACGTTTGTATTCCTTTTTGCCTGCTTCATTTACTGCATTTTTATATTTTCTCCTTTCATCAATTAAATTCAATTTTTCTTCTGTTACCCAAGGATTACTACTAGCCCTCGTCTTTTTACCTACTTGATCCTTTGCTGCCTTCATTACTTCATCCCTCATTCTTCTTCTACTGTATTTCTTTCCCCCATTCCTGTCAATTGTTCCCTTATGCTCTCCCTGAAACTCTGTACCACCTCTGGTTCTTTCAGTTTATCCAGGTCCCATCTCCTTAAATTCCCACCTTTTTGCAGTTTCTTCAGTTTTAATCTACAGTTCATAACCAATAGATTGTGGCCAGAGTCCACATCTGCTCCTGGAAATGTCTTACAATTTAAAACCTGGTTCCTAAATCTCTGTCTTACCATTATATAATCTATCTGATACCTTCTAGTATCTCCATGGTTCTTCCATGTATATAACCTTCTTTTATGATTCTTGAACCAAGTGTTAGCTATGATTAAGTTATGCTCTGTCCTCCCCCCCCCCCCCCCCCCCCACCCAAAAAATCCATATTCACCTACTACATTTCCTTCTCTTCCTTTTCCTACTATCAAATTCCAGTCAGCCATGACTATTAAATTTTCATCTCCCTTCACTGTCTGAATAATTTCTTTTATCTCATCATACATTTCATCAATTTCTTCGTCATCTGCAGAGCTAGTTGGCATATACTTGTACTACTGTAGTAGGCAAGGGCTTCGTGTCTATCTTGGCCACAATAATGCGTTCACTATGCTGTTTGTGGTAGCTCACCCGCACTCCTATTTTTTTTATTCATTATTAAACCTACTCCTGCAGTAACCCTATTTGATTTTGTATTTATAACTCTGTATTCACCTGACCAGAAGTCTTGTTCCTCCGGCCACCGCAGTTCACTAATTCCCACTATATCTAACTTTAACCTATCCATTTCCCTTTTTAAATTTTCTAACCTACCTGCCCGGTTAAGGGATCTGACATTACACGCTCCGATCCGTAGAACGCCAGTTTTCTTTCTCCTGATAACGACGTCCTCTTGAGTAGTCCCCGCACGGAGAACCGAATGGAATGCTTTACCCAAGAGGACGCCATCATTTAACCATACAGTAAAGCTGCATGCCCTCGGGAAAAATTATGGCTGTTGTCAAAACAAATATATAAATCCATTTAAGAATAAGCAAATGACAAGAAAGCATTCAAATGAAATCAGAATTCATTTGCACAGTTATTACACATGCTTTCTTCCTCTGCACAGGTTTCATGCAACCATTTGTTGCAAATGACACACTGAATCCAATCCCTCTTGGCACACGCAGCACAATAATAACTGTCATTTGCTGAGTTACTTGTTTTGCTAAACTTAGACTGACCTGGAGTTGATTTTTTGCTCCTCTGGAATTCTTTCCGGGTTGTATGGGTACAAGCCACAAGCTTCAAATGCAGATTCATTGGATGAAACTGTAGCTGTCTTCCAGGCTTCGCTGAGGAAGACTGGGAACTGTGCTCTAGGGACTTTACGTCCAGGATGACACAATGTCCAGTTTTACATTGTCTGATAAAAAGCTTGTTTTAGTGATTTGAAAACACACCTGTCAAGAGGCTGAAGGTAGTGTGTTGAATGCAGAGGTAAACAAATTATAATCACATCGTTTTCTGTTGCAAGATCAAGCATATCGGGATCAGTAGAATGTGAGGTGTGCCCATCGAGAAGCAGAACTAGTTTTCCTTGTTGTTTTCTGGGAATAGTGATCTTTCACCCAACTCATGAATATATCAGAGTTGACACACCTCGATCTCTCATTCATAAATACAATTGAACCACTTTGAAGTCCATCCTCCCATTCAGACTGCTTTCTTTTACCTTTTAAAATGAACGCTGGAGGAATGAAGTTGCCTTCAGCATTGTAGCAAGTGATTACCGGTATGGTTTCCCTTTTTCTTGGGAAGTTACTTGATACAAAGGAGAAGAACCTTTCTCTGTTATCACTTTGTCTGGCCCAGGGTTAATCTGAAACCCAGTTTCGTCCATGTTGTACAGGCGGCCAGGCTTATCCAGTAAAGAATTTGCTGTTAAGACATCCAGAACTAAGGAAAAATATGCTGCCAATAGCTTCTCTATTCATTCCCATAGCCCTGTCAATAGAGAGATTAGATTAGTACTTCTTCCATAGATCATGAATACGACACTTCGTAATAATGTGGGAAGTGTCAGGTTAATAAAAGGTGTCTATACAAGATATTACATTACACAAAATAGTACATGACACTTAATATTTTTAATTTTTTTGTGGGGGTTGGGGAAATTATCCACTTACTATATCCAAAAATTCATCTAATGAGTAGGAGGAGTTGCCATTAAGAAATTATTTTAATTTCCGTTTAAATGCTATATGGCTATCTGTCAGACTTTTGATGCTATTAGGTAAGTGACCAAAGACTTTTGTGGCAGCATAATTTCTCCTAGTGTTGTAGCCATGTACACTGCTATTACTTTCGAATTCTTTCGGATTGTTAATAACAAATTTCATAAGTGAGTATATATATTGTGAAGATCTCTAGCTCTTTAAGACCTTGTAGTTGCTTCATAGCTAGCTGTGGGTTGCGTTTCAGAAAGGACTGTAATACTGCTTCCTTTGTGGGCGCATGCCATGATTCCTTTCATCTTTCCTCACCGGACGTCGTTTCAGAGTTCTGTACGGGATCCCATATTTTTGGGAAGCTGTAAAACAATTCATTCCACCAGTCCTTAAAAGTTCCATCGCCATTTGTAGGGATTCTTCAGACCACTGACCCCTCTTTCATGTGGTAACATACGTTCTACCTGAGGGATAAGATTCGACATCTTACCACGAGAAAACAGTGGCGTCTCCCGAGGATCGGCGTGAGATGCCACTTACCGTGACTGGCACAACATGGCCGTTGTGTGGCAACTTAAACTACAAAGTATCTTCTACGCTCAACATGTGCAGCATTTGGCTCTACTGCATTATTCAGACACTCGTACGCTCTTGAAAATAGCTGTGGGGTATTAAGAAGGCGTCAGTTTTAGCACTTGTATTTGTTGCTTACAAAGCGGAGGAACAATTTCCACAGCGATCCACGGAGCTGCCTTCGTCGCATACTACAGCTAGCGATTGCCGTGCAGGTTGATGTCGCGATCTGTTGAGAGCCGGCGGAAATGCCAGCTTGAGGAATCTCTCCCCGATAGGCATCTCCTCCTCCCCCACCTCCCCCCCTCCAATCTACTCTACATGTAATTTTACAACAACGTGCTTAATTCTTCCCATCCAAAAGTTACAAAATATCACGCTTTTATTCTACACTGTACTTAGTTTCCATACGCGTAGTCGATCCTCTAATTCTCGTGGTTTATTTTTCAAAGTTTCCCCACACAAAAATTTGTCTTCCGATACGTTATTCCCATGAGTTACTGGTATTACTTCCATTCGCGAATTTACTTTTACATAAAAATAACGTTATCTCCTGCAATCTCCTGTTGCTCAAAATTCCGAAATTACTCCTACAAATTCAAGATCGAATTTAACTATTTTATTTATCTGAAAAGTATACGAAAAAGATTTGTTAGTTCCTGCTTAATGTTAACAGTAGAGGAGACCGGGGACAAAAGTAACATTTTGCATATTGCATTTTTTTATTACCTCCCTATAAACTTAAGGAACTAACGTGTGTGTTGCTCAAACAGTCCACGGGTGTACTGCCGGTCCATAGTGTCAAACGGGCACAATATTTCGGCGATCAGACATGTCGCCATCGTCAGGTGCGCTGACGAACTGAGCTCCTGAGGGCACTCACTCTCACTCCTTTTTCTTTACGGGTCTGCCCTAACCCGTGAAGGAGCAGGCTAAGCAATTTATTGCTATTCCTGCAGAAACCTTTTCGTGCGGAAGGACTTCCTCTCTTTTCGAATTGGCCTCCAGTTGTTTCTGGCAGGGGATGAACTGGCTCTGTTGCGGAAGTTTCACTCCCACAGCAGGTCAGGCCAACGTGTAGTTGGCCTGTGGTGTGTAGCGTGACCCAGACCCCTGATGAGCCGGTTTTCGGACCGTTCGGCCCGCTCGTAGAAGACTCGCGCAGACTGCTTGAAGCGGTCGCGGAGGATGGGGATCCCTGTCTGTTCGTGCAGCCGAGCGGTCGAGTATAACCTCGGCGGGCGCAGAGCGAGCTCGAGTGCCCTGTTCTGAACCCTCTGCAGCTTGCTGATGTGTGTTTCGGCTGCGTTGCCCCACACCACGGCCGCATATTCCAGCACTGGGCGTACCAGCGCCAGGTACAGCGTGATGCTGTGGTGAGGAGGCAGCGTAGACGAAGGGTTGAGCAGAGGGTGCGGAACGCGTAGGCGCCCTAGTGCTTTGCCCCTGACGTCCTCAATGTGCGGCTTCAATGTCAGTTTGTGGTCCAACGTGACACCCAGGTAGCGGCTAGTCTTGCTCCGTGGCACGGGGCTGCCCATCATGGTGACTGGCGGAAGATCGGGAGGCAGTGGTCTTCTCGTGAACACCACTGCCTGGCTCCTCGCCGCTTCTTGTTTGAGGCGCCACTTGGTCGACCAGGCGCCAAGGGCCTCGCAGCCTCGTTGGAGCAGACGGCGCATCTCTACCGCCTTCATGCTCCGCACGAACAGCGCAGTGTCGTCGGCATATAGCGCCAACTTCACTGGCGCCACGCGCGGAGCGTCGGCGGTGTATGCCGAAGGACGGACCGCTGCGGCACCCCAGCACGGATGGGTCGATGCGTGGATGTCTCATCGTCCAGCCTGACATCTAAAGACCGCTCGGCTATGTACGAACGGAGGAGGACTCCGTGCGACGTCGGTACCCCGTGCATAAGAAGTTTGTACACGAGGCCGTCGTGCCACACGGAGTCGAATGCCCTGGAAACGTCTAGGAACACCGCCCCAAGGTATTCCCGAGTCTCCAGGGCGGGCATGGCCTCTTCTACCAGCTGCATCAGCTGGTGGACAGTGGAATGGCCCCTCCTGAAGCCAAACTGCTCGTCGGGTATGATGCCCTCCGCTGTCACGTGGCGGAGCAGGCGTCTGGCGTACAGGCGCTCAAACACCTTCGAGAGTGCCGGCAGCAAGCTGATGGGTCTGTAGTTGGCGGGGTCCCGCGGGTCCTTGTTCGCCTTGGGGATTGCCACCACCTATGCATGTTTCCATACAGAGGGGTAGACCCCAGAGCAAAGGAGCTGATTGAGGATACCCGCCAGGAACAGGTGAGCTCCTGCCGGCAGGTTCTTCAGAAGATGGTTGGTGACCCCATGAGTACCGCCAGCCTTCCTGGTGTTGAGCGCCATTATCTGACCGGCCACCTCCTCATCGGAGATGGGGTCTATTTCGTCTCCGTCGTCCCTGGCTTCCAGAAACACAGGGAGCTGCTCTTCAACCCGGTGGAGGTGTTCTTCGTCTATGTTGTCATCCACCAGGATGAATGACAGCTCGAAGCGGTCCGCCAGAGCGCCTGCCTTGCCGTCAGGGCTGCAGACGACGTCCTGTCTGATGAGCAGAGGCGGAACGCGCTGCCTTCTGCGCAGAAAGGACTTCACTGTCCGCCACGTGTTGCGGTCCTTGGGGTTCAGGGAGGCGACGAAGTTCGACCAAACGCTGTTCCTGTGGGCCTCTGTGTCTCTCCGCATGCGGTTGAGGCGCCGTTTTGTCGCGGGTTGGCGGGTGACCTGCTACTCGCGGAATAGGCGGCTCTTCTTCCGTATTGCGTCCCGGATGGGAGGCGGCAGGTTTCGGGAGAAATCCCTGGTCCCCTGTGGAGGGGGAGGGGAGCCCGCACCCGCTGCTTGCAGCAGCTGACGGGTGAAGAACTGGAGGGCGGCATCCGCCCCCACTGCAGCGGGGTCGGGGGAGTCCGCCAGTGATTGCAGAACATTGTCCTGAAACTGGTCTCAGTCCAGGCGCCGATATGTCTGTCGACGTGGCGTGAGGGTGGCTCCAGCGATGTCGTTTTCGAAGACCACCGGCAGGTGGTCCGACGACATCGCAGACCGCGTGGTGGCGGTCGTGTGGTGCCCGATGCCTTTGATGACGGCGACATCGAGCACGTCCGACCGTCCCCTGGCCGGAAAGATGGTATGTTCCTGCGGGCCCAGGACCAGGGCGCCGTTAATCTGGGCAGCGCGAAGAAGCCGGCAGCCGCTGAGGCGGGAGTTCCATTCCGGGTGCTTCGCATTGAAGTCACCCGCAATGAAGACCCTCCCCCCAAACGTCAGTAGCGCGTCGACGTCCGCCTCGTGGAGGTGCCCTCAGGGCGGCCTGTTGGAGGCCACGAAGGTTACCTGCCCCGCAGCCGTGGTGACGTTCACCCCGGTAGCTTCCATGGTGACCATGTCCAGGAGTTGCACCTGGTGGTGCCTGAGCGAGGCGCGGACGTAGATAGCGGAGCCTGGCTTAAGGTGAGTTTCGCAGACCAAACACAGGTCGATGGCCTCGTCCTGCATGAACTGGTGAAACTCACCCTGTTGTGGGAACAGGCTGTTGGCGTTGAAGCCGCAGATGGTCACGTCATGGATAAGGGCGTTATCCATGGTGCGGCTTCGTGGCGACGGCAGTGGCCTGGAGGACCCCCGTTACGGCGGTGACGAGCACCGGCAGTTGCTGGAGCAGGGCAGAGAGAGAGTTCAGCAGTGCTCCCAGGTCTGCTGCCTCCAGTCCTGGCATTGGCGCGGGTGCCGCCGCAGTTGTGGGCGCGGGGGCGGCGGGGCGCGGTGTTGCAGCCACGTCCATTAGCGGAGCCGCATGCCTGGCAGCCTGAGGCGTGGCAGTGGGCGGGGGGGGGGGGGGTCGGGTTTGCCGTCCTCCCTGCCGGTGATCGGCCTGGGTGGCAGCTGCCTGGTTTGGTGCCGCGGTGACTGGCGAGGACTCGACCGAGTCCTCGTGTCGTAGCGGTGGGAAGGCCATCTGCCGCCCCCTGGGGGCATCAGAAGACTCCCCCTTGGTGGCAGAGGCGAAACTAGTGCCAGGTTGCACCGTTCGTGCAGGTGCTGCACGTCCTTGTTGTCGTGGGCGGCGTCTGAAGGCAGCGCAGCCTCTGTAGCTCGCCACATGGGGCTCGCTACAGTTGCAGCACTTTGGCGCCTCCTCCCTCTTCTTAGTGCAGTCCCGACTCTGGTGGGAGGCGGCGCACTTCACACATCGGACCGGCATCGAGCAGTAGCGCGCCACGTGGCCAAGGCCTTGGCAGGAGAAGCACTGGGCGCGCTTCCCCTTGGCCTTGAGTGGCTCCACCTCCGATCTGGGCCACCATCTGCAACTGAAAAATCTTTCTGTTCTCGAAGTTGTCCGGTAGGACAACCAAGAACAGCGGCATGTCCCGCCTCGCCCTGGGGGACTTCATAATTGTGACTGAGCTAGCCATGTAGCCCAGTCCTCCTAGCTCGTCCTTCAGGTGTGCGGTCTCCATCCGCAGTGGGAGGTGGCGGAAGACCACCTTCAGCTGCTTCACCGGCTCCGCGTTGTGAGTGAAGCAGTGCAGCTTCTCCTCCTCTATGAGCCACATGGCAGCTCGATATTCGTCCATTGTGCCGATCGAGACTTGGTACAAGTCTCGACCGACACACTCGACCTTGGCGGAGGTCGTGACCGCCTGGAATTTGTCCAGGAAGGTTTTGTATGTGTCCTTCCACGACACAATGATCGGTGGCGGGGCGGGTGCCCACCTCTTGGGTGCCTCAGCGGCATCCGTGGCCTCTGGTTCGTCTGCAACTTCGACGAACGAGTTCGTTGTCGGCAGCGGCTGCACAAGTTGCGGAGGAGTCGTCATCCTCCGTTGCCACAGGTTTCTTCCTAGAGGGCTGCGATGTATCCGTGGCTTCCGCCTCGAACAGGTCGCCAAGGTTGGCCTCTATGATCGTACTGTCACATGGCAGGACTGTAACGTCTTCTTTCGTCACGCCTAGCGGTACAGTGTCCGGTATCTCTGTGGCCTCTTCGCTGGAAGAGACCTGAGTGACAGCCACCAGTGCACCAGTTTCTTCTGCAACTGGGACTGGTGGCGCAACACTCGTCGGGGCCACCTCTGGCAGAACAGTGTCGTCTTCGTTTGACACGTCTGGCAGGGCTCTCGACGGCACTCTTTACCTCTTCTCTGGCCACGCAGCCGATAGACACGAGGTATTTCCGCATTTCGCGCTCTTTAAATACCTGCTCTGCTGTGAGCGGGCATTCCGTGCCGTCGTCCGTGTCGAATGCCTGGGTCGTCGTACGTGGGGAGCCGAATGGGGCCGCCGACGGGGCTAACTCGGTCGCCCGGCCAGTCCTGCCGGGCAGCGATCCGCCGCACCCTGCGCCTGAGTAGCACGGTCCTGCTCGCGCGGCATGCTAACTGCTCCAGTCCACTATCATCTAACTTCATCAAGTGGGAGAAATGTAGCCTTTACCCGAAGGCATTTACTACACCGTCTGAGGATCGGAAAATAAAACATCAGGATTTTCTTTATTGTCATCTAAGGATATGGTGTTCGGAACGTACTATCTGGGGGAACTGAAGGTTCTAAAGTTGCAACTGCTGTCGTTAGCGACGGAGCAGCGCAACGGGCCTCTGATAGAGGTCACGGTCATCCAGAGGCGCCCCAAGGGCCCTGATGAGGGGATTATCCGAAGCAGCAGCTTTATCATACATCTTCTGGGCGATGGCCTGGAAGCGAGCGAGTACTTCTTGTTCTTGCGCAGCTTCATGGAGATATCGGGCCGGAAACTGTGGATGGGCGTGGAAAATCCGGCGAAGAGCCTTATTCTGCTGCGCCTGCAGGCGATGAAGGTGTCGGTGCGCCGCATTTCCCCATGCAGCACAGGCATAGTCCATAACAGGACGCACAATCATCCGGTAGATGAGGAGCCCATTATCGACAGAGAGCGCTGAGTGCTCGTTCAGCAGCGGATAAAGCGCCCCCAGCCGCTGCTCAACCTTCCGGCGAACTTCCAGCACCTGCTGCTGCCAGATGAGTTGGCGGTCCAGGACAACCCCGAGGTAGGTGGCTGTCGGCGTCCAGGGGATGACCTCGCCGAATAACTGGAGCGGCTGATCGTGTGGCGGGGTCCTCTTGCGCGTGAAGACCACGGCTTGGCTCTTCTGAGCGTTGAACCGGACACGCCAAAGAGTCGCCCACGCTTCGAGGGCGGCGCACGCATCCTGGAGACGGCGATACATGGCTTGAGGCCACCGGCTGCGGGTGAAGAGCGCCGTGTCATCGGCGTACATCGCGCGCTCCACCCGTGGAGAGGTAGGAAGATCGGCCGTATACAAGGAGTACAGGGTCGGACCGAGGACCGAGCCCTGCGGGACGCCGGCGGCAATAGGTCGGAGCGTCGAAGTCGAGTCATCAATGCGGACCACAAAGGTGCGGCCCCGCAGATAGCTGTCCATCAGGCGGATGAGGGACCGCGGAAAGCCATGCATATGGAGCTTCCACAGCACCCCGGAGTGCCACACACTGTCGAAGGCTTTTGTGACATCTAGGAAAATGGCGCCACAATACTCCTGGTTGTTGAAGGCCGTGGTAATCGCCTCAACAACGCGGACGAGCTGCTGCGTAGAGGAGTGGCCACCCCGGAATCCAAACTGCTCCGGAGGCAACAGACGACGACGGTCCATAATAATCTTCAGCCGGTGAAGGAGGAGCCGCTCGAAAATCTTGCTGAGCTGCGGAAGCAAGCTGATGGGCCGATAGTTGTTGGGATTCTTCCTGTCCTTATCCGGCTTGGGTATGGCGACAACAACAGCGTGCTTCCAGGCAGCCGGATAGGTGTGGGTCACCAGGATGGCAGTGAATAGGGAATGAGCTCCTGCGGGTGGGCGGCCGTCCTAAACCCCCCTCCTCCACGAGGCGTTCACTCCGCGGTCCGCGGCCGCGCGTCGGCGGTCGCTGGGAGGCTGGCGTCGGCGTATGTGGAGGCGTCGGTGTAACTGCCTCGCCCGCCCTGGTCGCTCGTTCGTTTTCTTTGCTGGGCCTCTTTTTAATTAGAAAATAAACAATTCCTTTTTTTTTCAGCCTTCAGTTGCAAGGTAATTTTTACTCGTTTACCTAGGTTTCGATTCCAGTAATGGAATCTTCTTCAGAACCTATAAATTAAACCACATACGGACATATATTACTCACTGAAATGCATCATCAGTCTAATGGTTGAATAATAAAGAAATCGTGATACTTACAAAAAATTAAATTATTTTGAGAGCCAAACACTGGCCATGTCACAGATTAAAAATTAAAACAACAAAGACGCATAATAATAAGATTATGTCTGTCAAGATTAAAACCATAAAGGCGAACGTAGACGGGGCTACGCCGGCCGGAAATAAGGACCACACGTGAGCGGCACGGAAACTAGGCGTCGCGAGCAGTTTCGCGGCAAGGCTCGCCCGCGGCCAAGCGCATGCGCGAGCACAAGCGAAGGCGCGAGAGACAAACTGTCTCAAAATTATTTAGAGCAAATATACATATAAACAAAATGTGACCGAAAGCCGTCCTACAAATGGACAAACCTATCTATTGGTATGGCAACATTAAACAATTTACCTGAGAACAAACTACAAAGCCAAGGTATAATTTTTTTTTTTTTTTTTTTACATTTAAATATTACAGTAAGAGGGCGAAGCCGCGCTACAGTAACTAAAAAATTAGTGTCGAAACCATGCGTGCTAAGCATAAAATATCTTTACCCTAAAAATGCCTTAGCAACTATGTGTCATTAACAAGCATATTACGAAATACAAAGACACACATGTACACTCGCACTATAGTAAAGGGACAAAGCAGATTAGACTCAGTGCTGGTTCCCATGCCTTGCTGAGGTTATAGCCGCAATCTCTGTTGATGAGTCCGTCCCTGGTACGAATTTCGATAGCCTCTCTAACGACGCTGTCCCAGTATTTAGATGTCTGTGCCAAAACACTGGTATGTTGGTAGTCCATTTCGTGATTTTCGGACAAACTGCTCTGCGACTGCCGACTTGTTGGGGTACAGAAGTCGAGTGTGCCTCTGATGTTCTCGGCAACAATCTTCGATGGTGCGCACTGTCTGTCCAATGTAAGTCTTCCTACACTCTCAGGGAATCTGGTATATGCTGGCCGACCTACCGCAAACCGAGATCGTCTTGACACTTCACAATAATGCTCGTGTTTTATTGGGCGGACAAAAGACAGTTCCTACTCGGTGTTTCCTCAATATTCGTCCTATTTTCCCCGACAGTGCGCCAGTATATCTCTTCCTCCGTGACTTCGTCCATCTCCACACGCTGTACTGTAGAGGTGGGGCGGAGTGCACGTCTGATCTGCCATTCAGAGTACCCGTTTTTCCGAAATACAGTTTTGAGGTGTTCCAGCTCATGGGGCAGACTCTCTGCGTCCGAGATGATGCGCGCCGTGTGCACCAGTGTTTTTAGTACCCCATTCGTCTGCGAAGGGTGTTGGAAGCTACTTGCATGCAAATACAGGTCGGTGTGCGTTTTCTTCCTTTATACCCCATGGCCCCCATGACTTCCAGGAATGGTTAACTTCCGTCTGCTCCGGTCTCCGTAGTGAATTTGGTGTTCGGATGGATGGAGTGCAGGTGTGCAAGGAAGTCTAGGAGCTTGTCCCTTCCATGGGGCCATATCACGAACGTGTCATCAACATAACGTAGAAAACAAGTAGGTTTCCATTTGGATGACTCCAGAGCTTCCTCCTCGAAATGCTCCATATAGAAATTCCCGACCACAGGCGAAAGTGCCCCCCCCCCCCCCGCCCCCTCCATTGCGACTCCTTCTGTTTGCTCATAGTATTCTCCATTAAACAGAAAATGCGCGGAGGTCAGAACGTGCCTGAAAAGGTCGGTCGTCTTCTCGTCAAATTTCTGTGCAATGAGCTCAACTGACTCTCGAAGAGGCACCCTGGTGAATAACGAGACAACGTCAAAACTCACCAGGATATCTGAGTCTTTCAGCTTGAAGTTCTCGAGACGTTTTACGAAATCCATAGAATTCCGAACGTGATGAGGGCATTTACCCACGTAAGGGCTTAGTAGTTCTGCCAGGTATTTGGCCAGCAAATATGTCGGTGCCCTAATGTTGCTGACAATTGGGTGCAATGGCACCCCTTCTTTGTGGACATTAGGGAGTCCATAAAGTCTTGGTGGTACAGGTCCTTGAGGTGTCAATTTCTTGGCGACACCCTCTGGTAAATCCGCGTCCTTGAGAAGAGCCCTAGTCTTGTTCTCCACCTTCTTTTCTTGTTTCTTGCCTTGGTCCTGCTTTTGGTAACGGACGAACACCTTCGGGTGAAAAGGCTGCACGAACTGAAGATGAAGATGATGATGGTAACATAACAGGCTGTGACATTTGAAAGTGTTGTCTCGCATATTGCTACTGGATCAGGATTAGATGCTCTCCCAGCTTCAGATGGGTCACTAGAAATCGCTAATGATTCTGCTAAGGACACAGTTTGCTTTCCATAATTGGAAGCTTGTGCTGGGCGATCAATGACAGAAGATGGTGCAAAATCGATTTCACTGAACGCATTCCTATTAGATGGTACTAAGCCATTGCAGTGAAACCCTGCTGCAATGTTTTTGGGAGTTACAGCAAGTGGAAGTGCTTCCCTTACAATTGAAGGGATGTCACATATTGACATGGTCTTTCCGGGATCGCTCTTGATCCAGATGTCAGCAAAAGTATTCACCATCCTTTTAACTGGACCATAAACTGAACGGTCTAGAGGGTGCATCCTATGTGTACCGTGCGATGGGAATGGCAGCATAAAAATGCCCTTGCTTTTGCAAAAAATCAGGCTTCTGATGGATATGAGATTCTTGATTGACGAGGAGCGGTAAACATTTGTGTTCAGGAGTTGGTTTAGGAAATTTTACGAAATGGTGCAAGAATACCAAAAATTCTTCCTTTTTTATCCAGCCACTCGCATTTCCTGCTCCAATGCAACTAATAGGACCGTCTCGAATAAATTGGTCACGATCCCTCAAGCGAGGGAATACAAAGAGAGGTGGTGTACTGTTTCCCTGAGCGTTGATGGCAATAGCAACAGTGACAAGAGTGCATCTTTCAGCTCCTACTTGCTTTATTCCCCGTTTAGCAACAATCCTGTTTGCTTTCTGAACAGTGGTGACACCTGTCTCGTCCATATTCCAGGTGTCCACGTGCTCTAACTTATATCTCTCCATAACGGTAGCCAGGTTGTTGAAAAATGCATTCACATTTGTTGGATTAAAGCTCGTTGCTCGAGCAAGAATTGTGCGTTGAGGCGACCGAATAGACAACTGGGGATTCCTCTTCATGAATGCAGAAAACCACTGTCGACCTGCAGTTTGATTGTGCACCCATGTTGATGGAATTGGTATATTGTTTGTCGTTGCCAGTTCGTGAACTAATTTATGGATATCTTTAGGGCAAAGCCCGTAAAATATCTCCGACGCTTTAATCACATATTCAGTTATAATTTTTTCTTGTTCATCAAAGAACTCGTCTTACACTTCGATATCCAACACGAGGCATTGGTGTGCTGCTATCACTCATACGTTTCTCTTTCTTTTTAATGTACCGATTCAATGTCACATGGCATGCATTGTGTTTCTTTGCTGCTTCTCTAATACTTGTATTAAAATATGCATCATCATCTGCCGCAGTTTTATATGCAGTAGTAGTAGTTAGTCCTCTTGTAGTCGTTCTAACCCGCGTTCATGGCATAATTCCCTGTCACGAAATAACTAAGTAAATAACGTGTCTGTTCAATAATAACGAGTTTGTTCAGCAAGACACTGCTACTCGTAACAGAATCATACCTAATTTACTGTTCGCTAACGAAAAAAAGGGCACCTGCAGCTAATAATACTTTTTCAGTAACGGGGACGGAAGAAGCACTGTTACTTTCGTCCCCAGTAGTAATGTTTCTTTTGTCCCCGACCACGCTTTTCTGTTTAATTGATATTTTAGACACAATCTATACAAGCAATGAAAAAGTTGATAATGGTGGCGTAACACTGAAAGTTTCACATAGTTAAATTATTACAGTAGACTTACGTTTACAGCGCAATGCCACCGTTATCACAAAACTAAGAAAATTGAGAAAACTTACGTGAAACTCTGAAAAAACGTTTTATTGCGCCACAGTAAACACTCTCCAATACTGGCCAGCAATTGGTAGGCAATTGGGAAACAAGAAGGGAATACATCGTTTGAATCACGTGATTTTCGGAACTACATGCGAAGGTAGGGGAGGGATGTTACTTTCATACCCTGTTATTTTGTCCCCCGTCTCCCCTACCAAGCACTTTTCAAACCACACAGTTCATCTTCTTCGTCTGCCCCATGTCGTATGTGCAAGTTGATAAAATTACCCATGTTCGTCACACGAATTCTTTACACCGAGTAAAGTAATAGCAACAAACTTTTATTTAAATACGAATTGTTTAATGAAACTTAATGTGTCAAGTTACCGATCCAAATTTCACACACGCACAAGTTCTAGCTGCCTACACAGATTTTCGCCCGTCCAAAATTTACTAAAAATATTTCTAATGTGAGCTGAAAAAGAAGATATTCACTTATGGTGAATGATTATTGCCTTAAGTATTTTATTCCTATCTCCTCTTTGTGAGCAGTTATGCTCAGCCATTACCAATCTGCCATCCGTCCATTTCAGAGTCCCCAGCGCGAGTGCTCTCTTGCCGCCTCGCCACTCGTTCCTTCCGGCCTAACCATTGGGTGGGGTGACTCCTGACCAATGAGCGATCTAGAAATTCAAGTTTTTGAAATTCCCTGTGGCAATTGTTGTAGGAGCAGTTTTCTGCTGCCGCTGATTTTGTAACACTTCACAGCTGCGGTAGTTAGTCGGATGGGAGCCCTCACACTTGATACAGGCTGGGGTTGCCACTCTGCTGTTTGCATAGCTTCATGAGGTGAGGGGCTGCACATTTAACACATCTCGGTTGTAAGTTAGTTGTTACTAGAGTGGTTAAACTTCTGGCATGTATGGCACTGGCCGGCACCTTCACTCTTGTTGTACCACCGTATTGTTATCCGGAAGATTAGTAGGTATCGCAGTTTAAATACTCTTTGCGCCTCCTCATTGTTTTCTAGCACTGCCAAGAAGCTGGGCTCCTTCTTGCGGCTGTGATTCTCCTCTTATGTCGAGGTGGGTTTTGGGAATTGATGGACCAAAAATACTACGAACCCTTCCTCCGTTAAATCTTTCCTCTTTATCCCCGCTTGCAACTCCTCGAGAAATACCGAGCTTCTCCTTGTAATTCAGGCGAAGATTGGCGGTACCTGCTCCTTCGTCTTACGCCCAACTGGCTGCATTTCACCATCTCCCCCCTGTGTTCTCATTTTCCAGCACAGAGAATGAGTTTGCAATTGGTGCGTTAACTACGATCTGCTCCTGTTGTTAGTTTTCCCCGCCATTATCTGACTCCCTCCTGTCGTCGTCAGTAACGAGGTTTTCTTCTCCAGAACTCTGAGCTCCCGGCGTCCGCCTCTTCCTGCACAGACTGCATTCGAGCCTTGTATGTGTTAGCCGCTGTTTGTGCAGCCCCACATTGGCTGCGGGTTCTCTGGCGAGAGATGAGGATTCCCTCGAAAGATTCGATGAAACCATACTATCATCAGTCAGTTTCTGGTGCCGTCATGTCACCGAATGGTGTTTGCTTCTCATTTTCGCAACTAAGCGGCAGGTATAGACACCAGAGCCGATTACTACGCCTTAGCAGACGCGGGGTATCTGTGCAGCGCACATTCGCTAATACCCCATGGAGGAGCAGAGAGGATGCCCCGCGGCGGCAAGAAAAGAAATGCGCTCGGCAAGTGAAGCGCCAAGAACAGCTCCGCAGTTGGACAAATCCCGGCTACAGCCTTCGCGCTCGCCAGTAAACTGGCAAACGCTAACGCTGTGGTCACGATACACACATCTGTCACGTGCAGACACGACAGTTTTGCGTGACGAACACGACAATTTTGCGACCTACTCTCCAACTCCCGGAGGAGAGTACCTAGAGTGGAGAGGAGACCCCCAAGGCGGCAGAACGGAAGCTCGCGAGCTGCGCAGTGCGTCCACTCGGTGCGCCAGTCGCTCTGCTAATCGAATGGAAGTTGGCGGACTGGAGTGTCTGACGGGTACTTGACCCCTTATGTTCCAAGACCCGTGACAAGGAGTCAGTTTCCTTGTGTCTGATGTTCGGTTTTCTGCGTGATGGATGCGAACTTGTTGGAAGGTGGTGACTTGATGGATGAGGTGTAGTGTTAGAGGTTGAAATTTCGATCGGTGATCATCCTGGAAATTTGGTTCTGGGTTATGGAGGGATATTGCCAAGTGATTGGATAAGGGCAAAGCAGGAGGATTGTGTTGTGGTGTAAGAGGTTTGTTCTTGTTGTTGGACGATTTGTGTCAAGTTAGTGATCTTGTGTGCTGTGTGTGTGTTAAGAAGCGCAATGTGTCTGCAGCTATTCTGAGGAATCGTTTTTGTATAACTTGCACTTTTTTCATGTGTGTGTCTACACTGATGGCCCATATTTCTGATCTGTAAGTGATCACAAGTTAAACCAATGTTTTAAATAGACAGTGCTTGGTCTTTATCTGTAGTCTGTTTCCTTCGATAAGCGGGTGGAGCCGGTAAATGAGGCCTTGGCCACGGTTACAGATTTGTTTCACGTGCTTTTGAAATGTCAGTCTCGAGGCGAGTACAATGCCTAGATATTTGACTTTGGTTCTCCAGGGCATCGCTGTTCCATTCATAGTGGTGCTTCGTCTGGGATACTTTTGTAAGTGGACATTATGGTCTGTGTTTTGTCGGAATAGATGGTTATTTTTCATCGGAGTACCCAGATGTGGATTTCATCCAGGTGCTCCTCCATTTTCCTTGCAAATTTCTTGGACTTCATCTACAAGACAACTTGAAATGGAAGGCACATGTTAAGCAAATGAACAAAAAATTAAGTACTTCTTGTTTTGTGTTACACACATCAAAAAATTGTACCAGCTACAACACTCTTCAGTGCGTATGTTATGCAGTTGTAGACTCTCACCTGGGGTACAGGATTATGTTCTGGGGAAATTCTGGAGATGCCATCAAAACATTCAAAATTTAAAAAAAATAATTTATAAGAATAATGGAAGGGGTAGATAATCGCAAATCATGCAGACCATTGTTTCAAAAAAGAATGATCCTGTCACTTCGTTGCATATATATATATATATATATATATATATATATATATATATATATATATATATATATATATATACTTGAAAATATAATGTATTTAAAGCAAAATTTACATACAAAAAGACCACTCATCACACAATACACAACTATGATGAAAGACCAAAATTGGATGTACATGTTCAAAGTGCCAACACAAAGTTATTTCAAAATGGTCTTATCCATCCTAGTATCAATCTATACAATGCTTTACCAGATACCATTAAAACACACGGCAAAACATTGGTCATTTCAAATCTAAATTGAAGTCGTACTTGGTTGATCACTGCTTTTACACAGTAAATGAATTGCCACAAAAATAAATTTTTCTTCATTAACCAATGTAGTCTCATTCAGAAGTATTTTCTCTCTCTCTCTCTCTCTCTCTCTCTCTCTCTCTCTCTCTCTCTGTATATAGCGTAACAACATTTAAGTATTCATCATTTATTAATATATTAATGTGTTTTATTATGTACAAAGGTGTATTATATGTAAAACTGTTAATATTAACATAAAAATCCAAATACTGTTGCACATTGTGCATCTGTAGATGAAAATGTAACAATAAATCAATAAAGCAATTCAAGAGTAATAGGGTTCTAAACATTCACTCAAGAACTGTGTATAGTCTCCATTCCAAGTCTCGACATTGAAGGCTCAAGACCCCTCCTGCAAAGTGTATTATCAGCCACTGCTCAGTCCCTCATCTTGATGTGTTGGTCATAGTCCAGTGACAATATTTATTCTTTCCGAGATGTCAGGCTTCATGATTGCCACACACGTTGTTTCCTTCTGTTTGGTGGCCACAAACCTTTTCTGATGCTCAAATTGAGAAACTTTGGTTGATGAAAGGGCAGGTAATTTAGCTGCTGTAGACTGCATAGCTTGAAGTGTGGGCATCAGAGTGGACAGACATTTGCTGATGACTTCACATGCCTCTTCAGATGTGGCTTCATTCAAACGTAGATTAAACTGTTGCAAAAGCTTTTCTCGCTTGTGTTCCAGGCTTTTGAAGTGTCTCGATATGACAGGATTGTGCAACTCCTTTATTATGACGTCCAGATTATCGCCACTACCTGGCTCACAATCAATTCAGTGTCAGAGGACTCAGGTTCGCTATCAACTTTTTCAGCTGTAAATGTGCAAACTAAATGAATATGTTTGCACATGTCGAATTTGGTAGCTGAATCAACACAACTACAGATGTATTCATGAATACAAGCTTTGCAGTCAGAGCAACGTAGCTCACATTTGCATAGACTGCCTTGCAATTTTTTTACAATGTATGTCTCCTCACTGTTTGCTGATACTACTTCCCACTCTCTCCACAAATAACATTTTCAGGTTCCAACTGCTCTGATGGTAGATGCCATTGCCTTATGGTTGATAATTTGGTCGTCAGTTTTCCTTTATTCAAATGAATCAACCCATCACCCAACGTGTCTCGCAAGTAGTGCATAAGTGCGTGGATAGCCTCATCCAGTCGCTTGGGCTTCTTTCCCTTCAAATATATGTGTTTGATCACACCATGCATTCTTTCTAAATGCATGTTGGTGTTTGGAGTGTTGTGCTGTCGGTAACAATATGCCCAATTTGTAGCTGTGGCCTTGTAGGTTTTTTCTAAATACATCCCAAATTCGGAAAGGTCCAGTTGTTTTCAAATAGTGTATAGCCTCTCCTAAAATTCCCTGAAAACTTTCTCGGTTGTTGTGATCCATTAATGTTCTAATTAGCTTATAAACTTGCACTTGATTTTCGTGTCCTTTACCCTACACAGATTTTTTTCTCCACGCTCTGTCAACATGCCATGAACAGAACAATCTTTGCTTAAGTGGAGTCATTATTTTGCACCAGGCATTGAAAAATACATCTGCCATGTCAGACATCAACACATTTGTATGTACTGGGACTTGCAGTGTGTTTCTTATGGCACTTAAAAAAAATCTTCCATAACTGAAATATCTCCTCTATCAGAAAACATGAACGAACATGGAAATCCCTGCCATAATTCGTCTAACACCAATAACATTGTCAATTCGAACCCATAGTCATTTGAACCATGGCTGCTGTCCATATAAACACAGTTACTTCCAAATTTCACCAACATATCTTTTTGAGCTTCGTTCATTATTATTAAAATGAAATCTTCATTTTGCAGATTGTATTCTTGTGATGCAACACCTTTTGGTTTGTAGTACTGTAAAACAGATCCTGTCTCCTGCATCTCCCTCACCCACGATTCCACACTAGTACAATCGTTTTTATGTCTTATAGCCTCAGACTTCAGGTTGTACCTTTTTGCTACATTGTGGATATCTTTTCTTAGCAGCAAGTTATGACGCTGCAAACTCCTATCTTGAATAGGATATCTAAGGGAGTCGAGAATGTTATCAAACGAAATTTTCATAGCAATTTTCTTTGCTATTTCCTCCGTTTCAAATTTCGAAAGCCTCAACCGGCCCATTCCTGCTGATGACCCACATGTCTGCTACAAAAGATAACTTTCACTTGGCCTGATGGATAATGTGTCATATCTATTCTAGATGGCCAGAGACCAATTTCATTACTGACGCTTATTGGTTCCACGAGGTTTGTAATTTCCATCACGGTGGCACTTGAAATATAACTTACTGCTTCCATCCGCACTTTCATTACATTGTCCTCTTGGATGTACAAATTCACTCACAGTATGTTTTTCTAATTCACGTTTCCATTCATAAAATTTACTTTGATCACAAAATTCATGTTTTTCTTCGCGGATATCTAGATCATGGTGCAATGAATAATGTTGGAGCATTCCGTTTCCATTTGAGCTGCCAAAGTCACATATAGCACACAGTACTATATTTTTGCTTCTGTTTTATGTACAGCATTCTCATGACGCTTTAGAGAATCTGCTTTGGGAGTGAAATACCCGCACAAAACATACGAAAATTTTTCACCAACGGCAACCGGGTGCTTGCAGCGGATGTGGCGATATAAGTTTCTATTGTTGCAGTGCACAAATTGCAATTGTATTGCTCCATATTTCTAATGAGAACCGGACCACACAATAACAACACGCTAACGACAATAAAAACAAGCGAAGTAACGAACAGTACACGCAAGACTCAGCCGAAAGCATCAGCGACTGTCAACTATCAAGCTTTCACCGTCTGCCACCAGAAGGGCTACGAGTGGAGCAGACCCGAAGTCAGCCAAACCGAAGTTAGCCGAGTTCACCCGAACGGCTCCACAATTTGCAGTCCCCAGACGTAAGTCGTAGCCTTCACCCTCACGCCAACACATCTTTGCTACCTTGGGGTTTGGCGTGAAGTTGTCGGATGGGTTCTGAGACCCCTGTGGTTTTAAAGGACCGCGAGTTAATTTAGCTCCTGCCTTCTGTCTGATACTTTTGGGAATCGAAACTGATGGTTTGATGGCGTTGTAGAGTTTTTTGCTGTTTAACTGTAGTAGAGAGTTGATTGTTTAGAGGTGGAATTGGCGTTTGATGGTCATTTTCGGGAATTTGGTGGTGGTGTGCTTTGGGGTGACGCATTGGGTGTATTGGGAGCTTGCGCCTTTGGTGAAGAATGATTCGGGTTTTTGTTTGATGTCAGTGATGAGAAGTTTGAGAGATTGCACACGACTCTGATAACAGGGTGCTTTGGTTGCCAGTCGGAGGAATCAAAGTTATGACCGATTAAAATGACTGGTAAGACTGTCGTCTTGTACATCTTAAGAGCGAATTGTTAACCCATTCCCTTTCAGTAGATGATACGATTGAGATAAGATTGTGAGCCATTGTTACAGATTTGAGTGATATGCTGCTTAAAGATCGGTTGTTTGTCAAACGCTATGCCTAAGTACTTAATATTATCTTGCCGGACCAAATCTTCATCATTAAATGTAATAATAACGTTTGGACTCGTCCATCGATGCATTAGAAGGTTCCTGTACATATTTGAAAGGCTCCCGTTACGGGGAAGGTCCGTTTCTTTGTTAATGGAACAAGTACAAATATTCCTGGTCATGTGCAGGGTTAATAAAAGGTTTGTCCTTCTAATGCTTCTAGCTTATTTATCATTCTCCATTTCTCTGATAATTACTTCTGATTTTCATTCTCGTTATAAATAGGGGATTCTATTTTGTTTGGAATAATAGCAAACCAATGAATTAAACATTAATTTATTTTACTGATTGCAACATTTAACATCTCGATAATAATGTCAATCTCCGGGTGCCTTTACAATTATAAGCCAACGGATAATTTACTCTATGTATTCACATTCATTCACACTTGTCATACATTTACTGCACGCCGGATTTTATCACGCATCACGATTAGTATGGTGCAACAAGTTAAAAGTCTCCGCACACTAACCAGCCGCTACACATCGCTTAGCGGGCCCCCTTTCGCTCGCCTCCAAGACGACGAATTTCCCCAGAGCTGTCAGAATTCGGTCCACCGCAGCCTCTGTCCCTTCTGCACAACGCGGTACTTTACCTCGCAGCCCAACTCCTTTCAGACTCGAACGCTAAGAGGGTTCCTTAAGCAAACTGCCCACTAGGGTCTGTTCCTGCGGTGAAGCCGCACGTGCAGCTTCACTAAGAGAAACTGTCCAAGAATGGAATATTGCTCTCGCTACTCACAACTCTAATAAGACAGGCTAATTTACATAAGGCACGTGGCATTCCCTGGACTAAAAGGTAGAACCCTCGTGTTACTTGGAACCTTCACAAACATTACCCACATGACGATTATTAAAATCATCCTACAATATATTAATTCACAACGGGATGAAACTCTGTAGCATCCTAACTGATTCACTGTATTAACCCTTCGGTGGGCGCGGCTTTCATACTTCCAAGAGTGGGCGCATTTAGTTTCACATTTTTAGTCTAAGGAAAAGTAATCGCCCCCATCAGTAATAAATATGTAAAATGCATCAATTTCTTTTTCCGTAATTTCAGCACTTGCTTTTGGACCTGGCAAAACTTTTAGGATGTTGTTGGCCTTGGTTTTAGGAGAAGGAAGCGGTTTACTTATCCAAGTAGTTTCTTTATCTTTTCCTACGTAAAATAGGCAATCCTCTGTTCGTTGTCACCCCTCTTCAACCAAGTGGTCATCTTTTTCCTCTGTTGCTAGTTCGGAGTCACTGCTGTGGTTTTCTTCAATAACTTCCTCTTCCGACTCAGATTCACATGAATCTGACAATTCTCGTAATTCTTCTTCTGACAATTCTCGCAGTAATTTCTCATAGTTTTCAGGACGTCCAATTAGACGGTGCCTGTCAAATGCCTTCACTGAATCTGGGAAGATGTTTGGTTCGAAAGGGCAAATTCCTGTTTTTTAAATGGTCTATGGCAGTGCAATCTGAAACATGGAAACATGGTAACAACTTTACCAGGATTTGGTCTTGGCCAGTTGGTTAGCTCTTGACCTTAGTGCGTGCTGAGAGGCTTCATGAATGAAACATGTAGAGGCTGACACCTATGTGTACGGTGGGTTGCTCTATCAGTTACAGTCAGGCTCTGCATAAGGGTTGACTGTCCATCCAACAATAACAGCACGGGTTTCTCTTTGGTTGCTTTAGAAAATTCAATGAATTTGTCGAACCATTCCTCAAAAATATCTTTTTGCATCCAACTAGAGACATGACATTCTGCAGACATTCCAGGTGAACAATTTTTGAGTAGTTCCGGCTTCATTCGCTGGCGAGGATACACCAGTTACAGTTACATTCTCAGCAACTACACAAAGTCCTTGCATCCATACATGTATTTTCTCATCATTAGAAACTTTTCTACATGAACGGGTGTACAGAGTAAAAGGCATATTACCATAAACAAAACAAGGTCTACTTTGCCTCTTCGGGTCGATTCCACAGTGCCAGGTTTTGTAGGCTATGACATCTCGGCCGGCAAAAGATTCTAGTCCAGGTGGAGATGCGTTCTCTCAGCGGACAATTGCGAGTGTAAACCACCCGCTGCCAGCTGCAGGCGTTCTATACCCCTTAAGATACTTGATCTATATGGTCACATGAGCACTATTTGTCAGTTTTGCCGTGGCTTACAGTGTTGACAAGGGATTGTTATAGCTACCTATTTGCTATCTAGGTATTTGTTTACAATTTCAAGATGATACAGGTTGTTTGTGAGCACTCTGAAGAGAACACTAAATTAAAACTTCGCTTGGTTTTACTGACTGATTTGCTACTTAATTGACTAAGTCATGGGTGCTGTCTCTTTCAGTTCCTCAGCATGTCTGGCCATCTTGTAGCGGCCAGTCTGTGTTTTCTGCTTTCTAGATTTCGTATTAGGGTGTTCTGTGACTTCTGCGACTTCTCATAGAACACCCGCGCGGTGATGCAGTTCGGCTGTCGGCAATTCCAGTGGCAGGTGTAGAGCTCGTCTGAGGGTGCAGCCTTGCACGCTTTGTAGTCGCCTGGTGTGGGTGTGGGCTGCATTTGCCCACACGACCGCGCCGTTCTCCAGGACTGGTCTCACCAGGCTGAGGTACAGCACGATCCCCAGTCGTGGGGGTAGGGACGATGTCGGGTTCATGGCTGGGTAGAGTTGCCTGAGCCTACCCAGTGATTTTGAATGTATTGCCTCGATGTGGGGGTTTCCATGTGAGACTTTTGTGCAGGGTTTTTGGCTGGTTTTTTTGTCCATGGTACTGGTGTGCCTCTGATCGTTATTTGTCAGTACCCGGCTGGTTGTCCTTGACGGCATATAGCTATGGCCTGTGTCGCGTTTGGGTTAAAGGACAGGTGTCATTTCTTCGCCCATTCTGTTATGGAGTCACAGGCTCCCTGTAGTCGCTCTTGTAGATGCTTTGCGCTTCTGCTCCTTGAGTACACAGCAGTGTCGTCGACATATAGCCCGAACTGTACTCTGTTTGCCGTCGGGAGGTCCGCACTGTACATGATGATGTAGAGCAGGGGGCCGATTACACTGCCCTGTGGTACTCCACCTTGTATTCTTCTTACTCCAGATATGCCGTCCTGTGCCCTCACATGGAAGGTGTGCCCACTCAGGTGGCTCTGGATCACCCGGACGTGTGACACTGGCACCCCCTGTACGAGTAGTTTGTTCAGGAGGCCCTTGTGCCAAACACAGTGGAACACGTGTGATCCGTCCAGTAGTACTGCAGCGAAGTACTGCTAGCGCTCGATGGCGTCCAGGGCCTCTTCGACGACCCTCAGCAGTTGCTGTGTGTTGGAGTGCCCGCGTCGAAAGCCGAACTGTTCCTCCGGCAGCAGTCGCTCAGCTCCTGTATGTCGGAGGAGCCTTTTAGCGTAGATCTGCTCAAATATTTTTGAGACCGGTGGCAGAAGCCTTATCGGGCGGTAGCTGTTTGGCGACCTGGGGTCTTTTTCCGGTTTTGGTATTGCTATAATCTCTGCGTGTTTTCATTCTAAGAGGTACTGGGCAGAGGTCAGGATGGTGTTGAATTAGCTTGTTTGTTACTAGATCCGGACCACCGGTCTGTATTAGGTTGAGGGCTTGAATTTTTTGATCTACCTCCTCGATTGTGACAGGTTCTACGGCATCATCTAGTTCTTGTTGTAGGAACCTTGGTAGACGCTCATCTGCTAGCTGAATGTGGGCAGCTTCAACGGATCCTCGACTGGCTTGAAGTTTTCGGCGAATACGTCTGCCAGGGCGTTTGCCTTGGCGTACGGTTCGCAGATGAATTCATTGTTTACTTCTAGTGGTGGTATTCTGCGTTCTTTTTGCAGCAGGCTCTCTGTTAGTTTCCATGCCGATTTGTCGCTTGTCTACTTACGCGACTTTCTCCTCCCATTCCTGATATCTGTGGGCTTCTATCTCGTCTTTTATTTGCCTTTGTAGCTTCTTGACCGTTCTTTTGGTAGCCGGCTGTCTGGTGTTCAATCACTCACGGTTAATACGTTTCTTCTCGTCGATCATGGCCAGGATTGTGGCTGGCAGTTGCCTTGAGTGGTCTCTCCGCTGTTGTGGTGTGCGTGGGGTCGCTGCAGTTGCCACGTCTGATGCTTTTTATGTAAAGTGCAGCAGAGTGGCAGCAGCCCCAGCTTCTGTGGGGTCTGGGAGTGTGGCTAGTTCTTCATCCAAGTTCTGGCGGTAGGTTTGCCAGTTGATTCCACGTGTGTTTATTCCCCTCTTTGCGGGTGCGTGGACTCCGTCTAGGTCCGTGTCAATGACGACGGACAGGTGGTCCGACGACAGAGCTTTTCGTGTGTTGGCACTTACGGCTTGTGGTACACCTTTGATGATTGCCATGTCGAACACGTCATGGCGTCCTCTAGCTGGGATACTGATGATGGGATCGTGTGGTCCAATAGCTATTGCGTTACATCTGTCAGCCGTACGTAGGAGTCGTCACCCGCTGTTGTTTGTAGTTCTGCTACTCAAAGCTTTGTTTTTGGCGTTAAAATCTCCTCCTAGGAAGATGTTCCCTCTCATTGCAAGTAGTGCATCAAAGTCTGCCTCCTCGGGGGTGCCTCCTGGTGGCCTGCATACTGCCACAAATTGGATGTGGCCTCTTGATGTCTCTATTGCTACCCCTGTTGATTCTGTTATGATGAGTGGGGGTAGCTGTATCGGGTGGTGTCGGAGAAAGTTACAGATGTAAACTGCTGTATTTCCTCCAGCCGTCAGTCTGTCCATCCTGAAGCAGTTGTGATTAGGTGCCTTGACATTTACCCCTGCTTTCAGGTGTGTGTCAACAACTAGACACACGTAAACTCCTTCTTCCTGTAAGAAGTGGCGAAATTTGCCTTCTTGCCTGGTTATGCCATTGGCATTCCATGTGCAGATGGTCAACCCGTATTGTCTAATAGCAATGTTTTTGTTTGTTGTTAGCTGATGGTGTTGCCGCGAGGGCGGCTTGAATTGCCGTAGCTATTTGTTGTGGGATAGACTTGGCAATTGTTTCCATTGCTGCTGATACAACGGTGGTCACGGCTTCCAGAAGAGGCGTCATCATTTCATTCAACTGCAACCTGTTTTTTTTTTTTTTTGTGGGGGGGGGGGGGGGGGGGGTTGGTGTTTGGCATCTTCCTTGGAAGTGCTGGGGGCGCCTGATGTGGGAAGACTTACGATGGACTTGGGTTGGTTGTGTCGCACTCCTTGTCCCTGGGTGCTTGTTGCTGCTTGGGCGTTTCCTCGTCTGGGGATGACCGAGGCGTAAGTGGTGCCTGGTTGTGCTGTTGACGCGGTCCGTTGTCTAGCCACATGTTTATCACCTTGCAGCCCGTATAGATGCCAGGGTGTGCCTCTGAACATGGGGCGCATTTTGGCACATCTCAATTCGGTTTCAAACATTTATCGGTGGGGTGATCTTCAGCGCATTTAACACATTCAGGCTGCATCATGCAGTGTCTGGTTACATGGTACAGCCCCCGGCATCTGAAGCATAGTCGCGGGCCGCACTTGCGGCATGGCTTCTCCATTGTAACGCTTATGTTGGCAATGTTTGTGACGTAGTGGAGTTGACCGTTGTCTGCTGTGTCTGGGGCGATTATCATGAACAACAGTGTCTCTTTGCCTGTTTTGGGGGATTTTATCTTGGTTACTGAGCTAAGGACAATTTTGAGTGCAAGCAACTCTTCCTGTAGGTCTTGCATGCTGAATTTATATGGGAGACCTCTCGTAACTAGGCTGATAGGCTTCTCATGGTCAATGGCATACGTGTAGTAGCCCCAGTTTTCGTTTGAGAAAGTCGCCAAGGAGTTGAGGAAGTCGGACATTGACCTTGTGTGTAGCGTGTATAGATCTTTTCCAGCGGGCTTAAATTGGAAGGGATCATTCCTGATTACTTCGAGGAGCGTTTTGTACGCTTCTTCGAAGCAGATGATGATCGGCGTAGGTGTCTTGGCTTTGGGTGGTCAGGCTGAGTGGCGTCTTTTGGCAGCTGTTGGAAGGTGTTGTGCACCTCGACTGCTGGGGTAACTAGTCGGCGCGCCCGCGCCTTCTTGGGCTTCCTGCAGCCGTCTGCGTCTGGCGCAGTGTTTTTGTGGCTCTTCCTCTCCTTGCTCTTGGGCGGCGCTTCAGTCTTCCCAATCTGCAATGGTCCAGCTGCTTGAAGATGCGGACGTCGGGGCGTGTGATATTAGCCGGGGAGAAAGGATGCGTAGGTTAGAGTACATTCCTTGCATAAATCTTTGAAGCTGTAGTCGCGTTTCAAGCTCCCAACAGTGACCACACTCACTATTTCGCCACTGTCTGTTACAGCATTCATGGTCAGCATCCTATCCGTGGTGTATTCCGCCGACGCTTCGTTCGCGGGTGACGGGGCGTCCATCGTGATGGAGGAGGGTCTTGGGGGCCCTACTTCCTCCCATTCTTCTTCTCTCCCCCTGTATGAAAGACAATAGAAGAGGCAGGCTAAGCTCTGTGAACGCGGGCTGATCCAATACGAATGGGGCACTGGCTCACTAATTCCCTAACAGGTCCCTAGGGCTCCTATTTATTATTCCTCAAGAATAAATAGGAGAACCAGAAGAGGAGTAAGAAATGCCGAAAAGTGACAGCTGTGCCTCGACTCCGTAGAGTTTTGGCGAAAGCAACGGTTGTTGCGCCCCTAGTTCCTCTCGGAAGTCAAAGTGCTTTTCACCGCTGCTATACGACACTTTCCCTTTTCAATTCTGAGGACACGACTTGCATTGGCGGAAACTTAGTGGCTGTGGCGGCGGAGGCAGCGAATGCAACCGTTTCGGCTGCGGAGACGGTGGCGGCGTTCGCAGCAATCACAGTTGCAGAGCAGAATACGTTCCACTCTAGTCGAATGATGGCTCCTTCGCGGCCACCGCCAGGCATCTACCCTCTGGGAGCTACCGATGTGGACCCCTTCGAGTCGAGCGGGCGAGTGGCGACGGCCGTCGTGGTGCGTGGTGGGGGAAATGGGTGGGGAAGGCTTCTCACATCAGAATCCAAACACACTGCGTTGCTACTGAACAGCAGAATTCTAAATTTTACTTAATCTGACATGTTTATTTGAGGTGAGGACATTAGAGTAGTATCTCACATATTTGGAATGACGGATCCCATAAAGTTTTACCTGTTTTGCTGTGCTGTACATCTGGCATGGCACGACTATGCTCTGCAGGAACATCATGATTCATGTCGAGCTCTGCAAATAAATTTCATATTATAATTCACGCAAAATTGACAGGTACCGAACATAAATTCGTGTATTATCTATGAATTACACTTTATTCTGCCAAGGTTCAACACACAAACATATCTACTCAATAAGTTGAAAATTGATACATACCCTCATCCATAAATGATTTACTGTTTCACAGCTTTTTCAGCATCTGCAACAGCCAGAGAAATATTATGAGCCGTTTTCTTCTTGGTAGAAAGCAGTCTCCTGTGGCATTAGCTTTCTATTCTGGCCCTTATCTGTTTGTCTGATGAAACCGTTGCGGGTTCAAACAGCTCCTACATTTGCCTTCATAGATAAGTTTTTTGGCTAACTGCAGTTCAGTCTCTGTCATTCCTCTGACGATATTGGAAAACAATGAAATAAGTTTCCCTTCTAACAATGATTTCGGTGTTTTCGGAACAGATTTTGTGCTTACTTTGGCTAATATTTCTTCTCTCTCACTGGTGGCTTCAACATCAACCTCAGTACCCAGTACATCTGGACTTTGCAGGGGATTTTCATCCACACTGTCATCTTAACTGCCTATTGGCTTCTGTCTCGGGATCTTCGGCCGAGTGGCTGGCATTATCAAAGCTTCACCCTCCATTGCCGGTGGTGAACTGGAGCCTACTGACTGGAGTGTCAGATGGGTTCATGACCCCCTTGTACTTCAAGGCCCGGGACTAGTAGTCTCTTCCCTTGTTTCTAAAGTTGGGTTTATGGATGATAATTTCGAGCTCGTGGGAAGGAGGTGGTTGGGGAGGTCTGATGTTGAATTTTAAGGGATGAAATTGCGCTGCGTAATCTTACTCGGGAATTTGGATATTGGGTCTGGAGGGATGTTACCGAGGGATTGGATAAGGGCATGGGGTGATGTTTGTGTCCGTGTGTAAAATGTTTGTGCTTGTTTCTGGAGTTCTTGTGTGATCTTCGTGACGTTGTGTTGTATGTAAATGTCTGTGTTAGGTAGGAAGCGGGGGGCGTCAGCGGCTATGCGTAGGAATCTATTTTGCAGTGTTTGAATTCTTTTGATGTGGGTATCGGCTGTGATTGCCCATATCTCTGAACCATATGTTATGACTGGTTGTATGAATACTTTGAATAGTTTGAGTTTTGTTTTCATCTGTAGTCCATTTTCTTTTATGATTGGGTAGAGTTTGTAAAGGAGACCTTGGCCTCGATTACAGGTGTGCTCCACATGCTTTTGGAATGTTAACCTGGAGTCTAGGGTTATGCC
Organism: Schistocerca americana; assembly: GCF_021461395.2. Taxonomy (NCBI): domain Eukaryota; kingdom Metazoa; phylum Arthropoda; class Insecta; order Orthoptera; family Acrididae; genus Schistocerca; species Schistocerca americana. The sequence continues at coordinate 91,312,615 of NC_060126.1, read as the reverse complement.
TAGGTATTTGGCGCTGGACCTCCAGGGAATTATTGTTCCATTGAGGCTCAGCGTAGCATCATCTGGAATCCTTTTGTATGTGAACAGTATTGCCTGGGTTTTACCCGAGTTGATTGTGATTTTCCAACGGAGTGCCCAGCTGTGGATATCGTGCAGGTGTTCTTCTAACTTCCTGGCAATATATGTGAGGTTGGAACTGCTCCAGAAGATCGCCGTATCATCTGCAAAGAGGGCTAGCTGCCCCCCCCCCCCCCCAATCTGGTGTGGTATGTCATAGGTGTATACTGAATAGAGTGTCGGACCCAGGACGGAGCCTTGGGGTACCCCTGCAGCAATGGCCCGGAATTGGCTGTTACACTTGTTCAGTGCGACGAAGAATTGCCTGTTGCTGAGGAAGGAGTGAAGGATGTGGACGATATGGAGGGGACAATGACAGTGGAGGAGTTTAGAAATTAGCCCTGTGTGCCATACCTTGTCAAGCGCCTTTTGTATGTCTAAGAATACGGCACCAGTGCTGTGGCGGATGTGGCGGGCGTTGCATATATGCTCAACCAGCCTCATCGTTTGTTGGACAGTGCTGTGGTTGTCTCGGAAGCCAAATTGTTGGGGAATGATGTTCTGTTCGGAGAGGAAGTGTTGGAGATGTGGGAGGATAATGCGTTCAAGGATTTTTGAAGCACAGCTTAGGAGGGAGATTGGACGATAGTTCTGAGGGAATAGGAGGTCCTTGCCAGGCTTTGACAGGGTAATAACTCTGGCGACTTTCCATGGTTTGGGAAAGTACTGAAGTCTGAGGCAGGCATTGTAAATGTTGGTGAGGAGTTGGATGGAGATTGGGGGTAGGTGTTTTAGGTGCATGGGAGATATTTTGTCAGGGCCTGGGGATTTTTTTTGTGGAGTGATTTGATGTGTCCGCATATTTCCTCGGAGGTGACGCCGGGAAAGTGGGTAGCTACAGGAGCCCTGAGACCTCTGGTCACTGGAGCCGAGCTCGCGGCCGCAGACTATACGTACCTGGCGCGCCAACGTCCGAGGGCGTCTCCGCGGTCATTTCCGGTGCGGTTCTCCTCTTGCTACCTGCGACGGTCGTTCGTTGCAGTACGGGAAGCCAGGATCCGTTTACCGTAAGGCTTTCCTCTTTCTTGTTCAAACTGTTCGCGTGTTTTAGTATTTCTACAGCTTCTCTGAACAAGCGCGTGTGATAGTGCTTCTCTAAAGCCAGAACTTCCGTGTCGGCGAATTTTATTACGTGGTCGGTCTCATTCAGTGCGTGCTCTGCCACGGCCGATTTCTCCACCTGCCCCAACCTGCAATGTCGCTTATGCTCTTTGATCCTGGTGTTAATTGATCGTCCAGTCATTCCGACATAAACTTTTCCGCATGTGCATGGTATACGGTATATTCCCGACATTGCAAGTGGGTCTCTTTTCTCCTTCGCCGATCTAAGACACTCTTTGATCTTCCTTGTCGGTTTGAAAATCGTCTTTACGCCATGTTTGCGCAATATACGGCCGATTCTGTCCGTCACTCTGGGAATGTGTGGCAGAAAGGCCGTACCCGACATTTCTTTTTCTGGTTCCTTACTTCGCCGAGTGTTTGGCTCTATTACACTTCTAATATAATTTGTGGAGTACCCATTGCTCCTCAGAACACATCCCAGGTGTTGCATTTCTCGTTTGAGGTATTGCGGCTCACATATTCGTCCTGCTCTCGTTACGAGCGTACTAATCATGCCTCTTTTCTGATTCGGGTGGTGGTTTGACAGTTCGTGCAGGTTTCGGTCCGTGTGCGCCGGTTTTCGATACACGCTGTGTCCCAGGTTTTCGCCGTCCCTTGTGACCAGCACATCTAGAAATGGCAGTTCCTTGTCCTTTCCTACTTCCATAGCAAATGTTATGTTGGCATGGAGGCTGTTCAAGTGTCTTAGGAAGTCACCGAGGTGTTCTTCACCATGGCTCCACACCACGAAAGTATCATCGACGTACCTGTACCACACCTTAGGTTTGCAAGTCGCCGAGTCCAGTGCGTGTGCTTCGAATTGTTCCATGAAGAAGTTGACCACCACTGGACTGAGAGGACTACCCATGGCGACGCCTTCCAGCTGTTCGTAGAAATCGCCATTCCACATGAAATAGCTCGTGGTGAGACATGCATGGAAGAGCTTTCTGATGTCTTGCGGGAAAATGGAACCGATGTGCTCCAGAGCGTCACTGAGTGGCACTTTCGTAAATAACGAAACAACATCAAAGCTGACCAGGATGTCGTTTGGTGCAAGTTTCAGTTTCTTCAGCTTCTCAATGAAATGTCCTGAGTCCTTAATGTATGTGTCGGTCTTCCCCACGTGTGGCTGGAGCAGAGAGGCCGAGTGTTTTGCCAGTTTATATGTAGGTGATCCAGGAGCGCTAACGATCGGTCTCAGTGGAACGTTGTTCTTATGGATCTTGGGTAATCCATACAGCCGAGGTGGTAGGGCTTCTGTGTTGCGCAGGTTTCTCTGTATGTCCGCCGGCAGAGAAGACGCCTTGATTAATCGATTCGTATTCCGTGATACGCTGCGTCGGATCTGCGCTTAGTTTTCGGTACGTTGTCGGATCTAATAGGTCTCGGATCTTTTACTCATAATCTTCGGTCTTCATTACGACGGTCGCATTCCCCTTATCCGCAGGCAGTACCAATATACTCTTGCCGGCGTTGAGATTTTTAATGGCTTGTACCACTTCTTTCTTCAGGTTGCAAGCTGGTGGTTTGCTCGGCGCAGTATCCTGGCTGTTTCAGTGCGGGAAGGGTCCGTATGGCTGCTTCGGTGTTGGAAATGATGTCCTCCATAGGTATGGTTCACCACCGGCAATGGAGGGTGAAGCTTTGACAATGTCAGCCACTCGTGCTGGCGAAACGTCAGAAAAATCATTAGATGAACGTCGGCCGAAGAATCCGAGACAGAAGCCAATAGGCAGTTTGTCAGCAAGTGGCCACGAAAACCTTAACAATTTTGTAAAAATATACTTAAAACATCGGCGTCCTTCCTGTTCGAAATAAGGAAAGCACATTGGAATCCTTGCCTGAGATCATCCAGTACTAAGAGAGTGGTCACTTCGAAATCATACACGTTAAGCCCATGGGTTCCATCAATACAGATACAGTCTTCTCCATATTTTGATAACATTTCGCGTTGTGCTCTGTTCATTATCACTAATAGGAAATCCTGACTCCTCAGTTCATGATGTTCACTAGTCGAGTCTTGTGGTTTATAGAATAACACACACGGATTCTCACTTTCGTTCATTTCTTTTACCCAAGCTTAGACACTTATTGCATCATTTTTATGTCTGACCGACTTGGAGGAGAGAATATAGCTTGCTGCAATGTTATGAGAGTCTTTCTGGGTAGTCAAATGGATTCTCTGCAAGTACGAATCCCGCAAACTTGTCCGTACGTTATCTAGAATAAGGTTTCCCGCTCATTTTGACTCCGGGGCAGGTGCCTTAAATCTTGTTTGTGACCAGCGTGGGTCGACACATAATGTACTAGGTATGTTCCACCTTCGTGTACAGTTACTTTCATCTCTGCAGGGCACTTTCCATTCATTTTGTTGCTGCCTGTCAATTTAATAAAACAGATTGCAACATGAAAAGGCGTTTAATTTAAAGAAAAAAAACGAAGTAAAATAAAATTGTCATTACAGAATAGGTATTCCACTGAACTAGTTTCTACGGCACAGACAGCTTGAGAAGAAAGTAACTGTTCATGATAATTACAGAGTAAGTTTACATTCAATTGACATACCTTTTACTCGGAGCTTTCATTGTCGCTGCCTTCGGAACTGGAGTCGCTGGATGTGAGAACTAGACTGACGGTTAACGAATCCATTATTTCGTCTTTGACAACTTCTTTCTGGTAATCTTCTTCTTGCAGTTTGTCAGTGTGATGCACGCAAGCTTCCCAATCAGCAACGGTGATTTTTTTTTTCTATTGCTCCATGGGTGAGTCTTGCAGTGTCGGCTATTTTAAATGTGGTATTTTTGTCTTTCACGTATTTCTTCACCTGTTCCCACACCAGTTCAATGGGGTTATAATGACAGTGATAAGGAGGTACTCGTATCACTGTGTCCATGTTGCTTAGCTATGGAGTCAATTTCGTAGTTTTTAACGCTGGTCTTTGACATCTTCACCATTTCCAAAAGCTCTGCTCTTGTTTGTGTTTCACTGTGCGTTACATTATTATTTCGCAACCAAGAAACAATATCACTTTTCCTTGTGCTTGTAGTAGGAGGCCTGTTGAGAAAGACAGAGTGATAGCTTGCATTGTCCATAACAATGACAGTCTGGGTGCAAATAAGGCAACAGCTGATTCTGAAACCATTCTCGAAATGTTTCTCGATTCATTTCGGTATGGTAGTCAGATGTGGTTTTTGATTTGAAAATAAGTGTACTTTCAGGCATAAACCCGGTAGCAGCAGAACCAGCGTGACATATTATAAGACGTCCTCCTTTTCCCACTGGAACTTTCAGACCGCCTTGTCCATCTGTTTGTCAAATAAGATTTCTAGTATGGTTTTGATTTATCCAAGTCTCATCCAAGTAATAGACAGTTGATGTTTCTTTTGATCTGATGTCATGCATTTTTCTTAAAAACGTAATCCTAGCAGCAGCAATATCATTACGCTCCATTAAAAATTTGCGCCCATCATTGGACTTCAGATATTTGAATCCGATGTTCTTCAACATTCTTTGCATTGATCTTGCACTTCCGTCAAACCCAGTAGCTTCGTGCATAACAGTGCACAATTTCGCTGCTATGGGGAACTCGCCTCTTTAATAAAATTCGAAAACCTTCCATCGTAACCCATTTTGATCGAAGTCGTCGATTCCTGTTACCCTCTTTGGAACGCTGTGTTTATTCCCTGGAGACCGAAACACCACATTGCCAGCTGCCTGCTGTGACAGCTTCGCCTCCTGTATAACCCGCCTGACAGTCCGTACACAAAATCTCCACAGGCCGCTTCAGTGCGTTCCTGCACCTTGGCAACCTCGCAGATCGGCTCGCCTGAAACTGCCTCACGCTTGAAGAAAGAGTACACTCTAAAAATAAGGTCTCTTTCCTGTTTGTGAAACACTTGACGACGTTTAGGTGTTTCAGCCATTACGACAAAACAGAGTGCAACAGAAATCGGCCAACCGCACTTTTCCGCACGTAAATCACGGTAGAACTCTGAAATATGTCGGAGCGTCAGACAGCGCGAGGCCCGGAAACCGAATGAGCGCTCATTGGCCAGTTGCGCAGCTGCCTACTGCGCATCATCGGCCGAGAGGGCATCAACGCTGTCGCAAAGTATAGGTCCCAAATGTCAGGAGGCAAGTCCCTGGCGTCAGGATCAGTGGTTATCCTGACGCTAGTCGCCCGAGAGCAGGCGTGGAGGGTGCCAGTGAATGAATGTGTCGATGGCTTCATCCACGTCTCGTTCCGTCTGTAATGATGAAATTTCCTCCATGTGCTCTTCCAGCAGATAGGTATACCTGTTCCAGTTTGTGATCACATGTGTGTCTGCCATCCTTCCGACGTCATCTTCGACAATGGCGAGATCCAGCACGACAGTACTGTGGTCGGAGTCCAGCTCGTAGTGGAGTGTGGCCGCCGCATCGAGATCAAAGTTTTTCGTGACAAGAATATCTAGTATGTCAGAATTTCTGTCCGCATTGCCAGGAATATGCGTGGGTTTATCTGGGGCGATGACAATCAGGGTGGCGCGCCCCTCGATGAACCCCTGCTGAGCCCTGCCACTTGCGTTCTCAGCACGGCAGCCCCAGGCTCTGTGTTTCGAATTTAGGTCCCTCCCACCAATACACGATTGCCGACCCTAAGCAGTGCCTGAAGGTCTTGTGTAGTGATACGTGAAGTGGGGGGGTAGGCCGAAATAACTTGGCAAAGATTTTGGCCAATTTTGATTTTTACACTGGCAGCCTCTATAGTCTGAGTCTGCAGAAGTCCCAAGGGTGTGAAGCACCTTCTGCCCTTCACCAATACCGCTGCTCCGCCGCCTGGGCGGTCCACGCGGTCGCACCAGTGGATGGCGTGGTTTCTGACAGCGAATCTGTCGTCGGGCTTCAGGTGCGTTTCCGTCAAACACACAATATCGATGGCATGCCGTCTAGTTAGCCTTCCAGAAGGATTTTGCTGGATTTAACGGCGTTTCAAGTTGCAATTTTTATTCTCGTGGATCTGGGGGGATCCATCAGAGCATGTCATAAATGGCATTGCTCCTTCAGCAATAATCATGAATTTTGTTAGGGCATCAGGCGCAGCTCGAAACTTTGCCAAGATGTCAAATGTGTTAAGGGTATACGGAACGCCCTATGCTTACAATGTTAAATTGAGCTAAAAGTTAGGAACATTTTCTCATTTGTTATTTGGACGATACTCTTGATTTTTTCACAGAACGCAGAGATATGTTCTGCTTTTATGCTGAATTATTAATTTTGAAAAAAATAATGTATAGTTTTTCAGATATTTTATTTTTTGTATATGTTAAAGTTATACATTTTAACAAGTATTTTAAAATTTACATCCATTAATACAAAATAATTCCACATTTCTTTTAATTCAGATATATTAGAAGGTCTTGAGGAACAACTACAGAAAATTTAATCTTTCTACTATAAATAGGCCCTGAGAAAATGTACCTTATACACAAAAAAACTAAAGTTACGGGAAATTAGCTTCAAAGTTTTTACTTCAGTACAAGCCTGCTCCATAGCTTGTATCATCAGAATCGTCCAACAGCTTCCTCTTGATGGCTCTGCTATGCTGTCTAGCCATCTTTGAATATACTTTTATGGCATTATCTGAAGACCTGAGCCGTTCCTTGTCCAAACAGAGCATAGCTGCGGCCCGTTCGTAGTCCTACACAGAGCCCCAACTTCTGCAGAACTTTGCACTTTGTTATATTGCCCTGATTGAATGATGAAACAGCACCATAAACGCCAAAGTGAAGTGTGTTTATACCCACAAACACAGTTTTAGGTAGTCTATTCCATATCACATGGTTCACACACTCATTTGGATTTTGAGTTCGGCCATGATGACACTTCTTTAGTAGACTGATGTCTGCGAGGTCTCGGAATATTGGTTTTATTTCATCCATGGTGGCAGGTGGCAGGTGATGAGGGTGATTGTATTGTTTCTTAGTTACCTTGCCTCTGTTGTACTTGCACCAACTATCGTCTCCTTTTGGACATAGCCCATGTTGGGAATTCTCATTGTTTCAAGCTGTATGAAAAAACAGAGCCCAGACTGCTCTTCTCATTAATTCTGAATCTGCTGTATTCTGTCTTATTGCTAGATCATAACACTTCTGAATATGATCTATTGTAGCATCTGTCAGTCTATTTTTCCCATCTGAAGTTTTTCCATCGCTCAATTTCTTGCCTTTCATGCTAGCCTTGAGCTGTCGAAGTCTTGATCCCATCCTTTTCTGAACATGGCCAACACACCTCCAGTTTGGAAATTTTCACATCGTTACCATCGGGTCTCAATTCCTCAATTTCTGTGAAAAGCTTTGAGTCACCATCTCCAAGATAATTTATGTATCTAACGTTGTACCATTTTACTGAGCGTTGATAAATACTTCTTACACCAGGAACTTCCATAACCACCACTTGACCCATAGTAATTTGCCATGCACTCCTCTTCACTTGCCCGCGAAAGACAAAGGTCCCGAGTTCGAGTCTCGGTCGGGCACACAGTTTTAATCTGCCAGGAAGTTTCACTCCTCTTCATGTTTAGTTTTCATTTTCTCCTTGCATCTGCAATGCTTGGAAAGTATTGCCACATCAACTACCTTACCACTGTCCACACTTGTAGCTGTTACTACACCATTCAGAGATGTGTGGCCTCTCTTCTGCCAGCTTCCATCAAAAGCTATGGGCAAGTCTCTGCTATCATTATTTTCAACAACTGCTTCCTCAACAGCATCTTTCATGTTTTCCTGTGCCACATCTTCTACAGCAGAGCCTATTGCAATTATGTGTTTGTTAAATTTTGAAGGTGGAGGAGGGAGGTTCATCCAACCAGACAACAAGGCACCTGCAGCCCTGCCCTTTCCTGTACACCATAATCCATAAAGCAGTCTAATGTTTATATCGTACAGTTTACCTGTATCTGCAGTAACATGTGAGGAATTGAAGAAAGTAACACTGTGTTTGCAATAACTGCACATCAACTCTAATTCACAAGCAAGTCCTACATGTAAGTTTGCTTTCAATGAAACACCACACTTTCCACATTGTTTGCAGCACACACTGTTCTGCAAAACGTCTGATAATAGAGAGACATTAATTACCTCATATTTTGTAGTTCCAGCATTTAGTTTCTTGTATTCTTCTTCAATTCCAGCTGGTTTTCTTCTTGAAGCACTTTCTGGTGTAGTGGCAGCAGCATCACTCAATGTATCACTACCAGTGTTGAGGTTAGTCGCTACTGGGACATCAGATACTGATGAAGATGAATCAGACGAGTTTTTAGTACACTTTACTTTCTTGAGCCAATGTACACGCTTTCTAAATACCTTCAGACGAGGTCCTGGCATGTTGAAGGAAAGAAAACTCAATGACTTCTCCACATACGACTTTCACAACAATGACATGGATGTACTCACAAAGGAAACAATAAAAATGGTGCAGAATCTATTGTCAACTGTCCATCAGTGTAGCCAACAGAAAAGCTAACTCTCTTGTGCTCAGTTATATCTCTGGCAAGGCTGCCTATATCAGGTATATTTCGCATCTCATATGCAAGGTGCGGAACATCGTGTGTCGAAATTATTTTAAAAAATTATTTAAAATAGTTCGTCACGTCATCCAAATATTTTATACATGGTATTAAACGGGAGAGTCTAAATTTTTCGAGAATGCATTTACCCAAAAATCGATTTTTTCATCGAAAAACTTATTCCGTGTACCCTTAAATAGGGTGATGATGCTTAATCCTGAAAGAGTTAACGCAGCTCTCTCAGCTTGTCGAGAAACGTCGCCGGTTGAGTGCTGGGGGAAGACTGTGGCTGTGTGGTAGCAGCCTCCACGCCCTGGGGTGGGGAGGGCTGTGGTGGGGCGCGCGGCGGCCAGGCGGCAGCAGCCGTGGGGGGAAGCGGTGGATATGAGTTGCGCCCTGGCGCACGCTGCATCATGTTGAGGAGACCCTGTTCGACCCTCCAGTGTGGGGATGGGTCCTCAGCTTCTTGTGTGAAGTACTGGTAGCATTTCGCAACCTGGCCATCACCAGGTTCATGATCCTTGTTAGTTTGGATGCTTGCGGCTTGCAAAGCTACTCTGCATCCTGAGGTTCATTTCTACTGAAGTTTGCCGCTGATATTTAGTGCGGCAGATCTGCGTTGTAGCTAAGTCTACGTAGCGGTGTCTTCAGTCTTGTTCGTCGCCATTTTGTTGGCACAACTGGTCAGGCCAGCGGAGCATTGTCGCCAGTGGGGTCTGTTGCCGAGCTCGCGCACAAAGGGATTCGGCGACTGCTCACCCTTCTTGTAGAAGTTCGACGCCAGCTGTCGGTACCGCTGTCTTAGCGGTAGGACGTCAGCGATCCTATGCAGCTCCTCAGTTAGGAAGTCCCTGGGGAGGTGGAGTGCTAACTTAATGTGCTCTGTTTTATATTGTTTGGAGCCACCTTAAGTTGGTGTCGGCTGCGTTTCCCATACCACGGCCACATATTCTAGTAGAGGACGGATGGCAGCCTTGTATAGTGTGAGGCCGTCATGATCTGGAAGCGTGGAGGTCTGGTTGATTAGGGGTTAGAGTGTCAGAGTCGCCCCAGTGCTTTCCCCCTGATATCGTCTATGTGCTGCCTCTCGGTTAGACGACGGTCCAGAGTGACCCGCAGGTATTTTGCTGTTGCACTCCACGGGACCAGGACTCGGTGTACCTTGACTGTTGGAGTGTCATCACAGTAGTGGCGCATAGCAACGATGAGCGCTTTTGATTTCTCACCGTTGTATGCTAGGCGCCACTTTGTTGACCACTCAGTGAGGGCGTCTGTGGCAGACTGGAGACGCTGCTAGAGTGCGTTAACACACCTGCTGTGGCAAAGACTGCCCTATCATCCGCATACAGAGCGAGATGGACGCGATCCGTGTTCAGAATGTCGACGGTATATAGGGAGTAAAGCGTTGGCCCAAGGACCAAGCCTTTAGATGCACCCGCAAGTACCTGGCGCTGTGTGGAAATTCCACTGTCTACTCGAATGTTCAATGTTCTGCTCTGTAGGTAGCTCTTGATGAGCTTCACGTGTGGCACAGGTACACACAGGTGAAGTAACTTGAACGGGAGGCCGTCATGCCACACGGAATCCAAGGCACGTGACACGTCGAGCAGGAGAGCGCCGAAGTACTCATGTCGGTCGATGGCGCCAAGCGCTTCCTCCGTTAGGCATAGCAGCTGGTGCGTCGTCGCGTGGTATCGCCGGAAACCAAAGTGCTCATCCGGTAGAATACCCTCCTCTTCCATATGCGCCTGCAGGCGGGCTAGGTACAGACGTTCGAATACTTAAGACAGTGCTGGGAGCAGACTGATCGGGCAGTAGTTCTTGGATAGGCGAGTGTCCTTTCCCGGCTTTGGATGGACGATCACCTGTGCGTGTTTTCAGCACATCGGGAAAGTTTTCTGCCACGTCCGGCAGCTGTTTCAGGTGCAGGTTTGTGACAGCATCGAGCCCGCCTGGTTTCTTCCTGTCTAGGCGACAGAGTTAAGGTTTTACCTCCTCCGTTGTGATGAGGGCTAGGTTTCTGTGTCGGTCAACAGTTGCTCTGATGTGGTGACACATTCTGTTTAGCTCTCGCTTGCAGGCAGGGACCCTGGTTCGCTGGCACTGCAGGAGCCTGTTCTTTGCGGCGATGGCGTCTCTTATGTGCTGTGGGAGCGGGAGCGGTCTGCAGTCTTCCGGTTGTAGTCGCTGCTCAGCTGTTGCTGCGGTGTCCGTGGCGCTGCGAGTAAGACGATGGAGTGCAGCATCGGCACCGAGTGTTGCCGCATCTGTCTGCGTCATCCAGTTTGTGGGTTACTGCTTCGCGGAATGCGTTCCAGTTGATGCCGCGCAGGTCCAGACCTCTGCGCGATTGCTGGATGGCGTCTACATCTAGCTCCACTATGACCGGCAAGTGGTCGGACGACATCCTTGTTAGTGTGCTGGCTGTCGCGTATAGTCGGTTGTCCTTCGAGATAGCGATTCCATGGATGTCTGGTTATCCTCCATTTCTGGGGTAAGTGGTCGGACTGTGTGGTCTGATGACGACCGTCTCGCGCCTCTCCGCCATGTTGAGCAGCAGTCGGCCGCTGGTGTTGGTGAGGCGGCTGCTCCAAGCTGTGTGCTTTGCATTGAAGTCACCCCCTAGTATGAGGTTTCCAGGGAGCGACAGTAATGCGTTTAAGTCTGCTAGGTTGAGCGCCCTCCTTGGCGGCCTGTAGAGTGCGCAGAAATTTTTTTCCCGACCCCATTTCGACTGCGACGGTTTCTGCTCCCATCGCCGTCAAATCCGAGACTGGTATTTGGTCATGGCTCAGCGTCCATCGCACGTACACGGCCGTACTCTCGCCTTGAGTCGGCCTGTTCTGCCTGTAGCATTTGTAATTAGCTACTCCAACACGGACGCCTGGTTTTAGGTAGGACTCGGAGACCAACCGAATGTCGCTGTCCTCGTCTCTGACCATTTGCCTGAACTCGGCGCCATGTTTGATGAGCCCCTCTGCATTAAAGACGCAGACTTTTAAGCTCCTTGTCTGCTCAGGAATGGTGACATTCAGTAGGTTTGATGGCGGATGCGACTTGTTGCAGCACGGCCGTGAGGTCACCCATTTGCTGAAGGATCTTCTCCATGCATGTGAGAATACGATCGATGCGTCCGTCGTCTGCGCTGGGGCCGATAACATGTTGGTCGGCGGAAGGCTGGTACGCGCCATCTTGTCGGGTGCTGACAGCATGGCAGGTTGCTGCGGCGTGGCTGTCCGGTAGCTGGTAGCCGCCATCTTGCTCACGGTGGGTCGGCCATGCTGGCTGGTGTGGGTGCTTTAAGCCCATGGGTTCCATCAATACACAGTCTTCTCCGTATTTTGATAACATTTCGCGTTGTGCTCTGTTCATTATCACTAATACGAAATCCTCACTCCTCAGTTCTTGATGTTCACTAGTCGAGTCTTGTGGTTTATAGAATAACACACGCGGATTCTCACTTTCGTTCATTTCTTTTACCCAAACTTCGACACTGACTGCATCATTTTTGTCTAACCAACTTGGAGGATAGGTTATAGCTTGCTGGAATGTTATATAAGTCTCGCTTGGTAGTCAAATGGATACTCTGCAAGTCCGAATCCTGCAAACTTGTCCGTACATTATCTAGAACTTTGTCATAGGGAAGTTTTCCGCTCTTTTGACTCGGGGGCGGGTGCCTTAAATCTTGTTTGTGACCAACGTGGGTCGACACAAATGTGCTTGGTATGTTCCACCTTTGTGTACAGTTACTTTCATCTCTGCAGGGCACTTTCCATTCATTTTGTTGCTGACTGTCAGTTTAAGATGTCTTGTGCCTTTACCTATGGAGACAAAGTTACCTGACTGATGGCAGCCATAATAATGTGTGGAACTAGTAGATCCATGCGTTTTAATAAACTTTGAATGTGTCGTGCGTTCAGTGTCTTCTTTCCACTGTAACAACTCATCTTCATTTGAGAACTACAGATCGTCGGAATAAACTTGAATTTGAGTAGCAGTTTGTAAATGATCTAACCAACCCCGTTTTGAACTACATTCAAATGGGCATGAGGTACACTTGAAGAACAACCCCCCTTCCCGCAAACCATGAATATTTCGTTGGTGGCGATTCAAATTATTTTTAAGAGAAAAAATTTTGTCACACACATAGCACTGATAAGAAGCTACAGTAGCTTTACTGGCAACAGGCAGCTCCTGTTGATGGTTTTTGCAAACATGCTGACTGAGATTCTTTCTGTAATTATACTCTTACCCACACACTTTGCATTTAACAGCACTTATTTTCATAACACAATCGCTACACTGTAATCACAATCAGTAAAAAAAAAAAGACGCAAAAAAAGTACCACGTGCACTCCGCACTCACAATGAGAATAAAGAAAGCACGAAAGACACGCGCACCCCGCACTCACAATGATTTAAAAACAAGCAACGCAAAAAACCAAAATAGCACGTGCACTCCGCACTAACTAAAACTACTGCGAATAAAGAAAACAGGCACACCATGCGAGCTCCAAACCACAAATGCAGGTAGTGTTTCCGGTCTTCCTTTGTGAGGGAACTATAGGGGGTGGTGTGAGGTCCCGTTCGTGAGCGAACTATAGGGGGTGGGGTGAGTGAGTGAGTGTGGCAGGGAGGTAGAGTGGGGGGGGGGGGGGGGGGGATCCTTGCTGGGATCTTATAGTCTGTCGGTAAACTGAAGAGCGAGCGAGCCCCCACTCTGCCCTGCCTACCCAGCTACGTCACAGGGCGCATCTACAGGCTGTTTCACAACGTAGTGCCGGCCCTGCCGCGGCGCGCGCTTCAAATCTGTGGCGACGCCGTATACTGGTACGTCTCGGCTGCGTTCATTTTTAGACAAATGCATTAAGACCATAAGGAATACAAAAAACGATAGCTTCTTCCGAAACACAACATTATAGAGTAAATGAATTTAAGATAAGAATGGAAATCAGGATTATCTACAAACATAGAACCGAATGCCTGTTCATGTGAATGTATTGTATGTTCCTCTATTACTATTTGTAAAACGAGCCCATATAATGCAATCAATCTGTGTAATTTAAGGCTTGTCCTTAAAAGATAGAAGTTTTCTTTGAAGGACTGCATTGAAATTTAACAATTTTTGCAACACGAAGAGTGTTTAAAAAGTAAGCAGAAATCTATAATTATGTGTCTTGTATTAGTCCGACCTGCACTACTTTTTGTATCTGTTGTAAACATGTCTCAACAGTATGTGTACAATGTTATGCATATTGGGTATTTACTCTGTTGTCAGCTGTAAAAAAGGTTACATGTTTTTTGGTAGCATCAAAGATTGTTTGTTCTGTATAAAAACAAATTAGAGAATCTGTATTAAATTTTGTTATAGCAATGGGATAAAGTGTACGAAATTTTTAGAAATCTTAAATATCGCTTTTGGTGAGCCTGTTAAGAGTGATCCAAGGGCATACAAGTGGTATAAACATTTCATAGCAAGCCTTAAGGGACAGCAATCTTACAAGCATGGCTGAGATTAAAAATACACTGTTAAGAGACCTATAAACTATCGCGAAGAAACAGTTCCTAAAGAATTTCGGGAATTGGAAAAAGCACTGGCACAAGTGTATAGTATGTAATGGAGAATATTTTGAGAATAACATTGCTGTAGATAAACAAAGAAGATTCTTACCAAAAAATAAAAATGAAAATTACTATGTGAACGCACCTCGTATGCCAAGCTTTTGGCTTAGGAGTCCAAAATCGATGTTCATGTTTCGAAGAAAATTTCAGCAGTGTTTAGAATAGCTATTACGCACATATTTCAAGCAGTTTGTCTCAGAATCAGGTGAATAGTGACCGAGATAGAGATTTAGCGTTCCATAAGCACCACAGTTTTTACGTGATTTTGAAACTGTCTGTAACGATCGGTTTCCTCCCAAGATTATTAGTTTTCTTTCGTGGCGATTCCACTAAACCATGCGGCTTATTTTCGCGCTCCTTCCTTACGCGTCCTATTGGACGAGGCTGACGTTAGCATAAATTGCAGCCCTTTGATTGGGACTGGTAATATTAGCCAACAGTTCTTTTTGGTTCGCCTCTCTAATACACGCTGTAAGAACACAAGAGACGCTCGTTACTCCGCAAATACCTCCTCTTCCTCGTATTCTGCATATTTTCTTGCAATGCTAGACGATTATACATCACTTCCGGATGTCGAAGTATATCAGGAAGTATACAAAGTCAACTGACTGACACTGGCAACTAAGGTCCCACGAAGAGAAACGACGTATATCACTGCACGGCGATCTACTCCGCTAGACAGGTAATGGGCATCTGATTTTGGGTGCCCCTGTAGGCCGGTGGCAGCGTTCTGCCGGATTTATTATGACTAAACTCAAAATAGTAAACAAAACAAATGAAACATTTACAATACATCAAACTGGATACTCAAATACTGTGAAGGTGAGGTTGTCCATAAACTAGATTGTGACATTTATGACCAAGTGGTATGTGGAGCCAATTCCTTGCAACTCAAATCATAAGGGAAGCACCCAGCCAACCCAACATTAATTGCTGCTACAGTAGTGAGAACTCAGACAATGAATATCCAAGACAGAACCACGTAAGAAAAGACGGGAACAGGCGCGCTCTGCTGAGCTCTGATTGTCACAGAGCAAATTCCCTAATCTGCCGGAGCTGCGGAATTACGTTACCAAGCTGTCTTCTTAACTGCAAGGACACGATCTGGCGTACCGGAAGCGATGGCTGGTTGCTTCGACTTCCCGTCGTGGTGGTGATAATGTCACGAGTATAGCCCGAAACAAATTGTCCTGGTCTGGTTGTTCCAGACTAAAGACTTTCTATCAATACAAATGCGCCTCTGAGGGCGACGAAGAAGGCTCGCCACACAATCACTGACGGTACAGTGATTGATCTTAACAAGCGGAGTCACACAGTAACTCCGATACAGTCAATTTTAGCCAAAACTGCTCAAGACAGACAACATAGGCCGCTTGTACGCAGAACGCTCAATTGCCAACTGTACTCGGAAAGTTACGTTGAAGTCGAAACTTCAGCAACTTCGACAAACAGTTACAAAGACTATAGCAGGTTTTAACGTTTGCTCGCTGGCTCAGTGCTGGGCTGGCGGTGGGAGGCCAGGGGGCTTGCGGCGCAGCGATGAGCGGAGCTTGTCCTCCATTGCTGGCGGCCTCAGGGGCCACAGTTTCTTTTTTTTTAAATTGCCGTACCCTCTCGGGTAGTGGCGGCTGCTGAGGACCCAGGTCCTTCTCAGCCTGGGGATGTTTGATACTGTTCGGACACCTTTTATTTGTTTCATTGGGAAATCCTGCCTGCTTGGATGTTACTTTTGTTGGCTCATGCCATTTTGTAGTTAGATTTTCTTATATCTAAGTGGTGGAGTTCCACATCCCGGCATTCGCCTTACAAGTGGGGGAAACAACCAAAACCCCAGTCGGGATGACACTGGATTATCATCTGCTAATCTCTGAGAGTTTCTTATGCTACGTTTTTAATTTAATTGATGTCTAGTGATGGATTACTTTATCTCTCTGTAGAGTTTTTGTTCTAGATTATGAATTATGCCTATGTTATATGCTATATCGTCTGAGTGTGACTGACTGATTGATTGATTGGTAAACTCTATTACTAAATTAGTGAGATTTGGGAGGATGGTTGTGTGGGTTTGTGGAGGGTCGTTTCACTTCACTTCACTCCACTGCACTCCACGGGTTGGAGGGAGTTGACGGGACACTTCACTGTATTTACTGCATTCTTCTTTTTCTAATTTTTTCTGTAAGCTCCTTGTTATTGCATGGGCAATGAAGTATTGGGGCTACGGGTATCTAAATTGGGTGGTCCCAAATTCGTAAATTGGGCTACATATTATGTCTTTCATTATCTCTTCCATTCTTACTCTGTTCCGGCCGTATTTGGCCACTTCAGGAGGTACTTTGTCTAATATAGGGCGGGAGTTGGTGTCCGCATAGAATAGATCGTTGGTAATTGTATAGCGCAGCTTCCCTGCTAACCTCAGTTTACGACGGTCGAATGCGGGAATTCTTTCATACTGTGCCCATACTGTGCCCTGGAGGCCGTCCACAGGCAGGCATCGTACTCTAGGATAGGTCGGACATGTGTTCTGTAAGTGTGTAGCACTGCGCCAGGGCTGGCGCCCCCGAATTTTGAACTGATTCTTTGTTTGCATTTGCCGATGACGATTTCTGTGTGGTGCTTCCATGATAAAGTAGAGTCTAGAGTCACCCCTAGGTATTTCGCACTCTGGACAGGGTTTACTCTCTTCTGCCATAGGGTTATGTAAAGGTCGTTAGGTTTTAGTCTGGCACTTTGCGTTAGGTTACGGTGTCTGAAAAGTAGCAGCTGGCTTTTTGTGGGATTAGGTTTAATGCGCCATTCGCCCATCCACTGTTCTAGTGGATGCTATTACACTCTTCGCTTCCTCTACCGAGTGCGCCGTGCACCACCAGTAGGCGGTGTCGTCCGCGTAGAGGGCGAAGTGCTCGTTCCATTTATTGGGGCGTGGGATGTCGGCGGTACATAAGCTGTAGAGCGTGGGTGAGAGGACAGTGCCTTGCGCTACTCCAGCGGCAGGAGAGAATTTTTTGGAGAGTTGGTTTCCGAACGATACTGTTGCTGTTCTATTGGTTATTATGGCGAGAATGAGGCGTACGAAGTGAGGTGGGAAGTTTTGCTTGGCCATTTTATACGCCAACCCACAGTGCCACACTTCATCGAAAGCTCGCTCGATGTCTAGGAATAGTGCTAATACGCAGTCACCTCTGTTTAGGGCTTCTGATGTTGTGCTGATTAGTCTGATGACGGGGTCCATGGTTGAATGGTCCTGTCTGAAGCCGGCTTGTTCGGGAGGGAGTATATTTAATTTGTTAATAAATTTGTCAGTTCTGTTGCTTAGAATTGATTCAAATGTCTTGCCTATTACTGGCAGAAGCGAGATTGGGTGGTATGAGGTGGGTTGATTAAGTGGCTTTCCAGGCTTGTGAATCATGATGATATTTGTGTTTTTCCATTGTTTTGGCACTGTTCCTAGACAGAGCGCAGCGTTGTAGAGGCGGCTAGAGTTGGAAGGAGCATGTGGTGAGGCGTGGCCGAGAGCATTTTCCTCGTAATTTTGTCCCTGACAGGTGCAGCATTTTGCTTGCTGGTTATGAGAGCTAGTGCAATTTCCTCTTCAGTAATTGGCGCCAGAAGCTTTGCCTGCTCTTCTGTGAGAGCTGTCTGGGTGTTGAGGAAGTTCTCCAGGCCTTCCTCGATTTCTTTGGCGAATGTGTCACCGAATAAAGGGTCAGTGGTGTGATTGTGGACGTCCTTCAGGACCTCACTAAACACTTGAGCTTTCTGGTTGTCGTTAGCTGTGATGCCGTGTGGGATGACGAGAGCAGCACTGGGAGAGTTGTTACCAGGAGCTCCTGTTATTTGTTTAAAGGTCTTCCAAAATTTAGCCGGTTCCCTGGGGTTGAGCTTGTTACATTCCCTTTGCCAGCAGTCCGCCCTCCAGCGTTTTAGATTGTCTTTAACTGTGATGTTCAGTCTATTCCACTCGGTTTTTAGGGTGGGGTCGCCTGACCACTTCTATTGTCTTACTAGCTGTCTTTTTAGTTTAATTGTGGAGAGGATGTTTTGTGGAATTGCCTCCATTTTGTTTCGTATTGTTCTGGTGGGGACGGCTTCTTCGATAGCCAACCCATAGGCTGCGACTATTGGTTCCTTGTAGTTGGCTAAGTCGACCGCTGAGTTGATGTCTGCGGTTGGGAATTTTTCGTTAAGGATGCTGGCGAATTTTTCCCAGTTTGTTTTCTTACATAGTTTGATAGTCTTTGGGGAGCCGAATCTGTATTTTTTGGTGCCAAGTGCTGTGGTGTCGAATAGAAGGGAGATGTGGTCACTCCCTATGCTTGGGCCAACTCTGCAGGCGGTGCAGTGTATCGCCAGGGTGTCACTGCAGAAGGTGTGCGCCGGAATGGAGGACCCGACATGGTTGATAAAGGTAGGGGTGTCGTTATGTAACCAAACTAGAATTGATTCGTCTAAGAGTTCTTCCAGAGCTCTACCTTTTGTTGTTGTAACTCTGTCTCCTAAGGCCCCGCTTCTGGCGTTGAAATCGCCCATTATGATGCATTTTCCGAGTGACACTACGTGTTTTATGATTTCTTCGGGGAGGGGATCGTGAGTGGCTGAGTATATGGTCGCTACAGTTATTGCGTCAATTTTTTGGAGAGTCTATTTCTATTGCCACCACGTGCAGGTGCTGGAAGTTCTGCGGGAGTTCTAGACGCACTGCTGGGACGTCCTTGTGGTGAAAGATTGCGGCTCGTCCAATGCTCGAATCAGTTTGCTGCGACCTGTGGCAGATCATGTTCTTTAACTGTTGGATCTGCTGGACTGCTCTGACCTCCGCGATTCCTAATATATCGACCCTTTCTTCGTCTACCAGGCTTTGTATTAGGGGTTGCTTCCTGTTGAACCCGCAAGCATTCACGAGAGCAACAGTGACTGGTGAAATTCTTGCGCTAGACACCATCTTGCTGTGCAGAACCTAGGCTGGGGGGTGATGGTCCCCACAGTTGGCGTATTTTGTTTCCTTCGCTAAGCAATCTTTAGCTAGGTGGGGACCGGCACATTCGCTGCATTTTGGTTGTTTTTTTTTGCTGGCGTCTGTGGTGTGATCGAACTCGTAACAGCGAGTGGATTGGATCGGTTGAGCTGCTCTGGGCCTTGATGGTTCAACCGTCTACATATAGCAGTTGAATCGGAGGTGGTGGAGGAGTAAATCGTCGTGGGTGTACTGATCGTGTGTGAACACACGGATCATACTTGTGGGTTTATTGTCACTTCGGCCGATTACTCTGGTCGCCTTGATGACTGAGTAGCCGTGATGGTTCAGCTCTTCCGCGATCTCGGCGCCAGAGACGTCGTCTTCGGCGTTTTTGACAACGACTGTTAGAATTGGGTGGTCTAGGTTGGCTCGGTCTGCGTGGTGGCAGTAGTTTTATGTGAGCCCCTGGGAAGCTGTTTATTAGGAATCTTTGCCCCAGGTATTATTGTTGGTCCGCGCGAGGGCTTTTTATAATTGCCTCGCCTTTTCTCGTCATGATGACGGTGATTTCACCACCCAGAGCCGTCTTCTTCAGCTCGGAGGCTACTTTGTTTCTGGAGGCGCCTTTGGGAGATCGTATAGCATCACGCTAGTGGGATCCTTGCTGGCGGTTGAGGCTGCTTTTGACCTGGTCGGGGCAGGAGGTCTGGTTCAAATGGCTCTGAGCACTATGGGACTTAAAATCTGTGGTCATCAGTCCCCTAGAACTTAGAACTACTTAAACTTAATTAACCTCAGGACATCACACAACATCCAGTCATCACGAGGCAGAGGAAAATCCCTGACCCCGCCGGGAATCGAACCCGGGAACCTAGGCGCGGGAAGAGAGCAGGAGGTCTGTTTTTGGATTTTCCTGGTTGTGGGGGAACGGTTGGGTTTTTCATGGGAGACAATGGAGGCATGTCTTCCAGTGAGTGGGAGGCATCGCTGCTGGCGACTTCTGCGTAAGATGCTCTTCTTACGCCAGGAATGGGTGAAAGAATGGGTGGTGCTGCATCGTCGTCGGCTTCGTCCCTTACATTGGAGAGGACGTTGGTATCGCCGATGCTTTCGGCTTGGGATGTTGGTGACGAGTTTTTGCGCCCTTGGCTTTGGGTTTTTTGCTTTTGTTAGACATGTCTTCAATGTGGGGACATGTATTTGTATGGTGGGAGGAATTGTTCACCTAACTGTACCTGACCGCGAGGAAATAGGCCTGCACCCTACTCTGCTCCTTTGCCTCGACGAACGCGGGCTTGTTTGACCGCAGTCAGGGCCCTGTTTCGCCAGATTCCCTAGCTAACAGACCCTAAATCTCGCTGTCCAGATATCTCGCCTGTTTGCTACGTTCGCCCTAGCTTCGACAATTTCGCTTTTTAGAGTGTGTAGCCACGTGGACAGTTTGCTTTTTCGAATTGTAGGATTCGCAGCTAGGCTGCGATCGGTGGCGAGCGGCCTTGGACGGCGCGATGCGTCTGGCAGGCCGTGGCCCAGAACACAAAGGCGGCGGCAGTGGGGTCGGCAGCCGCTGCGTGCACCCTCTGGCGGACCAGCTGGAACTGCCGCTCGAGCATCTTCTTCAGGGACCCCCTCTTACCCTGGATCGGCAGAGTCCTTGCAGGATCCCCCTGCATCGCCTCCATGTCTTCACTTTGATGTGTTGTAGTTGGACTTCTCTTTTCATTCGTGTCAGCATGATGCCCTTCTAAGGCATTTGATGGGCTTCTCTGTTGCCCGCGTGTGCGGACAACGGTGCTGGCCTTTTTTTTTGTGTCACGTGGTGTTTACAGTTCCTTCGGCTTCGCCGAATCTACGTGTATTTGTGTGTGGTTTGGTTTTGTTATTCTCTGTGATTAATTTTTACTGACAAAAAACAAATCGTTGGCTTTGGAGGGCATGGTCGGTAACAATAAGGCCTTGCGGCCCCCGACCATCCTCGATTTATGAGGCGTGGGTTTTAGTTGTTTGGTTCTGTGCAGTGGGTGCAGCGGGTGCTGCTTCCCACTGCTTTCCTATTGTGGAGTTTCGCCAGTCGGCCGCTCGGCGAGATGTGGTCGTCGTTCCGTGGTGGCCGCTGTGCTCGTTGTTTTCCGCCGCTTGCCCGCTGGGTACGGGCGTCGTACATTCATTGGTCTGCAGCAGGTCTGCGTCTCACTTTAACATTTATTCTCAAACCATTTAGTCAAGTGTGGTTTACTCTAGTTTACTCTATATAGCGAAGGGTGGTCGCGCAGCCGACAGAGAGTGGGGGGGAGGGGGGGGGGAGTGGGCTTAGTCACTACATCTTAGATTTAGTTTGGGTCCTACGCTAAGTTGCTTGGGTACAAAAACGGTAACCCAAGGGTATCTCGATTTACCCATTTATCTAACACTATTGGGTTTCACAAGGGAGCACAATCAGCTAGAAAAATTTAACTACTAATCAAGGCAAAAACAATTTAAACATATTTCTGTTCCCTATTGGTTCCCAACAAGGGAGCAAGGATTTTCAAGGACAATAACAGGGTATATTATGTTAACGGGAGTGCTACTGGACTAAGCTAGAAACGAAATCTTATTAAACTATTAGGCTTTTCACTATTGCTTACTAATCTATGGGGTCTTGTATGATTTGGCGTGGCACTCTCTGCCTGTGCCACGTTCGGGGTATCACAGTACCTGTGCCCCTGAGCTGTCTACAGTTTTCTCTAATTTCTTCTAGTTTGTCAAATAGTGTTGTTACTAGTCTCTTAACTGTATCTTGTATCATCTCGATTTCCACTGTTTCGTGGAGCTCTCGTACGGGTGTCCATGGTGGGGCGTCCAGAATCCACCTTAGTACCTTGTTTTGCACCCTTTGCAACTTTTTGTGGTTGGTGTGGCACGTGATTCCCCACGCAGAACACCCGTACGTTAGTGCTGGGAGGACTGTTGTTTTGTATAGTGTTCTTTTTGTTTCCATCCACATCTTCCTGCTGAGGAAGAAGGGCAGGAGAGCTTTTGCGAGGTTTATACCTCTCTTCCGTTTTTCCCCGATGTGCAGGTGAAACAACATTTTTTTGTCTAGTGTTACGCCCAGGTATTTCACGGAGTCTCTCCACGGTAATTCCTGGGCGTTTAGGGACAGCTGGTTTCTGAGTTCCGGTCGCTCTTGTGAAATAGACAGCTGTAGTTTTGTCTGCGTTTAATGTCATTTTGTTTCCCCTACACCAGTCTTCTACCATGTCTAGCTGCCTTTGGAGGCGTGCTATGTTTGAGTGGTGCTGCCTGCCACTCGTGTAGAAGGCTGTGTCATCCGCGAATTGGGCTATCCTGGCATGCGCTGACAGGGGGATGTCGTTTGCGTATATGTTGAAAAGTGTGGGTGATAGAACCGACCCCTGGGGGATGCTGGCCCTCAGGGTCTTTCTTGAGGAGCATTTTCCGTCTACCTCAACAAGAAACGTCCGGTCTGTCAGAAAGCTGTCTATTAATTTTGTGTACACATCGGGGATTGTCGTATTGTGATGTATCTTAAAGGTCAGGTTGTCGTGCCAAACCTTGTCGTATGCCTTTTCCCAGTCGAGGAATACTGCTGCTGTTCAGTTTGTGTAGTTGAAATTGTGTGTAATGTGTTCTGTTAGTCGAAGGACTTGTAGCTCTGCAGAGACCTTTTTCTGGAACCCAAATTGTTCCGGTCTGATGGTTTCATCGTCTATGAGACATTTGTTGATCCTGTCCAATACTACTCTTTCAAGTGTTTTCCCCATTGTGGAGAGTAAACTGATAGGGCGATGGTTCGCCGGTAGTTTTGGGTCTTTCCCTGCCTTTGGGATTGTAATAACTTTTGCTGCCTTCCAGGCCACAGGGAATTTTTGTAGCAGCATGCAGCTATTTATTATGCGTGTTAGCAGGACTAGTGGTTTCCTAGAGAGGTTCTTTAGACTTATGTTTGAAATTTTGTCTAGTCCTGGTGCGGATCTGCCCTTTCTGCAGGCTGTTATTTTCCTTATATGTGTCGGTGTTGTGAATTCTGGTGCTGTTTGTGTCGGTGTGTCTCGGAGGTTTTGAACTGTTTGTGTGACATTTTCTTCCTCAAGCTGTTCTGCGGCTGTGAGGTCGATCTGTGGTGTTGTGTTTTGCTACTCGTACGTGTCCGCAAACAGTTCGGCTTTCGACAAGGCATCAAACACGGTTCCCTGGGATCCTAGCATAGCCCTTTTTGCTGGTCGTTGCTGTCGAATGTTTTTGACCAGTTGCCACTCGTCCTGGGTTTGGAAGCAGAATGTCTCCATCCTGTCTTCCCAGGTTTCTGCGCGCCATTCTTTTAGTCGCTTTTCGAGTTCACGAGACAGTCTGTTCATTTCTCTCCGCTCCCGCGGTCCCTGCTTCTTTGCCACAGTTTTCTGTGTCTGTTTTTCTGGGATCGGAGCTCCCGCAGTAGCGGAGGGAGTTCTGTTTCGTGTCTATCCGGTAGTATTGTGGTTGTCCTGGTCTGTTTTATGGCTTTTTGTATTTTGGATGTCAGATATTCGACAGCATCGTCCAGCTTTTCCTCTGACGACAGGTCCAGTGTTGGGTCTATTGTGTCTGTGAGGACCCTGCGATACTGTTCCCAGTTCATGTTTATCACTCTTCTTGGGATGTCCGGGATCGAGTTTAGCCTGCGGAGTTTCACTAGTACCGGATTGTGGTCAGACGTTAGGTCCTGGATCGTATCTAGTGTGACGTCGTCTCCAATGTTATTCGTCAGCAGTACGTCCAGGACGTCCGGTCTGTGTCCGGCTATGAGTGGGACGTGTGTCGCGTCGTCTGGGCCGCAGACGATGTAGTGGTACGCGTCCTCCAGTTGCAAGAGTTTTGTTCCTTTCGGGTTCGTTGTGCGGGAATTCCACGCTGGATTTTTAGCGTTTAGGTCCCCGCCCAACGCCATCCTTTGGTGCCTGTCGAAGATCACTCTGAGGTCTTCTTCCAGTAACTGGCGGTTTGGGGCTAGGTATGCTGCCCCCACCGTCAATTTCTCTCTTTCCGTGTTTATTGTGACAAGAGTGACCTCGATGTCCTGCACTGGCGGCGCGTCCACCACATCGTGCGGAATTGTCCGTTTTAGGAACACGGCCGTACCGCCTCCTCGTTGATTTTGTCTGTCGGTGCGGTAACCCGTCATGTTCCGCAGTTTAAAAGTATCGCAGGGCCGGAGGTGTGTTTCAGAGACTAACAGGACGTCCACATTGTGATCCGATATGAACGTCTGTAGCTCCGTCTTTTTGTTTCCGATGCCGTTTGCATTCCAGATGCAAAGTGTTGTGTCAGTGTTTTGTCTGCCTCGTTGCGCCATCTTTACATGAACGCACTAAGCAGACCCTGTAGTATTATGTGTGTCTTTTCCGTCCTGTCCGATGCTTGACGGAGCGCGGTTGCCCTGTTAAATATTGTTGTGACGATGTTTGAGTCCTGCTCGAGGGAACGGATCGTGTTTATGATCTCTCAGAGGTCGTCCACGGGCAGTCCTTTCTCATTTGTGTGTAGTGTGGCAGTGGTTTTCTGTTTGTTTTGTGTTGTCTCTTTTTGCATCTGCGTTGGTTTTGTCGTGTTTGTTTGGATGTGATTTGGTGTTGTGTCGGTCGTTGGTGATGTTAGTGCCTCTCTGAAGGAGCGGCGGGGAGGTGCTGGCCTGTTCTTGTCTGTGCCTGCCGCGTGTGCGGCTGCGGCAATGTCCGGATGGACCTGTCGTCGCGCAGGGAGAGGTGGAAACTGTGGTCTTGTTTGTTGTGCGCGTGGGGGGCGTGGTGGGGAGCGTGCGCCCTCTGTTGGGTGTGTGTCTGGTCTGTCTGTTCTGCGTGTCGTTCTTTCTGTTTCGTCATTTGTCGCCTGTTGTATTGTTTCCCCTGGAGTGGGGACTCTTACTGGCAGGTTTTCTGTGTTTGTTTGGTCGTGTTGTGTGTGTGTGGTGTCTCTCTTAACTCCTGGTTGGGGTCTGTCCTCGTCTGTCTTTCGCCCTTACTTTTGTTTTGTCGGGGTTGTCTGTTTTTCGAGGGCGCACGCTGTTTGTGCTGTCCCTCTGTCGGCTGTCTGGGGCGGTGTATATACTTCTGGAGTTCCGGGCAGCCTTTCCAAGATTCTGGATGGTCTCCAGAGCACAGCACACAGTTCAGCGGCCAGCTCTCTGGTTTCCGGCAGTCTTTTGTGGCGTGGAGGCCCGCGCACTTTACGCACCTCGCCGGCATGTTACAATAGTTTGCCGTGTGAGTTAGGCGCTGGCAGCGGTGACACTGCGCGCGACCTTCCTTGGGGCGGTAGGTTTCTACCGTCACCTTTGTGTGGAGGATGTACCGCACTTCGTATATCCTCTCACCGCCCGAGCCCCTGGGAAGGGAGACTTTGTACGTTGGCTCTCGGATGAGCCTTCGTGAGTTACGTGCTCGTTTTTTAAACTGGTGCACGTATGAAGGTCTGAAACCTTTCTCTACAAGGGCCTCTCGTAGTTCCTCCTCTAGGACTTGGGCTGGTAGGCCGTGGACGACCACGTGTAAATCCTTTTTCTCGGGCGGTTGGTGGTTAAAATGCGGTACATCCCTTTCTCTTAGAAAGGCTGCCGCGGCATAGTAATCTCTTAGGGACTCAAAATTATACTTAACCGAGTCACCCCGGAAGATGGCCTTTAAGGGGCCTGATATTCTGCTTTTTATCTCTTTGTTCAGTTTGGTGTACCCCTCTAATTGGTACACCACCATTGGTGGTACATTTCTTGGGTTTGTCTCGTCCTCTCCGCTGTCGGTGGGCTGTTGTTGACCCGCGACGGCGGGAGTCGAGTTGTTGTCGTGTGACGTAGCGGTGAGGACTGCTGGTGTATCCCCTGGTGGAGTTTGTTGTGGTGGCGGTGGCGGGTTGTCGTCTGGGGAGGCGGTTGTCTCGCCTTCCTCATCCGAGTCC
Organism: Schistocerca americana; assembly: GCF_021461395.2. NCBI lineage: Eukaryota > Metazoa > Arthropoda > Insecta > Orthoptera > Acrididae > Schistocerca > Schistocerca americana. The sequence goes on along the minus strand of NC_060126.1, from coordinate 91,286,345 downwards.
CCTAAAGCGTCAAATCTGTTGGGACTCTCGAAATTGTGTGGTATTCTTGTGGGGATCTTCCTTTTCCCTGCCCCTTGCTGGTGCCGTGGGGTGGTGTTTTCTGGTGTGTTCGTCGTCGGTCTGCTCGCAGATGCGGAAGTCGACGCGACGCGGTTGGTCGGGCTTTTTTGCGTGACTTTCGTGATGCCGACGCGGATGCCGTGAGTGTTCTTTTGTGACGCGGACAGAGCGCGATTTTGGCGGCTCTGTCGGGCTGTGAAGTATTTGGCGCTCGCAGGTTTGGCGAATTTCTTTTTAGCCATTCTTTTGCTAATATTTCACTCTCCTTTTCTCGTCCCCGCTGCTCAGCGGGATAAAGGAGTCGTAGTGTTGTGTAGTTTGGCACGGTCGTGCCGTCTGTTTGGGTCTTTTCCCCGTCTGGTGTTGTGTTGTTTGCCAGTTTTGTGTGGGGTCCTATTTTCCCCATTTTCTGGCTGGTCGAGGTGGTAATTGGTAATATCTTACGGGGAGGGTATTTTCTCCTATGGTTATGGTTTGTGTGGGAGACTACTTTCCCTGTTCGCGAACGCTCACTACTGCCCTACTTTTCTGAGCCTGGCCTGGCAAAGCGCGGGCTTGTCCCACCGCAGCAGGGGCCCTGACCTTGCAGCGTTCCCCATGCTATCCAGTCCCTACTAATTCTGGCTTTCCAGAATATCTCACCTGTCTTCTATTGCGACCTGACTGGACACGAACAATTTTGCCTCTTCTTTCGGCGTCCCCGGCAGCGTAGGCGGCGGCTGAGAGCGCCCCCAGCTGCTGCGTGGCGGAGGGGCGCGGCGTGCGGACGACCTCACGCTACGGCGGCTCGGCCGCGACTGCGGCTGCTGCTTGGCGGCCGCTGTTGTGGCCGTCATCGGGGCCTCTGCAACACGCTGCAGCGTGTCGACAAGGTGTGCGACCTTGTCGATCGCAGCAGACAGTGGAGAGACTGCTGCAACCAAGGTTTCTTCATGGGCTGCAATTGCAGCTTCTTGCCTTGGCGCAGCAGACCGAAGGTCGGTGGCTGACGTGTTGCCACAACTGCCTCCTCCCGTTGTTGTGTTGTCTTCTTTGCGCATTTTCCCCTTGAGGGGGACAACGCGCTCGTTCTCGGATGTGCCCTCTCGGGCACGCTTGCTGGCGCGGATGCGCCTTCTTCTGTTCCCCACTGCAGTGGGGGCGTCGTTGGCTCCTGCAGCTCTGTCTTTTGCGTCCTCGCCGCTTTTTTTTTTTTTTTTTTTCCTCTCCGGAGGAGGTTGGTCCCTCAAGTGTACGGGGTAGGTTTTCTTACTTGGGACACCATTTATTTGAAAAAAAAAAAAAAAAGACACCTTGTATTCATTTGAGAGCCTTTGGGCACGGTTTATTGGTCCTTGAGGCCCACAGTCTTGGTATTTTGTATACACTTATTGTTTTGTTTTGTTGTGATCTTTCCGATTTGATTTGCATCTTGGTTCTTAGTTGTATTCTAATATGGATAGCGGAATTCTTACTTTTTGCCAAGGGGCTGGTCCTACAGTTGCCAATTCTTGTAATTGCTGTCTGGTAGGTCTGCGCCTTTCTATTTTTTTTCGATGAGTCTTCTTGTAGAGGTGTTGATTTGGTTGTCCACTGTCGGCATGTTTAGTTCTTCGTATATTTGATTAGTACTCGTCCACCATGGGGCGTTAAGAATGAGCTTTAAGCATCTGTTTTGAAGTGTTTGGAGTGGTTTCCTGTTGGTTTTACTGGTTATGCCCCACGACGAGCAGCCGTAGAGCATCATTGGTTGGACTATAGCTTTGTATATGTTCAGTTTTGTTCTTTGAAATATTTCTTTGCTGGCCAGAAGAGGGTAAATTGCGTGGATGGTTTTTTATATGCGTTGTCGTTTTTGTTCTATGTGTTGCTTGAATAACATTTTATTGTCTATTGTTATGCCAAGGCATTTTACTGATGTTGTCCATGGTATCTGCGTTCCGTTTAACGCGATGTGGTCGTGGATTTGTGGTCGACGGCGTGTAAATATGATGGCGATTGTCTTCTCTGGATTTATTTTGATCTTGTTTAGTTTGGCCCATTTTTCTGTGTAGTCAACTTGTTTTTGTAGTCTATTTATTGTTGTTGATAGTCGTCTGTGCGTTTCTAGAAGTGCTGCATTGTCTGCGAATTGTGCTATTGCAGAGGTTTCCGTTTTCGGGATATCGTTTACATACACAGTAAATAGGGTTGGCGAAAGTACCGAACCCTGCGGTATTCCTTCCCGTAGTACTGTGTGTGCTAATCGTTTGTTATCTATCTGTACAAAGCACCTCCGGTCGTGTAAAAAAATTATCAATCATTTTAGTATAGCATTCGGTCTGGTCTTTTAGTTTCGTGACAAGGTTGTCCTTCCATACTTCATCGTATGCTTTCTCGACGTCTAGAAAAACTGCGGCTGTATACTTGGAGAGGTTCATGCTTTGAGTAATATATTCTGTAATACGGAGGACCTGGAGTTCTGCTAACAGTTTTTCTTGGAAGGCGAATTGTTCTTGTCGGATGATGTTGCCGTCAAGTAATTGTTGTCGAATTCTTGGGAGCAGGATGCGTTCCAGGAGCTTTGACATTGTTGGGAGTAGGCTTATCGGTCTGTAATTATGTGGTTGTTTCAGGTCCTTTCCAGGTTTTGGGATAGGTACTATTTTGGAGATCTTCCATGCTTGTGGGAAATAATGGTTGATTAAAGAGGCGTTGATGATTCTGGTCAATAGGACTAAGGGCTTTCTAGGCAGGTTCTGGAGTTGAATGTTGGAGATGAGGTCCGGTCCAGGAGCGGAGTTTGTGCCGAGTCGGTTGCTAATTATTTTTATTTCCGCAGGAGTGGTTAGTTCTGGTAGGTCGCGAGGAGGTGTCTGACGTATATTCTGGGCTGTAGCTGTCACATGTTGTTGATATTGCAGTATGTCAGGTTGTTGGTTTCCTTGAGGTTCTATTGCATTTTGTTGTTCGTAGGTTGCTGCAAACAGTTCTGCCTGGCTGAAGGCGTCGAAGATGAGGCTGTTGTTGTGCAGTAAGGCCGGTTTGTGTGTTTTCGTGCGTCGCAGGTTTTTGATTAGTTTCCAATCGTCTTTGTTTCGGAGTTGTAGGATGCTCATTCGGTCTTCCCAGACTTCGGCTCTCCATTCTTGTACACGGTGATGTATTTGTTTTTTGAGTCTGTTTAATTGTCTTCTATTTTGTGGGTTGCGTGTTTGGAGCCATCGGCGTCTAGCTGCGTTTTTGAGGTACTTGAGATCTTGTATAAGTGGTGGCAGAGAGTGAACGTTTGTTTCAGGAAATATGTTTGTTGTAGATGCTTTCTTATAGGCTGTTTTAATTTTGTCTGTTAGAGAGCCAATGGCTTCTTCTATTTTTTGAGTAGTTGTTAGGTCTAGTGTGGGACGAATGTTATTATTTAGCCATCTCTGGAATTGGTCCCAATTTATTGTGGTTTTGTGTTGTGGGTGAGGGAGTTCTATTGCGTTACCGATGTGGCCAATTACAGGTAGATGGTCGGAGGTGAGATCTTGAAAGGTTCGGAGATGCAGGTCGGGATCGAGGTTCTTGGTTATGCAGATATCAAGGACGTCCGGTTGGTGGCGGTGATTGAATGGAATGTGGGTAATATCTTCAGGAGCGGAAATTGGCAGCATTCAGTCGTCCTTGTACGTTATATAGTGTGTTTCCGCGTGCATTGTTTCGTCGGCATTCCACGTGGTGTTTTTTGCATTTAAGTCGCCGGCCAGTAAGATTTTGTTGTTGTTATCAAATATTTGTAGCAAGTCATTTTCTTCGAATATTGCTCTGGGGCTGAGGTATGCAGCCACCAGGGTTATTTTTCCTTGTACTGTTTCTATTTTAACTATTGTGGCTTCTAGTGATGTCATTTGTGGCGTAATTTCAGGGTTGTGTCATATATGAGAGCGAATGAAGATGGCCGTTCCGCCTCCCTGTCGGTTAGTTCGGTCTGTTCGGTGGCATATTCTAAGTTTAAATGATTGTGATGGACGTAAATGAGTTTCAGTGGCAAATAGTATGTCGATCTTGTTTTCTTCTATGAATTCATTTAATAGGTCTTTTTTGTTGTGTAGTCCTGAGGCGTTAAAGTTACAAAATCGAAGGTTTTGTTTCTTGGTAGGTCTAATTTCCATTGTCGGTACCAAAGAATTTCATTACTCCACCGACAATTGCCATTATTTTTGATAGTATGTCTGGTGCAGTCATGAATTGCTGAAATGTGGTGGCGGTGATTGATATTATGTTCGTCCACTGTGTGTTTTGCCAGAAGTTTTTAATATGGATGTGGAAGTCGAGGAAGAAAGCAGGTCCAGTTGTTTGGTTTGAGATTGAATTTGGTGCCTGTTGTGTCTGGGTAGTTGAGGGTGATTACTGATTTGTCTGGAGATTTGCCCATGTTTTGCGTCCTCTGCGGCTGGCTTCAGCTGGAGTTGGCATTGGTGTGTTCTTTATGGCTGGTTGAATTGTTGCTACTGCTGGAGTGGTGGTTCTTGGTCGTTGGGCTTGGTAAATGCGTATTGCTTTCTGGAATTCTTCGCAGCCGCGAAAGGACGCGAGGTGGCCATCTCGTTTGCAGTTTACACAGTGTGATGTAGCGTTTACTGGTAGGCTGCATTCTCTTGCTCTATGGGCGCCACCGCAGCGGATACAGCGAGTCGGCATAGAACAATAGTTTGCGGTGTGAAAGAAACCCTAACACTTTTTACATTATGGTGGACCGTCTTTATTTTGATAAGATTCAGTTGTTACCTTTGTGTCAAGGACGTAGCGGACGTGGTAAATGGCGTCGTTTTCTGGTTTTCTGTCAAGTGTTACGCAGAAGACGTCCATGGGTCGTAATTGTTTTGTATTTTTGTCCCTTTTCTTGTATTGGTGAACGTTTCTTGGCTTGAAGTTGAGGTATCGTAAGTCTTTGTCTACTTCTGCTTCTGTGACTGTTTCTGGTAAACCTTTTATCACTACTTTTAGGTGTCTTTCACTTTGCGGTTGATGAGTAAAATTGGAAATGTTGTGATGATGAAAGAAGTCGAGTGCTGTCCGTTGGTCTTTCATTGAGTCAAAGTGATATTTGATAGTGTCTCCTTTATAGATAGCCTGTATTGGTCCTTCCATGTGCTTTTTCAATGCTGCGTTGAGCGTTAGGTAGTGGCCTTTGTACTGGATAGTAATGGGCGGGATCCTTGGTTTCTTTGGGATGGCTTGAGAAGCGTTTGATGATGATGGAGTTGGTTGGGTTGAAGTTGCTGGATTTCTGGTACTATTGCTTCGTTGTGTTGGAGGTGAGAGAGGTTCAAATCGGTTTTCTGTTTGAATGGTGAATTGTTTGTGCGGTGCTGTGTCGTCTTCAGTGTTCTTTCGTTTTGCTGTTTTCCGTGGGGGAGGGGTTTGGAAATCCTCTTCCCCATCGTCTTGTTCCATCTCTTCTTGCTCAGATGACTCAGATTCTGAAGAGCGGTAGTACTGTGAAATGTTGTCATCATCGTATGTTTGATTTTTGTCTTCATTGGTCGAGTTTTGCTCTGTGTCCTGTCGTGGTGCGTCGTGATTGGTTGGTTGGTTTGTTGGTTTTGGCGGGAAGTCGCCACGTTGTTGTCTTGTTGTGCCTGTTGTAGCTTTTGGATTTGTTGTCTGAGTGCATGTTCGACATCTGTTTCCTGTGTGTTGGTGGTGTTTGGCTCAGACCTACTCGCGAGATCTACCTCAGCCCTATTGCTAGTTCTTAGCCTGGAAGGCCGCGGACGTACAGCTCGCGGGGGGCCGGCCTGCTCTCGGTCGGGCCCCTGCGTCTGAGGCCCTACGTCTTCATCGTTCCCTTCGCTATCCATCCTATCCCCAGCTATTCTGGGAAGGCTCTCCTGAGTCCTATTTCCCCCTTTCAAGCTATCGACACGACAATTCCGCAATACGTTCACAACGGTGCGATGTAAAAACGCCGCCCCTTTGTGACCGTCACACAGCTCGCGCTGCTCGGCGCCCGATGTCGCTGTTGCCTTTTTTGTGCGTCGGCAAGGGTACTACCTCCGGAGGAGGTTGGCCCCTCAAGTGTGCGGGGTAGGTTTGCTTACTGGGGACACCATTTATTTGACAAAAATGGGACACCTTGTTTTCGTTGGAGAGCCCTTGGGCACAGTATGTTGGTCCTTTAGGCCCACAGTCTTGGTATTTTTATATTTTATTGAAGCTTCGTTGTTCTGATTGACCTGTTCTATTGATTTGCCTCTCTTAGTTATATTGTAGGATGGAGAGCGGAACTCTTATTTTTTTGCCTGGTGGCTGGTGCTACAGTTGCTAGATCCTGTAATTGCTGCGTGGTAGGTCTGAGCCTTTCTATTTTCTCGATTAGTCTTCTTCTTGTGGCGATGATTTGACTGTCGACGGTCGGCATGTTAAGTTCTTCATGTATGCGATTTGTCTTCGTCCACCATGGCGCATTAAGGATTAGCTTTAAGCATCTGTTTTGCAGTGTTTGGAGTGGTTTCCTATTTGTTCTGCTGGTTATGCCCCACGACGAGCAGCCGTAGAGCATCATGGGTATGACTATTGCTTTGTATATGTTTAATTTCGTTCTTTGAAACATTTCCTTGCTGGCCAGAAGAGGGTAAATTGCGTGAATGGTTCTTGATATTCGTAGACGTTTTTGTTCTATGTGCTGCTTGAATAGCATTTTGTTGTCTATTGTTACACCGAGGTATTTGACTGATGTTGTCCATGGTATTTGCGTTCCATTTAGCTCAATTTGGTCGTGGATCTGTGGTCGACGGCGTGTAAATAGTATGGCAACTGTCTTCTCCGGGTTTACTTTGATCCTGTTTCTTTTGGCCCATTTTTCTGTGTGGTCCACTTGTTGTTGCAGTCTATTTATTGTCGTTGATAGTCGTCGGTGCGTTTCTAGGAGTGCCGTGTCATCTGCAAATTGCGCTATTGTCGAAGTTTCAGTTTTTGGTATGTCATTGACGTATACTGTGAAAAGGGTCGGCGAAAGCACCGAACCCTGCGGTATTCCTTCCTGTAATATTTTATGAGCTAATCGTTTGTTATCAATCTGAACAAAACATCTTCGGTCGTGTACGAAACTGTCAATCATTTTAATGTAACATTCAGGTATGTCGGTCTGGTCTTTTAATTTCGTAATTAGGTTGTCCTTCCACACTTTGTCGTATGCCTTTTCGACGTCTAGGAAAATTGCGGCTGTATATCTGGAGACGTTCATGTTTTTGGTAATGTGTTCTGTAATACGGAGGATCTGGAGTTCTGCTGACAGTTTTTCTTGGAATTCAAATTGTTCTTGTCGGATGATGTTGCCGTCAAGTAAAGGTTGTCGGATTCTTGGGAGCAGGATGCGTTCCAGGAGCTTGGACATCGTTGGGAGTAGGCTTATCGGTCTATTGTTTTGTGGTTGCTTCAGGTGTTTTCCAGGTTTGGGTATCGGTACTATTTTGGAAATCTTCCATGCTTGAGGAAAGTAGTGGTTGATTAGGCAGGCGTTGATGATTCTGGTGAGCAGGACAAGAGGTTTTCTTGGCAGGTTCTGGAGATGAATGTTGGAGATGAGGTCCGGTCCAGGAGCGGAGTTTGTGCCAAGTCGGTTGATAATTGTTTTTATTTCAGCTGGAGTGGTTAGTTCTGGTAGATCGCGCGGAGGTGTCTGACGTATATTCTGGGCTGTAGTTGTCACATGTTGTTGGTATTGTAGTATGTCAGGTTGTAGGTTTCCAAGAGGTTCTATTGTACACTCCTGGAAATGGAAAAAAGAACACATTGACACCGGTGTGTCAGACCCACCATACTTGCTCCGGACACTGCGAGAGGGCTGTACAAGCAATGATCACACGCACAGCACAGCGGACACACCAGGAACCGCGGTGTTGGCCGTCGAATGGCGCTAGCTGCGCAGCATTTGTGCACCGCCGCCGTCAGTGTCAGCCAGTTTGCCGTGGCATACGGAGCTCCATCGCAGTCTTTAACACTGGTAGCATGCCGCGACAGCGTGGACGTGAACCGTATGTGCAGTTGACGGACTTTGAGCGAGGGCGTATAGTGGGCATGCGGGAGGCCAGGTGGACGTACCGCCGAATTGCTCAACACGTGGGGCGTGAGGTCTCCACAGTACATCGATGTTGTCGCCAGTGGTCGGCGGAAGGTGCACGTGCCCGTCGACCTGGGACCGGACCGCAGCGACGCACGGATGCACGCCAAGACCGTAGGATCCTACGCAGTGCCGTAGGGGACCGCACCGCCACTTCCCAGCAAATTAGGGACACTGTTGCTCCTGGGGTATCGGCGAGGACCATTCGCAACCGTCTCCATGAAGCTGGGCTACGGTCCCAAACACCGTTAGGCCGTCTTCCGCTCACGCCCCAACATCGTGCAGCCCGCCTCCAGTGGTGTCGCGACAGGCGTGAATGGAGGGACGAATGGAGACGTGTCGTCTTCAGCGATGAGAGTCGCTTCTGCCTTGGTGCCAATGATGGTCGTATGCGTATTTGGCGCCGTGCAGGTGAGCGCCACAATCAGGACTGCATACGACCGAGGCACACAGGGCCAACACCCGGCATCATGGTGTGGGGAGCGATCTCCTACACTGGCCGTACACCACTGGTGATCGTCGAGGGGACACTGAATAGTGCACGGTACATCCAAACCGTCATCGAACCCACCGTTCTACCATTCCTAGACCGGCAAGGGAACTTGCTGTTCCAACAGGACAATGCACGTCCGCATGTATCCCGTGCCACCCAACGTGCTCTAGAAGGTGTAAGTCAACTACCCTGGCCAGCAAGATCTCCGGATCTGTCCCCCATTGAGCATGTTTGGGACTGGATGAAGCGTCGTCTCACGCGGTCTGCACGTCCAGCACGAACGCTGGTCCAACTGAGGCGCCAGGTGGAAATGGCATGGCAAGCCGTTCCACAGGACTACATCCAGCATCTCTACGATCGTCTCCATGGGAGAATAGCAGCCTGCATTGCTGCGAAAGGTGGATATACACTGTACTAGTGCCGACATTGTGCATGCTCTGTTGCCTGTGTCTATGTGCCTGTGGTTCTGTCAGTGTGATCATGTGATGTATCTGACCCCCAGGAATGTGTCAATAAAGTTTCCCCTTCCTGGGACAATGAATTCACGGTGTTCTTATTTCAATTTACAGGAGTGTATTTAGACAGACACCTGAACTGGAAAACGCACCTAAATCACCTTCTGAACAAAACACGACTACGACGAAACTTAATAAGACAGGTTCAAGGACGCTTCCACGGCTGCAGCGACGAAACAGCCCTACATACATATAAAACATTTATAAGACCAATACTCGAATACGCAGTCGCCCCACTCGGGGGAATACAGGCCCACGTAGCGGAAAAACTATACAAAACGGAAAGTAGGTTAGTACGCAGCATCACCAAGGTACCCCCTACAACCCCCAGCAACGAAGTATATACGAGCTCTGGTATAGAACCACTCCAAACCAGAATGACCAAACTAAGGGCGAGATATGGAAATCACATTATCCACAACAGACCGTACATGGAGGGCATTCTCACCATAAACGCAAGGGAAAACAGAAAACCGAAATACAAATACATTCCCCCATCACGCACAATAGCCAAAAACACAGCCAAAACATTCCCTGACCTCATCCCTATCGTACTACCCTTAACCGCAGGCACAACAACACCAACTCACCTCCACGAAAGAACAACAGAATAACCACACACACACACACACACACCACACACACACACACACACACACACACACACACACACACACACACACACACACACACACACACACTCTAAACAATCCACCACAGGAAACACAAACAATCCAAACAACACCAAACAGCGCTCACCCCCTCTCAGGGAAAGGAAAAGAAGAAACAGGATAAATAATGTAATACATACACCCATTTTTTATGTATTCCTCAAATTAAACTATGTATATGCATATATACACTTGTAAAGCCAGCTACGCTCGGAATCTGTAACAGACACAGACTAACTATATATATACATGCATCAACTCCACACACCACATTATCAACCACACACATAAGCACAAGACATGTACCTAACTAAATCATCCAATAAATTCCTATAATGTTAACATAAATTTACATACTATATGTCTTTTATACCCTATTTATTTTGTATTCTACGTATCTATGCTCCTTCATTGCTAACATACCTGATTAATTTATCCTCTTCATCTCTCGTAAACTTAAATTGCATCATGTTAACAAAATTATGTTACTTTCATCACCTTTTCTTTTACTGTAAATTTAAATTTTATTATGTTTTAAATTTTATTATATTAATATACTTGTTTATAATGTTTTCATTCTGCTAAAAACCTGCAATAACAAAATTGTCAACAAATCATAAAAATGCACTTGCAGGAAAAATAAATTGTACAAAATAAAAATAACCATGCAGAAACCCAACGGCTGCTAAGGGACGCCAGCATGCCCTCAAACAGCCCGCCCTCCTCCATCAGAGGAGGGAATGAAAAGTGCAAAAAAACGCCGCTAAGCACACGCGACGCACGCACACGCTTGGTGACAGCCGTACTGTGCGGTGATCGTGTGCTGGGCTGCGGGAGCGCATACGGTACTGCACCAAGCCACAGGAACCCGCTTGCAGGAACAGTCGCTCGTTTGTCCGCGCTAAGGCCGGACATTTACGTGCACTGAGGCTTCCGAGCTCCTGACTTTATTAAATCGGGAGCGAAGTTGCAAGAAGATTCGGACACCAGCGGCTGATTTAAGCCATTGAGCAAATTGTCAGTGTTGGTTGTGGGCTGCGGGTTGGCGCGGTTTGCTGCCGTGTGCTGCGTTTCCGGCTGGATCGAGCACCTCGCTGCCGCAGATACTCCATCTGCCGCCCCCGAGGCGTAGGGAATTTCCCAAGTCAGGGCCTGGTCGCTGGCCAGTCACCCGCGCTTGGTAGGACGATAGGGTCGGTGTTGTCGCCTGAGACGGATAACGGCGACAACGAAAGCGACTCCCGACACTCCCTGGCAGCTTTGACTCCCTTTCCGCCGACGGACATGAAAATCATCGGAGCGAGAGCGAGAATTGTCCCTCAAGCGGGAGGGTCGGCCATTGCGATCTTAGGAACTGAAGAGGCGAGTGCAAATAGGGAGCCCTCAGCTCCAAAAACCCCCCTAGCCTTATCACCACCAACTAGAGCTCTTCCACCCCCATCACAGCTTCCACTTGCAAGCGCAACTAAAGACAGGAAAACCTCTACCGTACTGCGACTGCTACTTCCGAAAGGACAAGCGTCGCCTAAGCAAACAATGAAACAACCGCGTAAGGAGACAACCCAAGAGGAGAGGGGTGAAACACCGGCTGTAGAGAGGGGGGGGGGGGGGGGGCCGGCCGGACGTATCAGTAGACGAGGATGCAAACGCAGCAAATGAGGGTAACTCTGCAGACGCGGGAATGGACGCGGCTAGTAGTAGCTTAGAGTTCCTCACACGTCTGATTCCAGGAAGGAACCAGGCAGCGACAGACGGGGCGGCTGTCCAGCAGGGGTGCTCAGAGGCGGCCTCTGAGAAGACACTCCCTCCAAAACAGACCGATTTAGGAGAGGAAAATGTCCCACGCAAGAGGCCAGCGGCAACTTCCCAAATAACATCCCCAGAAAAGCCAACCACCTCGAAAGGAAAAGCTCCCAGTTTGCAAACGTGCAAAAAGGCATCACATGCCGGCACAAAGGCCACAAAAGGAGTACAGCAAACTGAGGACGGCTTCCAAGTTGCCGAAAAAGAGGCACACGGCCAGAGAAGCGGTGCCCAAACAAGTACGACCACTTGACACCTCAAATAGGTACGTCACATTCACGGACGCGCCGGGGGAACCAACAATAGGGGAACCCACTGAGGAACCGACACAGAACAGTTCAAACACCCCCAATAGTCATTGTATGGACCGAGGACTTCAAAAGCCTCCAAATACTTTTTAAGGGTGTGACATCGTCCACACTATCATTCAAGGTGGCAGGCAGAGATACCTACAAGGTCCTCTCAAAATCCAGAGAGGGCTACGACAATATTATGAAGGTAGTGAAAGATAAACGGCTGCACTCATATACTCACAGCACGGAACCATTGAGGCTCCTGAAGGTAGTGTTCCGCAGACTCCCCTTCCAGATGGATCCTAACCATCTGAAAGAGGAACTTGAGGACCTAGGCTACGGAATGAGGGCTGTATCACGCATGAAGACGCCGAAGACAAATCGGCAAACGCCGCTGTTCATGGTCGTCCTGGTAGACAACGTAGAAAACAGGAAGATATTCCAGGTAACTAGGGTCGCAAACATTACGAACGTGCAAGCTGAGAAGTTCCGCGGTAAAGGGCGCAGGGTACAATGCTACTCCTGCCAAGGGTTAAACCACGTGGCAAGATATTGCACAATGCCCCCACGGCGTGTGAAATGCGCGGTGGAGCACCAAAGTAGAGACTGCCCCACACCAAGCACGAACACGCCCAAGTGCTGCAACTGTGGGCTCGCCCACGTAGCAAGCTACAGGGGGTGCGTGGTCTTCAAGAAGGCTGACAACAAACAGACTAGGAACAACATACCGGCGAGAAAAAAACACCACACCAACCAGGAAAATCGAAAATGGCGTAAGTTACTCCAGCATTGCCAAGCCGCGAAATGACGCGCAAGCAACAGCGGGTGGCAAGTGCGCAGGCGCAAGAAGCGCGAACGCGCACCCACCGAGAGCGCAGCTAACACGAGCTAAACAGTGACGACCACAGAACACACCAATGACGCGAATAACATCTCCACAAACACCGCTGAAGAACTCCGCGAGATGCGCCTTCTAATGACATCGGTAGCCGAAATGATGAAAACACTACCGCAGCTCCTAGTAACTGCAATTACGACAGCCAACAATGCCCAACAATCCCTCTGGAACCAATATAACCAATGAATAACGCCATTCATGGATTAACAGTTTGCGCCTGGAACGCAATTGGCATACGTACCCAAGGAGGGGAATTCAGGCAGTTTCTCCGGGACAAGGCAATAGATATATGCCTAGTTTCGGAAACTAAGCTAAAACCAGGTATTTACGTACGTGCGGCGAATTACACATGCCACCGCACATATAGGTTAACACATGGAGGAGGCACTGCTATTTATATTAAAAACTGCCTCAAACACCACATTGTTGGTTGGTTGGTTGGTTTAAGGATTAAAGGGACCAAACTGCAGAGGTCATCGGTCCCTTTTCCAAAATACTAAAAATACCCACAGAGAATAAAAAATGTTCAACAGAATAGGAGACAGACGACACAGAACAAAAGAAACATAGACAAGGACCAGACAAAACGAAATAAAATCACACGGAGTGTGACGGTGGTTGGCCGACCATAGGAACAAAAAAAAGGGGAAAAGCTAACCACCGAAAACACATTAAAAACTTAGTTTAAAACCGTGGGCCAAAGGCCAGAATCAACACAAAACAATAAAATAAAACAGAAACACTCAGATTAAAGAATAAAAACTCCCTGCCCTAATAAAACCTAAAACTAAGGCAGCCATAACAGGGTCATCAGATAAAACGGCAGGGAGCGTATCAGGCAGCGCAAATGTCTGCCTGACCACAGCTAAAAGGGGGCAGGCCAACAGAATGTGGGCCACTGTCAAAGCCGCCCCGCAGCGACATACAGGAGGGTCCTCCCGGCGCAGTAAATAACTGTGTGTCAGCCGGGAGTGGCCAATGCGGAGCCGACAAAGGACGACTGAGTCCCTGTGGTTGGCTCGCATGGATGACCACCACACAGTCGTCGTCTACTTAATGGCACGGAGTTTATTGGGTGTGATCCGATCGCGCCATTCAGCGTCCCAAAGCGCAAAAACTTTTCGGCGGAGGACTGCCCGCAAATCAGTCTCTGGGAGGCCAACATCCAGAGATGGTTTACACGTGGCCTCTTTCGCCAGGTGGTCAACATGTTCATTGCCCGGGATACCACAGAGCGGCCGCAACGCGCAAGAGTATGCAGGGACTCATGGATAGCCATCACCAGACGAAAACGGGGAAAACACTGGTCGAGAGCTCGTAAACCGCTCAGGGAATCGCTACAGATCACGAAGGACTCACCTGAGCAGGAGCGGATATACTCTAGGGCTCGAAAGATGGCGACTAGCTCAGCAGTGTAAATGCTGCAGCCAGCCGCCAAGGACCGTTGTTCGGAATGGTCCCCTAGAGTTAGCGCATACCCCACACGACCAGCAACCATCGAACCGTCGGTGTAAACAATTCCAGAGCCCTGATACGTGGCCAGGATTGAATAAAAGCGGCGGCGGAAGGCCTCTGGAGGGACCGAGTCCTTCGAGCCCTGTGCCAAGTCGAGCCGAAGTCAAGGGCGAGGAACACACCACGGGGGTGTACGCAGAGGCGCCTGGAAAGGGGGTGGAACAGGGAAAAACCCAAGCCCGCAGAGAAGCTCCTTGACGCGTACGGCGATCGGACAACCCGACCGGGGCCGACGGTCCGGCAGATGGACGACCGACTGCGGGAACAGGACACGGTAATTTGGATGCCCGGGCAAGCTAAAAACATGGGCAGCATAAGCAGCCAGTAATTGTTGGCGTCGCACCGGCAGTGGAGGGACACCTGCCTCAACAAGGATGCTGTCCACAGGGCTGGTGCGGAAGGCACCAGTGGCAAGTCGGATCCCGCTGTGTAGTATTGGGTCCAGCACCCGCAACGCAGAGGGGGATGCTGAGCCATAAGCCAGGCTCCCATAATCCAGACGGGATTGGATTAACGCCTGGTAGAGCCGCAACAGGGTAAATCGGTCTGCGCCCCAGCGCGTGTGGCTAAAGCATCTCAGAGCGTTTGGATGCCGCCAACACGCCTGTATAAGCTGCCGGATATGAGGCAGCCAAGTCAACCGGGCATCGAAAACCACCCCCAAAAACCTGTGTGATTCCACCACTGAAAGAAGTTCGCCGGCAAGATAAAGCCGCGGCTCCGGGTGGACAGTGCGTCGCGGGCATAAATGCATTACGCAGGTCTTGGCTGCCGAAAACTGGAACCCATGAGCTACAGCCCAAGACTGCGCCTTGTGGATAGCACCCTGTAGCTGACGTTCAACAGCTGCAATGCCAGTAGAGCTGTAGTAAAGGCAGAAGTCGTCAGCATACAGGGAAGCAGAGACAGAATTTCCCACGGCCGCAGCGAGCCCGTTAATGGCTATTAAAAACAGGCAGACACTTAAAACATAACCCTGAGGCACACCGTTCTCCTGGACGTGGGTGGAACTATACGAGGCTGCGACTTGCACGCGGAAGGTACGATACGACAGAAAATTTCTGATAAAGATCGGCAGAGGGCCCCGAAGACCCCATCCATGAAGCGTAGAAAGGATGTGATCACGCCATGTCGTATCGTACGCCTTCCGCATGTCGAAAAAGACAGCGACCACGTGCTGACGGCGGGCAAAGGCAGTAAGGATGGCCGACTCCAGGCTCACCAGATTGTCGGCGGCGGAGCGGCCCTTACGGAACCCACCCTGAGATGGAGCCAGAAGGCCCCGAGACTCCAGTACCCAAGTCAAGCGCCGGCTCACCATCCGTTCGAGAAGCTTGCAAAGAACGTTGGTGAGGCTAATGGGGCGGTAGCTGTCCACCTCCAAAGGGTTCTTGCCTGGTTTCAGAATGGGGATAACGATACTTGCCCGCCACTGCGACGGAAACTCACCCTCGACCCAAATACGGTTGTAAAGGTCGAGGAGCCGTCGCTGGCAGTCCACTGAGAGGTGTTTCAGCATCTGGCAGTGGATGCTATCTGGTCCAGGAGCGGTATCAGGACAAGCGGCAAGGGCACTGCGGAATTCCCACTCACTGAATGGAACATTGTACGATTCTGGATAGTGGGGGCGAAACGAAAGGCTCCGACGTTCCATCCGCTCTTTAATGGAGCGGAAGACCTTAGTGTATTTTGTTGTTCATAGGTTGCTGCAAACAGTTCTGCCTGGCTGAGGGCGTCGAAGATGAGGTTGTTATTGTGCAGTAAGGCCGGTTTGTGTGTTTTCGTGCGTCGCAGGTTTTTGATTAGTTTCCAATCGTCTTTGTTTCGGAGTTGTAGGGTGCTCGTGCGGTCTTCCCAGACATCGGCTCTCCATTCCTGTACACGGTGATGGATTTGCTTTTTGAGTCTGTTTAATTGTCTTCGGTCTTCCGGATTTCGAGTGTGGAGCCATCGGCGTCTAGCTGCGTTTTTAAGGTACTTGAGATCTTGTATGAGTGGTGGCAGATTGTGACCGTTTGATTCGGGAAATATTGTAATTGTAGATGCTTTTATATATGCTGTTTTAATTTTGTCTGCTAACGATCCGATAGCTTCTTCTATTTTTCGTGTAGTAGTTAGGTCCAATGTGGGACGAATGTTGTTATTTAGCCATCTGTGGAATTGGTCCCAATTTATAATGGTTTTGTGTTGTGGGTGAGGCGGCTCTATTGCAGTACCGATGTGGCCGATTACAGGTAGGTGGTCAGAGGTGAGATCTTGAAAGGTTCGGAGATGTAAGTCAGGATCGAGGTTCTTGGTTATGCAGATATCCTGGACGTCGGGTTGGTGGCGGTGATTGTAATTTCCGCTCCTCAAGATATCACCCACATTCCATTCAACGTTCAGTCTTCCTTGTAGATTATATAGCGTGTTTCCGCGTGCATTGTTCCGTCGTGCATTCCAGGTGGTGTTTTTTGCATTTAAGTCGCCGGCCAGTAAGATTTTGTTGTTGTTGCCGAATATTTGAAGTAAGTCGTTTTCTTCTTATGTTGCTCTGGGGCCGAGGTATGCAGCCACCAGGGTTATTTTTGGAATTCTTCGCAGCCGCGAAAGGATGCGGGGTGGCCGTCTTCTTTTCAATTTACGCAGTGTGAGGTGGTATTAACTGGGAGGCTACAATCTCGTGCTCTATGTGCGCCAACGGAGCGGACACAGCGAGTAGGCATGGAACAGTTGTTTGCTGTGTGAAAGAATCCCTGGCACTTTTTGCATTGAGGTGGACCGTCTTTGTTTTGATATGATTCAACTGTTACCTTCGTGTCAAGTATGTAGCGGACGTGGTAGATGGCGTCGTTTTCAGGTTTTCGGTCAAGAGTTACGCAGAATACATCCATGGGTCTTAGTTGCTTCGTATTATTGTCTCTTTTCTTGTACTGGTGAACGTTTCTCGGGATGAAGTTGAGGTCTCGTAGGTCCTTGTCGACTTCTGCTTCCGTGACTGTTTCGGGTAAACCTTTGATTACAACTTTTAAATGTCTTTCGTTTTGTGGTTGATGAGTGAAGTTGGAAATGTTGTGGTGGTGAAAGAAGTCGAGAGCTGTCCGTTGGTCCTTCATTGAGTCGAAATGGTATTTGATGGTGTCTCCTTTGTAGATCGCCTGTATTGGTCCTTCCATGTGCTTCTTTAGTGCAGCATTGAGCGTTAGGTAATGTCCCTTGTATTGAATAGTGATGGGCGTTATTCTCGGTTTCTTGGGGATGGCTTGAGGAGCAGTAGATGATGATGGTGTTGGATGGGTTGCAGTTGAAGGGTTTATATTACTATTGCTTCGTTGAGGTGGAGGTGCAAGAGGTTCGAATCGGTTTTCTGTCTGAATGGAGAATTGTTTGTGCGGTGCAGAGTCATCTTCAGTGTTCTTTCTCTTCGCTGTTTTACGTGGGGGAGGGGTTTGGAATTCCCCTTCCCCATCGTCTTGTTCCATCTCTTCTGTCTCAGATATTTCAGAATCAGAAGAGTGGTAATATTGTGAATAGTTGTCTTCGTCGTATGTATGATTGGTGTCTTCATTTGTCGAGTTTTTCTCTGTGTCCTGTCGTGGTGCGTCGTGATTGGTTGGTTTGTCATTACGGAGAGTCGCCATGTTGCTGTCTTGTTGTGCTTGTTGTAATTTTTGAATTTGTTGTCGGAGTGCTTGTTCTACGTCTGTTTCTGGTATGTTGTTGGTATTAGGCTCAGACCTACCCGCGTGCTCTGCCTCAGCCCTATTGTCAAGTCTTTGCCTCGAAGGCCGCGGACGTACAGCTCGCGGGGGGCCGGCCTGCTCCCGGTCGGGCCCCCGCGTCTGAGGCCCTGGGTCTTCATCATTCCCTGCGCTACTCATTTCTAGCTCCAGCTAGTCCAGGGACGTTCTCCTGCTTCCTATTGCGCCCTGTCACCCTGACAACACGACAATTTTTGCGCTACGTTCACCAGGTGCGAAGTAATAACGCCGCCCCTTAGTGAACGTCACACAGCTCGCGCTGCTCGGAGTCCGATGCGCTGTTGCCTGCCGCCTCGCCGGTTTTGCGCCTGGGCGCGGACGGCTGAGGGAGTGGCTGGCAATCTTCTGTGCTTTCGTCCCGCGCTGTCGAGCAACCGCGGCGACCATTCGAAATCGTGATGTCAGAGGGTGAGGACGTGCGATTCCGTGCTCGTGAGTCTGGTGCTCATGTACCAGGAACGCCCCTGCCGGCCGGCCGCGGTTTGACGGGGCTTGCTCCGTCGGCCGCCCCGCCATCAGCCGGCACGTCTACGATGACCCGACACGGCGCGAGGGGAAGTGTTAGTACCCTCGCGTCGGAGATGAATATGGACCACGATATGGACTTCACACCGGCTCTACCTGATGAGGACGAACCCGCCGAGACTCCTGTAGCCTCGAAAGACGCGAAGAACCATCGACGAGGAGACCGTAGCCACTCAACAGACGGCCGAGAAGACCACGGCAGCACAGCTGAAGCTGACTTCCAGATTCCGCCACGTAAGAAGCAGGCGCGCCACCAGCAGCTCATACTGGCCCGAGAACTGAATGTGACCAACAGGTATGAGCCCCTACAAGGGACGGGGGTGTCACTGGATGCCGCAAACGACAACTTAGTTGAAAAACAGAGGCAAAGAGACGAAGAACAGCGGCGGCAAAACACGCCCGCAGATACTGGAAACGACGATGACATGGAAGCAGACGCTCAACCAACACCACCTGCAGGACCGAAGCGGATTCCACCAATAACTTTGCGATATAAGGAGTCCTACAAGGAGCTGCACACGTGGCTCAAGACTAACTGCAAGGCGGCCTTTACAGTGAGACAGACGGGCGGTGAGACGCTGAAGCTGCTCTTAAACACCACTGAGGATTATGTCAACGTCGTGGGAAAGCTTGGGGAGGAAGGGATTCCCATGTACACGACGCCAGCGGTCCGTCCGCCAACCATAAAAACACTGATCAAGGGAGTACCAACGACTGTGACGCACTCAGAGCTCGAAGAGGAGTTAGAAGATCTTGGATATGTTGCTACACTCATAGAACATCACAAGATGCCAGGTACCAATCAACTGACTGGACACCGAGTTGTGATATTACCGGACACGCCAGAACATCGAGGCATATTTCAGCTCACCCGAATCTATGACTTATCGGTGAAAGTTGAGCGACTGAGAAGATCACGCGGCCATATTCAGTGTTATCGATGCCAAGCATTCAACCATGTCGCCCGCTATTGCACCATGCCACCAGTGTGCGTCAAATGCGGCGCGGGACTTGACAGCCGCGAATGTACGCGGTCAAGAGAAGAAGCGCCGACGTGCGGGCTCTGTGGCAGGGCTCATCCCGCTAATTACAGAACGTGCCCCAAGCACAAGCAGGCAAGTCGCAGGTACAGAGGACTACCACCAATGAAGAAGCCATCTACGCGCCGGCAACGACCGCCGCCGCCTCCACCACCGCCGACCGTGGACCCGAGCAGCTGGCCCACGCCGATGCAGCACCGCGCCAACAGGCTGCGCGCAGAGCTCACGGCAGCGGAAGCTCTGAAACAGGGCCTCCAGCCGCATACGTCTACGTCAATTCCGACGTCACAGCGCCTAACTGTGCCGCCAGCCTATGGACCACAGCCGGCAAATGCACCCAGACAGCCGTCACCACCACCGAGGACGGAACAGCCCGATATACATGTACTGCTTGCCCAGGTCGCATCTACGCTTGCGGAGGTGAGTAGAGCGCTTGCGCAGCTACCGAAAACCACGCCGCCACCATCGAGGGGACGATCAGCAGAGCGCTAACAGCAACTAAAGACGTAACCATGCATCATGCCTCGAGCGCCACGACTTGATAATTTACGTATAATGACGTACAACGAGGACAATCTGACTAATGACGTGCTTGAGCTGCAAAAGTTTATTACGGACTACAACATTGACATTTGTCTTGTGAATGAGACTTTTCTGAAGCCAGGAATTCGATCCAACATTCCAAATTATAAGTGTTACAGGACGGACAGATTGACACACGGCGGCGGCCCTGCTATCTTCATTCGTCGTTCCATTACGCATTACGAAGCGCCTCCGCCAATCACGCGCCACATTGGTCCGTTTTGCGTCTCCACAATGATAGCAGTCGCTTCAATCACGTTCATCTCAGTATATCGCAGCCCACGTCAGCTTCTCGATATTGATGACGCAAGAGAATTGTTACGGACGCCAGGCCGACTTTTTATCGCCGGCGATCTAAATTCAAAACATGCTGCCTGGAATTCCCTTGTAACAAATATGAGTGGCCGCCTCCTATTGCAGGCAACGGAAGAAGTAAATGCGTACGTTTGTGGCACTGACGAGCCGACGTGTTACCCATCACGCGGCCGACCCGATATCATTGACATCTCCATTACGAAAGGAATCCCACATTTCATGACCGCAGAAGTAGTGCATGCATTAATTTCAAACCATATACCCGTCATTTTCACCCTTCACGTCCCACCAGTACAGCACCCAGGCCGTCTAAATCTCCGCCGCACGAACTGGGACTTACTCCGCGAACACGTAACATTTTCCATACACGTAATACAAGAAGACGACGACATTACGGAACAATCAATTACTGCCTTTACTGACACCATCACTGAAGCACTAAACCTTTCGACACCGCCACCTAAGCCGCCGCATGTACCAACGCCAGGACTGCCGCAACACATTCTCGATTCCATACGACGACGCAATAGATTATGCAGAGAATGGCGACTCACACGAAATCCGCAACTCAAGAGACAAATTAACCAGCTCCGACGTGACATCAAAGCAGCACTTATCAACCATAGAAACCAGCAGTGGGCAGCTAAACTCCGCGCCTTCACTCCCGATCCTATGCATTGGCACATGATCAAATTCTTCACTAATCGCAGGACCACAATACCGCCGCTTCAGACACAAGACAGGACCGCATACAGACCGGAAGACAAAGCAAACATGCTCGCTGACACGTTTGAACGGAACTTTCAACCACAGAACGACAGAGTTGACCAACAGCGAGTAGAACGAATAGAAACAGGGGCAGACGAATTACTCCGCACGTATGATGACGACGAAGAAGAAGAGGAAAATCAAATAACGCATACAAACGCAAGGGAAGTTCAGGCTGCGATACGAATGCTACCACCGAACAAGGCCCCCGGCGTTGATGACATACAAGGTCGCGTTCTCGAGCAACTTCCGTGGACAGCGATCGTACGACTTGCAGCCATTTTCAACTGGATTTTCACCACATCTACATATCCATCACAGTGGAAGCACTCAATAGTCGTCGCTGTACCCAGACCTGGCAAAGACAGACGTCATCCGCAAAACTATCGACCCATCAGCCTGTTACCGCACATAAGTAAACTGTTTGAACGCCTGTTTCTTGCAAGACTACAGAACGTCATATACAGAACCGAAGCTCTACCGCAGGAACAGTTTGGATTTCGTAGTGGCCACAGCACAACGCAACAAATTCTCAGAGTCGTACATTACATCATAGAAACATTCAACCGAAAGGAATTTTGTGGTGCAGTTCTTCTTGACGTAACAAAAGCACTCGACACAGTATGGCACAAAGGACTCGTCTGGAAACTTTATCATATGCACTTTCCGAAGCCATTCATTCGCCTACTCGCCTCATATCTGCAAGCACGTACTTTCGCTGTCCGGATGGATGACGCACTATCGACACCACGACAAATCAACGCCGGGGTACCCCAAGGATCGGTCCTTGGGCCGATCCTCTACTCACTATTTACGACCCATATACCGACGCAACCAAGAGTAGAAAAAGCGATCTACGCAGATGATACTGTGATATACACACGCAGCCGCTGGAGAGAAGTCTTAGTGCCGCGGTTGCACAGCGCGCTGAATTCACTTGAACAATGGGCAGCAAAATGGAGAATCACGTTTAATCCGACGAAGACGCAAGCGGTGATTTTCACTAGGAAGAAGACGATGCCAGCTCGCCACCTCCGACTTTAACACGCAGCTGCCGTGGGACACATCAGCACGATATCTAGGCGTAATTCTTGACAAACGACTAACATGGAAGCTGCAAATAGACGACGTACGAGCAAAAATCAACCAACGAATAGGCCCTTTATATCCACTAATCAACGAGACTTCCGACTTATCCATAGAAAACGGCCTCCTGATTTTTAGGATGTATATCAGACCAATAATGGACCATGCCAGCGAGGTATGGGGATGTGCAGCCAAGACGCACATTCAAAGACTACAATCACTGCAGAACAAAATCCTACGACGAGTTTTCCACGTTCACTCACAGTATCCACATCGATTTCTCCAAGACGCGGCGGATGAAAAAGAGGTACTACAACGACACAAGGACCAAGCAAGAAGATTCTACGACCGTGCACACGACGCCGACAACCCACTAATTAGAGCATTGACGGAACCACAACCGGCGAGGGACAAATATAGAAGACCGATAGCATTACTCGACCGTTGACGAAGAAGGAAGACTGACAATGACCTCTCTCAGCCTGGAAAAACAGGCTCAGAAGTAAAATGCTCGAAAAAGTAAAAATAGAAAACTCCGCAAAAGCTGGAAAGCCACACTCCCGTCCCACACACACACACACACACACACACACACACACACAAGACACTGCTAAATAAAGATGAACAAAAATTTTAACACATGTTCCCCAGATGAAGCAGGCAATGCTACAAAGTAAATCCTGCCAAAAATAGCTGCAAAAATTAGCCATAAGAAAGGTGGACGGAGAGCAACCGCGGCTTTGAATACTTCACAGCCGCGATAGCTCGCCACATGTGGGCCGCCGCAGCTTACACACTTCGGTGTGTGCGTCCTCGGAAGTGGGCAGAGCCTACTTGCGTGGGCGCCAGCGCACTTCACGCATGCTTCGGGAAAGGAACAGTGGCGAGCCACGTGTACCATCCCCTGGCAGCGGAAGCATCTGGACGAGTCCTCTCTTCTGCTTGAGGATCTCCGCGGTGACCGTTGTGTTGGCCAACTTCTTCAGCTCGTAGAGCCGCCTGTTCTCCGGTGTATCGGTAGCAATCACCAGCAGGGAAGGCGACTCTTTGTGACTGACGTGGGACTTGACCCGCGTCACGTTTCTGACGTGGAAGTCAAGGTCTGCCAGCTCTTCTTTCAGCAGGTGAGGTTCGGCCGCCATGGGGAAGCCCTTGACGACTACCTTTAGTAGCCTCTCGGGGACGGTGGAGTGCGTGTACCAGTGCAGGGCCCTGGTTCGACGCCTCCGACGTCACCTTCATGTAGTCCTGCGTATTGGAGACCCGCAGCCGTACAAGGTTTCCTGAAGCAGCTCGCAGTGTGAAGTCGGCAGTCGTCCACTGCCTCACGAGCTGCAGGAAGCCCTTGTAATCTTTGGCCACCGCAAAGACGATAAGCGGCCGTCGATGAGACCCCCCGGTGGTGGGGGCCGTCTCTCCTTCGTCATCCGAGCAGCCATCTTCTGCAGCGGTCGTGGGCGCCGTCTACGAGGACATTGACTGCTCCGGCCTCTCGTCGTCTGCAAGCGCGACGAAGCGGTTTGCAGTCGATGTGGGAGGCGCGGAGGGCGTCGCCCTGGGTCTGGCCGCCCGTCAGAGATGGCGCGTCTTCTGCCTCCTGTGGTAGAGACAGTAGGCTGCCTCTCCTTCTTTGCCGCCTTTTTGGCGCCGTGTTGAGCCGCGGACATCGGCCGTTTGCGCCGCCCGCCATCAGGGAGATGCGGTGCGCTGGCTGCCGTCCTTTGCTGACTCCTCGTGGGCAAGAAGTCTTGCATGTTCATTATGACGTCGTCACCTTCGTCCGACTCGAAGCCCGTGGTCGGTGGCCGAGTCGTCGTAGGCGGCGGGTCAGACGCACGCTCCTCCGGACGGCGGTCTGCCAAGCCAACATCTCCAGTCCTCGTAGTTGGGGGGCCGGATGGGGCCGTCGACCGAGCGGGCTTGGCCGAACGGCGATCCGCCACACCCATTGCTCTGCTGAGTGATCCTCGGAACTCCGGACGTGCCCACGACATCTCTGCTCACTGCCGGAGCGACGAGGAGCTGAAACTGCGGTGGCGGCAGCAGCTTTTTTTTCTCTTCTTCTTTTTTTTCACACTTCTCTGGGATGGATAACGTGTGGCTGTTGTTGCGCGATGAAATCCGCTTTTCAGCCATGAAGGATGGAATGTTATGCTGTTGGGTCTGTTTATTTATTCAAATGGGAACTATTTTTCTTGGTTTCATTCCGTTTCTTGATGAGTGTATGTTTTCTTTTCTGAATATTCTATATTATACTATATTATTTTCTTTTCTTTTTGGCTGGGAATACTCGTCCTGGCATTCGCCTTACATCTGGAGGAAAACCACCAAAACCTCAGCTAGGGCGGATCGAATATTCAGCTGTAGCATAAGTTACCTTCTATTCTTGCATCTTTTTGTTCTTATTTTGGCTGTTGTTGGTTGTAGCATAGGTTACTTGCATTATTCTATCTCTTTTGTGCTCTTTCTGGTTAATGTGACCTTTTCCTTTTTTCGTGTCTGATACCGCTCACTCTTCTATTTCCTGCATGATGTGTACGACAGGTGTGGTGTGTTATGGTCTGTGCTGTTGTATGCATTTGGCTATTGTGTATCTGGGGAGTGGAAATTCAGGCATCCCCACTTTCAATATCCAATGTTTTGTCCTTTGAGTCCATTTGTTGCCAGTCTTTGAGATCCGTAGTTTGCGATTTGGAATCGGCATCTTTCCGGGATTGGGATGGTGTTTGTTTCGGTGTGGACGTCTGCAGAGGTGGTGTTGGGGTTAAGTCGTCCGGCAATACGGAGGTTGCGCCTGTCGTGTGCCTGAATTCTGTTAGATTGAGTTTCCGAGGTTAGCCAGGTTATTGCCGCGACCTTGGGTACTGGCCTGACAAAGCAACTGAATGTGTGGACCCAGGAGGGGGCGCCGTAGAATTTTCCTTTCATCAGTTTTATTAGGTTCATTCGGGCGCGCGCTTTGTCTATGGTAAGAGAGGTGTGTGGTTGCCAACTTAGTGTATAGTCTAACGTGATCCCGAGATATCGGGCCGTGTTTTTCGGATGGATTTCTTCGTTCCAAAGTTTTACTTTCAGGGTGTCTGGAGTCTGGTTTCGTTTTTGGCAGAGATGCCTATGTCGGAAAAGAATGAGTGGATTTTAATGGGATTTGGCTTTATTCTCCACTTACACATCCATCTTTCAAGCTTAACGATGTAGTCTGTGGCGAGAGTTTGCACATTGTCTGTCTGAGGTACCGGAGCACCAGTAGGCGGTATCGTCGGCGTAAAGGGCGAGGCCTTCGCACCACGTCCCGGGTTTTGTAATGTCGGCTGTGTGCAGTTTATACAGGGTAGGAGACGGTACCGCCCATTGTGCCACTCCGGCCTCGGGGGTAAAGGGGGCAGATAGAGTTCCTTCCGGTTGGGAAGGATATTTTGGATTAGTTTCCAGATAACGGGAGGGAATCCTTGCGACCAGAGTTTGTATAGTAGTCCCCTTTGCCATACCTCGTCAAACGCCCTCTCGATGTCTAGGAACAGTGCCAGAGTGCACTCGCTTCTGTTTAGGGCTTCGGTTACATGGTTTGTAATTTTAACTATGCAGTCGGTTGTTGAGTGGTTCTGACGGAAGCCTGCCTGTTCCGCGGGTATTATGTTGTTTCTGTCTGCGAATTTGGTTATGCGAGCGTTGACAATGTGTTCGAAAAGTTTGGTTATAACAGGGAGAACGGAAATTGGTCTGTCTGAGTCTTGGCGATTAAAGGGTTTTCCGGTTTTGTGAATCGTGGTGATCTTGGCATGTTTCCACTGTTACGGTACTGTCCCTCGGGGGAGAGCTGCGTTGAACAGAATAGACGAGGAGGAGAGGAGGTGCAGTACGGATGCGTTTTTGATTTGTCCTAATGTGATTCCGTCTAGGCCTGGTGCTCAGTTTTTACCTATTTTGGTAGCTGTAGATATCTCTGTCACTGATGGGCTGGGTAAGGTCGGAATGGTCCTTGGTGAGGGCTGTTGGGGCTTGGGATAGTTGCTCTATTACGTAGTTCGTTTTCTGCATGGTGATTGTCGAATAGGGGGTCTTTGGGGAATGAGTGTAATAGCGCCAGGGAGTCGCGAAATACTTCGGCTTTCCCTAGATTGTCCGCTATGTTGTTGTCTTATAGGATACAGGCAGGGTTTGAGGGGGCGTGGCTTAGACCTGTGATGTTCCTAAAAGTTCGCCAGAATTTTTTTGGTTCTTCTGGATTTAGGCAGCTGCACTTTTGTGCCCATTTTTCGGCTCGCCATCGTTGCAGAGCAGATCTAGCCTTCCTGCTTAGTCGATTTCATTCTCGCTTTAGGGTGGGGTCTACAGTCTGGTTAAACTGTCTGTATACACGTCTTTTTTCCCTAATGATGTGGGGGGGGGGGGGATTTTAATGACTCCTTCCTTGATGTTGATGAGGGGGAATGCTGTCACAATACGCTTTGTTAAAGGCCTCTATGATTTTGGCGTTGTGGTTGTTTAGGTCAGGTTCGTCCGAAACTGGCGTTTGTGTTAGTTCGTTTTTGAGAATTTCTGCAAATTTTTTCCAGTTTCCTTCTCCTTTGGAGACTAGATAGGTTATCAGGTCTGTGGGGGAAGGGTCTTGGGGGGGGGGGGGGGGGCGGCAGATGTATACCGTCGCGATGTGTAGGGAACCCAAATAGGGGCTGATGGCCCTCAGTATAATGAGTTCAAGACTGGCTAAGTGGGGCGGTGGGTCGATTCTGACAGCAGGGAAGTCAGAGCTGTGGAAGACCGCCACCCCTCCCCTGTTTGCTCGGGTTTGCGTTCTATGTTGTGTAATGTTTGCGAGACGGAGGGGGCTGGGGCCGGCGCGTACTTCGGCGAGTCCTATTAGGTGGATGTTATTTGAGGTAGCCATTCGCTCAACTAGAGGCTGTTTTTTGTTGAACCCATTCACGTTTAGGAAGGCGATGGTAGTTTTGCCAGTTGGCTGCGCTTCCATCTTCCAGGTGTTGTGCGGTCGGTTGGAGGGAAGTTTGGGGGGATAGGAGAGCTGAAGCGGCAGCGGGGCACCGCGCACCCTCTAGCGGCAGTTCCGGATCTACCGCGGCGACCGGGTGCCGGCGTGCGAAGCCGAGCGCGGCGGCGAAGCGCAGACCTCTCTGCTTCTGCGCCTCGACGGCGTGCGTGGGGCTCGGCGCCGCGGTGCGCTATTATGCGACTGACCTTGGGCTGCGCGAGCTTCAGCTTTCTTTCTCCTCCCGCGACGGCTGCGTCTGCCTCTATTTCGTTTGTCCGTGGAGCTGGCCGTAGGTTGGCGGGAACTCGTGGCCGAGTTGCGGTTGCTGCTGCACTTCCCCGCGCGCGCGATTTCCGTAGCTCGAGAGCACTGAGCAGCCGCGATAGCAGGCCGTATGGGCGCCTGAGCGCAGTTTGCGCTTGGGAACAAAGTCCTGATGTGGAACACCATTAAGTACACACGACTCGTTGGTATGATTTTCGCCACATTTCACACAATAGTCCGGCATGCGGCAATATTTTTTTCACGTGTCCGGGTTCGAGGCAACGGTAACATCGCGCGAATGCCGATTCGTTCCTTAGCTCCTCGGCTTTCACTTCCGCGTTCCCGATTTTGGTAAGCGGGAACAGTTTCCTGCTTTCAGCTGTGTTTTTCGCTATAACAAGCGTCAGGGGCCCGCGACCTCTGGTGCGCAGCGGCTTCATTTTTATCACATCTTCGACAACGAAGCCCATGCATTCGAGGTCTTCTTTGTTTTCTTCAGTTTTGAGTGACCTCGGAAGGTAACCGAAAACTACTTCACGTGGCTTCTTTCAGTCAGCGCTATACGTGTAGAAGTTCCAGGAGCGTTCTTCTGCTAGCGTTAGCACTTTCCTGTAGTCCTCCGTCGTTTTTATATTAACCTTTGCTAATTCTTCTCCGACGGCGCGAACTGAATAGTTGTTCTTGCCAATCGTGATGTTGACTGCGTTTTGGAGCTCTCTGAAGGCTCCTTTGTACTCGATTACGATCGGTGGTCGTGTCCGTCGTTGTTGTGGTGGAGGGAGCACAATCCCTTCGTCCTCTGAGTCGCTTAGAGCGCTGAAGCTGTTGGCGACTCCGATTGGTGCTGGCCCTTGCTGTGGCGCGGCTTTTGCCGTTTTGGTGTCTCTGGTGAAGCCGTCGGCGTCCGTCATCCTCGTGTTGGCGCGTCTTCGCGCTGTCTTCGGAGGCGGCGATGGTGTGGTGCTTGCCTTCTATTGATATTTTTTGGCAGGTGGCACGTCATCCGACTATGCGCGATTCCGTGAGGACGGCTGTTCCTTTTCTTGCACAGGTTCTTGCTCCACGAGCTCCTCGTCCTCGTCTTCGTCTGATGCAGGTAGCTCCGTGGCAGAAGCTTGTGGCATAAGTCCTATTAGGAGCTGGAGGCCATGATCGGAGTCTCCTTGTGGCGTGGAGGAGTTAAGAGGACTGCTCCGTGGGCTGAGACGTCGCGTCACTGCACTCGCGAATGTCACTACGCTCGCGGGCGTCACTGAACTCGCGGGAGTTGGACGCGGCTGTTACGGCACTTATCGAAACACTCGACACGCTTCTGTCAATCCGTAGGGGAGAAGCACTGCCGGTGTTGGAAGGTCCCCGCCTAACCACCTTGCCTAGGGACGCCAGATGAAAGTTGATGTCGTCAAGCCCTGAATGAAAATTGCGCAACGGATAACTGGGGAGGGGAGCTTGAGAGCGCTACCTAGAGAGCGTGCCCTTTCTGTACGATACTAGGCAAGGGGCTGGAGGGCTCACACGCCGATGTGTGAGTCCCTGCGTTCTATATATTTTATTTTAAATGAATTCCTTTAACATACCTTAAAAACCACAAAGAAGTCAAGTTAAAGATTGATGACAATTAGTTACCTATTTAATTTAAACATTATCACTTGACTTTACAGCGATTGCAGCAATTGTTCCAGTTTACAGATATTACAATTTTACAACGTATAGCTCGGGTATGTTGTATACTAATCTGCACGCACATTTCTACGGGCAAGACGGAATTGCGTTGGCCAATTGTATACCACCAGTCTCCCAATATTTTACATGGGACATCCACTGTGTGAGGAGGATAACGGGCAAACTGGGGACCAGATACATTAACATAGGGGCTCAAATTTCCGAAATTTAACGAGAACATTCATTTCCTTACACAATCCGAAGTTGGAAATAAAAGAATTAGCACAAATATTCAAATGCCTCTCTTCTATGCGTGAACATTGAGACAGACGCACTGAGGGCACGTCTGCTCACTTACCCGTCTTCTGTAACACCCCTCGAATATGGCGGGCACCCGGAGGTCTTCCCGGGCCCCGGGGGAGGGGATTGTCGAACCACTTGGCCGTGACCAACCTCTCCACCCCAAATCTTGTGACACTGGAACGTCTTTAACTTTTACTTGCCTGTGTTGTCTCTCTGATCCCCTACCCAGAAGTGAGGTTGGCACTACTATTCTACAGAACTACTTACCACTGCTTACCAACTAAGATTTGGCCACGCTTTACGGAAAGGTGTGAGGATTAGGAAAGTTCATGTGCAGATTCACATTAAAGTACAAGAAATGCATAATACACATCACATATAAATACGTGTTATGAAGCCTGACACATTTCTTTCCACCCGTCCACATGGGTTCTGTTGCACCCGGGGCCGGCCACGTCGTGCAATAAAATTGGCGGCAGAGCCGCCTGTGTTTGTATTTCTCGCTGAGAGCGAGCAGCGAAACCTGCTGCTTATAGAGCGGAAACTACTGTACCGTTCCAGTGTCACTCGGCTGAGGCCCTAACGTACTCCCCTCTACCCTCGAGGCGCGCTGGGACGCGGCCCTGTCCGCTGGGGCAGACGTCGTAGCTCCAGCGAGCGGCGCAGCGGAGAGCTCGGCGCGTGGATCCGTCCCGCTCGGCATCGCTGACTAGAGTCACCGTGCTGCTGCGGACATAGAAAACCTACAAACACGGTTCCCGAAATTGTCAAAGCAGTTCTACGCAATCGCTAGAACCTCACACAATGAACTAATAAACAATCTCGGTCAGTACGACCAAGAAACAGTTAGATACAAGAGACCCAAATGACCACTCTCCTGAGTAGATACAACAGGAATTGACACAGCTCTCAACCAAACCGAATATCAACAGAAAAGCACATCCACAAACACACAGTTACTGCTAAGGAAAAACCTTCTGACAGAAAAGGAAGAAATCAGAAAGTGGAGAGAGCTGCGCCAGCATTCGCTGAGTAGCTGTCGGAGTGAGTGGACGCGTGTGCGGGACTGCGCTAGCTCACTCCATCGCACGGTTACTCAGCCGTAGGAATCCGCTTCCGGAATTAGTCGTTTCGGACATAAAGGTGGTTTAGAGCCGTGTGTTCCGAGGGCCAAGGCTTTTTTAAAATCGGGAGTGAAGTTGCGAGAAGATTGAGACACCAGGGGCTGTATTCACTACAGCCGTTGAGCGATTTGTCGCTGTCGATTGCAGGCTGTGGGTCGGTGCAGCTTGGTGCGCGCCTTCTCGCTGCCGCGGGCCGCTTTTTCGGGCGGTTCGAGCGCTACAGCTGCGACGGGTATTCCTGCTGCCACACAGACGAGCTCCGCCCCTCCCAAGCGTAGGGCAACTGCACGCCAGGGCCTGGCCACTGGCCACATACCCGTTCCTGTCAGATCTGGTAGGGTCAGACCTGCCAGCTGCATACCTAAGGTGCCAACAGAAAGCAGCGACCGACGTCCTTCGGCAACCAACCTCTCTGACCGTGAGAGTGACCAGTGAGTGATCCCTGTCCGGACCCACTCACAAAGAAAACGCTCTTGGCCGCTACGAGGTCAACAGGACGGACCAAACGGACTGGCAGAGCGATATCAGATTGCTGCTACTCAACGCAATCGCAGGAAATATGAAGAGGTTCGAAAAAGCCTTGGTCCCGACCGTTTTTTCAGTTCTTACGTGGTAATTTTATATTTAATGACAAGAGGAGGGTTCCGGTATCGTCTCCCTTCTGTGTCTGACACAGCCAGCCACTGCCGACAGTGTGTGTGGGGAATCTCCTATTGGAGCGAACCTGTTGCTCGTTGCTACAGGAGCAGTAGCATTCAGCACGGGAAGCGGCCAGCAGTTCTTTTTGCCGCTGGAGGACGTCCTCGTCTGTATCCTGGTGTTTTCTCTGTCTCGTGATGGCTGGGTGTTGTGTGCTGTCCTTAGGTTAGTTAGGTTTAAGTAGTTCTAAGTTCAAGGGGACTGATGACCATAGATGTTAAGTCCCATAGTGCTCAGAGCTATTTGAACCATTTTTTTTTTTTTTTTGTATCCTGGTGTGTGTTGGTGTGAAGTGAACCTGTGTACTCGCTCCGGCTTCCGCCGCGCCCGCACGCCGCTGCTCGCCCGCCATAGCACTTTCGTATCGCGGTGTACTCTCCGCAACGTGCTTTTTTGTTTTCATATTTCATTCCAACCCCTTATGGGGAGTGGCGGCCTCACTGATGGCCTAATGCCATTTTGACGCCTTAGCTTATCTTGTTTGAGTCTGTTTGGACTCTCTTTATTTAAACGTGGGGTGGATTTCTTATATACTATTCTTACATACTAATGTTATTTTCTATTGTATTCTATTGATTTGAAATTCTTTTCTATTGGCATCTGTGGGCTGGTAATTATATATATGACTCGGTTCATCTTATCTTGTTCGGAGGAGTATTCACAAACCCTGGCATTTGCCTTACTGCTTGGGGTGTTTTCCTTGTGTTTGGCTTCTGTTATTTTTATTGTCTTTGTCAGTTTGATTTCATTCGTTCTCTTCTGTTGGGGGTAGGTGTTGGAGTATTTGTTGGTCTTTGTGTAGGTTCGCTATGTCTTCGTTTTGTGGTTCTTCTATGTCTGTTGCTGCTATTATGATCCGTGTTGGTAGTGGGTTTCTGTATGTTGGAAAATTTGCTGTGTGGTATTCTTTTTTTCAGTTCTTCTGTTGTTAGGGTGTTGCTTTTGAGTCTGTTTAATCCTATTCTGGAGCTTAGTTTCATTAATCTCTACGGTATTGGCTCTATTCTAGCTTGGTTGTACACTATTGTTTCTCCTGTGCTGCATGATACATTCAGCGCTTTTCGAAGGATTCGTCTTTCAGTTCCACACACTCTCTGGGTTTGTGAGTTGTGTGCCATCCAGACTGGGGCTGCATACTCTAGGACTGGCCTGATGAAGGGCTTGTATGTGTGCAGCGTTGTCTCTGTGCTAGCTCCATGTCCCCTGCCCCTGATGATCTTTATTAATCCCATTCTGCGCCGCGCTTTTGATAGAATTTCTGCGATGTGTTGGTTCCAAGATAGTCCAGTGTAGTGTGATGCCTAGATATTTCCCTGTCTCTTTTGGTGTGATGCTTTGGCCCCATAGTTGTACTGTGACATCATTACGGTTTTGGCTTGCGTCCGTTGTCCTATTTCTGTGCTGGAATACTACAAGCTGGCTCTTGAAGGCGTTCGGTCGTATTTTCCACTATGCTAGCCATGGGTCTAGTTTTTGAACGTACTGCGTGGTCATTACGCCGATCAGACGGCATACTGGTGCCACTCTACGACAGCGGCAGGACTCTTCGAAAAGTTCCATTTGGTGGGCTGTGGGATGTCGTATGTGTATAGTGAAAGTATGGCCCTTTGAGGTACCCCTGCCGTTTGCCGTTTACGTACACTTTAGTCGACCTTTCGTCAGGTATGTTTCTCAGTAGGGTGATCAGATTTTGAGGGAGTCCCGTTTTCAGCAGCTTGTAGTGTAGGCCAGCGTGCCACACCTTATCAAAGGCCCTTTCTATGTCTAGCATCAGTGTCGACGCGATGTCGCATAGGTTAACTCCTGTACACTGCATAGGCGTAGAATGGGATCGATGGTTGTGTGCTCTTTCCGGAAGCCTGCTTGGATTTTTGTGATCAGTTTTTTTCTCCATTATTCTAGATTCGGTTTTGGATTATTGTCTCAAAGCTTTTTCCTATGACTGGCAGTAATGTCATTGGACTGTACGATAGTGGGTTGTTACGTGGTTTTCCGGGTTTCGGTAGGATTTTTACTTTCGCTGTTTTCCACTTCTTTGCAATGGTTTGTTGTTTGATTGCTTCGTTGAATAGGCTTTTTAGTGTTAATGTTAATTTATCTTGTGGGGCCAGTCGAAGTTGTCCTCTTGTGATTCCGTCGTGTCCTGGTGCGTTGTTTTTGCCGTTGCTGATTGCTTCTGTAATTTTTTTGCTGCTGATATCCTCCATGAGGCTAGGTGCTTCTTCATTGTCCTGCCCCACAGTATACATCTGGATTGGTAGCTCTTTATCCACCATTTTTTGGTGTTCGAGGTGGAATCTTTCGTCTTCAGAGAGTATGTAGATGTTCTCCACCACCTTTTTGAAAACCTCTGCTTTGGCTTCTTCTTGTGTTACGATGGTGCCGTTGTGTATGATAGGTGGTTCGGATGTGTGTGTGTGATGCCACAAATTTGTTCGAATGTTTTCCAAAATAGTCTCGCCTGCCTGTGGTCTAGTTTTCTACAGGTTTGCGTCCATCTTTGGTTTCTATATTCATCAAGTTGTTGTCTGACAAGAGTGTTGAGTCTGTTCCATTCCTTTTTATGGTGGTCATATTGGTTTTTTTAAAGAGTTTGTAAACTTTTCTCTTTAGTCTTACGTTTGAAGGCTATGGGAAGGGATTTGTTGATAACCTGGGCGTATTGTTTTTTCAGGTTCTGATTCTGTTGTTGCTTGTGTTATTGCGGAGGTGAGCTTTTCGTTGTATTCTTCATCTACTGTACTGATGTTGATGGGAGCTGGGAGATTGTTGATGAGGATTCCTCTATATTTCTGTTCGTTTATCCTGCTTAGGTCGTGTACTATCTTGATTTCTTTTCGTTTCGGAGCGGTTTTAATCAGGTCCAGGCTGAAGATGAACGGAAGGTGGTCACTGCCGCTACTGTCACCGATCCACATTTCGCTGCAGTGTGTGCGTAGGTTGGCGCTGCATAGTATGGCGCTTCCTGGGTGGTTGATGAATGTTGGCTGTTTGTTCTCGAATCGTATTATCCCTGGGTCGTCGAGTAGGCCTTCGAGGTTATATTTATGGCATGGTCCCGAATGTGGTAATCTAGTGTTTAGGTCTCCTATAATGATAAAGGGTCCGAGACTTTTTATGTATTCAACGAAATCCAGTGGTATTTTCTTTTATGGCGGAACGTAGAGTGTGACTATGTTGATGGTGTTAAACAGTTTCGTTTGAGGTCTGATTATTATTGTTTGGACATCATTGAAGGTGGCGAAGAGTCCTCGGGCTTCCAGCCGGGTGGCGGTGTTTTCAAGCTGCTGATATCCTCGAAATCCATTCGCATTGACGAACCCTATTTTGAGCTGTCTTTTCATGTTTATACTGGCGAAGGTGACTGCTCTTGTGGTGGGCCCCATGCGCTGTTGGCGCCTTGTTTGTTTGTTTCATGTGATTCTGTTCTTATTAGAAAGAGTAGGTAGATTCCTCAAGTTGCCTGTTGAAGTATTGTTTTGATACCTTCTGCAATTGGTGCTACAGTGATGGCTCTTAGGAGATCGTCAACTAGACTGAGAAACCAGAAGACACCTAGGTCAGTTTAGCTGGCTCATCAACGCATTTGACTATGACTGTTGTGTCCTCGCGGATCGTATGCTGCTTGCTGTTCGCCACAGTTGGCGCATCGCGGCGTGTTCTGCGAGGTGCATCTGCTGGAGAAGTGTGGTTCACTGCATTTGCTGCAGACTGGAGTTTTTGCATCGCAGTGTGCTGTTGTATGGGAGTAATTGGAGCATTTTCCACAGACGGCAGGTTGTGGAGCTGGTAGCCTAGATGGTTCTCCTGGGTACGTCCGATGGAACATGCGGATGTTTTCGCTTAGGCGGCGGTCTATTGTGGCCTGGTCGTGCGATATTACTAGCATATTTTTTAGTTCCTTGTTTGTGTCTCGGCTTCTTACACGACATACGTATTTTACGTCAAAGTTTTGCTTTTCGAGCTCTCTTGTTATCTTTGCCGGCTTTATGTCATAGTCGACGTATTGTATTACCACGCTGAAGGTTGGTTTGTATGTTTAGTGTGTTCCTGGGCCGGCCGGTGTAGCCGTGCGGTTCTAGGCGCATGCAATTAGAGAGGAAAATCGAATTACTCAGAGTAAGATGGAAATATGAGAGGGGGCTCATGCCACCCCTCACCCCTTCTGTGTGGTTTGTTCCCCAGATTCGAGACAAGCCTATTTTCGGACTGCTGTGACTTTTCGTAGAAAAGTGGTGCCGTTTGTCTAATCCTATCTTTAATTGCCTGTACTCCTGTCATATTTATGTAGCTCCCTAGTTGGGAAGTCACGCGGGAGTTTCATGATAATCCTAAGGATTCTACCCTGGAGGCCCTGCAATCTTCGAATGTGGCAGTCTGCTACATTACCCCACACGACTGCCGCATACTCCATTACTTGCTTTATAAGGGCGAGAAACAGCGTAATACCGCAGCGTGTGGGTGGGGTTGTCTTAGGGTTCAAGATCGGGTAAAGTGTTCTCAATCTTCCATAGGCTTCACTTCTAATATCCCTTACGTGTGGCCCCCACGTGAGGCGTGTGTCGAGTGTCACCCCGAGGTACTTTGCAGTGCGGGACCATGGGTTGGGGCCTCCCATGATCCGCACCTGCTATAGGTCGATGAGGATATTTTTCCTCGTGAATATGTTTGCCTGAATTTTGCCGGCACTGTATTTAAGGCACCACTTTGTGGCCCATGTGCCTAGAGCGTCACATGCCGCCTGCAGGCGGCGGCGCATGACGTTCGCATTCGCGCTTATGGCGTACAACGCGGTGTCGTCCGCGTATCATGCGAGCGAGACTCTGTTGACCTTTGGAGTGTCCGAGGTATACAGGGAATACAGCAGGGGTCCGAGAACAGAACCCTGCGGTACTCTCGCCTGTATGGGCCTAGTTGTGGATATGTGCGCTCTCACACGGACATTGAACGTTCGTCCACTAAGATAGAACACGATAAGACGGACGTGTGGAGTCGGTACCCCCAGTGTGAACAATTTGTATAAGAGGTCCTTATGCCAAACACAGTCGAAAGCCCTAGAGACATTAAGCAGCACGGCCCCTCCGTTCTGCCAATTCTCCAGGGCACTCATCGCGTCCTCTGCCAGACGTAGCAGCTGTTGCTCGGTGTTGTGTCCGCGTCGGAAGCCGAATTGTTCCGGCGGGATCAGCTACTCCGCGTTTACATGCAGCATTAACCCTTTAGAGTACAAGCGCTCAAATATCTTAGAGATTGCCGGTAAAAGGCTGATCGGCCTGTAATTCTGTGGGGGCCATGTTTCCATGCAGAGGGGAAGTTGCCGGTCTGAATAATTTGATTGAAGATCGCTGTGATGGGGCGAATAGCTGTTTGAAGAAGCTGAAGTAGTATAGCGTTTTCCAGCTGGTCGCACCCACCGACTTTCCTCGGGTTTAGCTGCTTCAGTTGTGCCTCGTCTGTGAATTCTTCGATGTCTGCTACTGCTTCCCCCTCGAAAAAGACTGGGAGGCGTTGCTGCACTAAACGTATGTGCTCCTCGTCAATAGGGTCCTCTACAGGTGTGAAGCTTTCCGCAAAGACATCAGCCAGGGCACTGGCCTTGGCGTCAGGCTCGCAGATCACTTCACCACCGAATTGTAGGGGAGGGATGCTTTGACCTTTCCTTAAGAAGTACTTCGTCATTTGCCATGCTGACCCGTCGTTTATTTGCAGGCTAGCTATTTTCCTTTCCCATTCCCTATTTCGGTGTCCCTCCACCGCCACTTTCAGCTCTTTCCTGAGCCTGTTGAGGAGGCGCTTGGTGGCTGGACTTCTACTCACCTGCCATTCACGGAATACTCTATCTATGGCGTCTAATGGTTCTGGGGAGAGCTGGTGTGAGAATTCTTTCATTCTTATATGTGATCTGAAGCTTTCCCGGCGAATATGCTGTATCCAAGGTTCTCAGGTGTCCAGCCGGATCCGATCGTCGAAGTTCCACGATATTTCGGCGAATAACCGTTCCGCCATCATCAGGTGGTGCTGATGCAATGATCTGTCTGAGCTGTGTCCGTGGTATTTATGTCCGCGAGGGCCCCAGTCGTACCCCGGCGCGGACGGCCGGCGGAGCGCCGTGTGATGGGAGGGGTGGGGGTAGCTGCAGCCACGCCCGGTGGTAGGCGCAGTTCATCTCCGTCCGCCGTGGCGGAAGGATCTCGCGTCCCTTCGCGCCGTTGCTCTTTGATGGTGTTTAATAATGGTTTCCAGGCCTTGCTAAGTTGAAACCCGGTGTCCCTGTTGATGAGGTTATTTGTTACGCGAATTTCTATGGCCTCCTTGTAGATACTGTCCCAGTAGGCACATGTGGCCGTCAGGATTTTTGTCTCTCCGAATTTCGCTGTGTGTCCGGTTTCAATGCAGTGTTCTGCTAGGGCCGAATGTCTGGGTTGGCGTAAGCGGGTGTGACGTTCGTCTTCCTTGTATCGGTCTTCGACCGTGCGAACTGTTCGGCCGATGTAGGATTTGGCACAGCCCCACGGGATTTTGTATACGCCCGCTTTCTTAAGGCCGTTCCTAGGTGGTCGGAAGATTAAGACGACACAAGATTGGCAATCTCTCCCTGTTTTTGACGACACGTTGCCAGCAAACGGCAGAAGGGCCAGAGCTTGCTTCTCTTCTTCGGGTTGTTCTTCATCTCGGTTCTTGCTGCACTTCTGTTGTCGGAAGGCCCTTCGGATTTGGCGGTTGCCATACCCATTCTTGCGGAACACGGTGTCCAGGTGTTTGAGTTCCGTTGGCAAGTTCTGTTCATCAGAGATTGAGTGTGCTCTATGTACCAAGGTGTTGAGCATTCCATTAAGCTGCGCCGGATGGTGGCAGCTGGAGGCATGTAGATACAGATCAGTATGTGTAGGCTTGCGGTACACACTGTGATCCAGTGAGCCATGAGACCTACGTTCCACTAGGACATCAAGAAAGGGTAGTTTTCCATCTTTGTCAGCCTCCATGGTGAACAGAATGTTACTGTGGACCGAATTTAGATGTTGTAGAAAAATCTGTATCTATAGCTGTTCCTGTCTATGTGGCTAGATGACGAACGTGTCGTCCACGTAGCGAAAGAAGCATACAGGTTTCAGTTCGGCGGCTTCCAGTGCTTCCTCTTCATGAACAGGCTGGCCACCAGTGGAGAGAGCGGGCTCCCCATGGCTACTACGTCGGTCTGCTCGTAGTACTGACCATTGAAGACAAAGTATGTAAATAACATGTGCCTGAACAGTTGTCAGCTCAGGCCCGAATTTCTCACCGATTAAGTGGAGAGAATCTTCCAGCGGGACACGTGTGAATAACGAGGCGACATCGAAGCTGAACATGATGTCGGATTCTTCATGCGACCAATGAAGTCCGTCGAGTTCCGGATATGGTGCGCACATTTCCCCACATAAGGTCTTAGGGGCACCGACGTATCTTTTGGGGCAGCACTTGGCGGGCATGCTCTGTTGCTGACTAAGGATCGCATCCCTTCTTTATGCGTTTTTGGGAGACCATATATCCTCGGAGCTACCGCCGAACGTTGGCGAAGTCTTTTGATGTCTTGGTCCTCGAGCGCGCCTTTTTTATTCTTTGTCGGCCTCTGGGAGATGCATTTTCTACGGCCTGTATAGTTGGTACATTAAATCTTCTGATGGCCTCATCAGTACCTATGTCTGTGGGGTCTGGGATGTCATCGAGTGTGCCTTGCAGGCTCTCTCTGAACTGCTCCCAGTTGGCTTTCCCTAGTGGCCTACGGTGTCGGAAATCGCCGGGAGGTGATCCGGCGAGAGCGCATTTCGTCGCCGTTGTGCGGTTGCCCACACCCTTCAGCAGGGCGATGTCAAGCACGTCGGCACGGCCGCCTTTCGCAGGATAGGAGGTGGGGACATACGGCCCCAGGGCGACCGCGTTGTGTCGACGGCCTACCGTTAGCAGGTGACGCCCAGTTGCGTTGGTAACTCTGGATTTCCACTCGGGATGCTTGGCATTCATGTCACCCACAATAAAGATTTTACCGCGGATGGACAACAATGCCGCAAGGTCCGCTGGGTCCAGAAGTTTACCTGGTGGTCGGTAGGCCGCTACGAATGTGGTTTCGCCTGACGATGTTTTTGCTAAGACTGCTGCGGCTTCGACTACGCGACATGGTGCTTAATGCAGTTTTTAATGTATATACAGGGTGTTTCAAAAATGACCGGTATATTTGAAACGGCAATAAAAACTACACGAGCAGCGATAGAAATACAGCGTTTGTTGCAATATGCTTGGGACAACAGTACATTTTCAGGCAGACAAACTTTCGAAATTACAGTAGTTACAATTTTCAACAACAGATGGCGATGCGGTCTGGGAAACTCTATAGTACGATATTTTCCACATATCCACCATGCGTAGCAATAATATGGCGTAGTCTCTGAATGAAATTACCCGAAACCTTTGACAACGTGTCTGGCGGAATGGCTTCACATGCAGATGAGATTTACTGCTTCAGCTGTTCAATTGTTTCAGGATTCTGGCGGTACACCTGGTCTTTCAAGTGTCCCCACAGAAAGAAGTCACAGGGGTTCATGTCTGGCGAATAGGGAGGCCAATCCACGCCGCCTCCTGTATGTTTCGGATAGCCCAAAGCAATCACACGATCATCGAAATATTCATTCAGGAAATTAAAGACGTCGGCCGTGCGATGTGGCCGGGCACCATCTTGCATAAACCACGAGGTGTTCGCAGTGTCGTCTAAGGCAGTTTGTACCGTCACAAATTCACGAAGAATGTCCAGATAGCGTGATGCAGTTATCGTTTCGGATCTGAAAAATGGGCCAATGATTCCTTTGGAAGAAATGGCGGCCCAGATCAGTACTTTTTGAGGATGCAGGGACGATGGGACTGCAACATGGGGCTTTTCGGTTCCCCATATGCGCCAGTTCTGTTTATTGACGAAGCCGTCCAGGTAAAAATAAGCTTCGTCAGTAAACCAAATGCTGCCCACATGCATATCTCAGTCATCAATCCTGTGCACTATATTGTTAGCGAATGTGTCTCGTGCAGCAATGGTAGCGGCGCTGAGGGGTTGCCGCGTTGGAATTTTGTATGGATAGAGGTGTAAACTCTGGCGCATGAGACGATACGTGGACGTTGGCGTCATTTGGACCGTAGCTGCAACACGGCGAACGGAAACCCGAGGCCGCTGTTGGATCACCTGCTGCACTAGCTGTGCGTTGCCCTCTGTGGTTGCCGTACGCGGTCGCCCTACTTTTCCAGCACGTTCATCCGTCACGTTCCCAGTCCGTTGAAATTTTTCAAACAGATCCTTTATTGTATCGCTTTTCGGTCCTTTGGTTACATTAAACCTCCGTTGAAAACTTCGTCTTATTGCAACAACACTGTGTTCTAGGCGGTGGAATTCCAACGCCAGAAAAATCCTCTGTTCTAAGGAATAAACCATGTTTTCTACAGCACACTTGCACGTTGTGAACAGCACACGCTTACAGCAGAAAGACGACGTACAGAATGGCGCACCCACAGACTGCGTTGTCTTCTATATCTTTCAAATCACTTGCAGCGCCATTTGTTGTTGAAAATTGTAACTACTGTAATTTCGAAAGTTTGTCCGCCTGAAAATGTACTGTTGTCCCAAGCATATTGCAACAAACGGTGTATTTCTATCGCTGCTCGTTTAGTTTTTATTGCCGTTTCAAATATACCGGTCATTTTTGAAACACCCTGTAGCAGTGCCTCCTTCATGTATTAGCCTATCTGTGCGGTGGCATGTGTAATTTACCGCGCGTACGTATATGTTAGGCTTAAGTTTTGTTTCCGAAGCTAGACATATATCGATTGCCTTGTCTCGAAGAAACTGCCTGAATTCCCCAACTTGGGTGTGTATGCCGTTTGCGTTCCAGGCGCAAACTGTTAAACCATTGACGATGCTATTCATTGGTTGTTATTAGTTCCTGGGTGTTGTTGGGCCTTGTTAGCCGTCGTAAGTGGAGTTACTAGCAGCTGCGGTAGTGATTTCACCAGTTCAGCTAGTGATGTCATCAGGAGGCGCATCTCGCGGAGTTCTTCAGCGATGTTTACCGAGGTGGTGTTCGCAGCATGTGAGTGTTCCGTGGCTGTAACCGTTTCGTTCTCGCTCATGTTTGCCGCGCTCATTGATGCGGTGGCCCGCTCACTTACGCTTCCCGCGTCAGCGAGCTTGCCTCTTGTGGTTGAGTGTGCGTCATTTCGCGGATTGGTGATGCTAGAGTAGCTCACGCCAGTCTCGACTTTCCTAGCAGGTTTGTTGTTATTCCTAGCCGGTATGTTATTCTTCAACTGTTTGGCTTCGGCCTTCTTAAAAACCGCGCACCCCCATAGCTCGCAACGTGGGCAAGCCCGCAGTTGCAGCACTTGGGTGTGTTCGTATTTGGTGTGGGGGCAGTCTCTGCTTTGGTGCTCCCCAGCGCATTTCACACACGTTGGGGGCATCGTACAGTATCTTGCAACGTGGTTTAATCCTTGACAGGAGTAGCATTGTGCCCTGCGCCCTTTCCGGCGGGACTTCTCGACATGTACGTTAGTGATGGGGGGGGGGGGGGGCGGCGGGCGCGTGGGTGGGGAAGCGAGGGAAAGGCTTCTCGCCCCGGCGCAGTCGCTCTGCGGCTGCTGGCGGAGGCCGCAGGTGTGGGCTGCGGCGCCGTAGAGGCGGAAGCGCCTCGCGACAGGGCGACACCGTTTGCCGACCGAGGGGGGCGGGTAGACATCAGCTGTATCCGTGTGGGGCATCGGCTGTAGCTGGCCGGGTGATCGCCCCCACATAGGGCGCGTTTTGCCGGGGTTGCACGGCTCTTTTTGCAGGTGTTAGTCAAGTGTGGGCCGGCACACTTGACGCACTTCGGTGGGTGATGGCACTGTTCTGCTGAGTGAAACAGCTGTTGGCACTGAACAGGGCCTTCAGGCTGGCTGTACTTTTCTATCGTAACCTTACAGTTCGTGGAGAGCTCTATTTTCAAGAGCTCTCTATTTCTTTCGTCTGGGTGCAGTATGATTTTGAAGGATGCTCTCTTCTTGCGTCCTTCTCCCAGGTTACTCGGGTCAGATGCCTTGGTCTCCTGTTTGACCTCAAAATCCTGGAAGTGACGCTCGATGAGAAGCTCCTTTATTTCTGCGGGATCGGTGTCTCTGGGGAGACCTTTGATCACCGCCTTGTATGTGTTTTTCTCGTTGATTGGGTATGTGTGAAAGGGAATCTTTTTCTGGGTGAAGTAGTCTGTGAGAGATCTGTAATCTGGCAAGGTCGATAGTTGGAATTTGACAGAGGACCCCCTGCATGAGGTGTTTAGTCCTCCTTTTAGGTGTGGGGCAACCTCCTTTATGCCTTTCATGGTGCCATTGACAAACGTTGCAAAGATTGGGGGCACCTTTTCCCGTTTCGGCCTCGGTTGCGCCTGCGCGCCTGAGGTCGAGGGACGGGTGGGCGGTGCTTCGTTCGCCCTTTGCCGCACCGCCGGTAGCGGTCGGTGCGAAGCTGTTTGAGGTCGGGTTGTTCGCGACAACGGTTTCCGCCTCCTACTTCCACGTCATCACTGGCTGTTTGTTCTGCTTCCTCAGCGAGCCGGCTTGGGGCCGGACGCTTAGGCCCTGGCATCACGTCCGCGTCTTGAACTCGTGTTTTAGTTTTTGTTATGGCTGAGTTTGGTTATCCGCGGGTACCCAGTGACTGGGTGCCGCAGCGGGCTGAGGCTTTGGGCTTACCCGAGATGTCTGTGTCAGCGGCACTTGAAGCCTGACATGCACTGCCCAGGGGCACTGGTTATTCGTTTGTTGGCACCGTTAGGTCTCCCCGAACAGCGCCAGCCCTACCATTGACTACGCGCCGGTAACCGGGTAGCACCACGGGAGTAGGAATTTCCCTACTCTGGGAGGAGCAGGGAGGATGGCCTGCGGCAGTCTCTGGACGGTTCACGTCTGAGGCTATCAGA
The DNA here is from genome assembly GCF_021461395.2 of Schistocerca americana. NCBI lineage: Eukaryota > Metazoa > Arthropoda > Insecta > Orthoptera > Acrididae > Schistocerca > Schistocerca americana. Next base: position 91,242,968 of record NC_060126.1, on the reverse strand, counting down.
CGACCGGTGAACTAGAAAGCCACGGCCCTCGCCGCAGCCGCGCTGCCAGTAGACCGGCAGCAGCCGCACGACTAAGCGACCACGTGAGAGTCCTACCGCAACAAATTTGCTGCGCAGTCGCGAAGCGTGCGCACCCACACACGACAATTTTGCCTGCGTTGTGCACGCACAACGTTTACGACGAACTTTGCTAAGCTACGGCTAGCGTAGCCCTCCCAGAGGACCACCCAGCAGCGCGCGGCAGTGTAGGGTCTGCTCACTACCGGTCCACCCCTCGAATGTAGCGGCGCACGGCATCTTGGTCTTCAGAGGGCTGCTTCTTTCCTCTGGTGGCGTGCCAGTACTAGCTCGTGGAGCTTCACCTGCAGACTTATCTCAAAAGTACGGTATCCTGACATCTATTTATGTGTTTCTTCTCTTTGATACCTTTATTTTTCTAAATTGGCTGCTATTCTCTGTAGCGGATTTTTTTTTTTCACATTTACTCATCCATACACCAGGAGTTAGGGAGTTAGGAGGGGAGTAATTCGTGGAGGGATGATCTTCTTCTAGCGGGAAGGGAGTAACTTGTGGATTTGAGAGTTGCTGGGGAGCAGTTTGTAGAGGAGGGAATAATTGCCTGTTTCTTCCTAAGAAGGAAGGTTGGTTTTCCTGCGGTACTACTTCTTCTTGTTTGTTGGGTGTTTCTTCTGGTGCTGTTCGGCTGCAGCGTTTTTTTTTTACACTCACATTGACTCGTCCTTTCATGCTCCAGGGGTTCTTTTGTTCATTCATTCGTACTTGTGTCCATTCGTGCTTGCTTTCACGCAGGAGTAGGGTTTGGGTTTCACGGTTGCTCTGTTCGGAGCAAGTCCGGCCAGCGCGTGTGCTGGGAGCGGTGTTCCCTGTGTCCCAGGGCTGAGATTAGTCTGTTGTTGGATTGCCCTGCCTTTTCATAGAAGGCGTTGGCCAGTTGACGGTACCTTTCCCGTAGTCTGGGCACTCCAGCCAGGAGGTAGACTTCCTCTGTTGGAAACCATATGGGGAGGTGGAGGGTTCTTTTCAGGGCACAGTTCTGTACCCTCTGCAGGCGGTCAATGTGTAGGTTGGCAGCGTTACCCCAGACTACTGCTGCATATTCGAGCAGTGGTCTTACAAGCATTATGTATAGGGTGATCCCAAGGTCTTCGGGGAGAGTGGAGTTGGGGTTCAGGAGGGGGTATAACGTGCGGAGTGTCCCTTTGCCTTCCCGTGTAGTTCCGTGACGTGTTGCTTCCAGGTAGGCCGTCTATCCAGGGTGACCCCTAGGTATCTTGCAGTACTGCCCCATGGGACTGGGATTCCTCTGACTGATAGGTTCCAGTTCGGCTGGGAATTTCCTTCTGCAGATTACTAACACTTGGGTTTTTGCTCTGTTGAACGACAGACGCAACTTTGTGCCCCAGTCTGTTAGGTCGTTGATGGCGTTCTGCAGGCGATGTCTGACGTACCTGGGGTCCTGCTTTTTGTGTACAGGGCTGTGTCGTCTGCATATAAAGCAGATTTCACTCTTGGCGTCGAGGGGAGGTCGCTTCTATACAGTATGTACAGAATGGGGCCCAGTATGCTTCCCTGAGACACCCCTACCAGTATCGGCCTTCTTGTCGATTCGCCGTCTTGTGTTCTTACCGTGAACGTTCGTCCTCGCAGGTAGGACTGTATTAGGCTCACGTGTGACACAGGGATCCCCCCTGTACAGTAGTTTGTACAGGAGTCCCTGGTGCCACACAGTCAAAGCCTCGGGAGACACCTAAGAAGACCGCTCCCAGATATTCTCTCCGCTCTGTGGCTTCTAGTGCCTCTTCTACTAATCTTAGCAGTTGTTGGGTCGTTGAGTGTTCTTGGCGGAAGCCAAATTGTTCGTCTGGCAGTAACTGTTCGGCCTGGACGTGTTGGAATAGTTTCTTTAAGTACAGGGTTATTACAAATGATTGTAGAGCTGTGAAATCGCTTCAGTCACTTTATTATTTGAGATATTTTCACAATGCTTTGCACACACATACAAAAATTCAAAAATTTTTTTTAGGCATTCACAAAAGTTCGAGATGTGCCCCTTTAGTGATTCGGCAGACATCAAGCCGACAATCAAGTTCTTCCCACACTCGGCGCAGCATGTTCCCATCAATGAGTTCGAAAGCATCGTTGATGCGAGCTCGTAGTTCTGGCACGTTACTTAGTAGAGGAGGTTTAAACACTTCACCATTAAGAAAAAATGTTGCTTCATCACTGAAAACAAGTTTCGCACTGAACGCATCCTCTTCCATGAGCTGTTGCAACCGCGCCGAAAATTCAAAGCGTTTGACTTTGTCATCGGGTGTCAGGGCTTGTAGCAATTGTAAACGGTAAGGCTTCTGCTTTAGCCTTTTCCGTAAGATTTTCCAAACCGTCGGCTGTGGTACGTTTAGCTCCCTGCTTGCTTTATTCGTCGCCTTCCGCGGGCTACGCGTGAAACTTGCCCGCACGCGTTCAACCGTTTCTTCGCTCACTGCAGGCCGACCCGTTGATTTCCCCTTACAGAGGCATCCAGAAGCTTTAAACTGCGCATACCATCGCCGAATGGAGTTAGCAGTTGGTGGATCTTTGTTGAACTTCGTCCTGAAGTGTCGTTGCACTGTTATGACTGACTGATGTGAGTGCATTTCAAGCACGACATACGCTTTCTCGGCTCCTGTCGCCATTTTGTCTCACTGCACTCTCGAGCGCTCTGGCAACAGAAACCTGAAGTGCGGCTTCAGCCGAACAAAACTTCATGAGTTTTTCTACGTATCTGTAGTGTGTCGTGACCATATGTTAATGAATGGAGCTACAGTGAATTTATGAAATCGCTTCAATCATTTGTAATAGCCCTGTAGATACGTTCGAACACTTTGTAGATCGCTGGGAGGAGGCTTATAGGTCTGTAGCTGTTGGGTTGCCTTGCATCCTTCCCTGGCTTTGGTATCGGGATGATGGTTGCGTGTTTCCAGGTGCGTGGGTATATCCCAGTGTGCAGTATGTTGTTGAAGGCTTTGGTAGGGTGGGTGGCAGCTATTGGTGGCATCTTTTTGATCATGTGGTTTGTGAGTTGGTCCGGGCCTCCTGCCTTTTTGTGGTTCAGTTGAGCCATCTGGCAGGCGACCTCTTCTGTGGTATCTCTTCTATCCTGTCATTTTCGTCATGTCTGTTCAGGAATAGCGGGGGTGGGTGTTTACCATGCGAATGTGTGCAGGGTCACTGGGATCATTCATGGGGTTGAAGTTTGCCTGAAAAATGTCTGCTAGGGCGTTAGCTTTGGCGTCGGGTTCGCACAATATGTCATTCCCGACCTGTAGTGGTGGAATCCTCTGGGAGCTGCCCATGAGCCTTTTGGTTAGTCTCCAAGCTGACTCATCTTCTGTTCGGATATTGGTTATCTTGTCAGCCCAAACCTGATTCCTGTTTTCCTCTGCTGCTGGTTTAATCTGCCTCTGCAGCCTGTTGAGCAGGCGTTTGGTGGCGGGGTTTGCCGTTCGTTGCCATTCCCTGAGGACTCTGTGTTTCTCTGTAATTGCCTCTTGTATATGGAGAGGAAGCTGATAGGAGGTATCGTTGGCTTGTCTTCTGGCCAGGATGGCTGCAACTGCAGCGTCTACTGATTTTTCTGTAAGGTATCGCAGGGTCTCGTCTGCTGCTACCGTGTCGGGGTCTGGAGAGTTTTCAATGTCTGCTTCTAGTTGTCCCTGATACTGCTCCCATCTGATCCCCTAATGTTGATTCCACGAGGTTGTGGGGGGGCCGATGTGGTGTATGACCGGGATATGGTCTGATGCGAGTGCGTTTCTTGTGGTTACGCCTATTGTTAGGGTGACACCTTTGATAATGGCGATGTCCAGGACATCTGGACGGCCTCTTTGTGGGTATATTGTGGGATTTGTGGGGCCTAGAACTATGGCGTCGTGTTTCTCGGCGGAGCAGAGCAGCTCATGGTGGTTACCCGCGAATTCCAGTTCACGTGCTTGGCGTTCATATCGCCGCCAATGAATACATTACCTCTAAGGGTCAGAATGTTGTCGATGTCCGTGGTGTTTATATTGCCTGTAGGGGGGTGCTAGGCTGCAATGCATTGAATGCGGCGTCGCGATGTGTCTGTGGCGACACCATTAGCTTCCAGGTTTGTTGTTCTGGTGGGCAGCTGTAGTGGGTGGTGTTTCAGTGAGCGTCGCACATATACTGCGGTGCCACCGCCAGCTGTAGGGCAATCTTCCCTGTAGCAGTTATAGTTTGGGACACCAACTCTGATTCCTGGTTTCAAGTGTGTTTCTGAGACTAAGAACACGTCTATTCCTTCTTCATTGAGGAACATTCTAAATCCACCTGCCTTTAGGCGGAGTCCGTTTGCGTTCCGTACACATATGCTTATTCCACGTTGTCTGACTGCCATTCTATTCTGTTGTGGTTCGCGTGGTGGGTGCCTTGACGGCCGCTCGGATAGCCGCTGTGATTTCTTGCGGCAGGGCTTGTGCTAGTTGTTTGAGGGTGGCAACTGCGTCTCGCATTGCCGCTAGCACGTTGGTGACTTGGCTTTGTGGTGGGGTTGCTGGCTGGTCCTGATTGGTGGCGGGGGGGTGTCGGTTGTTCCACTTGTGTTCGTCCTGCCTGTGTTCCTTCCGGTTGACCTGTGGGCGCGGTTCTCCCCTGCAGTGTGTCTGCGGTTTGGGTGGAGTTTCTGCGTCGTGGGGCCGGTCGAGGGGGTGCCTGTCTTGTCAAGTGTGTTGGTTCATTCTGGCGCTGTGGGTTACCCCTCTGCGATCCTTGCAAGTGATGGTCCCTGTTGTTTTTGTGGTTGTCATCGCGGTCTCGCGGTTGCTGCGGCGTGCGATCTACATCTACATCTTTATTCTGCAATTCACATTTAAGTGCTTGGCAGAGGGTTCATCGAACCACAATCATACTATCTCTACCATTCCACTCCCGAACAGCGCGCGCTAAAAACGAACACCTAAACCTTTCTGTTCGAGCTCTGATTTCTCTTATTTTATTTTGATCATTCCTACCTATGTAGGTTGGGCTCAACAAAATATTTTCGCATTCGGAAGAGAAAGTTGGTGACTGAAATTTCGTAAATAGATCTCGCCGTGACGAAAAACGTCTTTGCTTTAATGACTTCCATCCCAACTCGCGTATCATATCTGCCACTCTCTCCCCCGTTACGTGATAATACAAAACGAGCTGCCCTTTTTTGCACCCTTTCGATCTGGCCTGTGTGTTGGTGCGTTGGCGGCTTAGTGCTTCCTCGAGTTCTATAGCTGGCCGCGGGTGTTTCTCGCCACAGTTGAAGCACTCGGCTTCCTCTGTCCCAGGTTTGGCGCAGTCACTGGTGGGGGGATCGCCTGCGCACTTGGCGGGCCTGTCGCAGGATCTTGCTACGTGCCCTGGCTGCAGGCAGCGGTAGCACTGGGCTGGTGGGCGTCGTGTTTTGGGGTCCTCTATGGTGACCTCTATGGCCGTGATATGCTTCACGTTCCATATTGTTTTGTGTTTTGCGTCGTTAGGGAGGACGACTTCGAACAGTGGCATGGGTCTTCTAGTCTTAGGTGACCTCACTTTTGTCACTGATTGGGGTGTGAACCCTAGGTTAGTCAGGGCTCTTCTGAGTTCACCTGTTGTGTATTGATATGGTAGTCTTCTAATCACTACCCTAATTGGTTTCTCGTTGCCAGACGAGTGTGTATGGAAGGGGAGGTTCCTAGCCTTTATCTCGCGCAAGACTTTCACATAGTCCTCCGCGTTTCTCGTGGTAATCTTCAGGGTGTTGTTCGCTGCAGTGCGGACTTCGAACTGGCTTCCAGAGCTTCATACAGTTCCGTATAGGGACCATCGTATGTGTCTATGATGGGTGCTATCTTTCTGGCACCCTGTATGGTGCAGACGCTTTCCGTTGCTGCCTCCACCGCGTTCGCGGGTTTGGGGGCGCGCAGGGAGAAAGAGTTGTTTCTGGCTACTGGGGCAGCCGCTGGTGTGATGGTGGCAGCTCTGGCTGTCTTCCTCGGGTAAGTGAAGCCCTGTTCAGGGGGGGGGGGGCTGTTCGTTGCAGGGTTTTTTGTCTGCGGCGTGAGGCTCTTCGTCTGAGCCATCACCTGTTTTCCTCTTAAGGCACATCCTCTCTTGGTCCATGGGCTCCGGTGCAAGGACCGGAGTGGGGTCTTCTGCTGCTGCATCGTCCGTGAAGGGTGTGGTGTGCAGGTTCGAATACAGCCCCTGTTCAAACCGGGAGCTGTTCGGCGTGGTCACTTGTTCTGCTGCATCTGTGATGGCAATGTAGAATTCATTACGGTGCTGGTCGTGCCCTAACACAGAACGAGTGAGTCTCGTTGGGGACGTACAGCAAGCTGCGGGAACTATGAGTCTTCCGACTCTTCACGACTTTTTGCTTTGATTTCTCGAAAGTCTCGTGTTTACGAGGAAGTTCTTCGGTCTTCGTACGGCGAGATTCTTCCTTCTCGGCGTCTTCTTTCCCTTGTGCAGCTCAACCTTTCTCCTTGACTGGCTCTGTTCGCGACGCAAGCATCCTCTGGGGAGCGACCCCTGGAGAAAGGTGAGAAGGGCGGCGAGATGGCTTCAGCCACCGAAGTGGCTGCTGCGGGTTCCCGCTGGCTTCTGGCACTGGTGACTCCGACTCCGAGACTGTCGTGCCTTCCTGAGGCACGTGTGAGGGCAGGGTAAGCACTTGAGTGCTGTGCCTGCAGAACCTGGAAAAAAGTTTAAAAAGACGTCCTATCTGTTTGTGGGGTCCTCGCTATTGATATGGGGTTTGTCCTGGTGCCGCTGGGTAATAGGTTATTCCCGCAACAGGTCCGGCCAGCGGGTAGTTGGTCGGTGGTGTGGCTGCTGGCCCAAGCCCTGTATTAGCCGGTTGCGAGATCGATCCGCTTTTTCATAGAACTGACGTGCTAAGACTCGAAATCGCTCTCGCAGCGTCAGGAGACCAGTGTCTTCGTGGAGGAAGGTGGTAGGATAGAACGGGGGAATGCGCAGCGCAAGCTTGAGCGCCTTGTTCTGTACACGTTGTAGGGAGCGTATGGAGGAGCCGGCGGCATTGCCCCACACGACGGACGCGTACTCTAACACTGGGCGTACCAGTGTCAGATAAAGTGTGATGCCGTGGCGTGAAGGCAGTGTCGACTCCGGGTTTAGTATGGGATAGAGGGCGTGAAGACGCCCTATCGCCTTATTTCTGATCCACTGAATGTGTGAGTCCCAGGTGAGCCGCTGGTCCAATCTCACGCCGAAATACGTTGCCGTTTTCGACCACGGGATGGTGCCTTCCGCGGTGTGTAGTGGTTCTAGATTTGGCGGCACTTTCCGCTTCGTGAAAGCCACCGCCTGGCTCTTTCCAGCATTGAATTTGAGACGCCACTTTGATTACATGCTATTATTTTATGTTGGGTATCTTAATTTTACGTTACTTTTCGGTGAATAGAATTATGCAAAAACTTAACTTATTTAACAATATAACTAACTTAACGAGACTAATTGTTTACGTAATTGAATCTAGGATGCGATTAGTGTATTGACTTTATAAGGTATGTGGGGGTGGTATGACATTATATATGGAAGTGACACATTAACCTAATGGGGGACTCTTATAGTGTTTACATTTATTTTTCCCTATGTAATAATTCTACGAAATGTAAAAGTTGTGGGACAGTGTTGTTGTGGTTGATATACTCTAGCTTAGAATAATCTTAATACTAGTGTTTACAAGTTCTGCTTTCCTGCTTCGCAGTACTTGGAGCTGGTTGCTACAATTTTTTTTTTTTTTGCCTTATATCTAGTTTTACATATTCTCCTTTCCCTTTGGTGGTACTTGGAGCTGGTTTTTACAATAGCTCTTATCTATGATTTCCTTGATGCTATTGTGCCTTGTGTTATGGGGCGTGTCGTGGGGGGCTGTCGTGGTGCACTAGGTCCTTTGTTGCTGTATTATTGTCTTTGGTCTAGGTGGTGTGGGGTGGTTTCTCCTCCTGTCAGTTGTCATTGTGGGTGCTAAGTCGGGTAACTCAGTTGATGTATTTTGTGCTACTGTACGCGCCTGGTAAATGTATTTCTTTTTCGGGCGTCTTGCTGTGCGTGGCTTGGTCGTCAGTATGTCTTCCACATCGGGTCGTTTGTGTAGGATGTGTGAGCCGTATCTCGCCCTAAGTTTTGCCAGTCTTGTTTGCAGTGGAGCTATTTCTGTCGTCTCGTATGCTTCGTCGCTATGAGTGCGGTATGGTAGTTTTGCTATGCTGCGTAGTAGTCGGCGTTCTGTCGAGCACAGTCTGTTTGCTACTGTCTTTGGTATTGCGCCCAGAGGTGCAGCGGCGTATTCGTATATTGGTCGTATGTATGTCTTGTATGCGTGTATGGCTGTCCTGGTTGAGCAGCCATACAGTCGTCCTTGCACTCGTCGGATTAACTGTTGTCGTTTCCTCGTTTTGTTGAGCAGGTATTGCAGGTGGGCTTGGTAGTTGCGGTGCTTGTCTAGGTAGACACCGAGGTATCTCGCGTTGTCAGTCAGTTGTAGGGGCTCGTTCCATAGTCGGAGTGTTATGTCTTCTTGTTTCTGCTGTCGTTTTATCGCCAGGTTGCGGTGTTGGAATAGGACTAGTTGTGTTTTGGTCGGGTTAGGTCGCATTCTGCATTTGGTCATCCATGTCTCTACTTTGGTCAGATATTTTGCAGCTTTTCTTTGTCTTACGTCAGTTGTGAGTCCTGTGCACCAATATGCAGTGTTATCCGCATATAGGGCGATTTTTTCATGTTGGTCTGTTGGGGTTGGTATGTCGTGTGTGTATAGTAGCGGGGATGATATTGCAACTTGTGGGACTCCTGCCTCTGGGGTGAATCTTTCGGAGGTAGCGTCTTGCACATGTACTCTGCTGTGTCGTCCGGTGATTTATGTTTTTATGAGGCGTACGAATTTCGATGGAAGGCCGAGTTTGAGCAATTTGAACAGGAGCCCATTGTGCCATAGACGGTCGAAGGCGCGCTCGATGTCCAGGAATATGGCTAGTGTACAGTGCGATTTGTTGCAGCCCTGGGTGATGTCACATGTCAGTTTGAGAAGTGGGTCTGTGGTGGAGTGGTTGGGACGGAAGCCGGCTTGGAGTAGGGGGAGTAGTTGTTTGCTATCCACATATTTTCGCAGTCTGTCGGTCAGTATACGTTCATAAGTCCAGTAGTGAGATAGGTCGGTAGGAGAGGGGGTCCGTTCGTGGTTTGTCGGGTTTGGGGATCATTATGGTCTTGCTTGTCTTCCACGCAGTCGGGATTGTTTCTGTTGTTAGGCAGTAGTTGAACATCAGGGAGAGAATCGCGGTTAAGGCAGGGAGGGGGGCGTTCTGCAGGTGGATACGTTTGATGTTGTTTTGTATTGAGGCTGAGTTTCGTCCGGTCCATATTGCATTGGTGATTTCAGCGTCTGTTATAGGTTTGGCCAGTTCGGAGGTGTCTTCTGTTTCTGCTGTTGGACTTGTTAGTAGGTCAGGGAGTTGGTTCTCTACGTGTCTGTAGAAGTCGTTGTCGAATTTGGCGTCTGTTGGGAAGGAGTGGATGATTTGGAGGGCGTTCTGGAATGTGTCTGCTTGTGTTTTAGGGTCTGTGATTGGTTCGTTGTCTACTATAAGTGTCTGGTTGTGGGGTTTCTTTTGTCCAGTCACCGTCTTGAATTTGTTCCAGAATTTTATGCCTTCCTTGTAGTTGAGTTAGCGGCAGGCGTCGTCCCACTCTATTTGTTTGTTCTGGGAAATTATACGTTTCGCTTGTGCATTTAGTCGGTTCCACTGCCGTCTTAAGTCTGGGTTATTGGTACGTCTAATTTCGCGCTGCAGTTGCCTTTTTCTCCTTAGGGTCGCTAGCGCCTCCGCCGGAATGGTGGGCCTCCAGTTCTCTATGGTCTTTTGTGGGATTGCCTCGTCTATGGCTGTTGTGAAGGTGGTTTCTAGTCATTCGTTTAGGTATTCCAGGTCGGCGTTGTCTGTCAGGGTAGTTGGCATTGCTAGTTCGTCTTGTATGACGGTTTTGAATTTCCTCCAGTCGGCTTTTGCGTATAGGCGGATGTTGTGTTGTGTGGGGTGAGGTGGTGGTGAGTTTATGGCGGTTGTGGTGAATATGATAGGGAGGTGGTCGCTGGTTATGGGGTCTCCTAGGAAGGGATTTGAGAGGTTATTGGCTAGGATCGGGCTATGGAGGATATGGTCTGAGGTGGAGGAGCCGCGGTGTCCGATGAACGTTGGTTGGTAGAGTGCAAGTCTGGATATCGGGTCGGTTGTTAGTATGTCAAAGTGTGCTCGTCCATTGTTCGTTGCTGTGCAACCTAGTTGCGTGTGGCGTGCGTTCAGGTCTGCCAGCAGGATGAATTTGTTGTAGGTCGTCATCATGTACTGCAAGAAGTCATGTGGAATGGGGTGTCCGGGTGGGTTGTACAAACATGCGACTGTCAGCTTGCATCTTTGTTGTGTCCTAATTTGCAACACGACAGCTTCCGTATCCTGTAATTGTTGCGGGAGGGGCACCTCTATAACTGGGATGTTGATAACTGAGTATATTGCTACGCCCCCCCCCCCCCCCCCCCCTGCCATCAGGTTTGCTTTTGGAACGGCAGGTGTATCTGTTTAGTTTACAGTATTGTTGTGGGCGTAGCCATGTTTCGGCTACGCTAAGGATGTGTACTTTGTGTTGGTGCATGCTGTGCATTAGTGCGTGTTTTCTGTTTTGCAGCCCTTGGACATTCACAAACATGATGTTGGCGCTGTCGTTCTCTGTCCGTCCCGCCATCATGATTCTGACCGTTGTAGGGGGAGGGGGGGAGAGGGAGAGGATAGTTGTTTACGTTGTGTCTGTAATTGTTACGTGGACCATGTTGTTGCCTTGTGTCACTTCCAGATCTTTGCTTAGTAGTTGTCTAACAGTTTGGCGTAGGACAGTCTTAATTTCATGTTTTCTGTCCTGGAAGACGTTCAGCAGGACGGTGGTAAGTGTACGGATGAAGTCTTACTTCATGACTGCCTCTGCTTTTAGTTCTGCTTTTGTTTGGGGGCGTGGGGCAGGTTCAATTGTTTTGATACGGCCTATGCGTAGGTGTTACCTGCTTCTTTGGGCCGACTCTGGCATTTTAGTGACAGTGCAGAGTGGCTTTCTCTGCAGTTTGCACATTTCGTGTTGTGTGGGGGTGCGTTGCACCTTGACAGGCTGTGTTCTCCGCTACACTGTGGGCATTTTGGTTTGGCCATGCAGCCGTGCGTCTTGTGGTCGAATGACAGGCATCGACCGAATTGCGCCGGCTGGGGGGCAAAAGGTTCGATGGTTCTACTGCTCGCACTTTGTTGAACGATGGTGTCAAGATCGACTACATTCTGTCGATGGTGTCAGGATCGTGAGTCAGTACGCGGCATTTCATGGTTGGCCCGCCAGTTCCGCGGGAGGTGAGTGGCCAGGTTTTGTGGACCTTCAATCACTGCTCGATCAGCTGTTGCTTTACTTCTTCCTCATCCACCTCTTGCTCTACACCCTTGATCACTGCGCTAAGGGAGGGCTTTTTGAGTTGTCTGCGTTGTAGTGGTTCCCTGGCTGGGAGCAGTTGCACTTTAATTGCTGGGGAGAGGTGGTTGCGGAAGGAGGTCTGCAGGATTGGCGCAGCTCCCTCGGACGCGTATTTTATAATTGTTGAGAGGCCTCTCCTGACATTGATGTTTATAATGTTCGCCTTCATGTTTGAGCTGGCGTAATGCTTGAAGGTTGTTCCAATGGAGTTTTGTGTCGTTTCTCGCGGCAAGTTGAGTATTTCGTAGGTGGATACTCTGGGTCTTCGTGGCGGCGTGCTGCAGTAGGAGCACTGAGAGGTACCTCTCGATGATGGTGTCCGGCTTCTCTGATCGCGTTGTGCAGATGGTATGTCATCTGGGATGCTGGTCTGATGGTAGTGGGGTTGGGGGGGGGGGTCACCAGTCAGTCATCCAGTCATCTCGGAATCGGTTTTGTTGGTGCGCTGGCGCGTTGTCAGCTCGTTAATCAAAATATTTAGGCATGTGTGGCTGCACTTGGGGCGCTGAGTTCCCGCTTAGTTGGCCTCTTGCTTTCACACCTGAAGGTATCCACGGGAGTGATCAGCCCTATCTACTGGTGCGTGTGTTACGGAGCACTGCTGCCGGCCCTGGCACGGATTTGTCCCTATAGAGGGGGGCAGAGCTGCTCTACCGTGCGGCACTATGTGGTGGATGGAGCTGTGGCTTTATGGCCTTACATTCGTTTCGCTGCCATGGCGAAACAGTATTCGACACTTCTGCCTTTTTTGAATTCCACGACACATGCTTTTTTGGATGCTACTGTTTTAGCGGCAACAGCTGTTGTTGCTTCCCGGCCTATCTCCTTTGGCTGGACGCTTCGACTCGTCCGCTGGCTGCTGCTCCCTTTGTCCAGTGGTGGGGGCTAACGGTGGCTGGCGACCCCCTCAGCGCTCTGCTATGACGACCTGCTCGCTCAGGCTGCCACGGCTTGAATGGGCACTGGTGCGCTGACGCTGCACAGATGAGGGTGAACCCTCGACGTGAGTAGGAAGTTCTAGCACTTCACCTTCCTCGTGGTGGTATGGCAAGTGCAGTCGTGGCAGTATGGAATGGCATGACGGTGTGCGTATGCATTTTTTTTTTTTTTTGTTACTAATACCCAAAGACCACAGGGAGAACAGAATAAGGGGGAGGGGAGCTGTCCTAGGGGGGAGAGTCTATGGATGGAGTGGAGGACTAGAACAAGGAGGTAAAGAAGGACGAGAGAACGTCGAAGAGGCGTGGAGCAGCCGGCAGGGAGGGGGGAGAAAGAAAGGAAGGGAACATGGGGAGTGAGGAGGGGAGGGGAGAAGGGGCGAATAGGGATCAGTGGGCAAGGAGGTCAGGCCATCGGGTGGTGGCCAGGCGATGGAGGCGGGTGCCAAGGGAAAGGATGAGAGGATTGGGAGATTGGCGGGAGTGGTGGTAAAAGGAAACGGCAGAGGAGCATACACGGTCGTGAAGGAGAGGGATAGCAGCAAGCAAGTGAAGTTCGCGGGTTTGGAAATGGTACGCGAGGTGGAGGGCAAGCCGGAGAGCATGGTTCTGCACCGTCTGGAGACGGTGGAGATGTGTAGGGGTGGCATTGCCCCCCACAACCGAAGCATATTCGAGGATGGGGCGGATCGTGGACGTGTAGAGGAGGACACCAAGATGCTGGGGAAGGGAGGAAGTCGGATTGATGAAAGGATACAGCTGACAGAGGCGCCCCAAGGCCTTGCGCCGTATGTCCTCAATTTGGGGACGCCAGGTGATGGCCCTCTCCAGGGTGACCCCCCAGATATTTGGCAGTCCCTGCCCACGGGGAAGGGGTACCGAGGACAGTGACGGGGGGTAATTGATCGGCCACCAGCGCCGACACATGATCGCTTGTGATTTGACAGGGTTAAAGACGAGGCGCTATTTTGTGGCATACTCCACGAGAGCGTCAATGGCAGATTGAAGCTTAAGATGGGGGAGGGCCTTGCTCCGGGAGTGAGCATAGACTGTTGTATCATCGGCATACAGGGTGAGATGAACCCGCAGAACAGTGGGCGTGTCGGCCGTAAAAAGGCTGTAGAGGACAGGGCTGAGCACACTCCCCTGTGGAACACCTGCCCTGATGCACCTCCTGGTGGAGGTACCTCCTGGGATCCGGACATGGAAAGTGCGGCCTTCAAGGTAGGTGGCGATGAGACGGACATGGGATGTGGAGAAGCCGTGGTGAAAGAGCTTATAAAACAGACCCTCATGCCAGACCGAGTCGAAGGCCCAGGAGACGTCGAGGAAGATGACCCCGAAGTACTCCGACGCTCGATGGCGTCCAGTGCCTCCTCGACGAGGCGAAGGAGCTGGTGCGTGGTGGCATGGCCACGGCAGAAGCCAAATTGAACGTCGGGGAGCATGCGCTCCTGGGCAAAATGGACAAGGACTCGCTTTAGATACAGCCGCTCAAACAGCTTGGAGGGGGCGGGAAGGAGGCTAATGGGACGATAACTGGAAGGGGAGCGAGGGATCTTTCCCAGGTTTAAGGATGGCGACCACCTCCGCATGTTTCCAAGTGGAAGGGAATTGCCCGGTGGAGAGGATGGAATTGAAAGCAGAGGTAAGGGGGAAGCTGTTTGAGAAGCTGGTTGGTCATGGTGTCGGGGCTGCCAGCTTTCCGAGGATGGAGGTACTGAAACTCCCAGGCTACCTCCTCATCCGTGACAGGGGTGTTGAGGTCCTCAGGGTCATGAGTGCTGAGGAACTGGTGCTCGGGTCGTGACCATGCGGACATGGGCAGGGTTAATGGGATCATTGACTGGCGAAAAGCTTTGCGCGAAAGCATCAGCCAAGGCGTTGGTCTTAGCGTCAGGATCGCACACAGCCATGGCACCGACCAGGAGGGGGGAATTCAGGGACGCTTACGGAGGAACTGGGAGACCAGGCGCCAGGCAGACGCATCGCGGAGGTTGAAGGCGGAGAGCTTTGTCTCCCAGGCTTCGTTGCGATGGGCTTGAATAGCGGCCCGTATCTCGCGTTGCATGCGGCACTTGGTGGCAGGGTCGCGTGTGCATTGCTAGTCACGGATGGCCCGGTTCTTAGCAGTGATGGGGGCACGGATAGCCGGGGGTAGAGGGTGCAAGTGGGATGGTGGGTAGGGGGATGGGGAGGGGTGGCAGCAGCAGCAGCAACAGCAGCAGCTATGGCGGCATCCGTGAATTGGGCGAGGGTGAGGTCAGCCCCCACTCTGGTGGCGTCGGGGATGGTGGGCAGAGCCGCCTTGACGCGTCACCAATAGGAGTCCCAGTTGATGCTCCTAAGTCCAAGGAGGCACGGGGTGGCTACAAGGTCGATGGAGTAAATGACTGGGACGTGATCAGAGGCAAGGGCAGCACGAATGGTGGCGGCGGTAGGGAGGGGGAGACCATTCACAAGGGCGATGTCAAGGACATCTGGAGGGCCACGATGGGGGAAGATGCTGGGGTCGAACGGGCTGACGACACGGGCTGCGTGCGCTTCGACTATGCGAAGGAGGCAACGGCCATGGGTGTTCGTGAGGCGGCTGTGCCAGGCAGTATGCTTAGCATTGCAGTTGCCCCCAATGAAGAGGTCGCCGCCTAAAGACAGGACCATGGCGAAGTCAGGGGGCGTGGAGTAGGCCGCGGGGCCAACGGTAGAGGGCCACGAAGGTTATACGGCCTTGCACAGTGTGCACGACGACGCCGGTGGCCTCAAGGGTGGCAAGGGCTGGGAGGGTGATGGGGTGCTGGCGGAGGGAGGCGTGTACATACACAGCGGTGCCACCAAATGCGGTGGGCCGATTGGTCCGGTAGCAGCAGAAGTTGGAGACCTGGACACTGACCCCCGGCATCAGATGGGATTCGGTAAGGAGGCAGATACCTACCCCTTCGTCAAGAAGAAACTGCCGAAATTCCCCTGGTTGGTGGTGGATGCCATTGGGATTCCAGACGAGGACGGTGAGGCCATGGAGTCTAACAGCCATGACGGAGATTGGAGAGGGTGGCGGTGATGGGGGAGAGGGAGCGGGAAAGGGCGGCTACAATTTGTTTGGGAATGGAATGGAGGAGGGCGTCAAGGGCCCCAGTGATCGCAGAGGTCAAAGCATCCACGACACTGGAGATAGGTCTCGAAAGACTGAGGGGACGGGGGAGGAGGGGGGGAGGGTGGGGGTAAAGACCAGGATGGGCATGGGGAAGGGGGGGAGGGGGCTGGGGGGAGCTGGGGTGAATGAGGCTTGCTGGGGGTAGGTGGAGGGGTGAAGGTGGTCAGGAGGGGGAATGGGGGCGGCGAGGAGAGGGGGTGGGGAGGGGTGGGAAGATTGCAAGAGATGTGGGGGGGGGGGGCGGGAGGGAAAATTGGCCGGGTGGACTGGACCATGCAGGTGGACCTCCAGAACCAACCCCGTGGTGCTCCACAGTGGAAGGGGCCGCGGAGCGGCGCGAAACGCCTTAATTTTGGGACAGCCCTGGTAGTAGTGGGCGCAACCACTGCGAGCACCGGTGGGGGGGACATCTACATCTACATCTACATTTATACTCCGCAAGCCACCCAACGGTGTGTGGCGGAGGGCACTTTATGTGCCACTGTCATTACCTCCCTTTCCTGTTCCAGTCGCGTATGGTTCGCGGGAAGAATGACTGTCTGAAAGCCTCCGTGCGCGCTCTAATCTCTCTGATTTAACATTCGTGATCTCCTCGGGAGGTATAAGTAGGGGGAAGCAATATATTCGATACCTCATCCAGAAACGCACCCTCCCAAAACCTGGCGAGCAAGCTACACCGCGATGCAGAGCGCCTCTCTTGCAGAGTCTGCCACTTGAGTTTGTTAAACATCTCCGTAACGCTATCACGGTTACCAAATAACCCTGTAACGAAACGCGCCGCTCTTCTTTGGATCTTCTCTATCTCCTCCATCAACCCGATCTGGTACGGATCCCACACTGATGAGCAATACTCAAGTACAGGTCGAATGAGTGTTTTGTAAGCCACCTCCTTTGTTGATGGACAACATTTTCTAAGGACTCTCCCAATGAATCTCAACCTGGTACCCGCCTTACCAACAATTAATTTTATATGATCATTCCACTTCAAATCGTCCCGCACGCATACTCCCAGATATTTTACAGAAGTAACTGCTACCAGTGTTTGTTCTGCTATCGTATAATCATACAATAAAGGATCCTTCTTCCTATGTATTCACAATACATTACATTTGTCTATGTTAAGGGTCAGTTGCCACTCCCTGCAGCAAGTGCCTATCCGCTGCAGATCTTCCTGCATCGCGAGGTTTTGAACAGGAGGTGGATTCATGGCCACCGGCACACTTGACTCCGCCCACCACTCGAGTGCAATCACTCGCATAGTGTGCCAGGCCCTGTCACCAGAAGCAAATGAGGATGAGGCGCTGGGAACGGGGTTTTTCCATGGTGACCGAACAATGGTCGATGGTGGTTAGAGACAGAAGGGCTCTATTTGCCGATGTGTCGTCGGCTGAAACTAAATAAAGGGGGGTGGGGAGTTTGGTGCTGGGGGAGACGACACGGGAGATGACGGCAGGGGTAATATTGAGGGCAAGCAACGCCTCTCGGAGGTCATCAGCAGCATATTTGAAAGGGAGGCCACAAACGACAATCCGGAGCCGCCTCGACCTCTGTGGGGAGGTGGAGCAGCCGATGTTCTGGGCACCAAAGACATGGAGGACCTTAGCTAGCTGGGAGGGGGATTGGAGGTAAAGGCGGTAGAGGTCCTCTCGCCAGCCTGATTCACGCGGAAGTCTGATTCAGTGATACGGGTGAGGAGGTTACAGAGAATGGTGTAGGGTTCAGAATATTCTACCAGAATGGGAGGGGTGGCGGAGGTTTGGGCTGGGAGGGGGGGGGGGGGAGGAGTGTCTGCCGCGTCGTCGGAAATGGGCGCAAACTGGTTTTGCACCGGGATGGTCGGCGGCGCCGTATTGCGGTGGCGGGGCGCTGTCTTCCGGGGGACGGTGAATCCTTCAGCGTCAGATGCTGCCTTCTGCTTCTTGCCCCGTGCAGCGGCGGTGGGGGAGGCTTCGGAGTCTGAAGAGGCCGCAGCAGGCTTCCTCTTGCGGGACTCCTGCTCGACCTGCATGGTGTCGTCTGCATTGTCGGCGGCAGCGGCGTGCGGGTACAGAAACCGCCGAGCACCCAGAGTGGGGTCAAACGGGTACTCGCCGTCCTCCGCAGCGTCACGGAGGGCGGTGAGATGTTCCTCCAGGCCCTCCGCGATGTCGCTGTCGTCCATGAAGCCATCAAGGGAGTAGCAGTCCGACTGTTCGGAGACATTGACGGCGTCGGAAATGTCCGGCATGTCTAGGGTGGACGAAGGACGGGGGAAAGACGCGGAATCCTGCCTTTGCCTCGGCGCGCGGGCTGGTCCCACGTGAAGGGGGCCCTGACGCGCCATGTGCCCTAGCTACTCGCCTAAGGGCGGTGGAATCGATTCCTGAATCGATGCCACATCCCCCAGAAGTGTCAGCAGGAGAGGACGTCGACGGCGGCAAGCCGCCAGCGGAAGAGGCAGCACACTCAGGCGAAGGTCGAGAGTCCAAGGGGCGAGCCTTCTCAGAATCCGGTTGAATAGGACGGGTTGTCGTTGGTGGGGGGCCGGATGGGGCCGCTGACGAAGCTAGCTCCGCCAGGCGGCGATCCGCCACACCCTCAGCTCCAAAACACGCATCAGTCGTACTTGACATCGCAGCTCGGAATGGGCACTGGTGCTTTTTTTTTATTTATTTTTTAATCTTTTCATTCCCTTCCCTGAGGGGCATAGGGCAGGCTGCTAGACAGCTTCTTTTTGCTCTATCCAGATTACACATATTTATTTTATTGACTTTATTTTCTTGCAATTTTGGGGGTTGTTATTTATTTAATTGAATATAATGCTAAGTTGGTTGCTTAAAACTAGTTTGTTATGTATATTTAATTATTCTACTATTATGCTTAAGTACAGATCCCACTGCTCTGTGCAGTGACTGGTTACTACAATGGTTGCTTTGTTTGCAGAGATTTCGTGTTCTTCCTGTTTGCTGTGATCTTGTTGGCTGCGTCTGCAGTTCTATTCTTGGTCTTGTCTCTCATCTAGGTGTGGTGGTGTTTCTTCGCCTTCGATGAGGGGCGCCATTGTTGGCGCTAGTTCAGTGAGTGTTTTGGTAGTATTTTGTGCCCCTGTCTTGTTTGGATGAATGTATTTATATTTTGGTTTGTTGTTTTGTTGGTTATGATGTGTTCTAAGTCGGGACGGTTCTGTAGTATTTTTTTTTGCCGTATTTCGCTCTTAGTTTGGCTAAGCGTGTTTGCAGCGGCGTGATCTTAGCTGTTCTGTGTACTTCGGTGCTCGGTGTGGTGTTTTGCAATTTGAGGAAGCTCCGTAGGAGTCGTCTTTCTGTCGTGTACATATTGTTGGCTGTTGTGGCTGTCATTCCTCCTAGTGCTGGGGCCCCCTACTCTAGTAGTGATCTTATAAACGTTTTATAAGTGTGTATTGCTGTGTGTGTGCTACAACCGTCGAATCGTCCTTGTACCTGCCTGATGAGTCCCTGCCTTTTCCTTATCCTATTGAGTATATGATGGCTCCCTGCGGTACGCCAGCCTGTGGTGTGAAGTAGTCCGACGTTTCGTTTCCTACATGTACCCGACATTGCCTTTCGGTTATTTGTCCCTTTATTACCCTGACCATTTTTGTGGGGATTCCTAGATCGGTTAGCTGTATTAGCAGGCCGCTGGGCTCGTTCGATGTCCAAAAATATGGCCAGGGTGCATTGGCTGGTGCTAAACCCCTGTGTGACATCGGTGGATAGCCTCATGAGCGGATCATTTGTGGAGTGGTTTTTGCGGAATCCCGCTTGTATGGTGGGTATTATGTTCTTGTTTTCCACGTATTTGCTGATTCGATCCGTTATTATTCTTTCATACGTTTTTCCTATTACGTTAAGCAGTGTGATAGGCCTGTATGAGTTGGCATTTGTTTTTGGCTTGTTCGCTTTGGGTATCAAGATGATTTTTCCTTTCTTCCATGCCTCTGGTGTCGTTTCTCTGGTTAAACAGTAGTTAAATACCTTTGTTAGTATTGGTGCTACAGTCCCTATCGGGGCTTTCCTGAGGTGTAATCTGCGAATTCCGTCTTCTCCCGGTGCCGAGTCCCTGCCTGTCATTATTGCTTCTATTACTTAGTTTTCGGTGATTTGTGATGTGAACTTTTCTTCTTCTCCATCTACTGTGGGTGCGTTTAGTATTCCGTGTATGGTCTGTTCCGTCGCTAGTCGGTGGTTTTCGTCGAATCTCGGGTCTTGTGGACATGAATGTATTACTTCTAGATTGTTTTTGAACTCCTGCGCTATTTTCCTGGAATCAGTGGTTGGCTCGTTGTCGATTAACGGGCATGGTGCGTTGGGCTGTTTCTGGCCTGTGAGTGTTTTAAACCTGTGCCAAGAATTGCTACCGTCCCTGTAGTCTAGTTCATTGCATGTCTCAGTCCATTTTTCTTGCCTGTATTCGGATATTGTTCGCTTTATCCTTGCGTTTAGTCTGTTCCAGATTGGTTTCAGTGTGGGGTTATTGGTTCTTTGGATTTCCCTGTACACCCTTTTCTTTTCTCTTATGAGCGCTAGTGATGTCTGTGGGATTGTAGGCTTCCATCTTGTATTACTTTTTCGGGGATGTTTTCTTCGATTGCGGTTTGGATTGTCGATTCTATTTTGCTAGTGACCGTTTCTAGGTTCTGGTTGTTTGTAATCGTTATTGGGTCGGATAGTTCATTCCGTATTTTTTGCTCGTACCCCTCCCAGTCTGCTGCTCTGTAGTTTCTGATCGTTCGTGTTTCGTGTTTCGGGTCTTGGAGGTGGTGGGGGGGCTGTGGTGGTTGTGAACAGTATTGGCAGGTGGTCGCTTGTTATTGTTGGGCATATTTCCTGGTGTATTACGGCTTCTTGTAAGCATGGGCTGTATGTGATGTGGTCTGGAGTGGAGTGGCCTGCGTATCCTATATACGTCGGCTGATTTATTCGATCTACGGACAACCGTACCGTGGAGCAGACTCCCAATCAGAGTTGTCCGTTGTTATTTTCGGTGGTATCTCCTAAATTTCTGTGTCTTGCGTTGGCGTCCGCCATTATGATTACTTTTCGGAAAGTCTGTAGGTATCGAAAGAAGTCTGTTGGGAGGGGATGCCTGGGGGGGTGTGTAGAGGCACACCACTGTTAGTTTTTCCTTCCCCCGATTGGTATTTGTATTACTATTACTTCTAGATCCTGGTGTTGTTGTGGCAAGCTTAGTTCTGTGGCTGGTAATTTCTTGTCTGTGTATATGGCCACTCTACCTCTGCCGCTATCGTCTGCCCTGTGTTTTATACGGCAGTTATATCCTGGGAATTCTATTTTGTCATTTTTCTTTGTCCAGGTCTCTGCTACCCCCATTATGTGAATTTTGTTTTGGTGAAGTGTGTAGTTGACTATGGTCTTTTTGTTTTTTAATCCGTTTGCGTTTGCGTATAGGAAGTTTAGTTGTGGGTCTATTGTCTGCTTCTGCCATGATCGGTTTGCTTGGGTTCGCTGTGTTTTGTTCCTAGGTGCTGGTGTGGTTAGGGTCTTCTTATCTTTTCCTTTCGTCTTCTGTTGGGCTGATTGTGATATATATTCCGTTGCCTACTTGTGTTATTTTTACTATTTTCCCGAAGATCTTTCTGGAGACTTCACCGACTGTCTGTGCTATCTCTTGTTTTTTGTCCTGGAATAGTTTCCACAGAACAGTTGTTGTGAACCTAATGACGTCTTCTTTTAGCGTGACTTTTTGTTTCAGTTCTGCTTCGTTTTGTGGAATCTGGGCAGGGCTATCGAGAGACTTCACTGATGCTTTCGTGTCGCCTGGCCTGGCTTCCTTTGGTCTTTCTGCGCATTTTGCTGAAAAGGCCACATGGTTGCCATTGCAGTTGGCATATTTCGGGGCTGTTGTGTCGCTTTCGCAGTTTTTCGTGTCGTGATTTTCACTGCATTTGCCGCATTTTGCTGTTTTCTCCCCGCAGCTCTCGGTCGTATGCCCAAATTTCAGGCACTTCCTGCATTGTATTGCTTGCGGGCGCGGGGGGTTCGATGGTTCGGTTCGGTGCCACTTGTTATAGATGTACGCCCCCTTGGAGAGCAGTTTATTTAGTGTTTCAGTGCAGTGTGGGATTACCCTGAATTTCATGTTGGGCGCTTTTCTGGCCGTATCTATGATGCGTCGCGCCGTTGTAATGTCGGAATTTTGTGCCTTCAGTTCTTCTATGACCTCCTCATCGCTTATTTCGTGGTCAATACCTTTAATTACGCAGCTGTAGCTTGGACGCTGCCTGTCCAGTGGGCGAGCGTTCGTTTGCGACCTCTGTTCTTGTACCTGTACTGTGCGGTGTAGGCCTTGGCTTAACCTGTCTCCTATCAGATTCACGGCGTTTTCTTCGGTTGTCCTGACATACGCGACTTTCTTGTGCGTGTTTAAGTTGATTGACAGTACCTTGAGCAAAGCTAGGGATATGCTTCGCTGTGTCGTATCTTTAGGCAGGTTGTTAATTACGTACGTCCGTTAGCGGTATCCTTTGGAGTCGGCATTATTTCTCGTTCCATGTGATCTCGCGCCCTTACAGGGGATCGTCCTAAACCCTTCTTCGTCCTGAGTGGGGTGGGGTCAGGGGTTGGTTCCTGGCTGTCTGTCATTTTGGTTCGGGCGTAGTGTCGTGTCGTGTGGCCACAGAGGTGACTGGTGTTCCGCTTCGTTGCTACCTCTATTCGCAAACCTTACGGTATGCAGATGTATCCACGGAATTAACCGGCCTATATACACGCACGCGGGTTACGGTGCAGTGCAACCGGCCCTGGTACGGAATTATCCCTACTCTCGGTGGGGACAGTCTGCTCTGCCTTGTGGCTCTGATTTGTCGACAATTTTGCTTTTGTTGCTTCGCGCAGTGCGCGGAGCTACACGACAATTCTGCTTCCTCTAGATCTCTCACTACATTGTAGCGAGGTGACACGACAACTCTGCTTCACTTGCTTCTGGCGTCGCGGCTCGTTGTGGTGTCGCTTCGTTCGGCCAGTCTTCTCCGCCAATTCCTTCTCCTTCTCCTTCTTCGTCTTCTGTCTTCTTCTCAGGCGGCTGCCGCTCTCTCTCGACTTCTGCACGCTTCGGAAGCTGCGGCGGGAATAATTTTTTTTTTTAAGGGATTGCCATACCCTTTCGGGTAGTGGCGGCTGCTGAGGACTCGGGTCCTTCTCAGCCTGGGGGTGTTTGATGCTGTTGGGACACCGTTTATTAGTTTCATTGGGGAAACCTGCCCACTTGGATATTATGTTTGTGTTGGCTCATGCCATTTTGTTGCCAAATTTTCTTATGTTTAAGTGGTGGAATTCCACATCCCGCCATTCGCCTTACAACTGGGGGAAACAACCAAAACCCCAGTCGGGATGGCACTGGATTGTCGTCTGTAGAATTGTGAGAGTTTGTTACGCTATGTTTTTACCTTAAATAATGTTCTAGTGGTAGATTGCTTCAACTCTATTTAGAGTTTTTGTTCTAGAATTATTTATAATGCCTATCTTACTGCTCTAATTTAGAGTGTGACTAACTAATAGCTTAATTGGTAGATTCTGTTCCTAACTTAATATGAGTTCGAGGGTTTGTGGAGGGTCGTCGCACTTCACTTCACTTCACTGGGGTGGTTGGAGAGAGTTGGAGGGAGATAATGGGCCACTTCACTTCACTGTATTCACTGCACTCTTCTTTTTCAAATTTTTTCTATGAGTTCCTTGTTGTTCGGGTATGTTCGTTGTATTGCATGGGCAATGAAGTCGAAGGGGGGGGGGGTGGTAAGGGTATCTAAATAGGGTGATCATATATTACGTCTTTCATTATCCCATCCATTCTCACTCTGTTCCGGCAGTAATTGGCTGCCTCAGGAGTGATCTTATCTAATATAGGGCGGGTGTTGGTGCCGGCATAGACTAGGTCATTGGTGGTTGTATAGTGCAGCTTTCCCGCTAGTCTGAAGTTGCGGCGGTCAAATGCGGAAATTGTTTCATACTGCGCCATGGAGGCCGTCCACAGGCAGGCACCGTACTCTAGGATAGGTCGGACAAATGTTCTGTAGGTGTGTAGCACTGCATCTGGGCTGGCGCCCCCGAATTTTGAGCTGATTAACTTTACAACGTTCATACTTTGCTGATGACGTTTTCAGTGTGGTGCTTCCATGATAAAGTAGAGTCTAGAGTCATCCCTAGGTATTTTGCACTCTGGATAGGGTTGACTCTCTTTTGTCATAGGGTTATGTGGAGGTCGTCTTGTTTTAGTCTGGAACTTTGCGTTAGGTTACGGTGTCTGAAAAGTAGCAGCTGGCTCTTTGTTGGATTAGGTGTAATGCGTCATTTGGCCGTCCACTGTTCTAGCTGGGGTGTGTAGGATGCTATTACATTCTTCGCTTCCTCTACCGAGTGCGCCGTGCACCAGTAGGCGGTGTCGTCCGCATAGAGGGCGAAGTGTTCTTTATACTTGATGGGGCGAGGGATGTCGGCGGTACATAAGCTGTAGAGCGTGGGTGAGAGGGCAGCGCCTTGCGCTACTCCAGCAGCAGGAGAGAATTTTTTGGAGAGTTGGTTTCCGAACGATACTGTTGCTGTTCTATTGGTTATTATGGCGAGAATGAGGCGTACGAAGTGAGGTGGGAAGTTTTGCTTGGCCATTTTATACGCCAACCCGCAGTGCCACACTTCATCGAAAGCTCGCTCGATGTCTAGGAACAGTGCCAAAACGCAGTCACCTCTGTTTAGGGCTTCTGATGTTGTGCTGATTAGTCTGATGACGGGGTCCATGGTTGAATGGTCCTGTCTGAAGCCGGCTTGTTCTGGAGGGAGGATCTTTAATTTGTTTATGAATTTGTGCGTCTTGTTATTTAAAATGGATTCAAATGTTTTGCCTATTACTGGCAGAAGCGAGATTGGGCGATATGAAGTAGGTTTATTAATCAGCTTTCCAGGCTTGTGTATCATGATGTTTGCGTTTTTCCATTGTTTTGGCACTATCCCTAGACAGAGCGCAGCGTTGTAAAGGCGGCTTAGAGGTGGAAGGAGCATGTGGTGAGGCGTGGCCGAGAGCATTTTTCTGGTAATTTTGTCCCTGCCAGGTGCAGCATTTTGTTTGCCAGATAAGAGGGCTAGTCCAATTTCGTCTTCGGAAATTGGCGCCAGAAGTTTTGCCTGTTCCTCTGTGAGGGCAGTCTGGGTGTTGAGTAAGTCCTCCAGACCTTCTTCGATTTCATTTGCGAATGTGTTGTCAAATAGAGGGTCAGTGGGGTGACTGGATTTCTTTTAGGACCTCACTAAACACGCGCTTTTTGGTGGTCGTCAGCTGTGATGCCTTGTGTGGTGGCGAGAGCAGCACTGGGAGAGTTGTTAGCAGGAGCTCCTGTTATTTGTTTAAAGGTCTTCCAGAATTTAGCCGGTTCCCTGGGGTTGAGCTTGTTGCATTCCTTTTGCCAGCATTCCGCCCTCCATCGTTTTAGATTCTCTTTGACTGTGGTGTTCAGTCTATTGCACTCCGTTTTTAAGGTGGGGTCGCCTGACCACTTCTATTGTCTTAATAATTGTCTTCTTAGTTTTATTGTGCAGAGGATGTTTTGTGGAATTGTCTCCGTTCTATTACGAATTGTTCTGGTGGGGACGGCTTCTTCGATGGCCAGTTCGTATGCTGCGACTATTTGCTCATTGTAGTTGTCTAATTCCGCCGCTGAGCTGATGTTTGCGGTTGGGAGTTTTTCGTGCAGGATGCTGGCGAATTTTTCCCAGTTTGTTTTCTTATGGAGTTTGATGCTCTTTGGGGGTCCGGGACTGTATTTTTTGGAGCCAAGAGCCGTGGTGTCGAAGAGAAGGGGGATGTGGTCACTCCCTACGCTTGGGCCAACTCTGCAGGCTATGCAGTGTATCGCCAGGGTGTCACTGCAGAAGATGTGGTCCGGAATGGAAGAGCCAACATGGTTAATAAGGGTAGGGGTGTCGTTTTGTAGCCAGACTAGGGGTGAATCGTCTATGAGGTCTTCCAGAGCTCTGCCTTTCGTTGTTGTAAGTGTGTCTCCAAAGGCTCGGCTTCTGGCGTTGAAGTCGCCCATTATGACGCAATTACCGCGTGATATTAGATGTCTTATGAGGTCTTCGGGGAGGTGATCGTGAGGGGGGGCAGTATATGGTTGCTACAGTTATTGTGTCCATTTTTTGGAGAGTCTACTTTTATTCCCACCACGTGCAGGCACTGAAATTTCTGCGGGAGTTCTAGGTGCACTGCTGGGACGTCCTTGTGGTGAAAGATTGCGGCTCCTCCAATGCTCGGATCGGTTTGCTGCGATCTGTGGCAGATCATGTTCTTTAACTGTTGGATCTGCTGGCCTGCTGTGACCTCTGTGATTCCTAATATATCCACCCTTTGTTCGTCAACCAGGCTTTGTATAAGGGGTTGCTTCCTGTTAAACCCACAGGCATTCACGAGAGCCACAGTGGCTGGTGCGGATCTTGTGCTAGTCGCCATCTTGTTGAACCGATCCTAGGCTGGGGGGGGGGGGGGGGCGGCTAGGGCCGTCACATTTCAGTTGATTTTGGTGAAGAGTATATGCGACTTGTGGTTTGTGACGCTTACGACCGTTTTTCTGCCAAAGAATTGTTCAGTGACTGTGGCCATGGCTTTCGTTACGATCTCCCGTCTATCTGGGAGGATATTGTGGAGAGTAGTTGTTATCGCTCGCACCACATCCTCGACAAGGATTGGTTCTCCACCAGAGGTTTATGGGCCGTTGGTCACTGGCTCTTCTATTTTGGGGGCATCTACGCATTTGATCGGCTCAGTTGTTTCAAGGGACAGCGGCTGCTTTGGCCGTTGGGGGCATGAGTGGGAGACTGAGGGGTGATTGTCCCCACAGTTGGCACATTTAGTTTCCTCCGCTATGCAATCTTTTGCTAGGTGGGGACCGGCGCATTTGCTGCATTTGGGTGGTTTCTTGCAGGTGTCCGTGGGGTGATCAAACTCGTAATAACGAGTGCACTGGGTCGGTTGAGCTGCTCTTGGCCTTGATGGTTCAACCGTATATACGTAGTAGTTGAAGCGGAAGTGTTGGAGGAGCAGATCATCATGGGTGAATTGATCGTGTGTGAACACACGGATCATACTTGTGGGTTTGTTGTCGCTTCGGCCGATGACTCTGGCGCCGAGATCGCTGAAGAGCTGTAACATCAAGGCTACTCAGTCATCAAGGCGACCAGAGACATCGTCTTCGACGTTTTTGATGACAACAGTTAGAATTGGGGACCTTGGTTCCCTGGGTGGTCTAGGTTGGCTCTGTCTGCGTGGAGGCAGAAGTTTTAAGTGGGCCCCTGGGAAACTGTTTATCAGGAATCTTTGCTCCAGGTATTCCTTTAGGTCCGCGCGAGGGCTTTTTATAATTGCCTCGCCTTTTCTCGTCATGATGACGTCGGTGATTTCACCACCCAGAGCCGTCTTTTTCAGCTCGGAGGCTACTTTGTTTCTGGAGGTGCCTTTTGGGAGATCGTACAGCATTACGCTAGTGGGATCCTTGCTGGCGGTTGGGGATGGTTTTGACCTGGGTGGTGTTGGTGGGCTGTTATTGGAGTTCTCTGGTTGTGGGGGTGCGGTTGGATTTCTCATGGGAGACAATGGAGGCATGTCTTCCAGTCAGTGGGATGCATCGCTGCTGGCATCTTCTGCGTAAGAGCTCTTCTTACGCTCGGTATGGGTGAAAGAATGGGTGGGGCTGGATCGTCATCGGCTTCGTCCCTTCCATTAGGGGGGACGTTGGTATCGCCGATGATTTCGGCTTGGGTTGTTGGCGCCGAAAGTTTTGCACCCTTGGCTTTGGGTTTCTTGGTTTTGGAAGACATGTCGTTAGTGTAGAGACATGTAGCTGGATGAAGGGGGGGATTGCTCACCTAACTGTACCTGATCGCGGGGAAATAGGCCTGCACCCTATTCTGCGCCTTTGCCTCGACGAACGCGGGCTCGTCTGACCGCAGTCAGGGCCCTGGCTCGCCAGATTCCCTATCTAACATATCCTAAATCTGGCTGTCCAGATGTCTCACCTATATCCTACGTTCGTCCTAACTTCGACAATTTCGCTTCTCCGAGTGTGTAGCCGGAGCTAACACTTGGACAATTTGCTTTTCTCGAGTTGACGCGTTGCGTCTGGCGGTCCAGGAGCTACCAGGGCGGCAGCAGCAGCATGTCAGTGTGCACCCTCCCGCAGTCATGCGGCGACTGGCAGCGGAGAGCGGCAGGCAGCAGCGGCAGCGCGCGCGGTAGTGGCAGCGCGCACCCTCTAGCGGCCAGGCTGGAACTATCAGCGCGGTGGCGGCGGCAGCGGCGGGGCGCAGCGCGCAGTCTGCGTCCTCTCCCTAACACACCTTCGCAACTACGCGCCCGGCGCTGTGCACCTCTTGTCGAAACTCCATTTGTGGGTTTGTGGATTTTACGAAGTTTCAGCTCCTAACATGCTCTTCCTTCCATAATTTTTCTTCTTTTTCTTTTTGCGATCGCTTTAGTTGCCTAGTTGTCGATTGTCCATGTTTTCGGTGCTTTAGGTTTACGAGATTAATTGCTTCTTCGTCAGTGTGTCTGACGAAGATGGTGTGGCCAGCGCAGGTGCGCTCTCCACTCTTCTCGGTTGCCGAGTACTCGTATTTTCGCGTTCTGCGAAGTTTCGGTGGCGTTGTAGACTTTCACTTCTTCTTGTTGTTCGATTCGGCTTCGGAGTCTTTGGACGTCTGCTATTTGGTGGAGTTCTTCACTTGGGAAGTCCTTCGGCAGATGGAGTGCCCATTTGAGTGCTCTGTTCTGCACTGCCTGGATCCTTTGCATGTTGGTCGGTGCCGTGTTTCCCCATACGACCGCGGCGTATTCCAGCACTGGTCGTATGAGGGATTTGTAGAGGACCACCCCTAGGTGGTCTGGTAATGAAGAGCTCGGATTTAGTATGGGGTACAGCATATTCATCCGACCCATTGCCTTCTTCCTCAATATGTGGGCGCCACGTTAGTTGTTTGTCTAGATATTTGGCCGTTGCGCTCCAGGGGACTGGTCTTCCTCGTAGTGTTATCTCCTGGAGGTCAGCCGGCACGTTCCGGTGGGCAATGATTGCTTGCTTGTTGCGTTGTACGCCAGCCGCCACTTTGCCGCCCACTCTTCCAGATTGTTGGCTGCGGATTGCAGTCGCCTTTGTAGGAGTTGGGGCTGCATGCTGCGGCAGTACACTGCAGTATCGTCCGCGTACAGGGCGAGTTGCACCCGATCTGTGCGCGGAAGGTCGGCAGTGTACAGCGAGTATAGCACTGGACCCAGGACCGAGCCTTGCGGGGCTCCGGCGAGTATTCGGCGTTCTGTGGAGATTCCACAGTCTGCCCGTACGTGAAACGTGCGACCCGCGCGGTAACTCTGCAGGAGTTTCACGTGTGGCCCTGGAATCCCCAATGTAAACAGTTTATGAAGGAGACCTTTGTGCCACACTGAATCAAATGCACGAGACACGTCGAGCAGAAGCGCGCCGAAGTACTCGCGTCGGTCCAGGGCACAGGAGGCTTCCTCTGTCAGCCGCAGTAGTTGCTGGGTGGTGGAGTGTCCCTTCCGGAATCCAAACTGCTCGTCGATGTGGTTTCCCAGCCGTCGTACGTATAACCTCTCGAAGACTTTCGAGAGTGCCGGCAGCAGGCTGATCGGGCGGTAGTTGTTCGCTCGCCTGTGATCCTTCCCTGGCTTGGGTAGGGCCACGATCTCGGCGTGTTTCCAGCACTCTGGAAATACGCCAGTTCGGATGATGGAGTTGAAAATCCCCGTGAGGTGCCCGACTGCGATGGGCGGCAGCTGCTTGAGGAGCTGGTTTGTGACGAGGTCGGGGCCTCCTGCCTTCCTGCCGTTGAGATAGCGTAGCTGGATCTCGACTTCCGCTTCTTCTATCGGCTCGATGACGGTGTCATTGTCCTCGGCCGCCAAGAAGACCGGCAGTCGCTCCTCCACCAGTGCCACGTGTGGCAGGTCGACGGGGTCTTCCACCGGGGTGAAGTTCGCAGCGAACGCGTCCGCGAGGGCGTTGGCCTCTGCGTCCGGTTCGCTGACGAAGTCGCCTCCGACTTGCAGTGGCGGTAATTTGGCGGTGCGGCGGATGAGTCCTTTCACCGCGTGCCATGCTGTTCCGTCCTCTGTTTTCAGCGAGGCGACTTTCTGCGCCCATTCTTCTATTCTGTGGGCGTCGGCGGCCACTTTAATTTCCCGCTGAATCCTCTTTAGTTGCCGCTTCGTCGCGGGATTCCGTGTTAGCTGCCATTCGCGGCGAAGTCTATTCTTCTCCGTGATGGCAGCTTTGAGGTGTTGCGGGTATTCTTGGGCGCGTGGCTTCTCGTTTTCTACTCTTCTGTTTGGAGTGGCTGCCGCCACAGCTTCTGCGACTCCTCGGGTGAGGTGCCGCAGCGCCGCTTCCGCACCATGTTCCGTCGGGTTCGGCGCGTCTCCGATCTTGGCCGCCATTTCGGTTTGGAACGTGTCCCAGGTGATGCCCCTGAGGTCGAAGCCACGTTTGGTTGTTTGGATGATGTCCGCGTTCAGTTCGAAGACCACTGGGGCGTGGCCAGACGCCATCGTGGCCCTCGTTGTGGCGGCCGCTTGTGTTAGTTGTCCTCGAGTTCCAGATGATGTTCTTGGCGTTAACGTCGCCTCCGAGGAATGTGGTTCCAGGGAGGGAAATTAGCGCCGCGCCGCGAACTCATCTGGCTGCAGTAGTCCTCTTGGAGGTCGGTAGATTGCCACGAAATTTATTTGCCCCTGGTCCGTTTGTACGGCTACTCCCGTGGCCTCCATTGTAGCGAGTTGCGGCAGGTGAACTCTGTGGTGGCGCATCGTCGTCCTTACGTAGACCGCCGTGCCGCCACCCGCGGTGGGCCGGTCGTCCCGGTAGCAGTGGTAGTTTGCCACTCCCACTTTCAAGCCGGGCTTCAGATGTGTTTCTGCGATGAGGCAGATGTCCAGGTTCTCGTCACGGATGAAGCTCCTGAATTCAGCGTCCTGGCGACGCAAGCCGTTGGCGTTGAAGACGCCGATTTTTGTACCGCGGTCGTTTCTATTCATGATGTCTGGTGGAGATGGGCAAGGTAATCGTCTCAGTTATCTTCTCCACAGACGCCGCGTATCTGTTAGGGAGGTCCTCGATCACTTGGAGGACCCTGTCAATGAGGCCTGCCAACAGCTGCAGCATTTGGGCGGCCTTGTCTTCCTACTGTGGTTGTTTTGGAGGATGGGGCGCGTCGATGTGCCGCTGTTGGTAGCGGCTTCCGCGCATGCGCATTTCCGGGAAGTCCACGGGGCTGTCTATTCTCGGTGGGCGCCGCCCGGAGGCTGCGTCTTCGTTATTCGTGCGTGCACGCTGCGCACGCCCGGTAGCAGTAGTGGCTGCCGTCTGATCTGCTGATCGCTGTCGAGCCCACGCGTTAGCACGGGGTGCCGGCTGCGGCCGTGCGGTGCTGCCACCTGTGAGCGGCGCGCCTCTCTGGGCGTCACTTGCCGCTGGCTGTGTCCGGGAGGTGCTGCCACCACGCGGCGAGTTGCGGGACTCCGTCGTGGTAGCGGCCTCCGGAATTTTGTTGTAGGTAGCCGCGGAGGCTGCCTTACCGGCTGCTGGCTGCTGCGTCTGCATGTTGCTGCCCTCTGGTGGCGACGAGCTGTACTCGGCGGCTGACTCTCCCGGTTGCGTCCGCCGGGAGGTGCTGCCCTCTGGCGGCGAGTTTTGGGACTGCACTGCTGGTTGCGTCGCGACCTGCCTTACCGACTGTTGCCGGCTGCCTCTGCGTGCTCGACCGGAAGGTGCTGGCCCCTGGCGGCGCTGGGTTGTATCCGGCGCGTCGTCCTCCACGTGTCTGGCGTCGTCGTCTTTGTGGCTGACCGGATGCCGGCCAGTTCTGCGAGTCGCGGAATGCGGTTTTCCCGTTTCTGGCCGTGTTCCCTCCGCGCTGTTGCTGCTGCCCTAGGGCGCGCTCGAGGAAGGCTATGTGCCGTTCGCAGCCTCTGTACGTGGCCATATGGTTTTCACCGCACAGGGCGCACTTCGGTGTGAAGTCCTTGTGTGATATTCCTTTCATTGGACAATCACGAGATGCGTGTTCACCTGCGCATCTCACGCATCTCTCGTCCATGCCGCAGTGTCTTTGGACGTGGCCGAGCTGCTGGCACCTGAAGCACTGTGCGTAAGATTGTTTAGTGCGCAGGTTTTCAGGTGTTACACTGCAGTTTGCGATCAATCGGAGCTGGAACAGCTGTCCGTTGCGCTCTGTGTTGGGAGCATACACACAGAAGAGCAGCGAGTCTTTTCTCGTTCTTGGGTTTTTCATTTTAGACACACCGCTCACAGCGTAGCCCATGTCCTCCAATTCCTCTTTGATATGACTTGGTTCAGTTTTGTATGAGAACCCTCCGTACACTACTCGCAGCGGTTTCTCCCTCGTTGCCGAGTAAGTGTAAAATTTGATGCCCCAGTCGGTAATTTCCTTATTGAGCGTCATATAGTCTGTGGTGCTGTTCGTCTGGACCTTGAAGAGCTCGCCGGACACACGTATTACGAAATTGTTTTTTCCTAGCACTTTTTGCAGCAGTTGTTGCCCACACCGCCACGCCGCTCTAAACCGCCACCGCTGGTACTGGACTACCCTGGCACATTCCGCGAGTTGCGTCATTTGCACATCGTCATCGCTCAGGGCATTATATTGATTTTCCACCGCTATCGGAGTGGAGGATGGGATGTTGGCGCGCTTTGCCGGTTTCCGCACTTGTTGTAAGCCGTCTGCATCTGCCTGCTGTTGTGCTCCACCTCCATTGCTGCGCCTGCGACCTTTGGCTGCCACCTTTGGCTGCCCCCTTGGGCCGTGTGGGAGGGCCCGTTGCCTTCCGAAATTTACGTGCATTAGCTGGCACGGGAGCGTCTCCGTCTGAATGCCTTCTCTTGTTCTGAGTCGCTTGGTGTTCCATTTCAGTAACATCGACGGCGGTTTCCTTGTTTTGGGCGCCGTTGGAGTGCGCCGCCAATGGTGTGTTGGACTTCGGCAGGAGGTCCAACAAGGAGTTCAGCGCTGCCTCTGCAACTCCTGTGTCCTGGTTTGCAGGCGTTGTTGCTGCAGGTGCGGTGCTGGCTGTGGTTTCGGGCTTGCACGCCTCGTTCTCGTCATCGAGGACGTAGTAACTCCCTTCGGTGTCCATGCATGCTTCCCTCATTTCCTTGCGGATGCACTGGAGATCCGCTGCATCGAGGGAGTGAGAGGGGGAACACGCTGCTGCTGCTGCTGCTGCTGCTGCTGAACAGTGGCATCATCTACCAGGTGTGGGAGCAGTGTAAGCAGCGTAGCTGCTGTTCCTGCGTAGACCTCTGTGTTGTGTTTGGGTTCCTAACTCCTTGAATTGTCCTCAGGGAACGCCTCTGACTAGGGAGGCGCTCTGTGTGGCGTCATTGACTCCGTAGGAATTCGTCTACTCCCGCAGGAGGTCGGGCCAACGTATTGTCGGCCTGTGGTGGACCTGGCGGCCCAGCCCACGAATCAGGCGGCTGCCAGAGTGTTCTGCAGCGTTGTAGAACACTCTGGCGATGTGCCGGAAGCGGTCCCGCAGTAGCGGGACGCCTGCTTCCTCGTGAAGCAGCCTCGTTGGGTGGCGAGGCGGCTTATGGAGGGTAAGGCGCAGCGCCCTGTTTTGGACGCGCTGAAGCACCGCGATGTGCGTGGCGGCAGCGTTGCCCCACACCACGGCAGCATACTCCAGTATCGGCCGTACCGGGGCCAGATACAGAGTGAGGCCGTGTCGTGGCGGGAGTGTGGAGGAAGGGTTGAGCAGTGGGTTCAGCGCACGAAGACGCCCCACTGCTCGCCCCCCCTGACGTCACGGACGTGGGGGAGCCACGTCAGGTGCCGATCGAGCGTCACCCCGAGGTGTTTTCCTGTCCGCAACCATGGGATTGTGATTGGCTGTAGGTTCGGAGGCAGCGTTTTCCTGCTAAAGACAATGGCCTGGCTCTTTGCGGCGTTAAATTTTAGTCGCCATCTGGTAGACCAGGCACCCAGGACGTCGCATCCCAGCTGGAGGCGCATCTCGGCCGCGTTCTTGCTGCGGGTGAATAGCGTTGTGTCGTCAGCACAAAGTGCTAACCCCACGCGTGCCACCCGCGGATCGTCGGCTGTGTAGAGGGAGTACCCCAGGGGGCCGAGAACCGACCCCTGCGGCACTCCCGGGCGGATCTGCCTATCGGTGGAGATGTCTCCGTCTGCTCGGACGTGTGACGTCGGTACCCCGTGTGCAAAGAGTTTGTACACGAGGCCGTCATGCCACACGCAGTCGAAGGCCTCGGAGACGTCGAGAAGCGCCGCCCCCCTATATAGACTCTGGCCCGCCCTCCCCCCACCACGCGCACCGAGGGCATATAAGCGCAGCACGGGCCGCACGGGCCCCCCTATCACCACGCGGTAAACATAAACAATCTCGCAGACAACCTATCCCAATCCCCAATTGCACCCACCAAAGACCAGTCCGATCTTACCCAGCCCATCAGCGACGCAGAGATAACGGCAGCCATCAAAATAGGGAAAAACGGAGCACCAGGACTAGACGGCATCACGCTGAGGCAAGTCAAAAACGCACCTGTGCTCCCTCTCCTCACCTCCTTATCCATCCTATTCAACGCTGCCCTCTCCCTAGGAACAGTGCCACAACAATGGAAACACGCCAAAATTACAATGATCCACAAATCAGGCAAACCCCTCAACCGACCGGACTCATACCGGCCAATTTCCGTCCTCCCTGTTTTAGGCAAGCTCTTTGAACACATCATCAACGCAAGAATAACAAAATTCACAGACAAACACAACGTAATACCCGTGGAACAGGCAGGCTTCCGTCGGAATCACTCCACAAACGACTGTATAGTCAGAATTACTGACCACATAACCAAAGCCCTAAACAGAAGCGAGTGCACTCTGGCACTGTTCCTAGACATCGAGAGGGCATTTGACAAGGTGTGGCACAGAGGACTCATATACAAACTCTGGACTCAGGGATTCCCACCCCTGATCTGCAAATTAATCCGCAACATCCTCTCCAACCGGCAGGGGCAGGTAATAGTAGGAGCTGTCTACCCCCTTTACCCCCGAGGCCGGTGTGGCACAAGGAGCGGTACTTTCCCCTACCCTATATAAACTATTCACCGCCAATATACCGAAACCCGAAACTTGGTGCGAAGGCCTCGCCCTTTACGCCGATGATACCGCCTACTGGTGCTCCGGTACCTCAACAGCCAGCGTACAAACCCTCGCTAAAGCCAACATCAACAAACTCGAAAGATGGATGCGCAAGTGGCGAATAAAACCGAACCCCGCCAAAAGCCAACTAATTCTCTTCCGTCACAGGCACCTCTGCCAAAAACGTAACCAGACCCCAGACTCCCTAAAGGTAACTCTGTGGAACAAAGAAATTTACCCGAAAAACACAGCCCAATATCTAGGTATCACACTGGACTACACTCTAAGTTGGCAACCTCACACCTCCCTCATCATTGACAAAGCTCGCGCCCGCATGAATTTAATAAAACTTATAAAAGGGGAAATTCTACGGGGCCCCCTCCTGGGTCTCAGTCCACACGTATAGCTGCTTCGTCAGGCCCGTACTCGAGTACGCGGCAATTACATGGCTGAACTCAGCAGCGCAAACCAACAGGATACAGGCACACGACAGACGCAATCTCCGCATTGCCGGACGTCTAAATGCAAACACCGCCTCCACTGACATTCACACCATAACAAAAACCATCCCAATCCCAGAAAGATGCCGCTTCCAAATAGCAAATTATGGATCGCAAAGACTTATAACAGATGATGGACCGATAAAGGACATACTAACAAGTGAACACTGGAAATTTAGGTACCCCCACTTCCAATACCCACTCCCAGCATAGACAATAGCCAAATGTATACAAGAAAACATACCAGAGCACATCACACCAGTCCTACACCTCATACAGGAAATAGAAGGCTAAGATATCACAGACACGAAAAAGAAAAGGACAAAACTACACCATCCAGAAGTAGCACCAAATAGACAAAATTACGTGGAATAAGACAAGTAAACTAAGATAGGATAAG
The DNA here is from genome assembly GCF_021461395.2 of Schistocerca americana. Taxonomy (NCBI): domain Eukaryota; kingdom Metazoa; phylum Arthropoda; class Insecta; order Orthoptera; family Acrididae; genus Schistocerca; species Schistocerca americana. The sequence continues at coordinate 91,207,230 of NC_060126.1, read as the reverse complement.
AGAACTGGACCATAAGCTATAGAAAGAACTCAAAATAGTTAGAATTACGATAGTAAACTAGGCTAGTAAATCAGATCAAGAACATAACTTGCAAGAATAGAATATAGTTTATCACATAGCTGAATATTCGTTCCGCCCTAGCTGAGGTTTTGTTGGTTTTCCTCAAGCTGTAAGGCGAATGCCAGGGCGAGTATTCCCACCAAAAAAGATAATAAAATAATGTATTGAATATTCAGAATAGAAAGAATACTCCCAAGATGAAACGGAATGCATCCAAACAAAAGGAAAAACAATCCCCATTTGAAGAAATAAACTGTGACAAAACAGCATTACATTCCAACCCCCACGGCTGAAAAGCGGATTATATCGCGCAACAGCAGCCACACGTTCTCCATCCCAGAGACGTGGGGAAAAAAAAAAAATCTCACCGAGTCGGGACGCCGTCGAGAGGAGACCTACTAGCAGAGCGCAGCCGAAGCGGGCCAGTCTGCTCCGCCACCCCCACCACTCCGCGCCGAGACCAGCGGAGCACCGCGCAGCGCCCACAGTCAACGGGCAGCGGCTGTAGCGTGCGGACCTCGTCCAGCGCGCTCTCCCCTCCACCCAGCAACGCGGCGCTGAACAGCGCAGCGCTCTGTCGGCTGGCAGCAGCCGTAGTGTGCCCCGAGCGTCGCACGTGGCGCAGCGCCTGCAGTAGCGGCATATCGGCCGTGTCACGGGGCTACAGTGACACACGTCTCTACACCGACGACAAACGGTGGCAGACCGGCACCTATCACCTCACACAACCTACTGAAACGGCGGTGACACTCGGGGTGTAGCAAAATTGTCGTATCACAAAAAAGCAATGTCGAGTTCACACCCAGGGTGCAGCCTCACGTCTGGACTCGCTCTGTCGTAACTCAACGACGAGCCGCCACTGCCGAGTGATCACTCACTCGACACCCGAATCACTGAGTTCTGTCTCAGCCGCAACACAGTGTCGCACCTCCCCTTAAAACAACTAGGGCATTTACCGTGCCAGGGCCCGGTGGCATGCCCCCTCGAACTAAACAGATCCGAGGCGGCCAGCACCCGTCTCCCGCGCAAGCGGAGCAAGTGTAGAAGACCCTCTCTCCCGTGGAGATCCTCGATCCCCCACGGGTCACAGGAGGTGCTAACGAAGCGGTAGAAGGTCCAACCCACTCTACTGCGACCACTCCCCCAGTCCTTCCTTCCCCCTCCCACCCCTGAGAAGGCGAAATACCAATCTCGTCAACCAAAGGACAAAGGCAACCCCCCCCCCCCCCCGACACCAACATGGATCCTTCAAGCAGCGCAACACCAGCAACCCCAACCGACCCCACTCCTACCACATTCTCAAATCCCCAAAGATTATCCCTCACCCTTCATCTTGACCTCCAGTTTGACTCCACCCAGGAAAGCCAACTACCAGAAGAGGAAGGTTGGCAACCAGTTCACCGCAGAAAAAAATTCTTCAGAAAGCATACCTCACTGGAAGACATATCCTTCCCCCCCCCCTCCTCCACCCCCCATCAACGACTCCATGCTGGGAGATCCCAGACTCCGACGCAACAGCCTCTTCATTCCCCCCACCCCCTCTCCTATAGCCCTCCGTCCCTACCACCTACTCAACACAAAATCATCCCCCACCCACTCCCCAATCCAGGAACCCTTAAAACCCTCTGCTCCCTCCATACACTTCCTAAAGAACCTCCCAGACAATTCCACCAACAAAACCCTGTCCCTCACACTCAGGGAACACCTCCCCTCATTCCGGAATTTCAATGGCTCCCTCAATGTTTTTAGAGATGGCAGGATGGCCAAGTTAACATCCTACAAAGATATGGACCCAAATCAACTGCAACAGGAGCTTAGGAAACTCCTGAACTCCAGGGTGACCGTGGAGAGAAAATCCGTTAGGGAAACCGCGGCCCCCCCTCACCAACCGAAAAACCCCACAGTCAGTGCAGTGATCAAGGATGTCGGCTTAGACATTCTTCCTGAAGATGTCAAAGCCGAACTCCAACGCCAGGGAATCCCAATCCTAAACGCATGAAGAATTAAACCGAGAAAGACAGGCAACTTTGGGCCCATGATTCGAGTCATCTCAATCAGAGGGACATTGACTTCATGCTCGAACATGGAGTCCACATCTACTTGTCTCACCATAGGGTAGAACCATCCGACCCACCCAGTCCCCTACCAATTCAATGTCAAAAATGCCAGCAGTTTAAGCACAGAACTGAACAATGCTCTTCTCCTCACAAATGTAGCCGCTGTGGCAAGGACCACCCCCTCTCATCCTGTGAACTAGACCCTTCTGTCACTCCCACCTGCGCCAACTGCGGTGGCCCACACTCCTCCCGCTCCTTCCGATGCAAATACTGCCCCCAACAGGCAGAAAACGACCACCTCCAAGCCCCCTTCCACCTCGCTGACACCCCCGCCACCCAAGGTTCTCACCTTCTCATCGAGGACTTCCTTAAATCCATCACCTTCACACTCGATTCCCTCTTCCAAGGCCGGTGGCAAGAGATAATATCTACTCTCCGACAGGTGGCCCAAAAATTCTTCCTCAAGGACCTAAAATACAATCAAGAAGGCAATAACGTCACGACGACAATAATCAAAACACCATATTCGCAAGCACTGAGAAGTTAAACACACTTGCCAACACTCTCATCCCCCCCCCCCCCCCCAATCCCATTCATGGCAGTACACCCCATTAGAGAACCCACCAACCTCCTTTTTGTCAACATAGAAGGCATCCACAGCCGCAAAGCCCTTCGCAACGACTGCCTCAGCAGAAACGACATAGACATCCTTGGACTAGCAGAGACCTGGACCAAACCTACCGACAATATGAGACTCAACCGCAACTACGACCACTACGCCAAACACCAACCTGACGGCAGAGGCGGCGTTGCTATATACACCAAGACAACCCTGGCCACCCAAGAGGTCCCACTCCCACCTCAATATAAAGATCTAGAGGCAGTCACGATATCCATACCCCGCCCCAGACGCAGACGCCTCATTATAAAAAAGCCTGCCTATACAACCGACCAAACACTCCACTTCCAAAATCCTTCCTCCGCTACCTAACAACCTTTAAAGAATACTTCCTCCTAACTGACCTGAACGCAGGACATGAACTACTACGAGACACCACACACAATCAAAATGGAACTGACCTACTTGACTTCCTCACCACTGAAAACGCGACAAGACTTCCCATCAATACATTCACCTTCATAGGACACAACGGCTGCTCCCTCCCCGATCACATCCTATACAGCCCCTCCCTCTCTGATACCATCACCCAGTATTCAATAGGTGACACCCTTACCAGCCCCCACCTACCCATCCTCTTCAGCACCACTGCCATCAAGCCCGCTCCCCCAGCTCCCACATCCCGAACGATAAAACTCTATAGCAAAGCTGACTGGGCAAAGTACAAAGAGACCATTAACAACAACCTACTAGCCCCACTAACCATTACCGACACCGACGACCTTAACCACATCAATGACAGAATAATAGACACCATCAAGACAGCCATCGACGCAGCCATCCCCACCAAAAACCATCGCCTCCTTCAAATCCCACCTTCCCCCCGAAATTCTCAGACTGATCCGAGAAAAAAAGAAAGCTCTACCACGAAATCAACAAAGCCAGAAACCACGACCTTAAAACAATTTGGAACAGGCTGAACAACGAAATTAAGCGCCTCACCTCTGAACACCGACAAAAACAATGGGACGAAACCTGTTCCAAACTTGACTACAGACAAGGACGCAAATTTTGGAACAAGTTCAAGACACTCACGGGACAAAACACTGACAGGACATTCAAACTAAATGTAGACTCCCCCACCACTGACCCCACCCAAGTAGCAGAAGCCTTCAAAACCGCCCTAGAAGACACCCACAAATTCCCACAGGACCCCCTATTTATCGAACCATTCCACCACACAGTCACCACAGAACTCCCCCTTCTACTCGTCTCCCCCACCGCCCCCACAGAAGAAGACATTAAACTGCAGAATGTAATTACCGAGAGTGAAATTAAGAAGGCCATCTTCTCAGGCAGAAACTCAGCCCCTGGCGAGAACGGGATACAGTGTCTACACCTCCGCAACTGCCCCCTCAACACCATCATCCCCCTCCTGTCCCTTCTATTCAACTTCTGCCTCTCCCACAACACCATCCCCACAGCGTGGAAATCCGCCAAAGTCATCATGATCCCCAAACCAGGCAAACCCAAATCTGATCCTAAATCCTACCGCTCCATATCCCTCCTTGACGTCCTCTGCAAGACCTTTGAAAGAATAATTACAGACAGACTCACGCACTTTACTGACAAACTCCAACCCATTCCTCACCTCCAGTCTGGCTTCCGAAAAACTCCACTCCACCAATGATCCCCTTCGCAGACTCACTTCAGACATAACAAGACATCAGAACCTTGGACAGTGCACGCTCGCTGTCTTTCTGTACACTGAGCGGGCATTCGACAAAATCTGGCATGACGGACTTCTATACAAGCTGCTTAAGACAAGCTTCCAACCGCAGACAGTAAGACTAATCCAAACCCTCTTACACGACAGACGCTGCCAAATCCACATCAGCCAAACCACCTCATCCCCTTTCCGCCCTGAAGCAGGAGTAGCGCAGGGCGGGATTATCTCCCTCCTGCTCTACTCCCTTTACACCATTGACATCCCCACCGTGACAAGAACTAACAAACAACTCCAATTATACACAGACGACACAGCATATTGGAATTCTGGACCCTCGACAAACACCATCAACAACCAGACAGCGACCTACCTGACAAAACTAGAAGACTGGATGCGACAATGGCGCATCAAACCTAACCCCACCAAAACTCAACTCATCCTATTCAAACACCGCAACATCCACAAAAAGACAAACCAAAATCCCGACTACATCTCCCTCACGCTGTGGGGCACCCAGCTCCTCCCTTCCCCCAATGCAAAATACCTGGGCGTCCACCTTGACAAGTATCTCAACCTGAGCAACCATATTAAGGAGACCCTGAGCAAAGTACGTCAACGCCAACACCTCATACGACGTGTCCAAGGAAAATTTACAGGCTGCAATAACAAGAGAGCTGTAAACACCTACGAAACGTTCGTCCACCCACTGTTTGAATACGCGGCAGCGCCTCTCGCCTGCATCTCCAAAACCCAAGCAGAAAGAATCTTCCGCACCGAGAGACGAATACTACGCAGCATCCTACACCTCCCACCCTCCACCCCCAGACAAGAGGTCTTTGAGGAAGCAAAAGTCACCCCTGTTCAAACAAGACTAGCCATCCTGAGAGCCCACTATGGGAAAACCACCCTCACCTCCCGTCCTGACCTACACACAATATACACCCACAGAACCAGACACAGAAACAAACCCAAACACAAATAAACCTACCCACCAAGAACAATCATAAACAACACCCTCCACATCTTCCCTGACACAATACACCAACACGAACACGCAAGACAATTACATATACAGAACAACGACACTCCCACCCCCTCCCACCTTCAGGCGTTGAACTCCGACCGCCCGCCACCATAAACACGACCTAATCGATTGCAACAAAACGGTCGAGTGCAACAAAACGGCACATAAACCCGCCTGCACTGTCACCCCTATTTCCAATTCTAATTCTATTTCTACCTCTATTGCTTGGAAAATTGTAATTAGTTCTTAAGATAACAAAACAATTATATATGGCCAAACACTATTTTAAGAAAATTGTAATTAGTATGTAAGTTAGCAATAAGTACAAAATAAATAAAGAAAACAAAAATGTAATACCCTCATCTCTGGCCCCAATAGAGCAACAAGCTCTCCAGCAGCCCATCCGCCTCCCTTTAGGAGCGGAAATGAATAGTAAAAAAAAAAAAAAAATGAAAACCAAGCGCGGGCCCGTTGTCAAGGCAGCAGCGGACGCCGTACCGCACCTCACCTCCACGCCGCTCTCCGCTACCGCTATGGCCCGCACAAAGCAAACGGCCCGCAAGTCCACCGGCGGAAAGGTGCCGCGCAAACAGCTCGCCACCAAGGCGGCGAGGAAGAACGCGCCCGCCACCTACCGTCTTTTCCCGCTACTCTCAGCACTAGTTTAGTCACTATAGAAATAATGCATGCTATATGACCCACCGCTGCAAGCCGGGCACCGTCGCCCTGCGAGAAATCAGGCGCTACCAGAAGAGCACAGAGCTGCTCATCCGCAAGCTGCCATTCCAGCGCCTAGTGCACGAGATCGCCCAGGACTTAAAGTCCGACCTACGCTTCCAGAGCTCCGCCGTCATGGCCCTGCAGTAGCCGCCTGATCTGCTGGTGCAGTTTAGACAAAATTTGTCATTCCTGCGGTTCCTGTAAAAGAGAGAAAGCACTTGGGCGTTCATGCTGAGAGTGAACAGGGCTATATCATCGGCGTACACCGCCAGTTCGACTCCTGCCACTTTCGGGGCGTCGGCAGTGTACAGGGACTACAGCAAGGGGCTGAGAACCCACCCCTGAACGTATCTGCCGGTGTGTGGACGTACCGGTCAGCCCTCACGTGGAAGGTTCGTTCAGACAGGTACGACAACAGCAGCGTCATGTGGGACGTCGGTATCCCTTGTTCAAAAAGTTTGAACTAGAGACCTTCGTGCCCCACAGAGTCAAACGCTCGGGAGACGTCGAGGAACACTGCGCCAAAGAATTCCCTTGTTTCCAGTGCCCTCATCGCCGGTTCTACCACCCACAAGAGCTGGTGGGAAGTGGCATTTTCTTCTCGGAACCCGAACTGCTCGTCTGGGATGATGCCCTCCTGGGTGATGCGTCGCATCAGTCTTCTCGCGCACAGCCTCTCGAAAACTTTCGAGAGGGACGGCAGCAGGCTGATGAGTCGGTAACTCGATGCCTGGCGTGGGTCCTTGCCGGATGCCCCCCAGGGGGTCCACAACTCTTTTGTAGATACGTGCGTGGCGAGCAAGGGGCCCCGAGCCATTGCAGCCTTCTTTCTCTCCAGGGCTGCATTTCCTTTCCCTTCCCCTCCTTTCCCCTCCTTGCTCCTTTCCCCTCGCCCTCTCCTCTCCCTCTCTTGGTGTCCTTGCTTATGTTGGCCCCCGCTATCCTCCTGGTTCTGTTGGTTTTACAATTCGGCTTTGTTGCATAATCATCTCCAACTTTTGGCATTCCTTGGTCCCCCTCTGGGGTTTGACCTCCATTACAAAATTTCTCCTCCGTTGTGTGAGCCATTTGGGGAACAGCACCTTACCTAGTGTCTCTGATGTGCGCTCTCCTAGTACATTCCACCTTCTCTTTCACGTTGTTGTCTGATACTAGGGTGCATAGCCAGCACAGTAGCCAGCCCGTGTGGTGAGGTCGCTATGTACCCTTTTTGTTGAGCCCCCTGAACACACAGGGGTCACACTTCTGATACCTGAGCTGTGACCTCCTCATGCATGCCTTGGAGTGGTTGCTCGTCATCCTGGAGCTTCGGAACTCCCGGCAATGGCCGCCATGCCAGACAGCCCTTGCTGTGGCTGGGTGGCGCCCGTGAGGAGAGCCCCTGATCGGAGTGGGTGGTATCAGGGCGGACGCTATGCAAATGAAACACATACGGGTCCAGAACTCTGGCCGTTCTTCTGCGGCCGTCTCTCTGCGTGGAACTGATTCCTCAAGTGCTGCTTCTCTTGCCCCTTCGGCCTTCCCTTCCGTAGCTACCCCCTGGGAAGACGGTCAGGCCCATCGGCTAGGGGCGAAACCTTTCCCCCGTTATCTAGTTTGCACCAGGACTGATGGAGATACTTTCACCAGTGTCAAACCTTTATTCTTTGTGGAACACATTGAAGACAAGTTTGGCGAAGTGGACTCCCTGAGCAAGATGCGGTCCGGTTCGTTGTTGATAAAAACTGCTTCAGCTGCGCAATCTGTGGCCCTTCGTGCCTGTACCCATCTTGGCACAATTCCTGTGTCCATTACCCCCCACCAGTCTCTAAATATGGTACAAGGTGTGATTTTTCACAGGTTCCTCATCCTTCAAACTGATGAGGAACTTCGGGACAATCTCGGATGGTGGGGTGTTCACTTTGTTCGGCGTGTTCAGAAGGGTCCTAAAGACAATCGTATTGATACTGGTGCCTTTATCCTGGCCTTTGAAGGGGATACCCTCCCTGAGAAAGTTAAGATTATGGTCTATCGCTGTGATGTGAAGCCGTACATCCCACCTCCTATGAGGTGTTTCAAGTGCTTGCGTTTTGGCCACACGTCTTCCCGCTGTTCCCAGGCCGCTCTCTGTGGTGACTGTGGACGTCCACTCCATGAGGGGTCCCTGTGTTCCCCCTCCTGTATGTGTAAATTGTCATGGTAGTCATTCTCCACGTTCACCAGATTGCCCAGTATATAAGAAGGAAAGGAAGATACAGGAGTATAAGTCCCTCGATCGTTTAACCTACACAGAGGCCCGTAAGAAATATACACGACTTCACCCTGTGTCCATGACATCTAGTTACACCTTGGTTACATCTTCACCCCTTCCTCCCCCTTCCTTACCCCCATCCCGGACCCCTCTCCTGCCCCCCCTCCCCTGCAGCTCCCACACTTTCTCCTCTGGGTGCTGCCCCCCCCCTCCCCAGCCGGAGAAGTGTTCCACTCCTTCGGCGTTTGCCGGTCAAGGGCGCCTCTCCCGGGATGCCCCTTCCCGACACCTTCCAGGCCAAAGGTCTGCTGCCGCGCGACGACCGCGAGAGCCGCGGTCTGTCGGCGCCCAGGTCGCCCGGTCTCTTTCTGTTCCTGACCTTGCTGCAGCTGGCTCCTTTATGCCACACAGTCCTCCTCGATCTCAGCCTGAAAAGAAGAAAAAACATAAGTCCCGGGACAAAGAGCCTCTGGTGTCACCGGAGGTCCCTTCTCCGACTTCACAACTGGATTCTGACCTGTTGTTCGTAGATGTCGCTCCCTCCTTGTCGGTGACGGGTGGGGACCCGGCGGTATGACTAGATTTAGCGTGTTCAGCCCCCCTTTTAAATCATCGTTCTGTGGTTCTCCAATGGAATTGTTATGGATACTATCGTCACCTTCCGGAATTGAAATCCCTTCTTTCGTCCTACTCTGCAGCTTGTGTGGTTCTCCAGGAATCTCATTCTACTGATGCTCACTCACTGACCCTCCGTGGGTTCCGTGTTTTCTGTCGAAATCGGGTCGGACCCCTGCGGGCTTCTGGTGGCGTTTGAAGAGGAATCCACGTGCTAGCAACATCTGTGCGGACCAATGTACAAACTACATTGGAAGCGGTTGCTGTTAGGGTCCACCTGGACTCTGAGGTCACGGTTTGCAATATTTATCTCCATCCTGACAGGACTCTTACACCTGCTGCCTTAATTGCCCTTCTTCAGCAACTTCCTCCTCCCTTCCTCCTCCTTGGGGATTTTAATGCTCATCATCCCTTGTGGGACAGTGCCTTTCCATCTAGACAAGGTCTTCTTATAGACCAACTTGGCACAGGTCGTGGTCTGCACTTTCTTAATGATGGCTCCCCTACTCATTTCAGTGCCGGTCATGGTGCCTTTTCTGCCATTGATCTTTTTCTTTCTCCTCCCGTCATTACACTAGTCGCCACACGACGACCTTTGTGATAGTGACCATTTCCCATTGATTATCTCGCTCCCTTCCCACTCCCCGATGGACACGTTACCTCGTTGGTCTTTCCAACGTGCCGATTGGCCTCTATACACAGCACAGGTCGTGTTTTCTCCCTCTTTGTCGAGTTGTATTGATGACGTCCTACGTGACGCGATTTTTCGTGCTGCTAGCCTTGCTGTCCCGCGCTCATCTGCGCCATTTCGTCGCCGGCAAGTCCCATGGTGGAGTACGGCCATTGTCATCCGTGATCGCCGTCGAGCTTTGCAACACTTTAAGAGGTACCCCATCCGTAGCCAGCCTTACTACCTTTAAATGACTCCCCGCTAAAGCCCGTTATTTAATCAAACAGAGCAAGCGGATATGTTGGGAACGATTCGTTTCTTCCCTTAGTTCTAGTGTCCCTCTGTCACGGGTATGGGCTACACTTCACTCTCTCCAAGGTTACCATCGGCAGTCCACCCTCCCAGGCCTTCACCTCCCAGATGGCCTTCGTACGGACCCATTAGTTCTTGCAGAACATCTTGCGACCCATTTTGCAGTGGCATCAGCATCAGCCTCCTATCCAGCTGCTTTCCTTCACCAAAAGCTGCAGGCTGAAGCTTCCACCTTATGTTTCACCCCTTGTGAGTCAGAATCTTACAACGAACCTTTTACTGAATGGGAATTTCTTTCTGCTCTATCTTCTTCTCATGATACGGCTCCTGGCCCAGATTCCATTCACAACCAACTGCTTCAACACCTCAGTGCTCCACAACGGCAACATCTTCTTCGGGTGTTTAACCGTATGTGGCTCCAGGGTGACTTCCCTTCTCAGTGGAGGGATAGCATCGTGGTTCCTGTCCTTAAGCCTGGTAAGAACCCCCTATCTGTTGACAGCTATCGGCCAATTAGTTTGACCAATGTTGTTTGTAAGTTACTTGTACGGATGGTAGCCTGTCGGCTCAATTGGGTCCTCGAATCTCGGGATCTATTGTCCCCTTACCAGTGTGGCTTTCGAGAAGGACGGTCTCCAATCAATCATTTACTTCGCTTGGAATCCGCATTTCGGCAGGCTTTTTCCCAGCGCCGCCATTTGGTTGCAGTGTTTTTTGACCTTCGCAAGGCCTATGACACGGCCTGGCGCCATCACATCTTACTTACGCTTCATCAGTGGGGTCTTCGGGGCCCACTCCCGATTTTTATCCACCAGTTCGTGTTCCATCAGTCATTCAGAGTTGGGGTTGGTACTGTTTTTAGTTCTCCACAGACCCAGGAGACAGGCATCCCACAGGGTTCTGTCTTGAGTGTCCTTCTTTTCCTCATTGCTATCGATGGACTTGTGGCCTCTGTCGGTCCCTTGGTCGCCCCTGCCCTGTATGTGGATGATTTATGCATTTGGGTTAGTTCCTCCTCGATGGCATCTGCAGAACGGTAGCTTCAGGGAGCTATACGGCGTGCCTCTGCATGTACCCTCTCACACGGGTTTCATTTCTCTCCTTCAAAATCGCGGGTGGTCCACTTCTGTCGCCGTACTACGATCCACCCTGATCCAGAGCTCTATCTCGCTGCACAACGATTGCCTGTGGTCCCACAGTTTCGTTTCCTGGGTCTTCTTTTCGACAACAAGCTCACTTGGCTGCCACTTATCAGACTCCTGAAGGTAGGATGTTTCCATAAACTCAATGTCCTTCGCTTCCCTGCCCACTCCTCTTGGCGTGCGGACCGTTCCCTCCTTCTCCGTCTTTATCGTGCTCTAGTTCTGTCTCGCTTGGACTATTGTTGTCAAGTTTGTGGTTCAGCTGCTCCTTCCACACTGCACGTGCTGGGTCCAGTTCACCATCGTGGTATCCGTTTGGCCACCGGTGCCTTCCCTACTAGCCCTGTTGATAGGCTCCTGGTTGAAGCTGGGATCCCCCCCCCCCCCCTTTTTCTGTTGGGCGGTCCCAGCTTCTGATGTCTTATGCACTCGCTATCCGTTCCTCTTCTACTCATCCTTCCTATTCTATCCTGTTCCCAGACCATGGACGTCGCCCACCCGACTCCTGCCCACGGGCGGGTTTACCGGTTGGTCTCCACCTTGCATCTCTTTGCCGTGATTTTCAGCTTCCTTCTTTGTCCTGTCTTCCTCGCTCCCTCCCCTCCACCCCCCCTTGGTTAGTTCCTCGGCCTCGAATTCGGATGGATCTCCGCCGAGGTCCGAAAGATTCCATCCCCCCGGTGGTGTTCGGTTCCTTTTTCCACCGAATTTTATGGGAGTTTGGGGATGCTGTTGGTTTTTACACTGATGGCTCTAAATGTGCTGATCATGTTGGGTATGCCTTCACGTCCTCTGTTGGAATGGAAAATCATCTGCTGCCACCTACATGTGGGGTGTTTACTGCAGAATTGATAGCAGTTTCCCAGGCCTTTACCTTTATTAAACAGTCCCAACACACCCGCGTTTTGTTATGTATGGACTCGATGAGTGGCCTTCTTGCTATTGACCGGTGTTTTTCGCACCATCCCTTGGTCTCTGCTATCCATGACCATCTCGCTGATATTCACCGTGCTGCTTGTTCCATTGACTTCCTTTGGGTCCCTGGCCATGTGGGTATCCCGGGTAATGAGCTCGCTCATCTTTTGGCTGGGGGAGCAGTCACTTACCCCCCCCCCCCCCCCCCTCGTTTTCTGTAACCCCTCCTGCGGCGTATTTACGGCTTCACATCAAATTCCACTTCGCACAATCATGGGGCCAACTCTGGGGAGGCTACTCCCCTGTCTAATAAACTTCGTGCGATTAAGGTGACACCAGGCTCGTGGCATTTTTCCTTTCGCCTCTCCTGAAAGGACTCGACCACGCTGTGTCGTCTCCGCATTTTCCATACCAGGCTGACCCATGGTTTTCTTTTGCGTGATGAGCCACCCCCACTATGTGGTTGTGGAGCGTTCCAGTCAGTAGCCCACATTTTGGTTGAATGCCCCCCTCTTTTGGCTCTGCGTGCTAAGTACAGACTCCCCCACACTTTACCTTTGATGTTGGCTGACGATTCCCAGATGGTCTCCTTGGTACTCGGTTTCCTCTGGGAATGTGGTTTTTATTCTCAGTTTTAAGGTTTTTAATCTCTCTCTGGTGTTGGGGCAGGGCGGTGAGTGTTTGGGTGTCTCCCACTGTAAGCCGTGTTTGGAGATTCCCGATTCACCCCCCTGACTGAGATCCTCTTTTCTTCCCCTTTTACTCTGTTTTTCCTTTTTTTTTAAGGATGGGCTAGTCTCCTTTTCCTATACATATTTCTACACTCTAGCGGTTGCACGTTTTAAGTCACAGGTGGTCTTGCCTATGCTGCTTCAGCATAGCATTGGGTTCGTTCTCTTGCGGACTTCCCTCATTTTGTTTACCATTGACAACATGACTGCCCTTTTACGTTTTTACCTTCTTCCCTTTTATTGTTCCGACTTTCCTGAGATGTCCCATTAGCGGAATGGACCCTATTTGAAACAAGGGACTGATGACCTTGCTGTTTGGTCCCTTAAACCTCAAACAAACAAACAAAACAACAACGAACCAACCTTGCCGGATGTCAGAATGGCCACGACCTCCGCGTGTTTCCATGCAGAGGGGTAGACACCTGATCGGAGAATCTCGCTGAAAACATCGGCAAGTTGCCGGTGTAAGCCCGGCGGAAGGTTCTTCAGCAAGAGGTTTGTGACGCCACTGTTGCCTACAGCCTTCTTGGAGTTCAGCGAGCGAAGCTGCACAGCAACGTCCTCCCCCGTTATCGGCTCGATAACGTCGCCTTCCTCCCTTGCGGCGCGGAAGGTTGGTAGTTGCTCGTGGACCCGCCGTATGTGGTCGTCGTCGATGATGTCGGCCACCAGTGTGAGGTTCGCCGCAAAAGCGTCAGCCAGGACGCTGGCTTTCGCGTCGGTGTCACTGGCGACGTCGTTCCCGACCTGTAAAGGCGGTAGGAAGGACTTTACCACCCTCCATGTACTGCCATCCTCAGGATTGAGGGTAGACACAAGGTCTTCCCATTCCTGGCCCCGGTGTTGCTCGACTGCTGCCTTAATTTCCCCTCTCATGCGGTTTAAGCGGCGCTTCCTGTCTGGTTGGCGAGTGAGCTGCCATTCACGAAACAGTCGGTTCTTCTGGGTGATCGCGTCCAGGATAGGGCGCGGTAGCTGTCGCGAGAAGTCTCGTGATCCTTGGCGACGTCTCGGCGTGGCTTCCTCCGCTGCTCGGGTGAAGAATGCTAGGGCGGCGTCTGCCCGTACCACGGCGGGGTTTGGCGCGTCCTCGAGCAGTACGAGGGCTTTCGTCTGAAAGCGCTCGGCGTCGAGCCTGCTATAGGTCGGACGGCTGTCTGGAAGAGAAGCTCCGACCACGCCGAGGCCAAAATGACCGGTACGTGGTCGGAGGAGAGGACGTTACGCGTCTCGGCGGTCGTGAAATGCCCGATGCCCTTCCGAAGGGCAATATCGAGCACGTCGGGCTGTCCCCGTGCAGGGAAGATCGTGGGGTCAAACGGCCCCACGGTGATCGCGCCGTTGTGGTGAACAACGCGGGAGAGGCGGCGCCCGCTGCAGCTAACAGTTCGCGAGTCCCATTCGGTGTGTTTCGCATTGAAATCCCCAGCAATGAAAGCTCGCCCCTCCAGCGACAGCAGGACGTCGAAGTCGGCTTTGTCTAGCGGTCTGCCAGGCTGCCGGTACACCGACACGAAAAGAATCTTCCCGGCGGTGGTGTTGACTGCCAGTCCTGTGGCCTCCAGTGCGTTGAGTGGCGGCAGTTGAACCCGGTGGTGGCGCAGTAACTTACTCACGTAGATGGCAGTGCCGCCCCCGTGGGTGGCTCTGTCATCTCGGTAGCAGCAAAAATTTGCTGCTCGTACGTCGACCCCGGGTTTGGGGAAGTCGTCCTGCACAAGGCAGATGTCGACCGCCTCGTCCCGTAGGAATTGGCGAAACTCGCCCTGCTGGGGGTGGAGACCCCGAGCGTTGAACGTGCATATGGTTAACCCTTAAATATGGTCGTTATCCATATTAGGGCTGGCTTCTCCCGGCGGTGGCCTGGAGGGCCGCCGTCACTGCTCCCACGAGGACTGGTAGCTGCGTCATCAGCTGGTTGAGCGACCGCAGGAGCGCGGCCAGCTCGGTGGTGTCTTCCTTCGCCGTTTCGGGAAGGTTTGACTCCTTCGCGACGTTTCCCGTAGCCGGCAGCGGAGCGGCGTGCTGGGAACGCCCTGCGCGGGCGGTAACCCTCCCTACAGCGGCGGGCGCCGGCAAGCCGGCCTTCACGACTGCAGGCGGCGCCGCGGGCGAGGGCAGCTGCGACGGCTGCGGTGCCGGTGCGGCCTCCCCCTGCGAGCGGCCGTGGTCTCACGGAGGGGGCGGCCGGCTTCCCCTTAGCAACGTCCGCGAAGCTGCGGCTCGGGTTTACGCCACTGGCGCGCTTCCCGCTATTGAATGCGGCGCATCCCCGGTAACGGGCGACGTGGTCCCCGTTACAGTTGCAGCACGTCGGTCGGTCCTCCTCCTTCTTCGGGCAGTCACGCGACGGGTGCTCCTCGGCACACTTGCAGCAACGCACAGGCATCCTGCAAAACTTTGCCACGTGGTCCATGCGTTGGCAGTTGAAGCACTGGGCACGTCTGCCTTTCGCTCGGAGTGGCTCGACTTTCACGTCAAAGTCGGCAATGTTTTCAACTTGAAAAATTTCCGGTTGTCAACTAAAACCACAAGGAACAAGGGGATATCCCTGTGGGTCCTGGTCGATCTCATCAGGCCAACGCGGCGGGTCTGGAAGCAGAGTTCCTCCAGCTGCCGCTGTAGGAACGCCGGTTCCATCTTCAGCGACAGGTGACGAAAAACGACCTTCAGCTGCTCCGTGCTCTGCAGGAAGAAGTTCCACTTCTCGGTGTCAGAGCAGAGTGCATAGAGGTCCATGCGAAACTCGTGCAACTCTGACCTTGTGTCGGTCCCCGCGATCATTTTCCGCGGTTTTGCGATGGAGTAGAGCTTCTGTCTGAGCTCCCTATAGCCCTCACTCCACTGGATGGTAATCAGCGGCGGGGCGGTTTCGTCGCCGTAGTCGGTGTTGTCCCGTCCCCGTCGGTCTCGGCTACTTCAGGTAGATCTGCAAACCGGTTTGCAGCCTCGACCTGTTCCGGCGTCACCGGTCCAAACGCTCTGGCTCTCGCTGTGTGGCGCCGGGAGGGCGCGATTAAGCCTTCTTCATCCGGCTTCGTCGGAGATGCGGTCGTCGTCCTGCAGCATACCCTCCTCTTCTTCCGCTTGGCGCGACCGGAACTTTCCTGGGGGGGAGGGAGTGTCCTCTACGGCCGCGGCTGGGCTCTTCCGTGAGGTTTTCTTGACCTCGGCAAGCTCGTCAGGTGTTGCCAGCCTGGACGTCGGTGAGGGCGTGGCGGCAGCTGCGACTGCTGGCGCGGCAGCTGTCGTGGCAACTGCGACAGGCAATTGCTTGTCGCGATCCACAGGTACCAGCGACCGGAGTCTCGTCAGTACCTCCACCCTGTCCGCATCGGTTCCCGTGGCCAGACGTTTCATGCAGATGCAACTCTCATCGGGAGTGAGCACGGCGATGGAGGTGGCAAGTTCCTCCTTTGTCAGGGGGATCGGCGGCTCGATGCGTCGTCTCGGCAGAGAGAGTGTGCGGGCGCGGCGCCGTCCGTTCGCGGAAATTTCCTCGTCCGCCCGGCGGCCGCGAGCAACACTCTCACTCGTCGTCCTCGTCGGTGATGAGGGGCCAGACGCTGCCGTCGTCCGGGAAACTTCCCTTAGACCGCCATCTGCCTCACCCTGCGTCTCGCCGGAGCGGTCGTCTCGTTCCGGCTCCTCCTCCATGTCGTAACCCCCAACACGACTACTTTTCCTCTTTAGAAGGAAAGACACAACAGTTTTTGCTTTCTCAGAGAGTGGGGTCACGCCACGTGGATTTTGCCGCTCGAGTCCCTAAAGGCCCTTGCAGGCTGATGTCAACTCTGAAGGAACGAGAGAAAACTCTGGTTAGCTAGAACACGCAAGGCGAGTAGCCAAATGCGTGAACCCGCGCAACCGATCGCTACAAAATCACGAGCGAGAGGTTAGCCTCGGCAGCTTCAGCACAGAGCGTCCGCACACTTCAGCAGCCACTTTTTTACTATTCATTTCCGCTCCTAAAGGGAGGCGGATGGGCTACTGGAGAGCTTATTGCTCTATTGGGGCCAGAGATGAGGTATTTCTTTTGCTTTTCTTTATTTATATTGAACTTATTGCTAACTTACATACTAATTACAGTTTTCCTTAAATTAATAGCATTTAGCAATATATAATTGTTTTCTTAACTTAGAGACTAATTACAATTTTTCAAAAAATAAATAACTAGTTACTGTGTTTAATAAGTAATTTCGTTTTTGTTTGTCTTTACACTATCTTATGAATTAGTAACATTTTACTTAATATGGAAATTTAGAATTTTGATAGTATCTTATTGATTTACTTTGTACCAGTGGCCTGAGTGGGGATGGGAATGGTTTAACAATTGTGTGATTGTGTGGACTGCTTTGATATGACTTTACAATGACTTTATTTATATTTTTATTTGGGCTCAAGCCACTGTACATGGTGCGTAATGGGTTTTGTTGCGTTGTTGCTTGGGCGACAGTGGTAGCGGAGTTGTTTTACTGTTTTGGTTACAGTCGACTTGGGCGGGTTTATCGTGGTGGGCGGTCGGGGTTCAGCACCTGGAGGTGGGGAGGGGTGGGGGTGTCGTTGTTCTGTATGCGTAGCAGTCTTGCATGCTCATGTTGGTGTATTGTGTCAGGGAAGGTGTGGAGGGTGTTGTTTATGATTGTTCTGGGTGGGTAGGTGTATTTGTGTTTGGGTTTGTTTCTGTGTCTGGTTCTGTGGGTGTATATTGTGTGTAGGTCAGGTCGGGAGGTGAGGGTGGTCTTCCCATAGCGGGCTCTCAGGTTGGCTAGTCTTGATTGAATGGGTGTTACTTTTGCTTCCTCAAAGACCTCTTGTCTGCAGGTGGAGGGTGGGAGTCGTAGGATGCTGCGTAGTATTCGTCTCTCAGTGCGGTAGATTCTTTCTGCTTGGGTTCTGGAGATGCAGGCGAGAGGCGCTGCCGCATATTCGAATAGTGGGCGGGCGAACGTTTTGTAAGTATTTACAGCTGTCTTATCGTTACAGCCCATGAATTTGCCTTGGACACGTCGTACGAGTGATTGGCGTTGACGGATTTTGCTCAGGGTCTCCTTTACGTGGTTGCTCAGGTTCAGGTATTTGTCTAGATGGACGCCTAGGTATTTTCCATTGGAGGAGGGGAGGAGCTGGGTGCCCCACAGCATGAGGGAGATGTGGCCGGGGTTTTGGTTGGTCTTTTTATGGATGTTGCGGTGTTTGAAAAGGATGAGTTGGTTTTTGGTGGGGTTGGTCTTGATGCGCCATTGTCGCATCCAGTCTTCTAGTTTGGTTTTTGATGGTGTTTGTCGAGGGTCCTGAGTTCCAATATGCTGTGTCGACTGCGTATAGTTGGAGTTGTTCGGTTGTTCTTGTCAGGATGGGGATGTTGTTGGTGTAAAGGGAGTAGAGCAGAGGTGAGATAATCCCGCCCTGCGCTACTCCTGCTTCAGGGCGGAAAGGTGATGAGGTGGTTTGGTTGATGTGGATTTGGCAGCTTCTGTCGTGTAAGAGGGTTTGGATTAGTCGTACTGTCTGAGGTGGGAAGCTTGTCTTTAGCAGTTTGTATAAAAGTCCGTCATGCCAGATTTTGTCGAATGCCCGCTCGATGTCCAGGAAGACAGCGAGCGTGCACTGTCCAAGGTTCTGGTGTCTTGTGACGTCGGAAGTGAGTCGGAGAAGGGGATCGTTGGTGGAGTGGAGTTTGTGGAAGCCCTACTGGAGGTGAGGGACGAGTTGGAGTTTGTCGGTAAAGTGTGTGTGTCTGTATGTAATTATTCTCTCAAAGATCGTACGGAGGACATCAAGGAGGGATATGGGGTGGTAGGATTTGGGATCTGATTTGGGATCTGATTTGGGTTTACCTGGTTTGGGGATCATGATGACTTTGGCAGATTTCCACGCTGTGGGGATGGTGTTGTGGGAGAGGCAAAAATTGAAAAGGAGGGTGAGGAGGGGGATGATGGTGTTGAGGGGGCAGTTGCGGAGGTGTAGTCGCTGTATTCCGTTTTCGCCAGGGGCTGAATTCCTGCCTGAGAAGATGGGCTTTTTTACTTCTCTCTCAGTGATTGCATTCTGCAGTTTGTTGCCACAGTGGCTGCATTTGTGTGGTGAAGAGCATTGTTCAGTTCTGTGATTGAACTGTTGGCATCTTTGGCATTGTGTTGGTAGGGGACTAGGTGGGTTGGATGGTTCTACCCTGTGTTGAGATAAGATGATGTGGACTCCATGTTAAAGCATGAAGTCAATGTCCCTCTGATTGTTCGAGATGACTCGAATCATGGGCCCAAAGTTGCCTGCCTTTCTCGATTTAATTATCCAGGCATTTAGGACAGGGATACCCTGGGATTGGAGTTCGGCTTTGACATCTTCAGGAAGAATGTCGAAGCCGACATCTTTGATCACTACGCTGACTGTGGGGGGTTTCGGTTGGTGATGGGGGCCGCGGTTTCCCTAAAGGTTTTCTTCTCCGCTGTCACCCTAGAGTTGAGGAGTTTCCTGAGCTCTTGTTGTAGTTGGTTTGGGTCCATGTCTTTGTAGGAGGTTAATTTGGCTGTCCTGCCATCTCTGAAAACATTGGGGGGCCATTGAAGTTTCAGAACGAGGGGAGGTGTTTCCTGAGGGTGAGGGATAGGGTTTTGTTAGTGGAATTATCTGGGAGGTTCTTGAGGAAATATATGGAGGGAGCAGAGGATTTTGAGGGTTACTGGTTTTGTTGAGTGGGTCGGCAATGTGTTGAGGAGGTGGTAGGGCCGGAGGGCTATAGCAGAGGGGATGGGGGGAATGGGGAGGCTGTTATGTCGAAGCCTAGGATCTCCCAGCATGGAGTCGTCGTTGTTGGGGGAGGGGGTGAGGGATATGTCTTCCTGTGAGGTGTGCTTTCTGGAGAACTTTTTCTTGCACTGAACTGTTTGCCATCTTTCCTCTTCTGGTAGTTGGCTTTCCTGGGTGGAGTCAAACTGGAGTGCGGGGTCAACATCTAGGGTGAGGGATAGCCTTTGGGATTTTGAGGATGTGGTAGGAGTGTGGTAGGATGGGGTTGCTGGTGTTGAGTTGCTTGGTGGGTCCATGTTTGTGGTTGGGGAGTCGCCTTTGTCCTTGGGTTGATGAGATTGGTAATTCGCCATCCCAGGGGCGGTAGGGGGAAGGACGGACTGGAGTGGCAGTGTGGTCGCTCTAGAGTGGCAGCCACAGCGCAAGTTGCGTCTTTTATACCTGCGCGACACTAGCGCTTTGTGCGGTCCGCGACGGAAGCTTTCGCGACGGCGCGCCAGTGCGGACTTGGGCCTAGTACTGAACTACAGATGTTTGCAACACAAAATCAGTGTTACACGTATATGTCGGCTGGTATCGAAGGAACGTTGTTCTGACCTGCTATCACTAAATGACGGTACACAGCACTAGTGTTTGGTTTTGCTCTGTACGTAATGTTGAGTACTGTCTTCGCGTGTGTTCCTTTACGAAATAAATTGAACTAGAAGCAAAATGTACGAAGTACACACATTCTCTGAAGCAGGACTGTGCTTCTGCAATTTTCGAAGTCATAGGTGTAAAAATATTAAACAGAAACATGACTGCCAGCAAAATATTGGTATTTGCCCGTTGGACACTGTAGACCGGCAGTACACTCGTGTATTAAACTTTATAGATTACGATCGGGTCCACGAGTACACCCATAAATGAGACAAGGTAGCATTTTGATCAAACAACTATGTATCGACACAAAGCACCAGATGCTATTTGGGATACGACCACGAAAGTCGACACATACTCCTAACGATCGTAACTGGGCACAGGCTCGCCAGAGTGACATCACATGGGGAAGTATCACTGTGGTGTACCTGACGTTTTGGGCTGTGTGAGATAGACGTCGGCTTCAGTTTTGTTACATAATGAAAACTCCCTTCTTTTTCTTACCTCATTCGATTTTGTTTATCAGTGATGACTGTTGGTTCCCTTCGTTTGCTTATTTCGACGAATATTATTAACGGAGCACCACACATCATTATTTCCTCTTCATTTGTCATTAGGGTTGTCAACTATCCCGTATTTCCCGAGAAATCCCGTATTTTGGCTGTTTTTTTGGTCAGCCCTCATGTCTTGTATCATTTCGAATACACCCCGTATTTCTCTAACTTTAGCAATGGTACACTCCTGGAAATGGAAAAAAGAACACATTGACACCGGTGTGTCAGACCCACCATACTTGCTCCGGACACTGCGAGAGGGCTGTACAAGCAATGATCACACGCACGGCACAGCGGACACACCAGGAACCGCGGTGTTGGCCGTCGAATGGCGCTAGCTGCGCAGCATTTGTGCACCGCCGCCGTCAGTGTCAGCCAGTTTGCCGTGGCATACGGAGCTCCATCGCAGTCTTTAACACTGGTAGCATGCCGCGACAGCGTGGACGTGAACCGTATGTGCAGTTGACGGACTTTGAGCGAGGGCGTATAGTGGGCATGCGGGTGGCCGGGTGGACGTGCCGCCGAATTGCTCAACACGTGGGGCGTGAGGTCTCCACAGTACATCGATGTTGTCGCCAGTGGTCGGCGGAAGGTGCACGTGCCCGTCGACCTGGGACCGGACCGCAGCGACGCACGGATGCACGCCAAGACCGTAGGATCCTACGCAGTGCCGTAGGGGACCGCACCGCCACTTCCCAGCAAATTAGGGACACTGTTGCTCCTGGGGTATCGGGGAGGACCATTCGCAACCGTCTCCATGAAGCTGGGCTACGGTCCCGCACACCGTTAGGCCGTCTTCCGCTCACGCCCCAACATCGTGCAGCCCGCCTCCAGTGGTGTCGCGACAGGCGTGAATGGAGGGACGAATGGAGACGTGTCGTCTTCAGCGATGAGAGTCGCTTCTGCCTTGGTGCCAATGATGGTCGTATGCGTGTTTGGCGCCGTGCAGGTGAGCGCCACAATCAGGACTGCATACGACCGAGGCACACAGGGCCAACACCCGGCATCATGGTGTGGGGAGCGATCTCCTACACTGGCCGTACACCACTGGTGATCGTCGAGGGGACACTGAATAGTGCACGGTACATCCAAACCGTCATCGAACCCATCGTTCTACCATTCCTAGACCGGCAAGGGAACTTGCTGTTCCAACAGGACAATGCACGTCTGCATGTATCCCGTGCCACCCAACGTGCTCTAGAAGGTGTAAGTCAACTACCCTGGCCAGCAAGATCTCCGGATCTGTCCCCCATTGAGCATGTTTGGGACTGGATGAAGCGTCGTCTCACGCGGTCTGCACGTCCAGCACGAACGCTGGTCCAACTGAGGCGCCGGGTGGAAATGGCATGGCAAGCCGTTCCACAGGACTACATCCAGCATCTCTACGATCGTCTCCATGGGAGGATAGCAGCCTGCATTGCTGCGAAAGGTGGATATACACTGTACTAGTGCCGACATTGTGCATGCTCTGTTGCCTGTGTCTATGTGCCTGTGGTTCTGTCAGTGTGATCATGTGATGTATCTGACCCCAGGAATGTGTCAATAAAGTTTCCCCTTCCTGGGACAATGAATTCACGGTGTTCTTATTTCAATTTCCAGGAGTGTATTTCAAACAATCTATTTCGCCTGACACGCCGGGCTTTCCATACTGTCTCTACCCATGTGGTGAAAAAGTAAACCGTTCCTGAAACTGTATGTTCGCTTACCCGTTTCTGCAAAGTGAAGGGAAGCTTTAAAGTCCTTTTCTGATTTTGTAGATGAAGAATGAAGTCAAATTCTCCTACATTTACCAACTAGAAGGCTTCCTTTAAAACGAGCAGCTGTCAGAATCATTACAAATTGGGAACCCATTAAAAGATGTGATGATTGTCCCAAAGCTCTGAAGTTATTTTTAAATGATTCTGATGACACTGAAAGACTGTTAACCTCAGACATTTATTCAACATTTTTCCTGTATTGGCTGCATCACAAGTTTCCATTATACTAACATTCTAAAACAATTGCACCAAGACGCTGTAATCAGCTATGAAACTGAGCGTAGAACGATATTTTTGTGGTGGAGAAAATTAAGTTTTTAGTAAGTTAACTGTTTCAGAAAATGCCTTGAAGAAAATCTTATGGACTTTGTTTTCAATTAGACTTCTTACTTAGTCAAAATTTTTAAATCTGAAGATCATTTGCTAATGGCAGTACAATCTTGGATGCCTCTTTGTCTATGGTCCGAGCTAAAATATAAGCATTTTCAGAACTAATTGACTCATTTTGGTTGAATAATGTAGTTGAAGATTGTTTGCAGTATGAATATTGTGATGAGGGAGATATTTTGAATCAAGGGTTGTATGTGGAAAGGAATGCAAACAGAAGGTAGCTTAATGTTTTCTATACCTTGAGAGCCAACAACATTCAGGTTCCAAATTTGCTAAAAATAGTTGAGTTTGCATTAAGAATTATTTCTAGTTCAAATGCTGACACAAAAAGAATTTTTGCTCTAATGAACCATAAATAGACCGAATTGTGCAACAAATACTCCAGAGCTTGTAAAAGCAGAACTGCAAGTAACAGTGAATTTTAATTTTAACTTTATATAGTATTTTATGTAAGTAGAATCGAATGAATCTTTGCAAAAAGAAGGAAAGACTTAATAACTACAAGCAATATTGTAAAATAAAACATGCATGCACATTATAATGTGTTCCTTCAATCAATCACATTTATTTGTCTGAAGGCAACATTGCTGTTTCATAAAACATCATCAAGTACAAGTTATTTTTTTGTGGACAACAGAATATAGTGTTACATATAACTTACATAAATTTTAATTTATACTAGTATAAATTACTTCTTTGTGCATAACAGAATACAGTGTTACATATTAAACTTACATCAATTTCGATTTACCCTTTTATGTTACCCAGTTTATAATATACATAATTTAGTTCACATTACAGTTATATTTTTAGTATTACATTAAAGTTCCTGAACATTGTAGAAATCCTTTCTTTTTAGCCATGATTCCATCACCATTTTAATTTTATTATGTGGCAATTCCTGAGTACTTCGTGATATTTTGTTCAGAAACACCTTGCCAATGTGTATAAAATTGTTTTTGGCTTTGGATAGTCTAGTCGTGGGGACATTTATGAATTTTCTGTTCCTGGTTTCATAAGTATTGACATTAACCCTGGTTTCATACATAAGAGCGTTCTCTTTGGCATAGACAAAAACTCGCAGTATGTACAAGCTGGGAACAGTAAGTATTTTGTATTTGGTGAAGTATTCTTTGCAGGAAGTTGTTTTGTAGACACAAAATGCACCTTACTACTTTCTTCTGCCACAGGAAGACATTCTTAGCCTCAGCAGAGTGTTATCCCATAGTTCAAATGTGTGTGTGTGTGTGTGTGTGTGTGTGTGTGTGTGTGTGTGTGTGTGTGTGTGTGTGTGTGTGTGTGTAAAAAAATCTGTCTCAATCAAGACCACCTCCTTATGGCCTATTATGCATTTTTTATTTTCGTCTCAGGTACACTACTATTGATAATTTATTACAAACTTTTTCTGTATTCCAACATAACTTACTGTCAAGATGGGTGCCTAACAATTTCACTGAGTTTTCTTTGCTTTGCACAGGTCAGTATCAAGGTTCCTGAGGGAGAAAAGTATGTGTTCTGTTTTATCATCATTTAGCTTTGCTCTGTTCTCCCTGAACCACTCGCTGTGAAACTAATGAAGCGGCTAGTCTTTTCATCTGTATGAGATGTGATGAAAGTAGTGTCATCTGCATACATCACTACTGTACATGGCACAATACTTGGCAAGTCATTTACACATATAACAAACAGGGAGGGTCCCAGCACAGAACCTTGTGGGATCCCATATGTAACATTCTGAAAATATGATTTTTTATTTGGATTTATGATCAGCCTTTGTTTTCTGTTAGGTAAATATGATCTCAAAAATGCCAGTTCATTGTCTTTTATTCCACAATGTTCAATTTTGTTTATTAAAATATTATGTGAAACAGTGTCAAAGGCCGTGCTAAGATCCAACAGAGTGGCATAGGTATGTTGTGTATCTTCAAAGCCCTGTAGAGCAGATAACACAACATTTTGAATGGCCTTAATTGTAGACAGCTCATTTTGAAAGCCGTACTGTGCCTTCTTTAAAACGTTATTACTTTGAGTTTCAATAATTTTTGATATTATTGGGACTACTGCAATAGGCCAATAGCTTTTGGGTGTGTTTCTGTCTCCATTTTTATACACAGGAAATATGGTGGTTATCTACAAGCTGTCTGGAAATACTCCGTTTGTGAACATAACATTTATAAGGCAACTCGTAGGGTGACAGATTGTATTTACAATTTATTTTAAGGATAGTATTGGACAGACCATAGACATCCTCTGTTCTAGAGCTGCTCATCTTGGAGACATCTATTATTTCCTTAGGGTCAACAGTTTTCCACTGAAAAGTTTCTAAACTAGTATTAGACCCAGCTTTCCATAAAGCAGGCAGTCTGTTTGCATTTCTGTGGTTATTACTAGCCTTGACTTAATCTGTCATCGAAAATTGTCCAACTTTTATGAAGTAATTATTAAGCTCTTGTGAACTTAAGGGAATAGGTAATTTTTCTGCGGTAGTCCTAGTTCCTGTTTTAATTACATTCCACACTGCTTTGCATTTGTTGCTGGGATTAAGAATGTAATCACCATTGGCCATTTTTTTAGCTTCAACAATCTCCTTCCTGTATATTTTTTTTAGTTTATCATAAGCGTGTTCAGAGCAATTGTCTGTGTGTGATTTTTCATAATACTCTTAGTAAGATCCTTAATTTATGATAAGGTGTACACCAGTTGCTGGAACTTATGTTCTGCTTCTTGGTATGTAACCAATTTGATTTTGTTTTGAGTGGGCAGCACTCATTAACCCTTTTAACTGCTCTGGACGTGTTAACGCATGCACCTTTGTACCTGTCCCTGTGTGTACAAAGGTGCGTGCATTAACACGTCCAGAGCAGTTAAAGGGTTAAAGATATTTACATCTGTACGTAGGAAGCAATCAAATTAGTCAGTTTGAATCACAGTGGAATTCCAGTCTACATTCATAATTCTGTGTGTCATATTTATTATGTTCGTATGATTTAGCTGTCTTACTGCCCTAGGTTCTTTTATTTCCTCTTGACCTTTGCCAAGCCCAGTTAGTTTTAGAAATATGCCATCATGATCAGACATCATGAGCTTCACAACATTCAAGACAACATTATTTCTGGAGACATTTGAAATAACATTATCTAGGCATGCATTTTGTCTTGTGGGTTTACTGTTGAGACAAGAAATTATATGATATCAATGTATCTAACAGGAGGAAAGTTTGAGAGTTATACACATTCACATCTATATCAATATCTCTAAAGATAAGAATTTTATATGTCTTATATCTGAGTAGAAACAATAACAATTTTTCTATATGATCCACTGTAAATGTTGAGTCAGTACTGGGAGTGCAGTATATGGAAATCACAATAACTAGGCAGTTTGGGAACTTAACAGCAGCAGCTTCAAATTCTCCTCCTTGAGATAAATGCTTAATATCTATTACACTGAATTTAAGTTTTACAAAATCTCTTACAAGTGTACCTACACCTCCTTTCCTCGTAATTGATCTAAAATAAACAGATGCTATTTTGTAACCATCAGGAACCTACAACTGGCTTTTATTCCTTGTGGCCCAGTGTTCGTTAAGACACGAAATGTCACAATGTAACTCTTCTAAAATTAGTTCTAGTTCAGGCAATTCGTTTTGTATTGAATGTATATTTATATGAAAGAAACAAAGGTGTTCAATATTCATCTCTGGTAAACCTAAATCAGATTCTGGATTATTTAGCAAGTGCTCAAGATGTTCACTTTCACAATTACCTTGGTCAGGTTTGGGATATTTTGCTTCACATCTCAAGGAACAAGCTCTGCATTTTGTAAGTTGAGTGGATGCCCATGTAAAATTTGAATGGGCCCTTTACAAGTTTACCTTATTTGGCTAGCTGAGTGCTGTTGTGCCTACAGAGTTTGCTTCCGATTTAGAGCTTAGCAAGTTTTTAAGCTCATTCGTAAATTTCTGTTTACCGATTCTGTTCCTATGCAAACCGTGAGTTGTGAAGAAGTCTGTCTAATATCTAGTACACTGACATTATTGTACTTCTTACAAACACTAAGCAATTTGGAATTAACTTCCCTGATCTCCACATTTACACATGACCAGTCAGGAAGATCATCCCTTTTTGAGAAGTTTGCAACAATTAATTTGGAGTTTCTTAACTGTTGCAGTTTTATACCTAGCTGAGTTAGCATGTTACACGATTCATTGCAGTAAATGTCATTTGAACCAGCAATAATAACAACACTATCATTTTAGAGAGTTAATTGTTACATTTATCTAAATCTTCAAAAACATTTTTGAGTTTCGCAACGCCTTTTACAGTGGCAATAACCTTGAAAAGTTCGTGCTTTTATGTAGAATGTTTGAGACACCTTTCCCATGGCTGTCGCTGAATATTTGAACTTTCCACTTGACACTGCATCTTGGGGAGGTGACATCCGATCGTGTAGAAATATTAAAGGACTTTCTTTCGTGTTACCTTTGTTACTGACAAATGAATGGTTTGTTTGCCTTCCTTGCTCTGACTATTACACAGCACATTTTCAGTTGGAGCTGGGTTGTAATTGTGACCACCGTTTTGTAGTAAGGTGTCGAATTGGTTCTGACGAGCTGGTACTAAAGAGAAAACACTATTTACAACCTATGTGCACATTATTTTATGTGGATTCTGCTGCGTAGATTGTTCAGAATTGTTGAAAGTTACTAAGTTTTCTTGGGAAGTTTGTGAAACACAATTAACAGTCTGATACGAATTTGTTTCGTATTTCACATACAGCTTTTTTATTTCTTCCTGCAAGGCTTCAATTACTGTTATGAGAGACTTGGTTTCATTTCTGATGCTGTCAATTGTTCTTGCTGCGTCACATGGGCACACTGAATGTTCCATAACAGCTACTGACTGCATTTTGTTCACATTCTTCACATGTCCACGCCATCACAACGTTCGCATCATTTGTCACAGAAGAGTCAACTTTTCCACAATGAAAATGAAATCTATCATCACACTGTACACAAACTGTACCACTTGTAACAGACTTGGAACACTTTTTGCAAAAGTTACACTTGTCAGCACTTATTTCGCAAGCTTCCACATAGGAGACATCTTTACCTTGCACCATACTGACTGTAATCTGTCTCTAATTGCGTTGTGGAATCAACTACTGCAGATAGTATAATATTTTACCTCCAAAAACTTAATAAAATGCACACACACTTAATGAATGTCAGTTATATCAGCTGCGGAGCAGTTGACATTGTGCATCATGCACTGCTCAAGTGTACAACTTCAGTTCTTTGTAAAAAAAGTCTTACTTGAAATGCTTATTTTGTAGGCTTATTTCTCAATCCCTTATTTTCCCAGTAAGAAGTTGGCAACTCTGTTTGTCATAGCGTAGCTCTTGATGCGAATACACAATGTTAAATGACTGCTGTCAGTTCAGCATAGCAAACGATGTGAATACCAATGTAGAAACATTCGTCGCTAGTGTATGCAGGGTCGCCAAGAATGAACAATGTTGCCAACAAGTTACGAACAAAAACAAATTTTTTAACTCGATACAAACACGTCTGCCCACCAGGGGACCACAGTCTTTTTGTGGGTACGTGTGTGGCGCGCACGGGGCCCCGAGCTATTGCAGTGTCCCTTCCTTTCCAGGCTGCATTACCATCCCTGTAGTCATAGGAAAGCATTGTTGTTCCTGTGTTGAAGCCAGGGAAGCTGCCTCTTTAGTTGGATAGCTACCGTCCAGTTAGCCTTACTAACACCCTCTGCAAGCTCCTTGAACAGATGGTGAGTCAAAAGGTCGTGGAATGCAAGGATCCAATACAGCCACCGTCATTGACTCAGAATGGTTTTTGCTGTGGCCACTCTACGGTGGATAACTTGGTCCACCTGGAGTTTGCTATCCAATCAGCTTTTGCCCATCAGCAACACCTCCTTGCAGTCTTCTTTGATCTGCATTAAGCCTATGACACCACTTGGCGCCACCACATCCTCACCACCCTTCATGAATGAGGGCCTTCGTGGTGCTCTGCCCATTTTTATCTGTCACTTCCTTTCCTTTCGCCCTTTTCGGGTCCAAGTTGGCTGTTCCTACAGCACTCCCCCATGAGCAAGACAATGGAGTTCCACGGGGTTTCGTGCTGAGCGTCCCTCTCTTTCTCATAGCCATTAATGGTCTGGTGACAGCTGTTGGGCCAACAGTATCCCCCTCTTTGTATGTTGATTTTTGTATCTACCTCGCTTCCTTCGTAATGGGCACTGCAGAACACTGTTTACAGGGGCCAACCTGCCAGGCACACTTTGGGCTCTCTCCCATAGCTTTCAGTTCCTCAATGGCCAGTCCCTTGAGGTGGTGGACACCCATTGCTTCTTGGGCCTGGTATTCAATGCCCGGTTGACATGGTTCCCTCATCTTCGCCAGCTGAAGAGGACGTGCTGGTCCCATCTCAGTGTTCTTAGGTGTCTGTGCAATACCACCTGGGGTTCAGACTGCTCTGTTCTCCTGCGATTGTATCAAGCGTTGGTCCAGTCTCGTTTCAAATATGGAAGTCGTGTCTATGGTTCTGCATCGCCTTTGACACTGCAGATCCTAGACCCCATCCACCACTGTGGGGTCCGACTTGCGACTGGTGCCTTCCAGACTAGCCCCGTACTTAATGGTGGAATCCCTGCCTCTGCGAGAAGGCTGAGAGTTTTGCGCCAGCAACACCTGATATCTTAGGCGCTCCGCATTCGTTGCACTCCAAAGCACACTAATTATGGTCTCCTTTATCCAGACACGGAGATCACCCTGCCGCAGCTGTGGCCACAATATGGGCTTACCATGGCTGTCCGCATTCAGTCACTCTTTTCTTAGCTCCAGCAATTTCCTTTACTGCCTCTCTTCTCCTTGGTGTCTCTCGGTTGCAGCTCTGTCTTGATCTCTCAATCGATTCAAAGGATTCTGTCCCTCCGATGGCTCTTCGCCACCACTTCTGTCTCCTCAGTTCTTTTCAGGGTTCAGAAGTGATCTATACTGATTGCTCCATGGTTGCTGGCTGCACTGGTTTCACTTACACCTATGCACGTCGCACGGAACTTCGTTCCTTGCCAGATGGTGGTAGTGTTTTTACTGCAGAATTGGTAGCCATTTTGCTCACACTGGACGATATCCGCTCCTGCTCAGGACTGTCCTTCACTATCTGTAGTGACTCTTGGGCGGTTTGCATGCTATCGTCCAGTGCTTCCCTCGCCACCCATTAGCCATCACTATCCAGGACTCCCTTTCTCTCCTTGCTCAACATGGCTGCTTGGCAGTTTTCATTTGGACCCCAGACGATGTTGGCCTGATAGTAGCTAATTTAGCCAGTCGATCAGCAAGTTCATTGCTAGGAATGCCATCTCTTGCTATTGGAATTCCGGGAATAGACTTTCGCTCGTCATTACATCGTCAGGTTTTGGGCCTTTGGTATGCAGAATGGCACATACTTTCTTCGCCGAACAAGCTCGAGGCGATTAAGGATTCTACAGGTCTGTGGCGGTGCTCCTTAATGGCCTCTCGTAAGGCCTCTGTCATCCTATGCCGGCTCCGCATCGGCCATAATTGGTTGACTCATGGTTATCTCTTGCGTTGTGAGGACTCCCCTCTCTGTCGTTGTGGATCGATGTTGACTGTGGCTCACATCTTATTGGACTGCCCCAACTTAGCCACCCTGCAATGGACTTTAGCTTCCCAGACTCGCTACCCCTGGTGTTGGCTAATAATGGCTCAATGGCAGATTTTGAATTCCTTCCATCATGTTTTCTTCCGCCATTTTCTTCCTTCCCTGTGAATATTTTATAATTTATGGTCATCGTAGTTCCCTCTTCTAATGTGGGATTTTATCAGATTTATTTAATCCAAGGTCAGAGGGACTGATGACTGTGTCCCTTCTCCAACCAACCAACCATAAATATGTCTGTAAGGTAGCCAACAACGTCTCTCTTAGAGGTAGTCAGCTCTTATAACAGGGTGAAACATGGAATTCAGGTGAGATTTCAGTGGCTTTCCTGATACAATAAGAAAACGAAAGCTGAAAAACAGAAATAAGCTTGTACAAAATTTGTATAGCTTGAAAACGGATATTTTTCTAAAACTAGGTTCTCATTCAAAATAGCCGAAAAATACGAGTTTTATTGCATTTTTTGGAAAGTATGTGTCTAGAATGTTGGGGCAAAAAGGTTTGATAAACCTTGCGTTATTACAAAGTTTCTACAGCCCATTGTCGTGGCCACCATGGGGCGCTCTCAGCTGGAGATCCCCAGCTCAGGTAGAAAACTTTCTGTGCTGTGACACGCATTCACAAAATGATACATATTGCAGTTTGCAAGCAGACGTATTCGCAGAAAAAGCTGACAAACAACGTGTCCAGGCTGCCGAACACAGCATAATCAGATTGCCTTTTCTCGCCAAGAACATTAGATTCAGAGGGGAGAAGTTGAACGCGGTCCTGGAATTGCAGACAAAACATCAGTAATGAAACCACTTTCTTTTGGTAAAATTGCTCAGAACATAATTTCTGATCCACTGTATTGATTTACTATTTCGAATTTTGAAAATACAACTTCAGATTTGTGTTCGAATCAAAAAATATATCATCCTTTAGTTTTTATCAAACTTGACCTAAAAATGTATATAAATGTTCCTTAAGCTTAAACATGTTTTTTCTTGGGAAACGATTTTTCAAAACTGTGTGCAGCATAAAATAAAAACGTTTCAATGTATTAACCTATTTCTTTAACTACCAAAAAGTAAATACTTTTCTTGGGGACTTACAAAAAGTAGTTCATACTAACAAATTTCATATAGTTGTAAAGCCATGAAGAGTGAAACAAACCCCCGAAAATTGAACTCAAAAGTTCGGGTTAGCACCTTATTGTTAAATTTAAGGTTATTTCATTGTTGTTAGGTATAAGCTCCCAGAAATTTAATAAAGTATTGACTGATGGTATCCTAAGGGGCTACACTGCACACGTCTGCGTACTTCAAACGCAGGTGTCCTTCATCAATCCGTAATTGCTGGTGCCATTTCTTTTGTATTGAAAATCTAAAATGAACTTCAAAGTATTGTCAGTCATAATCCCCAAACAGATCCTTTGTATGTCTTTTCATTCTCAAAAAAATTTTACGAACTTTTCCTATTTTTTGCTTATTTTGATGACAACTTGGCCTTAATGTATAAATTTCATTATTGGACAGTTATTTTTGCACCTGATCTATTTTCAAAAGCTTCCATGAGAGGCTGTATTTTATCTACATCTTCTTCATCTTCAGTGAAAATTCCCATGTTTCACTCTAAGGATCATGGGCAACAGTTATGTCTCTAGTACTTTGATACTGCCTGAAAACCTTTGCAAGAGCATATGAAGTGCCAAAGCAAATAGGGCCATCGATAGTGGACAGCCTTGCCCCAGTGATCAGTCCAGTTTCGAGGTCCTATTGTTCACTGCTATTTTGGATCAAGCGTTCTTCAGTAGTTCATGTACGATCCCAATCAATTTTTCTCTGAAGCCAGGTCTGTTGAGCATTTTTGTCAAATAACAGTGGGCGACCCTGTCGAAAGCCTTATCGAAATCCATTGATATTATGGCAGCTGCAGTTCTGGTGGTGGCTGCAAGTGCTGTGGCAGCTCTGTATGTGCAGGTGGCGTCGAAACTGCTTCTGTCTGGTACTGCGCATGTCTGCTGTCAGCTTATTGCTTTCTTCATTGCCATTTTTATATTGTTTGAGAGACTTTTCGCTATCAGTTTGTAAGTGGTGCAGAGCAGCATGATCGGTCGGAGCTCAAATGGCACGGAGCAGCGTGATCGATCGGAGCTCAGTGCGACGGACACCTTTCTTTTTGCAGATAATGGGTTATTGTCCCTTCCATAAGTGCATAATATTTCATTGGTCATCCCTGGACTACCTATGTAGCAGCAAGCACTGTACCACAGAGCCACGCTGCCCATCGGAAAAGAGCTTACCCTGTGGTATTAAATGTACACCGAAAGCTTCAAAGTCGATTTTGTTCAGAATTTTTTCATGTTATACTGAACCGCTTCTGAAAATTAAGATTAAATTCTGAATTTCATGTACCATAATTAAAAAATGAGATTGTCGTGTGGTCTCCTTGTGAGACTGGATGGAAACGAATGAGCAGCAGCATTTACACACGTGTATTTTGCAGTTGTACAGATGTTGCTGAATGTTAGAGGCGTAATAGAAATTATCTCTAAACGCCCACCATATCGGTCACTATTGCAGCTTTAAGTTTGTTTCTGGCAGAAGCGATTGTCCTCGAGCGGTAATATACAGATAATTAGTTGACGCCCACCAAGTGCTGATTGTTAAATGCTGCCACCATTCAAACCACTTCGTGTCAAATACGCTCTTTGTCCCATTGCTGTAAACATCAGTGATCAAACCGACGGAGCATTATAGTAACTGTCAAATCCTCGCTTTAAGAGATTCGTTTGGTTTGAATTTATTGAAAGATTCATGTTTCATGTGCATTAGTACTCATAAATGTTAACTGGAATACTGTGAAAGCAGGCAGCTTTTAAATACAGCTGCATTTTTTAATAATTATTCTTAACTTCTGTACACAATTTAAAAAAAATAATTAATGCTTGGCACGTAGCTGAATCATATTCTTCCTCATAATTTAGTGGGAACTGGTGTGGCCGCAAGGGAACAAGTTCTGCTCATCATACACAGCACAGGCAAAAAAATTTGTGCGTGAGATTTATTGTTCTATGAAAGCAGCAATCACACTGGGACATTAACCTTAAAGTACATGAGCTGTTTCTGGTAACGTACAGTCACGTGTGGGGTGTAGAAGTACCCAACAGTGTTTAGGTGTGCTTACAAGTAATTACTGCAAATAACTTGGATATTTTTATATTTACATAATAAAAGACAATGTATTTATTATTTCAGTCATTTAGTGTGCTTATATTAATCAGTCTTATCAGAAACTTTAAGCCATTTACGAAAACATGTCAGTTTGGTTTTCTGTTTGTATAGCTCAGTTAAAATGACATCAAAATCAACAAATACTAACTTCTAACTAAACTTTTCTGATTTTGTACAGAAGTGGAGCATAAAATTAAATGAAAATTATAAAACAGAAAAAACTAACAAGACAAAAAAATGACACCACATTATGTGTTCTCGTGTGATGATGTCATCAAAGGTTACATTGAAATGAATAAAAATCTGTTTATCCCTATTACACCTCGAAATATGTCTCTTATAGTACGGTAATATACCGTACCGTACTGATCTAACATTTTCATGATTTGACTTGAATATCGGCGTAAACAGAATTAATCCAAGGTAAGCTCGTAACTCACAGCAATCAATGTTGTCGGCAAAATACGGCCGCAATAGTGGAGGTGAATATTTGTCATCAAGTTTTTTTGGTACTGTGGACGATAGTCTCGATCACATTATTAGTAAAAAATAGTTCCCAACACTCTACAGGCGACATTTCACGTTTAGAAGCAGCAGGTCCTTTCAGACCCGCGGGTTCTTGTACAGTATTGTGCTGTCGTACACGAGATGAATGTGGGGCAGATTTACTCCATTTGAATCTGTTCTTACCGTAAAAATTGTTCCGTGAGCTTTCTTTGTCTTCTTCTTCACTAAAAGAAGAGCCTTCACTTAGCTCCATCTCTGAACCAGAAAGGTGTTCACTGTGTATTGAATCATGATCACTGATGTCAAAATCTTTGTCTGGGTCATTTAGTTCTGTCTCTTCAGCTTCTGAGTCAGTGCCTCTTCCAACAGTCGTGCAATATCCACATCACGCAGGAAACGAGTCATCGTAAATGTACTGAAATAAGAAGAAATTACTGTATTAGCATATTGTAAATAAATACTACGTAAAAGCACGCGTGGAGTCTACAGATACCCAACAAAGAAAATCAGGCACTTACTGTTGCGGGAGCGCTTTGCACGTCCACCTATTGCCACCGTCTGCAGCACACTGATAATACTGACAATGACGAGTCTGTAGTGTGCCAACAATGGAAATTATAAACCAAAAATGAAGTGTGGGATCTGCTGAGACCCCACCCATGTAGTTAAAGGCCAATATTGTGTATACTTTTTGCGTCACCTGCACATTGTATCTACTAACTGCTTTGTGTAAACAGCTCCAAATAAATGCCACATTTCAAGATCATTGTCTCTATAATGTACAGTCATGAACCCACTTTATTTGTGAATGCAATTTTGGTCAGTGCACCAGATCAGTATGAGGTTGCACCCCCTAAGTTGTCAGCACTGAAAGACAAAAAAAGAGCACTTTCTCCCATCTCACATCCTCACATGTTGCATTGACCATGCTACTTTTCCTCTCTACCCCTCACTCCTGAGGGAGTCGATCCTCTCCAGCACTACTATAGACACCAACTAAGTTGACGTTCTTCATGATGGCTGGTGAGAGTGACTGTAAAGAAACTAATCATTGGCAGTCACGTGTGTGTGTGTGTGTGTGTGTGTGTGTGTTTTTTTTTTTTTTGGGGGGGGGGGGGGGGCGCACTCCATACTAAATTTCGTTCAAAATTGGTTCAGTGGTTTAGTTGTGAAAATGTGATATAATTATGTTTGCATTTTTAACATTAGTGTGGACTTACATCTGTTCCAGGAGATCTATGTTGCTGCCATTTGAACAAGCACATAATGTTGTGAGGTTTCTCTGTGTATCATTAATGTGTTTGATGTAGAGTGTGTCTTCCACAGTAATAGATTCTTTTTAAAATGATTCAGCTGAAAAATATTTGTATGGTCCTGTAAGCGTGTGTTCCTGGACAGTGTGGTAAGGCCAAGATGTTTTACATTCTGTACCATTGCCAGTTAGCAACACACACACACACACACACACACACACACACACACACACACACACACACACCATAGCCATGTGTAGTTTTCCTTTTCTTGTTATTTTTGACAGTTGGTATTGCATCTGTCGTGAATGTAAGCTATAAGGCAGTCATTGTCAGTTGCAAGTAGCATACTGTTTCTCTGTGTCAGATTACTTCCTGTCATGGGGAACCTTCACAGGACTCAGGTTTACTTCTTTATTTTAAGTGTATGTGCAGTAACCACTAATGTAATGAACAAGAGACAACATGTTTCCATTCAGAATGTCACTCAAGTTATACATTTACATTTTGAGAATAGTTAACAGTTTACACTGTATATTTACATCAACTGAAATGGATAAAATAAGTTAACAACTAGGTCATCTATGTAGTTGATTCATCAAAACAAAATACTCTTCTGTAATCAGAATGTTTACACCATGATCCAACGTAAAAACTAATGAAAGGTTGCTTTGGGTTCTTAATTTAGTTTCTGTTTCAAATATGTGGCAAAAAAACAAGATAGTTGCCACCACACACATGGCAATGTTTTCCAAACACGTTTTGTAACTAATCAATCTGAACTTCACCAGGCAGGAAGTAACTCTTCCCCTTTGTATAAAGCCAATTCAGTGATATCAGTTGTGTGCTTGAAGATATAATCTCTCTCTTTGCACTCTTGATGTATTGGCCTTTCCTGAGCCCACTTGCCTAACCACTGTGAAAAGTTTGCATAAAACTAAAAATATAGGAGGAATTTTTTGCAGTTGCTCATGATATGTGTAGCCGCAGTGCACCCAGCTATTTCAGGGCCAAGTGATGTGAGCTGGGTAACTTGCTCAATCCAGTTCAGTGAGTAGTTACGTTCACAATTTAAAATAGGGACACTTGCCAACAAAGTAGTACTACTGACAATCACTACTGGTTTCGAGTTTTGGGTGTTCAATGTTAATATTTTTCTCAGTATGATGACTAAAATTTGACTGGCTCATCTGCTGATGATTTTATTATCAAAAACAATGCCAGGTGACCTCATATCCAACTTTCCGGAAGTTTATGATGCCCTTCCTGGTGAATTCAAACAAAAGCTTAGCCTCAGTGGTTTTAACTGCTTTGCACTTTCTTATGAAAATCATTCGTACGTCCAGTTTAATGCTCGTGCACTTCATTGTTGGTTGCTGAAAATTGTCCAGTATGAGGTGACACGTAGATTAGGATAGATGGTCATAACTACAAATTCTTTAAAAATGTTCCTGCAGGATTTTCTGTTGGTAATCATTTTCACTATATTTATTTATAGTTCCGGAATTTTAGTTCTGCTACCCCAGACCAGCTCTCCATACCATAACAGGATATGCATACTTACGTAGTAAGCACATACTATTGTTTGAGTGTTATGTTAGCCCCTAAGTGTTCTTAAGACAATTAATTACTCGATCTTTTGTTCAGTAATTTAACATGTTACTCAGTGTACATAACCAGCCAATTTCAGCACACAGTCATTTTCAAGACTTTCAGTAGATAAGTAAGAAGCAAGATGACACACAGATATAAAGAAACCAGTTACAGTATATGGCAGTCGCCTTAAATCATTAGTATATACAGTGTTTAGATAGGTGTGGGACATGTGATGACTTGTCCTATGAATCTTGAGTTAGTGTTGATTTGTTGAAGTGCACAGCTGCTATGGATCACCACCAGCCACAAATACTTTTCAAAAGCTTTATTGTAATGCGTTTACCATCTTTGGGGTATTGTGCTCGACTTCAATGGCTTCCGTTTTTAATTACAGTAATCTGTCAGTGCCATGCATTCTTCTCCTGCACAACATAAGAATATTTGAGTATTTCGTGCCACTTTATATATTGTGTGAATAGCAAAACCGTGCTAGTGTGCCTTAATTTGATAGCCTACAAAATGAAAGAGCTGTACACATTTACTTTAGTCTATTCGTTGATGTTTCATCTTGTTCTGATCCTTACGCCTTTTCAAAGGAATGCAAAAAGTGTTAATGTAACAGAACACACTTCCTAAACAAACCACTGACTGCAGTGGGCGGTAATCTCGGCTTTGTTGGGTATTGGGGGTGAAGGATTGTGAGGAGGGGATGAGAAGGGATAGCAGGATAGGGGTGGGGGAAGATGTTATAGTGCTGCTTGTGGGAGTGAGCAAGGATGTGGTGGGCTGTGAAGCAGTTGGACCATTCAGTTGCCAAGCATGCCACCCAACTTCGACTTCACTGACTGTCTCTTGGCCACAGTTTGGCAGTGGCCATTCATGCAGTCAACCAGTTCCTACACAGGGTGAACATGAATGGATTCCTCATTGGACGAAAGAATGGGCTATGAACGATGTGTCCAGAAATGGACATTGTACTGTGTTCCCAGAAGATTTATTGTCATTGCATGCACAGAGTTTCATCACATCCACATCAATTGCACAGCCTGCAACACATGAGGAACATACGGTGGATGTTCACAGAACCTGTCATTCGTCAGCACTTCCGGACAGATGTACGTAAACTGTTTTAATCGGGAAACTGTCACTGCAGTTCACCCTTTCTATTAATTTTATTACAACAGTCCACTACACAAAAAAAAAACTGCCAGAATTGGACATTTCCCTTGACATATATAGCTCAAATGTAACTGTCGATACCTGAAAACAAACACCTACAACCTACTATAAATACACAAAATGCAAAACTTCACAGTTACTAGAGAATAAACCCAAAACAAAATTTACTTACCGTAAACATCATCCACGTTGGAGGCCCCTCCCCCCCCCCCCCCCTTCCCCACACACACACACACACACACACACACACACACACACACACACACACACACACACAAAAACTCCTAAAACGCCCACAACCTATCACCCAAAGAAAACCACCAGCAAATAGAAAAACATAAAAATAAACCAAAATTAATTGCACCTACAGAAGAGCGAAACTGTAACCAAACTGGTCCTCTCCAAAATAATCTGAACCCCCCAATCCACAACCTGGCCCATTAACTTTACAACCATTACCCACAACCCCCTCAGCAAGCACACAAACCAATCAAGTTAACTCACCACCCTTGGCCTACACATCCTCACAACACACCTCAAAAAAACGCCAAAGTACAAAAATTCCCAGGGACGCTCTTCTGCCAGCAAGAATCATCTAAATGAGATTGCAGGTGGGAAGAGCACATCTTCCCCCTCCCTATAACTGATTTAATTGCCTCCCAAAACCCATCTATTGTCTTAGTACAAGCCTCAGTTTCATAATCCTTAAACTCAGTGCTGTGATAAACTACTAAATGATTATAACCTGTCTTCCACAAACCCCTATAAGACAAAAGTGCATCATAAACTATTGCTACCCTCATCAACGTATTCCTCAATCAAACACACAAATTTCCTCCTACTACGATCTTCAAAAACCCTAAAACACAATTGGCATACCCACCCCCTGAAATAACAGCCCCCCCCCCCCCCCAACACCCACCAACCAACATGAGAACTACCCCTCCCATACTTCCTTGACTCATCAATCTAAACAACCAACCCTGGCCCACCCAACTCCCCCTCCCCCTTCCCCCATACTTTACTTGACATATTCTGAACCAACCTCTGGTAAGTGAGAGAACGGTGCTAGATTGGCTTATTTTTGTGCAGTCTCATGCACACAAAAACTGATAGAGGACCTATAATAAGAATTATAAGTGAGCGAAACAGTCTCACTCATGACGAACCTAGAATTCTCGAACAAGATGCTGCGTCTAATCAATCATGAGTTCTTATCCCGCTGGGATCACGATATATACGCATCACTGGTCCGAGCCACCGAAACTCTAGCAAGCCTCATATTATTGCCACAAATGTGGCACCTAGCATATTCTGGAATGAGACCAACTGCAGAAATTTTATGATAGACCATCATATCTTCACCCATTTCCACACACAGTGATGCACTAGTGAATTTAACTGTCATAGCCATACCTAACAAAAAAAAAAAAAACACACACACGCAAAACAAATTTGTTTTTGCACAACAAACCAATATGACCTAACAAAAAGCCAAACACAAACAAGAAAGACCCTTACTAACTCATTGAAAACACTTCCACACCCCACATTACCACACCAACTACATAAACCCAAAGCAACATTACCACTATCACAACTAAACATCAAATGAACCCGATATGACATGTTACTCAGCACATACACATACCCCACCAGAGAGCACCTTCAAACACAACAACATGACATCTTTGAACACAAATGACTCAAACTCCACACTGTAGTGACGTGACACGTCACAATGGCATTACGTCATGGGTCAAAGCAGACAAGTGGAATCAGACACTTTCATTGACCACAGGAATACTATTTCAAGCAGTGCTGTCGATTTTCATATGTTGTGTATTATTTTTTTAGATACATATCAAACAAGTTTATAACTGATTTAAAAAAGACTTTTACAGTCTTCATTCATATCATGTAGCTGGTCTGCTCACTCTCAGCTATCAGCAGCACTTTCATGATACTTCTACCATTCTTTTGAATTATTTGTGTTTTCTTTTTTGTGTGTCTGAAAGAGTCGAGCCACAACTTCACCACAATGAATGATTGAGTGAATTCCAGCAAAATGAATTGGAATGAAATTACCCACCATGTAACAGATTATGAGCAGCCAAGATTCACTAAAACTATGACAGTTTACTGTAAAATGGCAGTTGTTTGTTGTGAAGTAATGTTAAATTTTCATGATTACCTATTTGTGTAAATAATGCTTTCATTTGTAGTATGAATTATTTGGTACGTAAGCTTAAAATAAGTTCTTACACATTTCAATTTAGTTGTCCTTTGTTTCTTGAGCAGTTCATTATACTATACATTCCCATACAGAAAATGTTGTACTGTGTTTTTTTGTTTTCTTTAAGTAAATGTAAGTTTAGTCTTGCTCATATTTCACTATCATGACTCCTGCTGTTTGTGAGGTAATTGCTAATGTTTTATGCATGCCAAAAAAATTGAAATTGAACCTGAAATTACATGACTACCCAAACTGTGGTTCCTGACAGGATTATTAGAAAAGGGAGCTGATGTATGTAAATACACTTGTGATCCAAATGGTAGTTGAAGGTGAATGTCTTGCAGGAGATGATGTAAAGTCTATGTAATGTGTAGATTTATTCAGACTGCTCAACTATAAGTGAACTTGTGTTCATCATAATTCAGCTGTACAATATGTGGATAAGCTACAACTGATAAGTGCATGTCTTTTTGCCCAAAACCATGGCTTTCGAACTTTACAATTTAATGACATAGTTCACTGCTCAAATGTTGTCAGATAATGTGCTTAACTTAAATTTCTTACATGTACTTCAAAA
This sequence comes from Schistocerca americana, assembly GCF_021461395.2. Taxonomy (NCBI): domain Eukaryota; kingdom Metazoa; phylum Arthropoda; class Insecta; order Orthoptera; family Acrididae; genus Schistocerca; species Schistocerca americana. The sequence continues at coordinate 91,166,048 of NC_060126.1, read as the reverse complement.
CTGATAATTTACTGTGAACTGTAAATTACGTGTGAAGATTGTATATGTATATAGTAGCCATCATTTTCCAAATCTACAGTTACATTAATTATCAAAACTATAATTATTTTAAAGTAGCTTGTTTTATGGCAAACTATTGTTCTTTTATGTTCAGTTATTTGGTGAAGTAAGTAGTTTCTTATTGTTATATCATAACCTGTTTATACATTTTGCTATGTAAATGTTTATTGTTCATCCTGATATTGAGTTGCAATTGGTAAAAATCCCTAGTAGACACTTGTTTGACAATGTTTAAAGTAGTTTTTGCACTTTTTATAAAAAAAATTATCAAAAATTACAAAATAAATTTATAATAATACAATTAATATTTAAACATGTTATGCCTTTCTAACTGTGTACTGACAATGCAGATAGATATTTCTTTTATAGGCCCTTTTAAATGTAAAAGTGCCTTAATGGTACTTGATGCTGTGACTGTTATCTTTGTTAGGTGCTGTCTTATGCATCTATAAAATTGGACAAATCAAAATAATATTTCTTTTTTATGTAAATGTAATCTACTCTGTATACATAGATCAACAATAGTATCAATCATGGATACACTTACAAGTTGTAATCAGAACATTACTGTAAAATGTTGTTTGTCAATGTAAACGTGTAATTCTCCTTTGCTACATAACTCTCAATAATGCCAAATTCACGTCCCCCAGATAGTCCTGTGGCATTTCTGTTGATTCGATGGTAATCTTCATCGTAACATCATTCAGGACTATAGAGATTGTAATTAAGATATGTTCAGTTGCTAATGATGTTTTGTGAGTATTGGCAGTAGATATTTGTTTCCCATGTGATATAAACTTATCTAATTTTGTTTTTCCATTGAGTCATAAATATGACAAGTTTTGATATAGTGCCAGCCGGTGTGGCAGAGCGGTTTTAGGCGCTCCAGTTTGGAACTACGTGACTGCTATGGTCGCAGTTTCGAATTCTGCCTCGGGCATGGATGTGTTTGATGTCCTTACGTTAGTTAGGTTTAAGTAGTTCTAAGTTCTAGGGGACTGATGACCTCAGATGTTGAGTCCCATAGTGCTCAGAGCATTTTTTGATATAGTCATGTTTATATTGCAGTTATCAGTTACACTTTCAACAATGCAGTACAATCTTTACAAACATTTGTATCGCAAAAGTTATTAGTTTACCACATAAGAGGCCAAATTTTTAAGAAACAATCTTACTTTATTGTAAAAACATTCAAAACATCATATGTGTAGCTTGTGTTTACTGTTACTATATATCAATGGATTCTTACTATTAGATGCTGAAAAATGCTTGTATTCACTTCACAAATAGTAAAGCAATTCTGACTGCATGCATACAGTAAGTGTTATGAGAAGAGAAGTCAATGGAATGGACAAGGAAGATGAACAGTTACAGTTATCTTTCGTAGCAGCAAGTGTAGTCACATCAGCCCATGTGTACAATGGTCTACACCACCAATATTTCGTCCTGACTACCTTCAATGTGCCCTTCTAAAGGTGCTACTGAAAGTATTATCCTATGGCAAGAGTCTATGAATGAGTGTACATGGCAGTAACACTGGAGTTCAGTACAGAAGTGTCATCAGGAACAGTCTGAAGCGGGTCTATAGAGCCTTGCTCTTTAGGGAGATAATGTGATTGTCAGGACCTGCGCTGCTACAGTTCTGTGGGAATATCAGCATCAAAAGATATGGTGGAGCTGGTGGAAAACATTTTGCACTGTTATTACTGCAAGACCACTGTTAAATGCTGCATACCACTGAACTGGCCTCTGATAGCTGAGCATTAATTACAGTGGGAACAGAATGGATATACATGATAACCCTCAGCGTCACTTCACAACTTCCTGGGTCATCAAGGATCTATGCTGATTGAAACCCAGAGTATCTTTTTTTTTGTTGTTTTCCATGACGCTGCTGGATGTGAAACTTGTTTTATGATGGGGTTGGTGCAGTGATGAAAGATATTCGATGGATGAGCATTGGTAAGGTGCAAGCCACCTGTTGTCATCTGTCAGCATTTCTTCTGTTTAGTACACAGCCTCCAGGGTGACACAGTGTTCCTAAGTTTACAGCCTATTCCCGATAATTTGGATTCTTGCATGGATGCTTTTCATTGTGTTGTTGCTGGGTCACACCCCAACCACCATACTTCTCAGTGGGAGTCAGTGGATATTTAACTCAGCTTCCTTGCCGAGAGGAAATTATTGGCAGACATATGGGTACTGACCACAACCCCAAAGTGTCAGCAACTACAGTTCTTTTAAGATTTGTCATCACCTTTTTACGGAAACAGTGTTCTACAAGGAGTTGCTATTCCATTTTAAAAGTGTTATGTAAAGGCTCATATTTTCTGTGATGTCCACAAAATGTTACGTATTTTTGAAGTGTGTTTGCTCAGTTGTCCTACATATTTATTTATTTTGTCTCTTTTCTGTAGGAAAATTGTAGTGCTGTCACCCAGTTATGTAATGTGTAATTACATTGTGTGAATAGTGCTAAGTGCAATAAACAGTATTAATAACAGCAACAGTAATAATCATCTGGTCACAGAATAGTGCATTTATAACTTTTCACCCCATCAGATAAGTTAATTGTTATACAGTGTATCTGTAGTGCCATCTGTACCATTTGAGTCAAGTTTGAATGGAAAGAAAATTTTATTTAGAAGTTAATATTTGGCATATACACTTGCTGCTCCAACTGTATTTCATGTTACAGTAAATGAATAAAATTAAATTACATAAGGTAATTGTCCATTTGATAGAACTGTTTGTTCGTTTGGATGTTAAGTACACTAATGTAATTATTAATACCCAGTTTTAGTATTTGTTCCTATAGTTAAACAATTTTATCTTGTACTTTAGCATTGCCTAACACTTTTCCTAATTCAGCTCTCAAAACCATTACTTTTAAGGACTTCATAGGATGTATGTATTTATTAATTTTAAAATATTAGCATTTGTTGCTGTTCAGTAGTGTTGCAATTTCATTGTAGTTACTTTATCTGAAGTTACCCTCTCCTGGTTTACAATATTTTGTTTTCATTGTTATAATTATGTATTGATCGACTTGTACTTGTTCACATTGTTTTGTTACTAGAGGTCTAACAAACAAATCATTGATTGTATATACTTATTAAACGCGCTTTGTATCTGTACTGTCTGTTCGAAATACGCATCCCAATGGGTGCTCACAATGTTGTTCAATGCTGATGCAAGTAGTTATACCATAATTTGGAATGAAATAAAATAAAATGCTATTTGACATACGCAGCTGTTTTAATTCCTGGCCCTACATCTCACTGGGTAACACTGGCAGTTTTTGTTAGTGTGATGTTAGTGTGATGTTAGTCAGGATGCAACCTCAAGATTTATAACCACCAATTGCAATATTTTTGTCTGTAACAGGTGGGAGACAACTGTGTATCATACATGCTATTATGAAATACACAATCCTATATCGGAACAGAACTTCCTAGCGAGAAAAATGTCTTCTAGAATAGAAGAAATTCTAGAATAAACTTTTCTGTTTTCACATGTCAAAACGGAGAGAACACTTCAGCTTTCAGGAAGTTAATATGTAGTATGTCAGGGATTGAATGTCCTAACTAATCCTGTGGAGGTGTTTTGTTTGATACTGTTCAGGTGTTTTATATTTAATAACTACAGTTATCACAGGCAGTTAGTGGTGACGAGAACTTGATTTTTACCTGAAACCAAAAGGAGAAGAACTTTGTAAGAAGTTTCTCATTGTTTTAATGTGATCATGACTTCAGAGCAGCAGTTTGACCCACTCTCATACAGTACAGAAGCTGTGGTGTGGTACAGTGATTAAAAGGATGCTCATATTTAGGTTATGTTAATTATCACATTTATCTTGGATGTGATTCTCTGCCATATAAATGGAGCATCCTGTTTCTGAAGCTTGAGTACATATTACTACTTCCAGTCTGTGGATCTATGTCGCTATTAGGAACATGAGACACCCACAGCCTAAATCAAGTATTGCATAATTAACTGCAAGGATTTAATGTTGTTAAACAGGGAGGAATGTTAGGGTTTATCCTTAGATTGTTTATGCTGTCTTCACAGTCCTCTCCTTGTTAGTAAATGTATAACAGTGAATCAAATCACAACTGCATGGATTACACCATCTGTCTTATTTCAGACCATGAATGTGTATTTCAAATGCCTGTACCTCAAAACAAATGAATGTTTTATTGTGACAAGTAAACTATGGTACTTAAAAAAATTGTATTTCATTTCATTTATTGTTACCATACGAATGTTAGGATTTGGGGTTGATAACCATTTAACATTCATTGTACTGCCATTAGAAAGATTTATTGGATTTTCACAATGGTACTACAAGAAAGTCAAACATACTGGTTATAAGTTTCAATTTGGTGGCTTGAAAATAACTTTTACTGAAAGACAGTCAAGATTCTGTCATCAATTAAACTGTAAACAGTAAATCTTATTCTGCATCAAGCTATCTTCAGTGTGTAATACAGACAATGTATTATGCTTAGTTCCACCACTCAACAAACTGCAGTAATATTCAAGATGTTCCTTAAGAACTTTCTGTGACTTGTATTGTGAGCAATTCTTCAAATTTTGCTGTTGCAATGGAAACTTCTGTTTAGTGCCTTGGGAATAAACAAACGTGCCAAAAGGCTATTTCACAGCTTCTTCAGTAGGTACAGGTCCCATCAGATTGTCTTGCAAAAAACTGGGTAGTTTTTTAACACTGGAGTACACGTGTGTCATTGAATTAAATGTTGCGTATGTCATCCTGTTCAATTTAAAACTTAAGATAGATCATTGTGCAGATACTAAAAGGATGAGGATTCCTCCAGTTTTTAATAATTTGTAAGCATCCTTCATGAAGTACAGTGGGACATACTTTCTTTTCCTCTGCCTTGGAATAGAGACATTTTTCAGTTGGTGTGCTGTCTGACTGAAGAATGCATGATAAAACACTTAGTTTGTACAGAGTTGTTGCACAAATTGATTTAGAATTATTGTGCTGACATTATTGTTACTTGTGTAATGTCTGGTAGCACCATCATGTAGGCATAAACATTGCGGGTGATTTTAATAATGAAATCTTGTTTTCACTGTTCTGATTAGGTTTTTTTAAAACTTTCATGCTGTCATCCATCATAGCTATAACATTTGGCCACAGTGTCCTTTAGGGGTGTTCCAATTGAGCTTGTAACTCAAAAACAGTCACTGTGTAATTGCATCATCACATTTATTTTAAGCCAAATCTCGTCTCTGCACATTTTGTCATAAACTTCCTGATTTAACAGTTTCTCTCTCTCTCTCTCTCTCTCTCTCTCTCTCTCTCTCTCTCTGTCAGCAAATTAAATGCATCATTTGTGATACCAATTTGCTTACAGACCAAAAGAATACTAGTCTGTATTTTAAAAGCTTCTCACTTTCTTTACTAGTCAATGTACATTGGTGTAATATTTAGGATTGAAACAAGATACCTTCCAGAATGAGATTTTAACTCTGCAGTGGAGTGTGCGTTGATATGAAACTTCCTGGAAGATTGAAACTGTGTGCTGTGTGGGGATGGTTTGTGAGTCGTGCTTGGGTAGCTCTGTTGGTAGAGCACTTGCCTGCGAAAGGCAAAGACACCTTATTAATGACTTCTGTCAACAGTATTATGATTCAATGGTAGGATGTCTCAAGACTTGCTGTCTTAAATTATCTTCACCATTTTCAGACAGCCTGTTAAAGTAGCTTGTTTTTGTCACATTTATCTTAATCAAAAATTCACTCATAATATTTTGAAAGAGTACTTCTCATGATAGTTCATCATGTTCGAGGCAGACAAGGAAAAGTCATGGCAAGTACATATTTTTCCCTCCTTCGGCTTTAGGGAACCAAAGTGAAATGCCTTTTAATATTTTATTTACTATTTCTTCAACCATTTGCCACATACAGAGGCAGTTGTATTGCTCAATATACTTTCAAAGATAATTATTCTCTAACAGTAATTCAGTCTGCAATGAACTGAGCACATAGATGAACAATTGAAGTATGTAGTGATGTATATAACGACAAATGATTCACTGTTCAAAACACTCCCCTTGTTCGTGTGGATTCTTCTCATCATGGAGTCAGAGTACCTGCCCTTCCTTTTTTAGCATCCCAAACATATCACTCACTCTCCTCCCCAAAGAAAAAACTATTAGTTCTGAAAGCTAGAATAATTTGTGTATTTTTACATGTCAATGTTGGCAGTACTGATTTTTTCATCTCCAGAGGGTAGGTATTGGCCAACAGTTCTGTATCACAATCTTAACAAAACAATCGGGATACGTAATGAATGTAACTTGGCCACCCTTGCACGACAACTGGGGAGCCTTTAGTGGAGCACTAAAAGTGTGTATGTGACATTTTTACTGTGTGGCACAACTTAGTAAGTCAACAACCTACCAAAAGTCATCAATCTGGCATGTTTGTTACTGAGGCATTACGAATGAAATATTTTCAAATTTTTGTTACTGTGAGCCGTGCAATTTCTCCTAGACTCGCAGAATCAAATTTCACTGCAGAAGAGCACAAATAAATTAAATTCAGCAATTTAACTAAGGCAAAAATATCCGTTTTTGCATATTTGTGGTTTCGGCATGAGAGGATCTATTTGTCAAAACGAGGTCGAGAGGTGTGCAACAGCATTGTAAAGTGTGTTCTAAGATACAACTGTTGTACAGAATTTATTTGTAAAGACAAAAGTAAATTATTTATATGAATATGATACTCAGTTGTTAACAGTGAAACATGTAGCTGAGTTTGCAATAATAATAATAATAATAATAATGATAAACAACAGCATCATAGGTAATGACTTATTCAGAATGTTTCCATGGGAAGTACGTTCCAGATGCTAACGACCACAGGGCTTAGTGCCCAAAATTAAATCCAGCTAGCCATCCACAAAATGTGTACAGTACATGGAGTACATTAAACACATTTCTTCAGCAGGTTGAAACATGATTTCCCTTAAAACTTAGGAGTATAAAATTGAACAGGCTCAATGAGGAAAAATAGTAATTCTGGGATGAAATTATCTATCCCCTTCACTGCTCCCACTCCAGTTTCAGCACTACACATGCCCTATATCCTGCTGACACACCCACTATGCCCTTTTCTTCTTTCCTACCCCCCCCCCCCCCCCTCCCCCCTCCCAACACTACACCTAGCACAGCAGCCCCATCCTGTCCTCACCATGTTCTTGCACACTTCTACATGTAGCACAATGTCCTCCCCCACCGCTACCCTGCTATCCTTCCCCCTCCCTGCCCATGTCACCTCTTTACCATCACCACCCACCCTAACAGTTTGCAGCTCAGATCAGACACATTTGCAGTCAGGTGCTGGCACTAGGAGATAGGACCAAGTGTGTGAGTTGTGCTTGTGTGAACATGTGTGCAATTTCTATTTCAGGACAAGGACTATGTCCATAAGCAGAAAATTATTTAGTCTTTTTCATTGTGTCTGTTGGTGACTCAACACCTGTTCCATTCCATAATACAGGATGATTCAAAGAGAGGGACACAATTTCAGTTGGCTGTATTTCCTACTCTACATTTGTCTTGAATTCTGTCAGGTATGCTTGAAAGAGGATATTGTGAACTGAATACTACCACCAGAACACTGCAGCATAGCACTGCCCATAGCGTATACTATGTCGGATGAAAATCTATTATTCACTATGAAAGAAGTGAAAAACTGTTTGTTAGAGGAGACAATTTTTTTTATTATCAATGCACTTTGAATATATAAGTATTTTTAAAACAACGAGGCCGAGTAAACATTGGCAGCTGAGATTGTCATGGAGTTCGTCTGAACTTACTTAGATTCGTCTGAACTTACTTAGGAGAAGGTGACCTATATCTGAGATCAGGTTAGACCAATGAAGGAAGAAACAGCTGAATTGGTCAGTGTGAGAGAGTAGAACTTTTGTGTGGACTACACACTGTCAAGACGCATTTCAGAAACTCAAAAATGCTTTGCTGGCAGACTTTTAGAGCATTTTGACCCTATCAAGCCAGTGGTTTTGCAAGTCGACGCTACTTCCTACGGAATCGGTGCTATGCTTTCGCACAGAATTGGTGCACAAGACAGACCCATTGCTTTTGCCTCAAAGTTGTTAACACAAACTCAGTGCAATTATTCAGAAACTGAAACAAAGACGAACTGCACCGCAGTCGACGATAGATGCTCAATAGTCTTCGGGAACGAGCGATGGTGGCTTCCTCTATACCGCCACTCAAAAAGGCCTTGCGTCAACGACAGACGCCCACCTGCAGCAGTGACAACAAGCAACGCTTAGAGTGGACTAGTTACTGCAACCGACACGCCTGAAATGGATCCTTCCATGTAACATCAAGATGGATATGCACCACAGAGAGAGAAGGTCCCGCCGATAGTTCTTCAATATCCGTAGAGCTACAGAAAGCTAGAGAATTGGCTGAAGACCAGTTGCCAATATCCTTTCACAGTGGAGCAGGCAGGCGGCGATAAATTGAAGCTCGTCCTGACTGTCACACTCGACTACACGAAGGTGATGAATATGGTTGGAACTACGGGCATCCCATGCCTCACCTTCCAAACAGTTCGTCCCGAGATGCTCAAGGTCGCAATACACGGAGTACCGATGCCAATCACCAACGCCGAGCTTAAAGAAGACTTAGAAGACACAGGATTCGTTACCGCAATCATGACGAGGCACAAACCACCAGAAGCGAAGAAACCAATACCGATGGTTGTTGCCATCCTTTGGGATATAGAACAACACCGAAAAATATTCCAGATGATCCGACCAGGGCGGCTAGTCGTCTCCATCGAGACCAGAGGGCCAACGCAATGTTACAATTGTCCCATGTCATGCGTCACTGCACTATGCTGCCGAACTGTGTGAAATGTGGCGAGGGGCATGCCTATTGGAAATGCTCACATCCACGAGAGCACAAGGCCTGCTGTTGCAACTGTGGTGGGCTACAGTTTAAAAACGCCAGCAAACGCATGAGAGGGCTGCCTCCTCTAGAGGTAGAGAATAAGAGGGCAGCTGCAGCAGTACAATGGCGCCCAACACAAACCATCACAAGGATGACCACAGGGATGCACACGAGGGCGATACGGAGAAGTACCACGTATTCCAGTGGGATCACGATGGCAGACGTCGTCTGTGGAAAGCATCCATTGCCACACAGACAGGCACTGACTCCTACAAGACGCTTATGCAGCAGATTCCTGAAACAAACTTCCACTGTTAGAGACACAACCAACGATGGAAGCCCAGACACAGCAGCCACCACTACAGAGGGTGCCGACAGAAACTACAGACACATTAAGATGTTGATACAAACACTGCTGATGATGACAAAGGAACTCAGTCAAACCCCTGCAGGCGATCACTGCAGTGGTACAACAGCCCTTGACTGCTGCCAACAAACGGGAGCAGGACCAACTACACAATATGGCCAGGCCTAGACGACTGGAAATGCTCAAAATGGCGACATGGAATGCACTATGACTTTACCCGAGCATCCTGGAATTCCAAAACTTCTTAAGGAGCACGACATCGACACCTGCCTGGTTAATGTGAGACACCTCAATCCAGGCACCAGAGCCAATGTGGCTAACTACACATGCTACAGAGACGACAGGCTTACAGCAGGCGGAGGCACAGCAAATTATGTGCGCTCCACATTGTAGCACTGTGCTGTCCACCACCTCACCTCAGGATAATGGAATCCACAGCCATGGAAGTAACTATAGCGCAGGATTCCATTACTTTCTACTTCGTATATCAACAGTCAAAGAAGCTGGTGGTACCAGTGGATGCCGATGCACTCTTTAGTAGGCCAAGACGAATCTTAGCCACTGAGGACTAACTCAAAGCACACTGTCTGGAAGTCACGATTTTCTAGCGCCAATGGAAGACTCCACTGGGCAGCGGAGAGAGCAGGAGTGCAGATCACTGGCCCCAACGAACCAATGCATTACCTGCAAAGCAACACCTAGCCAGACATACTACACATAGGATTTGCGAATGGACCCCAAGCGTTCATCACTGCAGAAGTCGTCCACGAGATGCCTTCAGACCATTCCCAGTGATTTTTACGGAATCTGAGAAAACCACCCGAGATCTGGACACACTGACTACCACAAGACCAACTGGCAATGATACCAGGCCAAAGTTGTAAGAAATCTGAGATAACGTCATCCTGCTGAAGCCACAGATGTGAACACCATGGTTGACGACCTCCAAGCACCAATCCAAAACGCCCTCACGACAGCCACACCACCACCACGACCTCGTGGACGCCTGGTGCCCGACCTACCACAGAACATCTTGGACAATATTAGAATCAGAAATCGGCTCCTCAAAGACTGGCAAATCACCAGAGATTTAGAATTTAAAAGGCAAGCCAACCTCCTCAGACGACAGGTCCAGGCAGCACTGAAGGAACAACAGAAGGTAGCAAGATAAGACTGTGGCCCTTCAACCCAACTCATTGATGTGGGACCTGAAATGATGCTTCTTACACCCACGTCTGTGCCTCCCAGCACTACAGACGCCAGCAGGCACAGTCTACCAGCCACAGGAGAAGGTGAACCTCCTGGCAGACATCTTCAAGGCGAACCTCCGTCCTATGGAAGTCCTGCAGAACAGGCAAAAATCGCAACTTGTGGAAGAGGCTGGTCACATATCTCGCTGCGCCAGTAGAGGACGAAGAAACAGCTGAAGACAACAACTAACAGTGACTGCCCAAGGAGTATAAGCCTGCCCAAGCTCTTGCCCACAGCCAAAGCCCCAGGCCACGAGGCCATCCCAAGTCTGGCAGCAGCCAAAGAAGTCCTGGCCAGTGTCTTCAACAGGATCATCCACATTAGGACGTACCCTAAGGCATGGAAACATGCCCTGGTAGTGGCGGTCACCAAACTGGGCAAGAATCGAACTGACCCAAAGAGCTACCGGCCTAATACCCTCCTACCATTCATCAACAAGGTCTTCAAAAGGATCCTCCTCAACCAGTTATGAAGACCAATAACTTACAGCAATCTGCTGCCACTGGAACAGTTCAGATTCTGAGATGGCCACTCTACCCCACTACAACTACTCCAAGTGGTTGAATGAGCCATGGAAGCCTTCAACTACAGAGACTTCTGTGGAGCCCTCTTCTTGGACATCAGCAGGGCCTTCGACACCGTATGGCACTTATGAATCCTGTACAAGATCTTTCTACTAGGATTCCAAGGAGCCACAAAGAGCCAGGCGCTCATAAAGCAGCAAAGGCCATTACTGCCACAACTGCAGCGGCTCGGAGAATTCGTCCCATGGACCGACGAGGCCAAATACCTCAAGGTTATCCTGGACCTGACTTTCACATGGGGAAAATACAAAAATGGTTCAGATGGCTCTGAGCACTATTGGACTCAACATCTGAGGTCATCAGTACCCTAGACTTAGAACTACTTAAACTTAAGGACATCACACACATCCATGCCCTAGGCAGGATTCGAACCTGCGACCATAGCAGCAGCTCAGTTCCGGACTGTAGTGCCTAGAGCCGCTCGGCCACCACGGCTGGCGGGAAAACACATCGCTGACATATGACAGAGAGCACAGAGCCGCCTTGGAGCTCTGTACCCTCTACTCTTCGCTCCTAATAGACTCTGGACTCACCTTATACAAGTCCTGTGTGATGCCAATAATGCAATATGCCTGTGAAGTCTGGGTCAATGTGGCTGACTGCCACATCATCACGTTGCAGCGGCTGCAGATTATTGCCTTGAGGAGGATATTCCATATCCTGCGACGTTTCCTTGCACAGCATTTTCACAACGCGGCCCAGATGCCAGAAGCCATACAGCTTTTCCAGCAGTGAGCCAAGAGAATTTATGCAAAACTCAGAGTCACGCCCTCACCACCGTACTGGACTGACAGTAGACTCACCAGAATACGACAATCCGTTCACAACCAACCACATTGAGATGACACATACAAAAGTGAAGACCAACAATGTGATATAGAATCCGGAAGAAGCAGTCAATCCTCCTAGGATAAAATGCTGCCTTACCCCCATCGACAGATAAAGAAGGAGCGTTGAACGCCACCGACGCAATGCTAAAATTGCCAAGAATCGCACGCCACTGCACTATGCCGCTGAAGTGCGTGAAATGTGGCGAGGGACATGACTACAGAAAATGCCTTCAGCCACGAGATCACAAGGCATGATGTTGCAAATGTGGTGGACCACACCCTGCGAACTACAGGCCATGCCCACAATTCAAGAACGCCAGCAGACACATGAGAAGACTGCCACCACTCAAGGTCGAGAAGAAGAAAGTAGCAGCAGCAGCAGAACGGAAACGACCACCAACACACCACCAAGCCGACAACAGAGATGGCAAACAAGATGCCACAGAGCGCCACCACATACGAAGACGGCAAAACGATGGCAGACGCTGTCAGTGTAAGGCAGACCATTTCCACCCAGACAGGCAACAACACCGGCAAAACACCGACGCAACAGCGACTTCAACGGCAATCATTCACTATTGTTGTTGTTGTGGTCTTCAGTCCTGAGACTGGTTTGATACAGCTCCCCATGCTACTCTATCCTGTGCAAGCTTCATCATTTCCCAGTACATACTGCAACCTACATCCTTCTGAATCTGCTTAGTGTATTCATCTCTTGGTCTCCCTCTACGATTTTTACCCCCCACGCTGCCCTCCAATGATAAATATGTGATCCCTTGATGCCTCAGAACATGTCCTACCAACCGGTCCCTTCTTCTTGTCAAGTTCATTGCCCTTTTATAGACCCTCTATATACTCCTTCCACCTTTCTGCTTTCCCTTCTTTGCTTAGAACTGGGTTTCCATCTGAGCTCTTGATATTCATACAGTGGCTCTCTTTTCTCCAAAGATCTCTTTAATTTTTCCGTAGGCAGTATCTATCTAACCCCTAGTGAGATACGAGATACGCTCTACATCCTTACATTTGTCCTCTAGCCATCCCTGCTTAGCCATTGTGCACTTTCTGTCGATCTCATTTTTGAGACGTTTGTATTCCTTTTTGCCTGCTTCGTTTACTGCATTTTTATATTTTCTCCTTTCATCAATTAAATTCAATGTTTCTTCTGTTACCCAAGGATTTCTACTAGCCCTCGTCATTTTACCTACTTGATCCTCTGCTGCCTTCACTACTTCATCCCTCAGAGCTACCCATTCTTCTTCTACTGTATTTGTTTCCCCCATTCCTGTCAATTGTTCCCTTATGCTCTCCCTGAAACTCTGTACAACCTCTGGGTTAGTCAGTTTATCCAGGTCCCATCTCTTTGAATTCCCACCTTTTCGCAGTTTCTTCAGTTTTAATCTACAGTTCATAACCAATAGATTGTGGTCAGAGTCCACATCTGCCCCTGGAAAAGTCTTAGAGATTTAGGAACCAAGTTTTAAATTGTGTCTTGCCATTATATAATCTATCTGATACCTTTTAATATCTCCAGGACTCTTCCATGTATACAACCTTCTTTTATGATTCTTTAACCAAGTGTAGACTATGATTAAGTTATGCTCTGTGCAAAATTCTACCAGACGGCTTCCTCTTTCATTTCTTATCCCCAATCCATATGCAGTTACTATGTTTCCTTCTCTCTCTTTTCCTACTCTCGAATTCCAGTCACCCATGACTATTAAATTTTCGTCTCCCTTGACTACCTGAATAATTTCTTTTATCTCTCAATACATTTCATCAATTTCCTCATCATCCGCAGAGCTAGTTGGCATATAAACTTGAACTACTGTAGCAGGGATGGGTTTCGCGTCTATCTTGGCCACAATAATGCGTTCACTATGCTGTTTGTAGTAGCTTACCTGCACTCCTATTTTTTTATTCATTATTAAACCTACTCATGCATTACCCCTATTTGATTTTGTATTTATAACCCTGTATTCACCTGACTAAAAGTCTTGTTCCTCCTGCCACCGAACTTCACTAATTCCCACTATATCTAACTTTAACCTATCCATTTCCCTTTTTAAATTTTCTAACCTACCTGCCCGATTAAGGGATCTGACATTCCACGCTCCGATCTGTAGAATGCCAGTTTTCTTTCTCCTGACAACGACGTTCTCTTGAGTAGTCCCCGCCTGGAGATCCGAATGGGGGACTATTTTACTTCCGGAATATTTTACCCAAGAGGACGCCATCATCATTTAACCATACAGTAAAGCTGCATGCCCTCGAGAAAAATTACGGCTGTAGTTTCTCCTTGCTTTCAGCCGTTCGCAGTACCAGCACAGCAAGGCCGTTATGGTTATTGTTACAAGGCCAGATCAGTCAATCATCCAGACTGTTGCCCCTGCAACTACTGAAAAGGCTGCTGCCCCTCTTCATGAACCAGACGTTTGTCTGGCTTCTCAACAGATACCCCTCTGTTGTGGTTGCACCTACAGTATGGCCATCTGTATCGCTGAGGCATGCAAGCCTCCCCACCAACAGCAAGGTCCATGGTTCATGGGGGGGGGGGGGGGGGGGGGACTATTAGAGACGCGAAATCAACGATGGATGCCCAGCCACAGCAGTCACCACAACAAACGGAATCCACTGACGTGCAGACGATACTCAAAACCCTCATGGCGATCATAATGGACGTCAGTCAAGCAATACGATCACTCCCACAAGTGAAGACAGCAGTCGTCCAGGCAGCCGTCGACTGCTGCCAGCAGGCCGGTATGGGAAATACTGCACAGCATGGCCAAGCATAGAAGACTGGCAGTGCAACCGTCCGACACGTAGATCGACGACATGACGACAGAGATCGCTTCCAGCGACCTGTGGTCATAGCAGAGACTCAGCAGGCTCACCAGAAGACGACGCAAAGTAAGTCCGCAACCCGAAGACAAAACAAAAGAGAAGACGAAATTCACGATTCAAAATACTGGAGATTGCAATCAATTCCCATAGGGTAAAATCGTGCTTTACCCTAATCGACCGATACAGAAGCAGCGAGAAACGGCCCCACACAGAATTGCTTTACGTTTGGTCGAGTTAATTTTCATTTTCCGAAGGTTGTACCATTGAGTAATTTCCTCAAGGTGCTTTATATTGACTTTGCAATGTAATTAAGGATTGTGCCAGATCTGTAGATTGCTGTATCATCTGCATACAGTGCAATCTCGTTGCCCTGGTTTTAGGGAATGTTACTGGTGTACAGGAGATACAGAACCGGCCGAAGAACAGAGCCCTTGGATACACCGGCCTCTATGGGTTTTCTGTTGCTGCTGGCTTTGTCCGGGTGAGCGTAAAACGTCCTACCCGTGAGCACTGAGACATTTGTGCCAGATGCGGTCAAATGTCTTCTCAATGTCTAGCAGTACTGAACTAGTGCTGTGACATAACGAACGTGCATGACATACTTCAACCACTAGCTGGGTTTCCTGGTGTATGGTGCCGTGATCAGTATGAAATCCGAACTGCTGAGTCATCAGTACATAGTGTTCTGTGTGAGAGGTTTGGGGAGGAAGTAAGGTGATACACACTAGGACTTTGCCTAGAAAATGAAGTAAGGATATGGGACGGTAATTTTGGGGGAACAGGGGACTTTTTTTCCAGGTTTGGAAATGCTTACAAATTTCACTACTTTCCATACTGTGGAAAAGTAGTAGATATCCAGGCAGGAGTCATAGATACTGGTGAGGAAATTTACTGCAGTTGGAGGAAGATTTTTGAGATGCAGGGATCAGGTATAATTCAGGGCCAGGGGATTTTGAGGCCCCTAGCCATCTAATGAAAACAAATACGATGTCGCTGTTCGTCGGCTCGAAGCTCGTCGTAATTTCGCGGCGCAGGAGCCTGGCTAGAGTTCTGATGATGCACTCTTCGTGTTGATCGTCGTCTTCGATGTTCTCCTAATACTGCAGCTCGAGTCTGTCTGTGATCGCCTCTGCGTTGTCTGGCGCGGTTTGAACTAGACCATTTGCTCCCTGCAGTGCCGTGATAGTGCTGCTCAGTGTTCTATAGGCATTTACCTTTCGCCAGAGAGCGTCAGGATGATGATCGGCACTGCGGTGGTTAGTTTCCCAGCACCTGTTTAGTTCGGCTCTGACTTCATCTCCACCCTCCAAGTTTGTGCTTTTGGTCACGAATCCTATCGGATTCAATATTACTGTCTTGAGTGGCCTATTTGGTCCCGCCATTTGGTGTTTCTAGAAGAGTCATTATTACGTTGGCGATACTCGTGACTTTACTGATGGGGTCTGCAGCTGCTCTTTCCTGCGTCACATTCGCTTGGGATGCTTGAGAGGCTGTAGATCGTCGTTTGTGCCCTTAGTTATAGAGGAAGGTGCTCCTTCAAGGACTCCCAGGAAGCCCTCCAAGGTTTCCGTTGAAGGTATTGCCGCAGTCAGTGCCAGTGTGTCCCCTGGCCCTCCCAGGTGCGGCGTGGTCAGTGGCTGTGCTGCCACTGGTCCTTCCACTTGCTTCGGAGGGTTTGGTGCTGTCACAGTCGTCGCCTGTGCTGGCCCTGCCGTCGGCTGTGGCGCTTTCCTTACGTCACGGTTTGTCGAATTTTTGGTTTCCACACATTTCTTCGACTGTGGGTTACTATCTTTCACTTTTCTTTTTGCGGTCATTCGTTCTTTAGGTTTGCTGATTGTCTGTGCGATCGTCTGTTTCATCTTTTCAAGGTCGGTCGTAGTGATAGTCACTTCGACGTTTTGCGGCGGTCAGTGCGGCAATGTCTCCCACATTATCAACATCTGTGGCGATCTGTGCGGCACTACTTCCCATGTCGTCGACAATATTTCTCTGTAGCTCTCTTCTCCGATATTAGCGGCGGTCAGTGCGGTATTGTTCCCCGCGTGTGTCGAGTCGGCCGTCGCCCATGCGTTCGTGATGGGTAGTCGTATCTCCGGTGCCTTCAGAGGCGCCGATTGTGCTCGCAGTGGTGCAGAGGCTTTTGTTCGCAGGTGCGGGGACTCTGTCATTCAGCCGGTTTGGCAGTGTCAGTGCCAGACTTACCTTAGTGGCGTTCCTGCACATCCTTCACCAGTTTTGGGACACAGGGCACTGTTTGTAGTTTGCTATAAACTCGCCGTTGCAGTTACAGCATTTTAGCTGGTCGTTTTATTGCCTTAGGCAGGCTGTTGTGAAGTGCTCTCCTGCACACTTCACACAGCGTGGTTTTAGGTTGCATTTTCTGCTACCATGGCCGTAGAGCTGGTAGCGGTGACATTGACTGGGGCCACATTTTGAGTGGAAGGATTCCACTATTACCTCCGTGGAACCTACTCCTAGCAATTGCGTGGTACCTTGCAGAGCAATTTTGTCATATGATGACATGGTTGGAGACTGTGGCTGTTATTTGAAGACAAATGTTGATGGTGTTGAGACAGCAACCAGCCACAAATTTATTTTCGGTTCCTTTATTGAAAGGGTCTGTTACCGGTTTTGAATCGTTACGTTTCATCTTCAGACGGTTTTCATGCTTTGTATATTTCTCATTAACTGGAGAGATAGGCTTAATGCAATTTTGTCATCATATGACAAAATGCTTTGTATATTTCTCATTACCTGGCGAGGTAAGCGTACCTCACCAGGTAATGAGAAATATGCAAAGCTTGAAAACCGTCTAAAGATGAATCATAACGATTCAAAACGGGTAACAGTACCCTTTCAATAAAGGAACCGAAAATAAATTTGTGGCTGGTTGCTGTCTCAACACCATCAACATTTGTCTTCAAATAACAGCCACAGTCTCCAACCATGTCATAATATGACAAAATTGTATTAAGCTTATCTCGCCAGGTAATGAGAAATATAGAAAGTATGAAAACTGTCTGAAGATGAATCGTAGCGATTCGAAACCGGTAACGGTACCCTTTCAATAAAGGAACCGAAAATAAATTTGTGGCTGGTTGCTGTCTAAACACCATCAACCTTGCAGAGCAACAATCCCTGTATTGCGATATTTCGTATCGTCTATAGCACGGTATTCACGGACGGTTTATTTCGCCACGGAGTGTTCACCCAGCCTGCTATGCCATCCTCATACACAAGGTGTGGAAGGTCCCCAACCCAGCAGCTCAATCGTCTGACGCGAACACACACCCGATTATTTTGCTTTCTTTTGAAGAGCACACGATCTCGCCCAAGATTCCAGACCAACCCCACAGCACCTCGGTAGTCAAGCAGACGGCAACCACGCCGATACCGCTAATGAATTTCCAGCGAGAGCCGAGACACGAGCTTCAAGAAAGCGGACAAAGCCAGTACGAAGCGGCAGCGTGTCCCTGGGATGAGTCTCACACAAAGGCGAATGAGCGCAAGCAAACGAGCGTCCGTCCACTTCAGTAGCTCACCTCGGAAAGTATCCTGGCCTCACCATAATTGGCCGACCTAATATGGGTGGGGTTGATGCCCCAATGGAGTTTGAAGTACCGGCGTCGTGTTGACGTCTTGACTTACGAAATGGGTCCTACGAATTTGACGAGGCCTTTTTGTCTGTAATGGATTGGAGGTACTATTCCCCTGGTATATGATGTTTATATGGTTTTTAGGTGAAAGTTGACTGGTTGACTAGTTTTGTGCTAATGATGGTTGTGATGGTAGTGGCTGAA
This sequence comes from Schistocerca americana, assembly GCF_021461395.2. Lineage (NCBI taxonomy): Eukaryota > Metazoa > Arthropoda > Insecta > Orthoptera > Acrididae > Schistocerca > Schistocerca americana. The sequence goes on along the minus strand of NC_060126.1, from coordinate 91,147,355 downwards.
GTGGAGCAGAGGTTATCCTCTGAATTGACGGTGGATGGTGGTGGCGGGAGTTCTGTGGGTAGGATGAATATCCTAACCCAGAGAAAGGATGAGGGGAAATGGTGAGGCATGAGTGGTTTCATAGAAGTTTTCTGATATTGTTATTATGAGATGAGTGAGTGTGGGTTGACCTAGCAAACGCTAATTTCCTCGTTGCGGGAGATCCATGGGGCATCAGAGATTATTCGGAACATTTTACTTTGAACTACCTCTAGGGAGTCCAGGTGAGTGTCTGCCACCATTTTCCATACCTCGTATCCATAGAGGATGACTGCCAGTTCTATGGTTTTCCCCTACCTATGAAGAGGGGGTATAGTTGGTAGAGGCAGGCCGAATCTTTGTTTTTAGCCTGTGTAATACGTTCTTTAAATGTTTGGTTTTCATCAATGTGAAGCTCTAGGTATTTTATTTCTGTCTGGTGTGGTTCAGGTTTATATTGGGTCTCTTGATTTTCTGGGGGAAATTTTTTAGCTTGGCACTTGCCTTGTTTTATTTTTACTTTCCGTAAGTTGCACCAGTTGATTTTGTTTAGGTGTGGTTGGAGGCTGTATGTTAAACAGTTTATATTATGCCTACTATGATATAGCGCCGTGTCAATGCCATAGAGTGCTATTTTTCCTCCCGGTTCTTTGTGAACACAAGTAGAGGGGGCCAATCACAGATGGCTGTGGGACACCCGCTTGTAATTCTGTTATCGGGCTTTTCGCCCATAGACTGAAATGAAAAACTTTGTGCCTGTTAAAAATGCGTGTGTCAGCTTGAACAGGTGGTTTGGGCAATTTAACTTCAACAGATTGTAGAGTTGGCCATCATGCCAGACATTGTCGAATGCCTTCTCTTCGTCGAGGAATATGTGCTGTTTCTGTTGTGTCTAGACAAGACAGCCTAGACACAATGAGAGGAAGCCGAAAGGCACGCGCTAAGCTAAAGCAGGATGGCGTGAGGTCTGAAACATGATACGTAATGAATGCTATAAAGAAAAGTACGTAGCTGCTGGAATACTTAACTTTAATCCATCCTTGTGGTACATCTGGATATTGTGGCGATACAAGTGAGACTCTTTAGATACATGCAATGTTACTAATGGCGCCTTGCTAGGTCGTAGCCATTGACTTAGCTGAAGGCTATTCTAACTATCTGCTCTGCAATTGAGCGAGGCTCCGTCAGTGTAGTCGCTAGCTACGTCGTCCGTACAACTGGGGCGAGTGCTAGTCCGTATCTCGAGACCTGCCTTGTGGTGGCGCTCGGTCTGCGATCCCTGACAGTGGCGACACGCGGGTCCGACATGTACTAATGGACCGCGGCCGATTTAAAGCTACCACCTAGCAAGTGTGGTGTCTGGCGGTGACACCACATTCCTCCCCCGCAAATCGGCGAACGGTCGTGTTATAAGGCTTCCGCCCGCCGTGGGGAGGACCCCAAGTTGACGTATGCGATGAGGTGGGGAGCCTAACAACAGGCGAGGCTGCGCCACCCACACCCGGCCATTCGGTCCGAGGGGATCTAGGAAACGCCTGAAAACCTAGTCCAGGGTGCACGTCAACATGCGGTGTATGCGCCCGTAAAGAGACAGGAGGGGCCGAAGGGTCGACCTCCATTGCGTCGGGGTATCCGACACGCGATGACGCCATGTGGTCCAGAGCGGGCAAGAGTTCCATGGCGGAGGACGGCTGGTCACGGGAAGCGATCGGCGGCGCGTGACCCAGGGAGGCGCTTGGCGGCTGCAGCGAAGCGTCCACTGCGGGCGGCGGCGGCTGGAGGAGAGGCGGCGGCGGCGGCGGCGGAGGCGGCAGCGGCGCGTCGCCATGGGGCAAAATGGAAGGCATCGTCGGTAACACCTGGGGATGAGGCGAGCCAGTAGATGGGTCCCCAGGGCGCTGACCGGATGGCACCGTCGCTGAAAGCAGACGGGGAGCGGCAGAACCCGTGCGACGACAGAGGCGCAGCTGATTGAGATGCCGACGCACCGCACCAGAGGCCCCCAAAACCAAATACATCGTGCGGCCGAGGCAGCGAAGAATGCGCCCTGCAAGCCAACGCCGTGAACCTCGATAGTTGCGATAGAATACAACGTCGCCTGGAGCAAAAGCAGAAGTCTGCCGCTGCACAGGAACCTGATGCGGTGGGTGCAGCAAAGACATCAAGGTTCGATGAGGACGACCGTGGAGCAACTCAGCCGGCAGGCGACCATCTCGGGGCTGAGAGTGATACGATGGCAAAAAGAGCAACAACGCGTCCTCCCGAGAATGCGACTCTTTCAACTTCAACATCTGTGACTTGAAAGTCCGGACCAATCGTTCAGCGGCACCGTTTGACTGAGGCGAAAACGGCGCGGATGTCAGATGTTGAATACCATTGGCCTAGCAGAATGACTGAAATTCTGCGGACATGAATTGTGGGCCATTGTCGGAAACAATAGTCTGCGGAAGACCTTCAATGCAAAAGATAGCAGACAACGCTTGGATGGTGGCAGATGACGGCGTGGAAGACATCCGGACAACAAAAGGAAAATTACTGAAGGCATCTACCACAACCAACCATCTAGCATGCCAGAATGGACCAGCAAAATCGGTGTGCAAGCGTTGCGAAGGGGAAGTGGCTTTCGGCCATGCAAAGAATTTCCGTGGCGGTACGGATTGTTGTTCTGCACACGCCAGGCAAGAAGAGCACATATTCGTAATCGCAGCATCGATTCCGAACCAAGTACAGTGCTGACGAGCAAGTTGTTTCGTTCGCACTATACCCCAATGTCCTTGGTGAAGAAGCCGTAAAACAGAGGACTGTAACGAACGTGGGACCACGACTCTGGACTGATCATTATCAGAACGCAACAACAAAACACCACGTCGAACAAAAAGACTCTCCTTGTGAGCAAAAAATCTGCGAACCAACGGATCCTCGATCTGTGACTTTGACAAGGGCCATTGCGTAGCAACAAAACGCAAAACGGTAGCAAGGACAGGGTCAGCAGCTGTGGCTGTAGCTACACGATGAAAATCAATCGGAAACGATTCGACCACTTCATCGGTTTCCGAATCAATGAACATGCAAGCAAGTTCGGAAGAATCGAATGCTCTATCCTCAGCAACAGGCAAACGGGACAACGCATTGGCGTTTCCGTGCTTAGCAGTGGACCGATACAAGATATCATAGCGGTACTGCGAGAGGAAAATAGACCAGCGAATGAATTTCTGCGCTGTACGTGGAGGTACAGGCTTGTTCAGATGATAAAGCGATGTCAAAGGTTTGTGGTCTGTGATGACGGTAAAGTGACGACCATACAAGAACTCATGGAACTTAGTAACACCAAACATGAGAGCCAAAGCTTGTTTCTCTATCTGTGAATAATTTCTTTGCGCAGACGAGAGCAATATGGACGCAAAGGCAATAGGGCGATCATGCGACCCATCTCTGTGCGCAAGCACAGCACCGATCCCGAAATCCGATGCATCTACCATCAACAAAAGGGGTTTCTGGAGATCGAATGGCATAAGGCAAGTATTTGAAAGCAACCCCGATGTCAACTGGCGAAAGGCGCGTTCGCATTCCGTCGTCCAGACGAACGGAACACCTTTACGGCGTAAGCAATGAAGCGGAGCTGAAATGGAAGAGGCATGCAGGATAAAGTTGCAATCACTAGTTGTGGATTCACTGTTGCCTTGAAGTCCATGCAAAGTCTCAGTTTTCCGGAAGGTTTTGGCAAAATTACTAAGGGTGAGGCCCAGAGAGAAGCCTGAACACGTTCAATTACTCCTTGTGATTCTAAATCGTTTAATGTTCTTGCGACCTCGTCACGCAATGTGTGAGGAACATTGCGCGCTCTGAAAAATTTCGGTTGCGCGTTGACTTTCAGTTCGCAATGTGCTTCATAGTTCTGAGCGCAACCTAAGCCCGGTGCAAAAATGTCTACAAATTCTTCACACAGACGAGAAACACTGTCTGAAGGCACAGTCTGATTCACTGATAGGACCTGATTTACTATAGACATGTTAAACAACTGAAATAAATCTAAACCAAAAAAGTTCACTGCAGAAGAAGAACGTAAAATGACACAAGTTTTGTTTGTCCCTTATATGTTGCAAGAAGGCTGCACTGTCCTAACACAGGGATCTGCTTGTCTGAATAACTACTGAGCTGAACATTTGCGGCACGCAACAGAGGTTTGCCCAGTTGTTTGTACATGCCGTGATTGAGCAATGACACTGCAGCTCCGGTATCGAGCTGGAATGGTATGACCTCCCCATTAAAGTCCAAATCTACAAAAAGTTTATTGTCCTGCTGACGACAAGAGCGACTGTCTCGTGCAATTTGAACTGACACTGGTACAGAAGCACTTGCGACTTGACGCGATTTCCGGCGACGTCGACGCACAGTATTTGTGGGACGAACACAGTCACTGTTAGAGACAGTGGCACTGGACGAAGTGGTATTAACTACATGAATGTTCATGGGCGAAGGTTCACGAGCCTGAGTATTCTTGGTTCGATTCCGGCGCGAAGCAAAGGGCCTGGAATGGTTGTGATTGATCTGAGCTTTTTCTGGCAAACGCTGTGAACATGTCCTTTCTTATTACAGAAAAAGCAAACAGCTTGGCGTGACGGGCAATTTTCACGCGAATGTCTAGTAGCACACCGCGGGCATGATTTCACTGTATTTGTATGCTGGCGCGGCACACCTGGGTTACAGCGTGGCGGCAGCTGCGTGGACGTGCGCGAGGGCAGTCTACCGGTCCGTGCAGCGCGCCCGGCGGGCCGGTTAATGTTACACACGGCTGGCGAAGTTTCAAATGATTCCTGTGCAAAGTCAAGCGTGTCTTGTCTATCCAATATGTCTATCACTTGTTGAAGGGAGGGACTGACGAGTTTCAAAATCTGTTCCCGTATGCGAACATCAGAAACGTTCTGTGCTATTGCATCACGTACCATAGTATCTGAATAAGGGGGTACACATTCGCACTCAAAAGCACAATCCCGAGTAAGGCCTTGCAATGTTGCAACCCACTCCCTATTAGTCTGACCGGCCGTACGTTTTGTACGAAAGAACGTATACCTTTTTGCAACGACATTGACTGTTTCTTTGAAATAGGCGTCCAATGCCGACAAAATTTCTTCGTAGGACAGAGTTGCTACGTCGCGTCGGGGAAATAATTTCACTATCACACGGTACGTTTGCACCCCTACACACGCCAATAAATGAGGCTGCCCCTCGTTACCTTGAATTCTGTAGGCAGCGAGATGAAATCCAAACTGGCGTGACCACTCCGTCCATGTTTCCTTAGCTGGTTCATAGGGACGAAATGGGGGTGCAACTGCATGTTGTGGCTGCGGTAGCGGTGAAGCGGCGGCGGCCGCATCGGTTTGCAGTGCACGTTGACCCTGGACGAGCCGTCCAAGGGCATCCAATAACGCCTGCGTCTGCTGATTCTGCAAGCGATAAAATTCGGACAGTACATCTGGCGAAGCCATGACACAAGTAAATTAGAGCAAGACGAACGCGAAATCCTCTTTTAAGCCTCGTCACCAAAAATGTTGTGTCTAGACAAGACAGCCTAGACACAATGAGAGGAAGCCGAAAGGCACGCGCTAAGCTAAAGCAGGATGGCGTGAGGTCTGAAACATGATACGTAATGAATGCTATAAAGAAAAGTACGTAGCTGCTGGAATACTTAACTTTAATCCATCCTTGTGGTACATCTGGAGATTGTGGCGATACAAGTGAGACTCTTTAGATACATGCAATGTTACTAATGGCGCCTTGCTAGGTCGTAGCCATTGACTGAGCTGAAGGCTATTCTAACTATCTGCTCTGCAATTGAGCGAGGCTTCGTCAGTGTAGTCACTAGCTACGTCGTCCGTACAACTGGGGCGAGTGCTAGTCCGTATCTCGAGACCTGCCTTGTGGTGGCGCTCGGTCTGCGATCCCTGACAGTGGCAACACGCGGGTCCGACATGTACTAATGGACCGCGGCCGATTTAAAGCTACCACCTAGCAAGTGTGGTGTCTGGCGGTGACACCACAGTTTCCATGTTGTTTCTCGGCACAGATAAGCTTCATCTGGCGGATGGCTTGTTGGGTGGTGCTATGATCAGCATGAAAACGAAATTGCTTGGGGGTAAGTATGGGGCTGTCATTTAAGTAGGGCGTTTAGGATGAGGATTTCGAGAAGTATTGAAAGGTGATTTAATAGGGAGATAGGCTGTAGTTTTGTGGGAACAGATGATCTTTTTTGGGTTTAGGCACTGAGATAATTTTAGGAACCTTCACCTAACGCAACATAAACATAACGTTACCCTTACCCTTACCCTTGCTGTATTTATGACTTCTGTGGTTGTGGCCAGGACAATGTTTTTCAGGAGAAGGATGTCCGGCTTGTCAGGCAGGTGCCATGAATGTATGGAAAGTGGGTGGGTTCTTCTGGCACTACCACTTCGACTGCTGGATGGGTATCCAGGTACCTTAGCAGTTGGTTCTCATTTGGGTTTCTAGTATGGCAACCCCATGCCTGTGTTTGGCATTCAGCTCTACCCCCCCCCCCCCCCGCCCCCACCCAGATCACTGTGTGATTTGGGAGAGGGGGCGACAGGTTGACACCAGGACTGTGGGGTGCTGGTTTAGCATGATTTCCATGATTAATGGAGGGATGGTGATTTGTCAGTGACAAATGCGATGTTTTAATAGGACTCCAGCTCCGCCACCCCGTCTGTTAGGGCGATCAGTCCGAATTAAGATGTAATTTTTAATTCTGAATTATTCATCAAGGGTAAGGTGGGTTTCATTTAATAGTGCTACATGGACGCCGTAGTCTTCAAGGAACATCTCCAGCTCGTATTGGTCATCGAACATTCCATCAGCATTCCGGCTGGCAATGGTGTATGTTGCTTGGTAGCCGCCATCAGAAAACACTGGGAGTATGGTGGTGAAGAACAGTAATTCTTTGGTGAAGGTGTCTGGGGTTGTTAAGATTTGATTGATTACTTCTTTCAATTTTGAGAAGAGGTCGGTGGTTAATAACTTTTGGATGAAGCTGATGATCTATGTGAGAAAGTGCCATGGCTGTTTTCAGCTTTATTTATTCCCCTGGTTGTTGTGCTCAGGGTTGATGTTCAGTTCTTGGCTTGGAGATGCTGTGATGTCAGAGCTGCTGATATTTGATTCATTGCAAGAGGTTGTGTGTGGGAGGGGGATGGGATCTTGCATGTGCTGCTGGCATGTTGGTGGTAGCGATGGGATTTCTTCTGTAAGGGTTGTTGCTGGCGATAGCGTGAGTAAGGGTTCCACTGAGGAGTCTGTTAATGGTGGAAGTATGGTTCCTGGGGAAGGGGGGGGGTGTTTTCTTCCTTTTAGGGGAGGGGGGGGGGGTTAGCTGAGTGGCGACTGACTGTTCGGGTGGGTTTGTAAGACGTCTTTGCGTTATTGATAGACACAGAGATTGTGGTTGGGGTTTTGTTTTAACAACCTGGGCTAATGTCTAATAATTTTCGGTGCTGGGTTCTGTGGGTATTGGGTTTTGTGCCTTGTTGTTGTTTTTGTTGTTGGTAGACTGTTGTGACCAGTGGTTGTGGTGGTGGTGGTTTTGGTGGTGGTGGTGGTTTTTCAACAGGACAACCCCTATAGATGTGGGGTGGTCCCTTTTGGAGTTTGCCAGCCGAAGTGGCCGAGCGGTTCTAGGCGCTACAGTCTGGAATCGCACGACTGCTATGGTCACAGGTTCAAATCCTGTCTCGGGCATGGATGTCTGTGATGTCCTTAGGTTAGTTAGGTTTAAGTAGTTCTAAGTTCCAGGGGACTGAAGATCTCAGAAGTTAGGTCCCACTGTGCTCGGAGCCATTTGAACCCTTTTGGAGTTTGCACCGGTGGTTGGAGTGTCCCTTGGTTTTGTGCAAGTAGTGGATAAGTGTGGTCCAGGACATTTCACACACTTTGGGGCCATGTTACATTGCTGTGCCGTGTGTCTGAAACAATGGTAAATGTAACAATGTGTTGGACCCATTGGCTTTTTATAAAGTTCTGCTGAGATGGCCATATGAAGTAACCAAAGTGTTGTGCTTCATTATACTGTATTTAGTAGACTGACCTAGAAATTTCTTGTCTTCCTCTGAGGGCCAGAGATGGTTCTGCCTTCGACATCTGTTTCTGTCTGTGGTTGTGCCATTTGATATATGCCCTGCACTTGGAAGCCACTTTCAAGTAGCACTTGTTTTACCTGATCTGGGCTCTAGTGTGGCGTGAGTCTTTTGATGACCGCTTTTAGTTTATGTGTAGAACTCTCTTCTTCTCTTTCTGAATTCTTGCTTAAGAACGTAAGAGTCGTCTGAGTTGGTGTCTTGGTAGATTATGCTGTCTCCTTTGTATGTGGTGCAGAGAGCCCCTATCAGTTTGTCTTGTATTTGGCCGTTTCGTGTTATGTTCACCTTAAAAAAATACCCCCAATAGCAGTTTTTGAGACTGCCTCTGGTTTGTGTCGGCTTTGCTATTTGGGCCGCATTCACCATTTTGTTTTGCAGTGCATTGGTTGTGGGTTGCGCAGTGTCCCTCACTCGTGTAGTAGCTAGTGCTCGGTTCGCTGTACAGAGTCGAGTCCGGTCTTGTGGCCCTTTTTTCTTGTTGTTCTCTTGTGCCACCTTCTGTGTTGGCACCGTGATGTTTTTGATGTCTAGCGATTGCTGTTGTTGTTCGTTCTTCACTTGTGTTTTATGGGGGCTTTTCTGTTCGCATGCGTGTTACTCTCTTGCCATTCCTGAGGTGGAGGGTAGAGTCTGGTTCTATTTCAGCCATTGAGGAATTAGTTAGCTGTCTGAGAAGCCGGTATCTACCACAAGTTGTTCTGGGTCTGAGCTGATGCTCGATGAAGACGATTGAATAGATGAAACTAGTGTGGCATCCGGATGTGTTTTCAGGTAGGTTCATTTTGGCCTTCTCAGATGCCAGTGGCGCTTGTGCTCGCTCTTTACCTATTTAGATAACGGCTGGATATATCTCTTGGTTGTGCAAGTTAAGTGTTTATCACTATTCCTGCGACGCCTGGTGTGTGTATTTAGGTGTTTTTAGGTCCTATTGTGTGTGTTTGTCCTACTGTGTGATGAGCATTTTTTTGTTGTGATTTGTGGCTGTGGTTTACTGCCATAGCAAGTCAGGCCATCTTGTGTTGTCCTTTCTTGCGGTTTGTTCGCAAGGTTCGAGACCAGTCTGTTTTCTGACTCGCATGACTTTTCATACAATAGTCGAGCAGTCTGTTTTATTCTCTCCTTTATTGGCTGCATTCTGTGACGTTATGTAGTTCGCTAGTGAGGAAGTTACGTGGGAGTTTCATGATAATTCTAAGTACTCTGCCCTTGAGGCCCTGCAGTCTTTGGATGTGGCGGTCTGCCGTGTTGCCCCGCACTACTGCCACATATTCCATCACTGATCTTATAAGGGTGAGAAACAGCAGCGTGTGGGTAGCATTGTCTCGTGTTCATGATAGGGGAAAAGCGTTTGGAAGACTGAAATCACTGTACCCTAATTTCCCTCATGTGTGGGTCCCATGTGAGGTGCCTGTCCAGGGTCACTCCAAGGTCCTTTGCGGTGCGAGTCCATGGGATGGGGTGTCCCATAATCTGCACTGGCTGTAAGTCAATGGGGGATCCTTTTCCTCATGAAGATGATTGCCTGACTTCTGGCATCATTGTATTTCAGGTGCCACTTTGTGGCACATGTGCATAGAGCATCACATGTCGTCTGTCGGTGGCGGCGCATGAGATTCACATTTGTGCTTCTAGTATGAAGCATAGTATCATCCACGTTTGATGCCAGCGAAAGTGTGTTACCCTTTGGCATGTCCGAGGTGTACAGGGAGTGCAGCAGGGTACTGAGAACAGAACCCTGTGGTATTCCCGCCAGTATTGGCCTTGCTGCAGATACGCCCTCTCCTGCATGGTCATTGAATGTTTGTCCCCTGAGGTAAGACACGAAGAGTCAGACATGTGGCTTCGATACCCCCGATACAAACAGTTTGTAGAGGAGGCCTTTATGCCACACACGCAGTCGAAAGCCCAAGAGATGTCAAGGAGCACAGCCCCTGTGTACTCCGGAGTGTCCAGGGCACTCTCGCATCACCCACCAGACATAGCAGCTGTTGCTCGGTGCTGTGTCCGCGTCGGAATCTGAACTACTTCGGCGGGTTCATCTCCTTGGCGTTTATGTGTAGCATTAGCCTCTTAGAATATAGGCGTTGAAATTTCTTTGAGACTACCAGTAGAAGGCTATTCAGCCTTCTGTGGGAGCCTGAAGTCTTTGCCCTGTTTTGGAATTGCAAGCGCCTCTGCATGTTTGTGGAAGTTGCCACTCCATATAATTTTACTGAAAATCGCAGAGATGGGACGAAGGGCTATTGGAGAAAGCTGTATTAATATCGTGTTTTCTAGCTGGTCTCGCTTTCACAATTTCGTGGGATTTAACTGTTACATTTGGGCCTGTACTTCCTCTGTGAAGTCTTCGACACCTGCTCCTGCTTCCCCCTCAGAGAACACTAGAAGCCACTGCTGCCCAAGATGTAAGTGCTCCTCATGAATGGGATCCTGTACAGTTGTGCAGTTTTCTGCATAGACATCTGCCAAGGCACTGGCCTTGGCGTCAGGCTTGCAAATAACCTCACCCACAAATTGTACAGGAGCGATGCTTTGACCTTTCCTTACGAAGTACTTCGTCATTTTCCAGGCTGACCCATCATTTACCTGTAGGTGGGCTATTTTTCCTACCCATTCCCTATTTTTTGCACCGCTACTTCCAGCTCTCTCGTGAGTCTGTTGAGGTGGCGCTTAGTGACTGGATTTCTAGTTTTTATGGGCTATCGCTTCTATTAGCTCAGGGGGGAGCTGGCAGGAGAAGTCTTTCATCCTTTGTAGGCCTCTGGGGGGGGGGGGGGGGGGGGGGGGGGTACATTTTCTACTACCTGTATTGTCGCAGCATTATGTTGTCTCATCTGTACCTATCCCTGCAGGGTCTGGGATGTCGTTGAGCGAGCCTTGCAGGCTCTCTCAAACTGGTCCCAGTTGACTTTCACTAGTGGCCTTCGACAGCTCTGCATTAGCTCCCCTCTGACCTCCAGATAGAATATCACTGGCAGGTGATCAGACAAGAGTGAATTTCACATTGTCGCAGTTGTGTGGTTTCCCACTCCCTTCAACACTGCAATATCGAATGCGATTTAACCTTTGGCAAGAGTAGCTTTGTGCCCTGCGTCCTTTCCTGCGGAAATTCTTCATTTGCACCTTTGTAATGTTCGCTACCGTGGTCACTTGAAATATCGTCCTGTTTTCAATTTTATCCACTAACCACCCAGGGGGCTCACGGTCCTTTCGTGAGTACGTGCGCAGCGAGTACGGGGCCCCGAGCTATTGCAGCCTTCCTTCTTTCCTGGGCTGCATTTCCTTACCCTTCCCCTCCTTTTCTGTCCTTGCTCCTTCCCCTTCGCCTTCTCCTCTCCCTCTCTTGGTGTCCTTGTTTATGTTGGCACCGCTATCCTCCTGATTATGTTGGCTTTGTGATATGGTTTTGTTGAGTAACTACCCCATCCTTTTGTCATTCTCTGGTCCCTCTCTGGGGTTTGACCTCCATTACTAAAATTCTATCCCATAGTGTGAGCGATTTTGGGAAGAGCACCTTACCTAGTGTCTCCGGCATGTGCCCTCCTAGTTCCTTCCATCTTTTCCTTCACATCATTGTCTGATGCTAGGGTACATAGCCACCACTGTAGCCAGCCCGTGTGGTGGGGTCTCTATGCACCCTTTTGGATACCTGAGCTGTGACCACCTCATGTAAGCCTAGGAGTGGTTGCTTGTCATCTTGGAGCATCGGAACTCCCGGCAATGGATGCCGTGCCAGACAGCCCATGCTGTTGCTGGGTGGTGCCCGTGGGGAGAGACCCTGATCGGAGTGGGTGGTATCAGGATGGACGCTATGCAAATGAAATGCATATGGGTTCAGAACTCGGGCCATTCTTCTATGTCCATTTTTTCGAATGGAACTGATTCTTTTAGTGCTGCCCCTTTGGCCTTCCCTTCCATGGCTACCCCTGGGAGGAGGGTCAGGCTCATTGGCTAGGAGCGAAACCTTTCCCCCACTATCTGCTTTGCACCAGGACTGATGGGGATACTTTCACCAGTACCAAACCTTTATTTTTTGTGGAACACATTGTAGACAAGTTTGGCAAAGTGGACTCACTGAGCAAGATGCGGTCAGGTTTGTTGTTGATCAAAACTGCTTCAGCTGCCCAATCTGCGGCCCTTCGTGCCTGTGACCATCTTGGCACAATTCCTGTGTCCAGTACCTCCCACCAGTCTTTGAAGTATGAGGTTCCTGTGAAAAATTACACCTTGAACCATATTCAGACTAGGGACATTTAGGACAGTGGGGTGTTCACTGTGTTTGGTGTGTTCAGCAGGGCCCGAAGGACAATCTCATTGATACTTGTACCCTTATCCTGGCCTTTGGAGGGGATAGCCTCCCTGAGCAGGTCAAGATTATCATTTATCGATGTGATGTGAAGCTGTACATCCCACCACCTATGAGATGTTTTAAGTGCTTGCGTTTTGGACACGTCTTCCCACTTATAACACTACCGTCTGCTTCTGCTATACCATAACCTTAAAGTTGGAAGCAGATCGTAAAATGGAACTATCTTGTTAAAGCGATTGTATTAAAGTTGGAAGCAGATCGTAAAATGGAACTATCTTGTTAAAGCGATTGTAGTATAAAGCAACAGAGCAGTGTTACCCTCTGAAAGGAATTTTGTTGTGTTGATCGCGATTTACCTAACGGAGGTGGCTTATCGGAAGTGAAAGTCAGAATTACATAAATATTTAAACAGTAAAAAACAATATTTTGCCTATCCACAGTGTCCAAATGATAACAGAAACGGTCGCCAGCCTAATTAGGCATAAGAATAAGTAATATTCTTGTTCAAGAAAGTAGATATGAGTAACTTTAATGGACAGACACACCCTATAGTTTATCACATGAGAGTGCAATGAACTCTGCCACTAACAGATGCTAACGTTAAAGAAAGAGCTAACAGTTATAGGAGAACAAGACTATTTGCATAAGGACAACAGAAAATGACATACACTTTTACCTTCAAGGCATGGTCAAACTGAATGGTTTGAATAATATTACTATATTACTATTAGAGTGCACTTTAGAAACATACAATTAAGCATAGATTTAGTCTCACTTTTCAAACATTTTCCTATCTGAGATGAGATGTAAATAAAGTTCACTGCAAAATTATAAATTTGGCATAGATTTAATCTTTCTTTTACCAATTACTTTTCTAACTGACATGGGAAAAAATTCATTAGCAAAATATTTCTCACTTCCTCCTGAAAATAGAAATTAATGTTCTCATAGATAGTGGTCTTTCTGTTACTTGTTACCTAGCATATGCGCAATAGACAAACTATGGATCCTGTTACACTGTTAACATGCACTTCCAATACACAAGAGAGACAAACACTTAGCAAACACGAGTAAATAACTTTCCACAAATGCAGTTCACGTCTTTTTCTGCAGTGAGACACAATATTGACAGAGTTGTAAAAAACTGACTCACCTTTTAAAATTTACAACAGGCAGCCCTATGATCATTCACCAAGCAAAACTTTATAAGCCTCAGTTTTCAGAACATTTAATTTTTAAAAGTAACAGCTAATCATCTTTATTACTACAGTCTTCTACTTTCAAGTCAATGATTAAATAGGTAACTTTTAAAGTGCACAAAACTTTAAATTGGACTGTTTCAAGCACTGGGAGGCTTTCACAAAGCTACATTTACTACCTCCCACAATTTTACCAAATCCACAGTAAATCTGAATACTCCCTTCTTACCAAATATCAAACAACATTATTTAATTAACTGTTTGACTTTGAAGCTTTCATTTTTTTCTCAACAAGGATACTCAGTAGTCATCATTCAAATGGAGAGAAACCTGAGATGTGTTGTGATAAGGAAAAAATCAAGGTAGGTACATAGATTCAGTTATAAGTTACCTTATATTTGAGAACACTATAACATCCAATGAGCTGATTCTTCACTGTACATTATTATAGTTCTTCTGTTCCATTACAGTGATTGTGCAATGTGGTGGCGAGTGCATGTTGGTAGGTGAATTTGCAGGTAGAATTGCTGGACCCTGTCATTTCTTGGTGGCGATGGTAGATATCAATTCCAACATAATTCCAGCTAGCTACTGCATACATCCGAGGCTCTGTCACATTGGGAAACTGCACAAAAAGCCCCTCTTGGCACCAGCACAATTCACAACCTTTTCGTGAGCTGTTGGTGATTCAGTAGCTCATCCCTGACTGACTCTTGGTTTCACCTTTCTATCCATGCCCACCACATTTTGCATGTGCTACACAGTTCCATTCCCGAGAGGAACCACACCATCTTTTACTTACAAAATAACTAGGAACCCTAAGTGAAGGTCAGCAGTTTACATAACAGCAACCAAACATATTAAATAAAACAGAACATTTGCACATATTGTAGTTCCTCACAAAATTATTTAAACAAAATTATTCAGCATCAAAGGTAACCAAAGAGATTATGTGAGAAAGACAAACCATATCATTTGCTCATATTGTGCATATTACAGGGATTACACTTCATTACAGTATCGAATTAATCATACACTAATTACAGAAGTTCAACAATGGGATGTTGAACAAAACAGAAATGAATCAACAAAAGGTTTGTAGTGTGTAAGCTATGTTGTTACACACTGTTCGCAGAACCCTCTCTGGTGAATGTGGACATCCACTCCATGAGAGGAGTTCCTGGTCCCCCCCCCCTCCCCCCCATGTGTATTAATTGTCATGGCAGTCATTCTCCACATTCACCGGATTGCCCTTCTTATAAGAAGGAAAAGAAGATCCCTTGATCACCTAACCATGTGTTTTAATTACATCTTCACCCCTTCCTCCCCTTCCTTACTCCAGTCCTGAACACCTCTCCTCCCCCTCCCCTGTGGTCCCCACACCCTCCCCTCTGGGCGCCACACCCCTGCCTTGCCAGAGAAGTTTGCCACTTCTTTGGCATCTGCCGGTCAAGGACACCCCTCCCGGGACTCCCCACCCCCTCCTGGCACCTTCCAGGCCAAAGGTGTGCTGCCACATGATGACCATGAGAACCACAATCTGTGGGCCCCAAGATCACCCACTCTCTTTCTGTTCCAGATCTAGCTGCAGGTGGCTCCTTTTTGCAGCACAGCCCTCCTCGATCTCAAACAGAAAAGAAGAAGAAATGTAAGTCCAAGGATGAGCAGCCTCTGATGTCGCCAGAGGTCCCATCCCCACCTTCACAACCTGACTCTGACCTGCTGTTCATGGATGTCGCCCCCTCCTTGTCAGTGACGGATGGTGACCCGGCGACATGACTGGCTTTAGCCTGTTCACCCGCCATTTGAATCATTGGTCTGTGGTTATCCTATGGAATTGTAATGGATATTAGGGTCACCTTCCGGAGTTGAAATCCCTTATTTCGTTTTACTCTGCAGCTTGTGTTGTTCTACAGGAATCTCATTTTACTGATGATCACTCACTGACCATCCGTGGGTTCTGTGCTTTCTGTCACAATCATGTCGGCCCCCTGCAGGCCTCTAGTGACGTTTGTATGTTGGTCCATATGGACGTTGCTAGCACGTGGATTCCTCTTCAAACTACACTGGAAGCGGTTGCTGTGAAGGTCCACCTGGACTCTGGGGTCACAGTCTGCAATCTTTATCTCCCTCCTAATAGAACTCTTACACCTACTGCCATAACTGCTCTCCTTCAGCAACTTCCTCCTCCCTTCTTCCTTCTCAGGGATTTTAATGCTCCTCATCCTTTGTGGGGCAGTGCATTTCTATCTAGTCGGTGTCTTCTCATAGACCAGTTTCTTGCAGACCACGACTTGAGCCTTCTTAATGATGGCTCCTCTCAATGCTGGTTGTGGTACCTTTTGTGCCATTG
The DNA here is from genome assembly GCF_021461395.2 of Schistocerca americana. Taxonomy (NCBI): domain Eukaryota; kingdom Metazoa; phylum Arthropoda; class Insecta; order Orthoptera; family Acrididae; genus Schistocerca; species Schistocerca americana. Next base: position 91,131,329 of record NC_060126.1, on the reverse strand, counting down.
ATCTTTCTCTTTCTTCTCACTCCCTCACCTTCATTACACTGGTCACCACACAACGATCTTTGCAATAGTGACCACTTCCTGTTGATTCTATCGCTCCCTTCCCGCTCCCCAATAGACAGGTTACCTCTTTGATGGGTTGTATTGATGATATCCTACGTGATGTGTCTGAAGTGATTGTTAGTGCTGCTACCCTTGCTAGCCCATGCTCATCTGGATCATTTCGCCACTGGCAAGTCCTGTGGTGGAGTAAGGCCATTGCCATTGCCATCCGTGATCGCCGTCAAGCTTTGCAACACCTTAAGAGGCACCCATCCGCTGCCAATCTTATTACCTTTAAACGCCTTTGCGCCAAAGCCTGTTACTTAATCAAATAGAGCAAACGGGTGTGTTGGGAACACTTTGTTTCTTCCCTCGGTTCTACTGTCCCTATGTTACTTGTATGGGCTACACTTCGCTCCCTCCAAGGTTGCCATCAGCAGTCTACCCTCCTGGGCCTTGCCCTCCTGGATGGCCTTTGCACGGACCTGTTAATTCTCACAGAACATCTTGCGACCCATTTTGTGACAGCATCAGCATCAACCTCCTATCCAGCTGCTTTCCTTCACCAGAAACAGCGGGCCAAAGCTTCTGCCTTACGTTTTACCCCTTGTCAGTCAGAATCTTACAATGATCCTTTTACTGAATGGGAACTTCTTTCTGCACTTTCTTCTTCTCATGATACGGCCCCTGGACCAGACTCCATTCATAACTAATTGCTTCAACATCTCAGTGCTCCACAATGACAACATCTTCTCCAGGTGTTTAACCATATTTGGGTCCAGGGTGACACTCCTTCTTAGTGGAAGGATAGCATCGTGGTTCCTGTCCTTAAGCCTGGTAATAACCCCCTGTTTGTCGAAAACTATTGGCCAGTTAGTCTGAGAAATGTTGTTTGCAAGTTACTTGAATGGATGGTATGCTGTTGGCTCAATTGGGTCCTCGAATCTCGGGATCTATTGTCCGCTTACCAGTGTGGCTACCGAGTGGGACAGTCTCTGATCGATCATTTACTTCACCTGGAATCCCCAGTTCGGCAGGCTTTTTCCCAGCAATGCTGTTTGGTTGCAGTCTCTTTTGACCTTTGCAAGGTCTATGATACAGGTTGGTGCCATCATATCTTACTTACTCTTCATGAGTGGGGTCTTTGGGGCCCACTCCCGATTTTTATCTGCCATTTCCTGTTTCGTCAGTCGTTCAGGGTCAGGGTTGGTACTGCCTTTAGTTCTCCATGGACCCAGGAGAAGAGCATCCCATAGGGTTCCGTATTGAGTGTACTTCTTTTCCTCATTGCAATAGATAAACTTGTGGCCTCTGTCGGTCCTTTGGTCACCCCTGCTCTGTATGTGGATGATTTCTGCATTTGGGTTAGTTACTCTTCAATGACCTCTGCAGAGCGGCTGCTCCAGGGTGCTGTGCGGCGTGCATCTCCACTCCTTTAAAATCCTTTAAAATCACAGGTGGTCCACTTCTGTCACTGTACTATGGTCCACCCTGATCTGGAGCCTGTGAGTAATGCCAAAGGAGGAGATCGATGCGTTACCTGGCGACCTCATATATGGACTCCCTCTGACAATCCCAAGTGATTTCGTTGAGGAAGTACCACTCCCACACGACGCCGCGGCACCCACTTTGGCAGATCGTCTGCGCACTCACATGGCCGGCCTCTGAGCACACACACCAGTGCGGCACGCCACCGGGAAGGTATTCGTGCACGTTGACCTGCAGCACTGCACGCACGTCATGTTGCATACAGACGCAGTATAGCCACCTCTCCGGCCGCCCTACAACGTACCACATCGCGTGATCTCCAGAGGAGACAAAATGCTGGTCATCGAGTGCAACAGAAAGCCGTCTGTGGTGTCAATCGACCGCATCAAGCCAGCTTACATTTTGCCTGCTCCAGCAGTCACGCATTTCTTCGACCCAGCAGAAGATCTGGTTACAGACGACACTCCCCGTGCCAGTGGTCAGACAGACCCCGCACCCGTAGCCGCTGGTGACGTACAGCTGCAGCCTGCTGTCATCACCTCGCCACCTGTGCCTCCCACCACCCCGCTCAGGCAGCCGGCATGGCCACCCGGAACATGCCCACCACAGCCACCCTGCCAGCAGACTACGTCACGCACGCCAGCCGTCACATCCAATTCAAATGGCCGTGCTGCATCACCAATGCGCCGCGCCACCCAAATCAGCAAACACACACCGAAGCCGCCGAACGCCATCAGAATGCGGCGTCCACGAGCCGCCATCCAATGTAGAGATCCAGCTCCAGCTGTCTGCACCCTCAGCCGGTACCTCCAGTCCAGCCCCGGACAACGCCTTCCGTGTCCGTCGCAGCTCCTGGACCGACGTTCGCGTCCCTCTGCCTCCACCGCATCAGGCATTTAGGCTGGTTCGCCATCTCCGTTAGTTTAACGTATTTGTGTCGCTGTCGAGCTCCGGACATCGCACTCCACACTGTCCGGCTTGTCCGTCACGGCTCTCGGATCCGTGTTCAAGTCACGATGGTATCGCACTCGCCCATATTCTCTAGACCTCCGTTGTCTCGAGCCTCAAGGTCGGTTCGAATGCTGCACTGTGTTCCCACGACTGAGTCACTCGGTGAACTTGTGGAACATTGTAACGTATGAACACTTGGACTTACCACCCTGAACAATGTAAATAGTGAACTTTTTCTGTAGCTCTCGTGGATGCTTGGCGTTATTATTAAGATGTCAGTGCCTTCGAGACGACATACCAAATGACCTGCAGTGCGCACCTTCGCCGCGCATGCTACGGACAGTTGTAGCCAGGGCTGCACGCTGCTGTCACTAGCCGACCGCACGAGGACACGCCCACTGCACGCTCGCCGGTCCGGTGCACTGACATCACGGGCTGCCGCCCTTCCAACGCTGACCGACCCCTGCCAACACTGCCGCACTGTCATCACACAGTGTGAACTTTAAACACACATGCACCACAGAAAGATTGCTGTGTTGTAGCAGCTATGGAGCTCTGCTCTCCAAGGGGGGATCTGTGTGGTGGCCGCACCGTTCAAACGCACGAAGGGCTAGACTACGGCACAGCCGACACAAGTAAGCAATGCCTGGCATTCAAGAGTGAAGGTATACCACTACACCGAATTTTGGCAATGGTGCGTCACGCACCGGACGCATGGAACAAAGCAAGGAGACAGTGTGAGCTGGTCAACGCAACGCGACACACGTCACCGCTCCACCAACTTGCCGTTGCTGACCACGTGCGTCGAGTCAACGTGACTCTCCCACAAATGCGTACACACAGTCTGAAATGCGGTCGCTCGTTTCACAGAGTGTACCCTTCTGTTTGACGGTACCTTCCTTCCCTTCCGCTCGCGCCAGGAGCTGGACATTCGGCGATGTGGCCTTTGTCTCACTCAGTCCACACGGTCGCGCCACGACTCATCACTGGAGCGTATACCCTCTGGGATCCGTGATCGAGCTGTACCACTAGGGCAACACACCTGTATGGACGAACGTTAATGATGCATCGCATTCGTAACGTAGTGTAAGACTTCCGAAGAATAAATGTGTCACGACCAAAACTCCTCTAGTCATTCCATCACCAAGCCTCTCCCTAGAACATAGTGCGTGGGCATGGCAATAAAGCCGGTTCACCACACGTTAATAACCGAAAGCGGCGATATCACATGTCTCTGCTCCATGATTATAAACTGTAAATGTGAACTGTGTATTTGGTGGTTATAGTGAAATTTTAATTGTGACTTGTGTATGTGATTATAGTGAAATTGTAATTGTGAACTGTATATGTGATTATAAATTGTAATTGTGAATTATGTTTGTAATATCCCACCCTCCTCTGCCATCTTGATTTGGATCTTCCATGGTTTCCCAAGATTGTGTCAGGCGAATGCCAGGATGGGACCCGAAGTCCATGGCAGTTGTTCCAATACCCTTCGTGGGCTTGTAATATTGGAACAATTAAAGTGTTAAAAAAATGAAAGTGAGCTTTTGTCAGTTCCTGTCATTTACTACTACTGTTAATGACCTCATTTTGTGATTATAATCAGTATATTTTACAAATCATTAATGTTAAATGTCTGTTTGCATTTGTTTCCCTGATGTTAAATTTGACCATCACATAAACATTTCCTCAAAAGTACATTGTGCAACTTGCTGGAGCCATACAAGGAGTATAACTGATCAGACTGCAACTTGTACGAAACCAAACTCTAGATGCTAATCCCGCTCTATGCGGACACTATTTGACACACTTGGAGCAAAAAGTTATGAATGTCGTTCTATCAGCTTCTAGAACAGGAAATTAGTACTGGCATGACTTTTGTAATTGAAATTTTCTCAGAATTTATATATATACTGATTTCTGAAGTAAATTAACTGAACATTTAGTCGTAATTAAGAACAAAGATTGCAAATTTTGACAGTGGGGAAAAATAGCTTCTTGTTATTCTCTATCAGTCAGTTTCATTATTAATAATCTCATGAGAATTACAAATGACAAATTTTCTGGACACGAAAACTTAAGTGTAGCATTACATTTACTGTAAATTTGTTTTTAGGTGGGCAATTGACTCTCAAAGATTGATGCTATGAAATAGAAAATTCTTTTGACCAGACTAAAAATCCAAAAGTCTCAGGCTCAATCCCCAGTCCATTGTAAGCTGTAGGTCCTCTTGTAAGTCAGTTCAAAGGCTGGAGGAAGGCAATGGCATATCACAAACATGACCATGCCAAGTAAAGTATAGTTGTATTCAAGACAGTATTCAGATTGATGACTGCTGTCCTTAAGCTAGTTGGTATGTGATTATGAGTGAACAAGACATTTAACAAATGTACCTGCACATTTTTTTCTTGATTTATGGATGGGTACTAGGTGCACACAATGTCTGGGCATCCAATTTGAATCTAGGGCAGTTCCATGAGTAATGGAACTTTGAGGATAAAGACCAAGAGCCATTACATAACGTTTACTGTGTTTTCTACATATGCAAACAAATATAATTTTTTGTAATAGTTGATGTTCCTTTCTTGTAATATTTGTGTGAAAAAATACTTTCAAGTAATTGAATGACATAATTCAGACATACATTCTCATAATACAATAATTCAGCTCACCCATTTCCAAAAAAATTCTGTTATGGAGAGGAATTAATGGGAAACAAAATGATATAGAAGATAAATGTCTTAAATATTTTATGAACTAAATTTAAAAAATCTCCTGGAATGGAATGACACGTAACTTGGAAATTACCAGTTTCCTTTTGCATTGTTGCATAGCTAAAATGGCACTTAATTCTCTGATCCAGAGAAATAAGTGCAGGCAATTTCTTTACAATTTGGTGTTCTTCCACTCAACATTTATATTGCTTTGAGGGAAATGTAATTACATAGCATTCCATTTGTGTAATTCTTTCTAAGAAATGTAATTTCATAACCATCGTCAATATATGGAAAATCTGCCCCACAAAAATATCTTGACTTTTCTTCCCCCCCCCCCCTCCCCCCCCCTCCCCCTCTCCCAGGGCAAAATCACCTCGAAGCAATGCAGTATGATTGATAAAATCTGGTCCTATGAATTTGCTTTGGCTGAAGCTTGCTGTATGAAATTGTCCTCAAACCTATGGTGGTTGGTTGGTACGGAGGAGGGGACCAAACAATGAGATAATCAGTCTCATCAGATGGGGGAAGGACATCGGCTGTGTGCCCTTTCAAAGGAAGCAACTCGGCATTTACCTGAAATGATTTTGGGAAATTATTTTGCTGTAGGCTACATAGGAAGTTGTTAATATGAAGGCTATATTGAATTTATTTATATGTCATCATTTGCAGTGTTTCCCACAAAAAGTATTCAATTAGTTTATGTTGGGGAAGGAAAAATGATTATTGGGTCACCTTTCTGCAACTACTATTTAGACAGACTGTATACACTTCTCTCTCAATATTATTTTCTTGGTTTATGGCACTTCCCTCCTTTTCTTACTCAATTTCTCCAATGTTTATTAATGGCCTACCCGATGCACTCTTTCAAGTTGCAGTACAGCCAACATATACTGTTTTATCATGTGCAATCTCATAAGAGTCAAGGAATTTCAGTCACTCTATTATAATTTTAATGTCACTCTGGTACTCCATTTACATCATTCTAGTAAAAAAAACATTGTTAAAACAAATACTTCTTTTAACTGACATAAGACTTCTATTTATCTCATGAATCTGTATTTGTGTGTCTATTTTCAGCCTTCCGTAAGAATGCGTTGGTACTAAAAAACAGCTTTTAAGGTTTTTTGAGTAGCAGGAGACAGCAATAAAAACAAATCAGCCTGGGGACCTTAACAACTAAATAAATTCAATAACAACTATTGAAATGGACTGGCTCAAGATACATAGTTCTTCATAGAAGTTGTGTTAATACATGCCTTTGCAATGCTGCACTTTAAAAAAAATAGTTTTCAGGGGTAACTAGAAGCTGGAAACTTAGACGAGTTAGCATTTGTTCAGTTCCAATGGAGCTTTAATTTAAAGAAAGTTAATGTCCTCTTTAACAGAACTGGTAACCACATTTGTAATAAGATAGAGGACTGTTCCATGAGGACATGGACAACAGCCAACACTTGTGAGGCAGGGTAGTTAGTGCTGTACCTTGTAGCGCCAGATGGCTGTAAAGAACAGTATTGCATCAAAGTCATATACCTCATGTAGCACCATTGAAACTAAATTGCTTTTGAGAATACCACACCCACATGAGTGAGCCCAGTTAATGTTTAAATTGTAGGAAAGTTCTTTCTACCAATTTAATATTTGCACATCATGTGAAGCATTGAGCATCAAATAATGTTGACCCACAACATATGTAGTGGTAGTAGGTGCTATGATGAATGTTGCACAAACCTTGGACAGAATGGACCTCCAAACTATGAATTGAGTAGAAAGTAAATCATTCTCCAACTAACCTCAAGGGAATTAAATGATTTGAAATGTGTATTTAAAATGATATATGTGAAAGATTAAGATGTAGGGCTACTGCACATTTACAAAACCAAAAGGAGGTATTTGGCTTCTATGTATTGTCATCCACATTGAAAGCATTGGTATTTTGTAGTAGCAGGTATACGTTCACAATCTCAACATTTCAAACGATGTATGTGTAATCATGAGTGCACCACTGTAGTGTGTATTTCAGAGGAGACACATGGAGTTATGGTATTTAAGATAATTTTATTGCATCCTGTCCGAGAGAAAATGTATAACAAGGGAAAAGCTACTGGCATACAGTACTTCATTTAGTTAAAAAAAATACAGTGCCCTCCCTGCAGACAAACCACATGGCACACTATGTAGATTTACATGCAGGAAACAAATGTTTGATGTATATAAAGCAGTATTTGGGCATTTTAGCAGCTTTGGGACGGTACTGGTATGTTGAAGCTGAAAACTTACCTACTTCTGTTGTGAGATGTGTAAATTTTACATAAATTTTTCCATCCATCAAGTGGTACTCATTTTTTATTGCACTAAACCTATCAAAAAGGCCTAATCCTATTCTGGTAAAACACACACTGAGATCCACATTAATAGAGGCCTAAAACATTTCTCTACTGTTGAAATTATTTACCTGTTTTAAGGCTCAGTTCATAAATGCAAACCAGAACTGATTGGCATCAGTACCAATGTGTACTGTGAATATGTAAAAATGTTGTAAAATCGAAAACTTGGACCACAGATCAACAAGATGCCTTACCACAAATGTGCTGCTAGTGTCCCTATGTGCTATGAACAGCTTTATTCTTAATATTATCATTATGCAGGTTAAACAGTATTTTACTGTTATATTAAATACCAAACAGTTGTGATAAGATAAATCTGTGCCAAACACACAAGCAGACAAATGTGTATGATAAAGGGAACACCACAAACAACGTAGAAACCAACACATATTTTCTCCATAAAGTTTACCAGAGTTGTTTATAGTGCCTGTGATGTTAGCAGGAAGGTAGATGAATTTGTGTGTATTGCAATATTGTTATGATGTAGCATTTACAGTCACAATTACATCTACATGGCACCACTAAAATAATCTAGTGGGAAGGAGTACGAATTTCTTGCAAAAATATGTGGTTGGTTTATATACACCAGATCTACAGACAGGTTATCTCATGGTTATTTCAAAGAGTAAAACAATTAACAAGGTTCTCTGTGAAGCCAAGACACTCCAAGTGGCTATTCATATTCTACTTTAGCAATGACTGTAGCCATGTGGAGAGTTAACAATGACACTTAAGGAAAAAAGCAAATGTCACTCAATAACATTAAGAATGTAGACAGTGTCATCTCTAGCCCTAAAGAAATATGTGAAGCATTCAATAGCCACCACTGCAACAAACTCCCCTAATTGATGCACGAATGCCCCCCTTTTGATCAGACCTCAAGTTGTTACCAGGCACATTTGCTTGATTCAGTCTCACTAGGTGAGATCTTCAGTATTATAAAACAAAAACCAAATTCTTATGTGGTTTTGATGGAATATCTAATAATCTGTCCAGAGAAGTCTACAAAAACACTAAAATGTGCTTACTTGGCACATTCACACTCATATTTCATTCCTTTTTGGGGTATCTCAGACCAAGAAATGATCTGTGTGTAAAGAACAGAGCAGTGTAAGGCACATGGGGATTTTACATAACCAAGTGACCAAAGACAAAAGGAAAGATAAAAATTCAGAGAAAGTAACAAGGTTCAAGAATTTCTACATAGCAAAATAATTAATGGATGAGTAAAATGAGTGTCCTGTAAGTGCTTTTTACAGGAGTTCATTATTTATGAATATAAAATCAAAAAAAGGATTTCAGATTCCAACAGCTGTTCACTACAATTTATTTCAAGAAATAATATCAATGAAAGTTTACCGATTTCTTATGAGGTGTTGATAATTTATGAATCACTAAGTTTCATCTGAATGCAAACCCACCCGAATTAAGCAACAAGCCATTCTCTAGAGATTGTATCACAATGATATAGGATTTTTCATCATAATACAATGAATGCTCAACATATACATTCAGAATACATAAAGTTTATCTGCATAAAGACATAACAATTATACAGTGAAATACGGATTAATCTGTCAATGAATTCTATAAATAATGATTAGGATTTCTCATTGTAATACAGTGAAGGACAGCTCAAATTATACAGACAGAACACATAAACTTTATTTGCATAAAAACATTACAATCATTCAGTGAAATATGGATTAATCTGTCAGACAGTGAATTCCATAAAATAATAGACTTCCTTTACATCACCTGGTATTTGTGCTCTTTAAATGTTCATCACAAGAGCAGTGCATTAAATGATATCAAATTATCTGAATAACGAGTAATTATCCAAGCTTATGAAAAACATGACATTTGTAAAACTGGCAGCAATGTCACTAAATATTGCAGAAAAGTCTGGTAATTCCAAACAGTCAGTGCATTCTTTAAAGTTTTAGTATGAATCTCAAACATACATTCATATTTTACAACTGTAAAATATTTGTGTTCCAAATCAACATCATTATATCATGAGCAGAATAGTATAGTCAGTTTCCTTTCCTTTTTGGAATGTGAGAGTGATAGTAATAATGAGTTCTTTGCCGTGTGAATGAGAAGACTTCATGGTCAATTGCAAAGCACTGTAGATCAGATGTATGATGGTAGTCGGTTACAGTTGTCTTGAAAATGCCAGCAAAAGGTTGATATCAGCAAAATGACCCTCAAAAAGGACCAGCAACATCTCGGAATAGCCCATCGCATACATGAAACATTTGTAAATACATGAACACCACACAAAATCTGAATCCATCGAAAAAATTTGCATTGTTAGTAGAGACAGGGGTACTACTTTTTATGAAGTCAGTGTTCTAACCAAATTAAACTCCAGTTGGTCCAGGAGACTGAGAAGGGGGGAAGGGGGAGGGGGGGGGCGCAGGGTATAGGACATTAGTAGACATTAGTTTTTATCAGTAGCAGATCAATGTGTGGATATCAATGACTCAACACTTCTGCTTTACAGTATTAGTGGTCTTCTTTAATCCTAAAGTACAGGGTTATTACAAATGATTGAAGCGATTTCACAGCTCTACAATAACTTTATTATTTGAGATATTTTCACAATGCTTTGCACACACATACAAAAACTCAAAAAGTTTTTTTAGGCATTCACAAATGTTTGATATGTGCCCTTTTAGTGATTTGGCAGACATCAAGCCGATAATCAAGTTTCTCCCACACTCGGCGCAGCATGTCCCTATCAATGAGTTCGAAAGCATCGTTGATGCGAGCTCGCAGTTCTGGCACGTTTCTTGGTAGAGGAGGTTTAAACACTGAATCTTTCACATAACCCCACAGAAAGAAATCACATGGGATTAAGTCGGGAGAGCGTGGAGGCTATGACATGAATTGCTGATCATGATCTCCACCACGACTGATCCATCGGTTTTTCAATCTCCTGTTTAAGAAATGCCGAACATCATGATGGAAGCGCCGTGGAGCACCATCCTGTTGAAAGATGAAGTCGGCGCTGTCGGTCTCCAGTTGTGGCATGAGCCAATTTTCCAGCATGTCCAGATACACGTGTCCTGTAACGTTTTTTTTCGCAGAAGAAAAAGGGGCCGTAAACTTTAAACCATGAGATTGAACAAAACACATTAACTTTTGGTGAATTACGAATTTACTGCACGAATGCGTGAGGATTCTCTACCGCCCAGAGTCGCACATTGTATCTGTTCACTTCACCATTAAGAAAAAATGTTGCTTCGTCACTGAAAACAAGTTTCGCATTGAACGCATCCTCTTCCATGAGCTGTTGCAACCGCGCCGAAAATTCAAAGCGTTTGACTTTGTCATCGGGTGTCAGGGCTTGTAGCAATTGTAAATGGTAAGGCTTCTGCTTTAGCCTTTTCCGTAAGATTTTCCAAACCGTCGGCTGTGGTACGTTTAGCTACCTGCTTGCTTTATTCCTCGACTTCCGCGGGCTACGCGTGAAACTTGCCCGCACACGTTCAACCGTTTCTTCGCTCACTGCAGGCCGACCCGTTGATTTCCCCTTACAGAGGCATCCAGAAGCTTTAAACTGCGCATACCATCGCCGAATGGAGTTAGCAGTTGGTGGATCTTTGTTGAACTTCGTCCTGAAGTGTCGTTGCACTGTTATGACTGACTGATGTGAGTGCATTTCAAGCACGACATACGCTTTCTCGGCTCCTGTCGCCATTTTGTCTCACTGCGCTCTCGAGTGCTCTGGCGGCAGAAACCTGAAGTGCGGCTTCAGCCGAACAAAACTTTATGAGTTTTTCTACGTATCTGTAGTGTGTCGTGACCATATGTCAATGAATGGAGCTACAGTGAATTTATGAAATCGCTTCAATCATTTGTAATAGCCCTGTATTTACATTCTACAAGAACTTTCCTATTACATTTATACTACATAGTTTCTTTTATGATCCACATTGTTTGCTATCTCACAGAAGCAATATCAGCACAGATTCAGCAGTACTACATCAATACTGCCATGCTGTATGTAAGTAATAAGAAATATGAAACCTTAACCAGACTGGAATAACTATTTATTAGTAGAGAAATAGAAAACATCAATCAGTGTTCACAGCTGGTGTTACATCTGTGACTCTCTGATATTATCTCATTTTATTCAAACTTATTCAAAGTTCTCCAGTCAGTTGAGCAATTTTCACTAATTACAATAAGTGTAATAAAGCATGAATAGGATTTTTGGTCAACCTTGAAAGTATTAAAACACATTTAACAAACAAGTAAACTGTGAAGATCCGCAGAACTACTATAAATAAACTCAAACACAAATAAAAGCACAACCAGAAAATATAAACCCACCGGTGATCCATGAGGCTTAAAGACCATAAAAACAAAGTATGTTAAGAATATTAAACATTTGCAGAACTGTGTAGATGCCATAAAACCAGCAAAGAAATTAAGAAGACTCTAGTGACAGTGAAACATGGGAAGTGACGTGGTTCACAGAAGTTACCACATCCAGTTGAAGCCGTTGCGAGTGTTATCTTTGAAGAAGAAAGTTTTGACATGCAGAAAGATCTGTGTTTGTTATTGTTTTCATTGAGGTGGTAGATGCTGCATGTAACTGTTGTAGTAACTCAGCATTTGCTATTGGAGAGAAAACAGGAAAAGTAATATACATTCACATTCTGGGGGGCAAATAAACTGATCAGTTAAAATTATTGTGGTTTGAATGTCGTATTTTCCCATAGAATATAAATGTATAGGATTTATTTAATACTGTGATGTATGTACTCAAAAAGCTGCACATGTAATGTTGTACTCATGAACATTATAAACGACAGATTTAGTTTCATATCTTTGTTGTATGCAACTTAGTTCTGTCGTAGTGGCTGCTGGAATGCTTCTTCAAAGGTAACTCTCATTTAAACATGTTGAGATGTTAAACAATGGAGTGTGTGAACTTTATTTTTAGTCACTGAAGAATATAGCAATGAAACCCAATAAAAACAGGAAGAGAATGCAGCAAAACTGGAATACTGTGGGAAATTTGCGTTTGTAAAACAAGATGCTGAAACAGAAGGTAAGGATTCATATGAATGTCTCGCCTAACATTCAAAAAACTCATAAATCAAACCAGTGTCTAGTAAGTTCACGCTTTATTATTAATCATAAGTACCATTACAGAATAAACGGTTTAGGATGTAAGTATTAGAATTTCAATGTTAGAATGGACAATTTCTAGCTCTTAGCCATGCTGCTTCAAAAGAAAATTCTGTAGGACAGATTGAATAAAAGTATGCTGTCAGTCCTGTTTGTGGGCGAGTACAGTGAGAAAGATCTCCTAAGTGCAAAGCAGGCAATAGTGGCTTTTTCGGGTTGTACCACAAAGATGTAAACTCTGAACAAATGTTCCAACAGTAATTAAATTTAATTCTTGATGATTTAGTCCTGTTTTCTTGCCAGTTGGCGGTCATTGCCTCATCACTATTTCCTACCTGAGGCTAATGTGAGGTAATTCACACAAGACACTTCCCATGGCATGTATAGCCCAAAAGCAACTAATGATGACAAAAAATTTAAATCTAGCACTTCATCAAGATACATAAATCAACCCCAAGTGCCAATACCGAAACATTCAACCACCAACAGATGCCGTAAATACCACCAACCAAACAACACAGAAATACTGCACCAAACATCATAACATGCAAAAAATACGCCCAGAAAAACGACTACTTACCACAAAACACACACACACACACACCAACAAAAGAAACACAACCAAAACAAATTCTCAACCCAGCCACAACCTACCAACCCCCCCTCCCCCCCCCCCCCCCCCCCCCAACCCAACCAGCCCTCTCCCTCCTCCCAAAATCAAAGACCCATCAACAAATAAAAACCAAAAAATATACAAATCTCAATTACACACTTCAACTCAAAAACAAGAGCAACAAAACAGATACTCCACAACAATCATAAAAGAACACCCCCCCCCCACCACCCCCACTGACATCCACAAACACTACCCCCCTGCTCGAGCTGCAGACCCCCACCCTCACAACACATCCTTAACCAACCACCTTCAGCCTATACATTTTACTAACAGCCCTTCTTTAAAAAAAAAAATATATATATATATATATATATATATATATATATATATATATATATATATATATATATATATATATATATATAATGAAATAGTCCTCAAGGGCACTCTTTCACCAACAATACTCATCTAAATGAGACTTGGAGGTTAGAAGAGCGACTCTTCCCCCTCCAAATAACTGACTTAACTGCCCCCCAAAACCCCTCGTCGTATTTCTGCATGCCCCAGTCTCATAATTCTTGAAATCTAAACTATGGTTAACAACTAAATGATCATAACCCCTCTGGCCCAACCCCTTACAAGATGAAAAAGCATCATAAACTATTGTACTCCCCTCCTCTATATACTACTCAATTAACACTATCAATTTGCTCTTCCTATGCCCCTACAAAACCCTCAAAACACACTCTGAGTAACCACTCCCAGAAAAAACAGCCTCCCACACCCATAAACCAACCAGAGATTTACCCCTCCCAGGCTTCCTCTTCTCAAATTGTGACTCATCATCCTCCACCACCACCCCAGGCCCACCCAACTTACCCCTGTACTTAATATATTCGGAACAAACTTCCCCACAATACGAAAACCAGTAAAAAAGTTTCCTCTTGCTCACACAAGTCTCATGTACACATAAACTATGGGAGGATCTATAACAAAAATAATACATTATCAAAACTATCTCTCTCATGCTCAACCTAGACCTCTGAAACCAGGTACCACACCCTATGGAGCACCAAAGGTTGTCCCATTGGCACCGCCACATGTAGCAGTCCCTGGTTCGAGACGCCGGAACTATGGCCAACTGCATATTCTGCCGGCATACACTGCATTTCACAATCTCAGTCATATCCATACCTAACAAAAGTAGCCGCAAATTAACTTAAATGACTTACCATGTGGCATACAACAAACAACACTACAATACCACAACAGAAACTTAATTCTTAAGTCACTGAAACCAATTTCTGTTGAAGAACAGTCACAATTGACAACTGAACAGTTCAAGCAGCGATACAAAAATGAACCCAATACACCACATAATACGCGAGCCATAAACACACCACCAGAGGACACCGCTGACCGCAACAAAATGACATCTACAAACACAACACACTCATAACTAGACTCCGCACCGTCGTGACGTCACACACCACAATACCCTTACGTCATGGGTCAAAGCTGATGAGCAAGAGAACGAAACGTATACGCACCGAATGAGGTGAGAAGTATGTAAGTTTATGCCTGGCCACAGCTGCACAACTCCAACAAAGCTGCCAACATGCAATAAATATGTACCATATGATGACAGTGATTCAAAACTCGTCATGGTAAATAAAGACTGTAAAATAATACAAAAGGTGGCTGATAGCAGTTATTTCTGGAAAGTTTTAAAATTTTTTGCCACCAGTCAGATTATATTAGCGGTAAAATAATAGAAAACGTTTTTGGTTATTGTTGAACGCTTTCGTGAACCTTTGGCAGACTTAGCGATAAACGATTATTATTTTTTCTTCTAAATTTTGATAAAAATAACCTCTTGGTTGACAGACAGCTATGGTGGCACAGGGTTGTTTGTTATATACATCATTCCACGTACTTATAATTAGCAAGAGCTGCTCATGCAATGCAAATAGAGCAAAACATACATTCAGGCTACTTTTATTGTTGTCATTATCAGCAGCAGTGGGAAGTACATCAGTGAGGATGGTGGATAGGGCTCTCCCCTTCCTGTGCATCCTGCTGTGCCTGAGAAAGCCCAGATGAGTTATATATTTTTGGTATGATGATGTCCTTGAAAAAATTTGATGGATATTAGATTGCCCTCTGGTATAATGAGCGTGTATATCATTGTTTTGGATTAATTTGCCTGTTCTTGAGAGGTATTCCCTGGTGAATAGGATTGTTTCTTGAATGAATAGGGGTGGGATGCTTAGAACATTAAGTTTTATAAATTGACATTTACAGGATTCCAGCTTTTTGAGGCCACAGATTATCCTCAGTGCTCTTTTTTGTAGTTTAAATATACACTCCTGGAAATTGAAATAAGAACACCGTGAATTCATTGTCCCAGGAAGGGGAAACTTTATTGACACATTCCTGGGGTCAGATACATCACATGATCACACTGACAGAACCACAGGCACATAGACACAGGCAACAGAGCATGCACAATGTCGGCACTAGTACAGTGTATATCCACCTTTCGCAGCAATGCAGGCTGCTATTCTCCTATGGAGACGATCGTAGAGATGCTGGATGTAGTCCTGTGGAACGGCTTGCCATGCCATTTCCACCTGGCGCCTCAGTTGGACCAGCGTTCGTGCTGGACGTGCAGACCGCGTGAGACGACGCTTCATCCAGTCCCAAACATGCTCAATGGGGGACAGATCCGGAGATCTTGCTGGCCAGGGTAGTTGACTTACACCTTCTAGAGCACGTTGGGTGGCACGGGATACATGCGGACGTGCATTGTCCTGTTGGAACAGCAAGTTCCCTTGCCGGTCTAGGAATGGTAGAACGATGGGTTCGATGACGGTTTGGATGTACCGTGCACTATTCAGTGTCCCCTCGACGATCACCAGTGGTGTGCGGCCAGTGTGGGAGATCGCTCCCCCCACCATGATGCCGGGTGTTGGCCCTGTATGCCTCGGTCGTATGCAGTCCTGATTGTGGCGCTCACCTGCACGGCGCCAAACACGCATACGACCATCATTGGCACCAAGGCAGAAGCGACTCTCATCGCTGAAGACGACACGTCTCCATTCGTCCCTCCATTCACGCCTGTCGCGACACCACTGGTGGCGGGCTGCACGATGTTGGGGCGTGAGCGGAAGACGGCCTAACGGTGTGCGGGACCGTAGCCCAGCTTCATGGAGACGGTTGCGAATGGTCCTCGCCGATACCCCAGGAGCAACAGTGTCCCTAATTTGCTGGGAAGTGGCGGTGCGGTCCCCTACGGCACTGCGTAGGATCCTACGGTCTTGGCGTGCATCCGTGCGTCGCTGCGGTCCGGTCCCAGGTCGACGGGCACGTACACCTTCCGCCGACCACTGGCGACAACATCGATGTACTGTGGAGACCTCACGCCCCACGTGTTGAGCAATTCGGCGGTACGTCCACCCGGCCTCCCGCATGCCCACTATACGCCCTCGCTCAAAGTCCGTCAGCTGCACATACGGTTCACGTCCACGCTGTCGCGGCATGCTACCAGTGTTAAAGACTGCGATGGAGCTCCGTATGCCACGGCAAACTGGCTGACACTGACGGCGGCGGTGTACAAATGCTGCGCAGCTAGCGCCATTCGACGGCCAACACCGCGGTTCCTGGTGTGTCCGCTGTGCCGTGCGCGTGATCATTGCTTGTACAGCCCTCTCGCAGTGTCCGGAGCAAGTATGGTGGGTCTGACACATCGGTGTCAATGTGTTCTTTTTTCCATTTCCAGGAGTGTATTTGTGCCGTGAGTTGAATTTCCCCAAAAGATGATTCAATAGCGGAGCAATGAGTGGAACTGCACATGGTATGCTTGCGTTAGTGTGAATTTACTTGTAGTAGATTTTAGTATTCTTAGTCCATAGCACAATGATGAGAGTTTCTTTGATAAGTTGTTTATATGTGTGTCCCATTTTAAATTTTGTTGGACCCATAGACCCAAAAATTTTGTTGCATTTACATTTTCAATTTTGTCATATATAATGCATTATCATATATAATGTGAAGGTGCTGTTAGAATGCTTAATGACTTGAATATGCACCTACATAATGACTATCGGTAAAGCCATAGCATCACTATCTTCAGCTGCCCACTTGCAATGTGAATGCAGTACATGATCAGATTAGCTGATTATATGTTTCACCATTTGACAACTTAATATGTGCTCAGATGTAGGAGTTTTTACTCCTAGGTACTTCATTTGAGATTGATTTGCACCTCATTGGTGTCAGAGTGATGTATTCTACATACAAAATTCATGTTACTGATCAGTACTTACTTATTTATTTTCTAATCTGACATGCAGTGATGTTATTCTAATTTGACATCTAGTGATATTCCACTTGTGTTTGTTCTTTCCGTTACTGCCAGGTTCTATCAAAAAATATTCAATAATTCATTCAGTATACCTCTGATTTATTTTCAGAAGCACATTGCAAATCCAGTACCACAACAGAATGACTACAGGATTGCACAACCAAACGTTCTCTGCCACCACCCTATATTTTCTGGGATAGGTCACAGCCAATATCCAAGATCATTATTTTAACATGTCTGGTAATATATTAATGTTATGTCACTTTCTACAGTAGTATCATAGATACATTTTAAGAAAATGAAATGTTTTACATTCTACTGTGAAAACACACTGTCATAAAGTGATGTAGGGAATGACACTTGTATCTCTTGTGTTGGAGTTACTGTTGCAATGAATGTGATTTTTTAGTATGACATGTTAAAAACAACTGCAGGAAAATATATTTGTTTATTGCAAATGGAGTTACGTTATATTGTCCCATTTTATATGTGTGTTGTTCACAATCCTTGCTCCCATCCCAGCCCAGAGAAATAATGTTACATTGTGTTGTGTGTGTGTGTGTGTGTGTGTGTGTCGGTGTTGGAAGGGTAAGGGAGGGGGGGGGGGGGGGCAATCCGAATGTGAATGGGATGAAGAAATACTGAATATTCATTTGTCCTAGCAACCTCATCAAAGATTCACTGTGTATATGTTTGGAATAAGGTATACTGAGCCACTTGCGACTTGTAACACGTTCAGCCAATGATACACAGCTTCTTATTTGTCCTGTATTCAGTTCTTTTTCCTTGATTCTTTCCACACGTCACCGCTCCTCTGCTTGTAACTTCAGATTTATCAGACTGTGAGAGTATGTAACGGGCTATGAAAATGAACAGTTTCTTCTACATATGCTCAGTTTGGTGTGACCTTTTGGATGTGTCATGACCTTGAGGAAATAAAACAAGTAGAAGTAGCAACAGTTTTGACCAGTGCTTGATTTGTAAAAAAGGAGAAGTACCAGTACTGTGACTTAACAGAGGTATCAGAATGGCACACCATCACAAATAACAACAAAAGTAGTTGTTTGGTTTAAAATAGAGACACGAGTAACTGTACCTGGATTGCTTTGTCATCTCACAGCAATAAAAAAGGAAGATTTATGTTTGACAGTATTATGAAAATGATAGTTGCTACTCACCATATAGTGGAGTCGCTGATTTGCAGATAGGCACAACAAAAAGACTGTCAAACACAACTTTTGGCTAAACAGGTCTTCATTAGATTTAGACAGCACACAACACACAAAGGCAACGTGTGCAGACATGGCCACAGTCTCTGACTGCCAAAGCAAGACTTTGAGCATCTTGCACTGCTGTTCACATTCTGGCCTTGGCAGCCAGAGACTGTGGTCAGGTATGTGTGTTTCAGTTGTGTTTACGCGCACATCTGTGGTGTGTGTATGTGTGTGTGTGTGTGTGTGTGAGAGAGAGAGAGAGAGAGAGAGAGAGAGAGAGAGAGAGAGAGATAGAGAGAGAGAGATTCTGGTGAAGGGCTGTTTGGCTGAAAGCTATGTTTGATAGTCTTTTTGTTGTACCTATCTGTGACTCAGCATCTCCATTAAGAAACTGATACACGAAATTGGTCTTATGAAGTTCTGTGGGGTGGAGGAGGGGGGGGGGGGTTGGAGGCAGAGGGGAAGGTTTGCACTGCTCACATGGAAAAATCTATATTTAATTAAGAAATCCCAGCCTAATCACGGATCTGCCATTATAGATTTATCATTGAGTCAAAATAGCAGAATTAAAAAATAATTTGAAAGTGATGAATGAAATCAGAATCTTTTGTGATTGGCTCTGCGTGGGATCTGAACCCTGTCACATTCATCTTTCTTTTTGTCATAATACATTCGGTTACAATGATGCAAAACTTCAGAAAGAGTAGATGAGATGAAAGCTCCATGTATAAGCGGCAGTCAAAGGAAAATAAGACTGATGGAAAAAAAACTCAGTAAACTGTTTAGTATTTTAAAAGTAATCACCATAGCTGTGAATACATTTAGGCCACTGTGAGACAAGATGGTCAATTGTATCATGAAAAAATGTTTGCGGTTGTCTACTAAACCATGATTGTGCCCATGTGTGCACCTCTTGGAGTGAAACAAACGAATGGCCAAGAATGTTTCTTTAGGGCTCCAAAAATATGGATATCACATGAGGAGAGATTGGGACTGTATGGAGGTTGTGTGAAGGCTTCCCAGACAAAACTCTGCAGCATACTTTAAGTAACCTGTCAAGGTTGTATAGAGTACGCTGTAGAAGTTTTGCTGGGAAACACTTACATGTTCTCCATAAAGTTCCAATCTCTCCCCATGTGGTTTCCATATTTTTAGAGACCTGAAGAAAGACATTCATGGCTGTCCCTTAGCTTGAGATAAAAATGTGCATGCCTAGCAACTGCAAACATTTTTCCACAAAGGCTTTGACCCTGTTGTAAGGCAACTACAGTGGAATAAATGTGTTAACAACTGTGGAAAGTACTTCTGTGTTAATGAATAGTTTACTTCATTTTTCCACTTTTTTTGGATTAATTTGACTGCCCTTCTATGCCACTCTCTCGTAAGTTTGCTTTTGTAGATCTGTGTACTATGTACGCAAATGCTCTACTATTGTTTTACAGCATTCTATTTTTTTAATACTGTGTTCCCCTCAGGAACTTGAAGCTGTGTGATGGGTTAAAGAAATCCCAAATTAGGTAGATTTTCATAATCCACCTAGATTATCTGCAGTGCTAAAGCAATCAACAGTAACTTCATAAACACTGATTGACATGCACCATTTTGGATTTGAGAACTGTGGACTCACTTTTTTGAGGTGCGGGCAGCAGAATACATGCTTCTATTGTACATATGAGGAACTTAGCAAGTTGGAGTAACTCCATTTGCTATAAATCTAATCCTTGCATAAATTTCTTATTTCTTTTTTATATTATGCTGGTAGTAGATGTACCACATTTACATAAAGCACCAAAATTCTTATTTAGTGATGTTTCTGTAAAATTCGTTATTCATCAGTTTATCAGAGTTCCCCTAATGCCAATAGTATAGTTAATTTTTCACCATATGTGTTCTTTTAAGAGAAATCTGTAATTTCCTTTATACAGAAGCCATATGCTCAGGAACATATTGTGAGCTAACAATTGTTTATTTTCAGAAT
The DNA here is from genome assembly GCF_021461395.2 of Schistocerca americana. Lineage (NCBI taxonomy): Eukaryota > Metazoa > Arthropoda > Insecta > Orthoptera > Acrididae > Schistocerca > Schistocerca americana. The sequence goes on along the minus strand of NC_060126.1, from coordinate 91,110,425 downwards.
GGCATAAACTATTTGAAAGCCCTCATTTCACTCAATCAGTAAACATTTTATTATTTGTGAAAAGTCATTAACTAAAATGTTATTTGTAATTAAAGTTTCCCCACCAAGAGAATATTATTATTACTTGGATCTTTAAGTATGTTTATAAAATCATAGGTGCAGTTATAATTTTCTTGCTGTAATTTTTCTGAACTAGAAAATAGCTTTGGTTATCAGAGTAATTTGACAATTAAGAAATGAAGAAAACTGCTATCCTATTAAATTTACAAGAGGCTTGGTAAATTTCCACCGCAGTGCCCATGGTATGAATAAAATAATCCACCTAACTTATTTTATTTCCCAATTATCTGTCAATAGATAAACCAAATTATTACTTGCTTCCCCATAGTGTCATTGCCACTAATTTCAAATAATTTCTCTTTTGTGATTATTTAATGAAGTTGTTTGGAAAATCTATCTGTAGTTGTCCACATAACTTCTCTGTGTTAAAGTGTTAGTAAAGCTTCAGTGACTGAGTTCTTTCAAATGCTATTTTCTGAATATTTACTTTTTTGTAGACTTGGATGACGACTTCACCATGGAAAGAACCTGCCACTGTTTAGAGTTCATCAAGTGTAGTAGCTGACTTGGTTTATTTGAAGTATAAAAATAGTTACAAGAGAAATTAATCTTCATCATTGTGTGTTTTGGCGCTAAGAAATGTGAAGTAATCTCAAGTTTAAAACAGTGATGTCAAGTCCATCACTGAAATAGAATCCCTAATGATGATGAAAAGCTTCCTAATGATGCACTAAACATAAAATGTGGCTGCCTATACAACTAAGCATGAGAGGAGTGCACATTAAAAAAAGCATTTTGTAAGCAACTTTGTTTCCACCTGGAGAAACAGGTTGCCCAAAACTGCAGTACTAAATGCTATACTGTACAGCACACTCATTGAGACTTTAAGTGTTCATTTCTATTTCGTGAAGTAAACAAGTCATATAAGGAATGAGTCCATTTTGTAAAGATTTCTATTCTTCGTGTATAAGATATTCCTGTAAGAGTTGCTGTTAGTCAATTATAAATTCGTCAGGCAAATTTAGGAAAAATAAAATTACAAATGTGGGCTAGATACCTATACAAAGTGTTAATATGCACATCTTACAATGAAATTATGGAGTAGTCTTCATACTAATGCAATGAGTTTGTTGGGGTGATGAATCCACAAACAATAAACACATTCCAACTACAGGAAACCTTGGCTAAACAGTGTTATACTGCTGAAGGCCAAATGGAATAAATAAAAAAGGACATGAAACCTTTCACTGCTTTTGTGTAACTTTCTGGATAAAAATTATCTTTGGCAGATGAATAATATTGTATTCAGCTTGTGTTAATCACCAAAATTTTAATTAATTCAGGGATAAGCATTATAGCTCTTGGATCAAACGTAATTCCTTCCTTTTGACAAAATGGTAGCATGTTCTAATAATAGTATTTATATGGGTTAATACACACAGTAACAGAATACTGCTGTTGTAAAAGAGAGCAGTAACGCTTGCACCAGATCTACATCCATGAAGGTGCTATCCAGCACAAATATTTTGTGATATGTACCTAAGACAGTAGAAGTTTACTGTCTCATAACATACAATTTAAAGCCATTGACTTAAAAGTACAGGAGATTTGTCAAAAAACAAAAACTTATTTACAGTTTTCCTTATAATACTAGTAATATAACATACAGTACTGAATAATTACTTAATTAAGCAATTAATAATTTTTCTTCAAAAGTACCAAACTTTTAAGATAAACAGTCTTAAGTATTTGCTCTCTCCTGCTCAAATTTAAAGGTTGTCATCTATGAATTCTTCTACTGAATTGTAACATTTTTGCACTAGTTTCTCATATAAGGATTTTTTCAGTGTTTTTAAATTTATGCTGAGCAGTTCTCTTCCTTTCACCAGCTGTGACATTGTCGTGAATAAAACAGCGACCCGTATATGCAATAAGTTTCCTTTACTTTACGTCTATGGTCACAAACTTTTTGTTAACAGATTTTAAGCTGTAGACAATCTGCAAGTGTATTTATGTTTTTTCCCATTTGTTGCTGTAAATCTGATGATGGTCATTATAGACCGAAACTGGTAATCTGTTAACAAAAACTTTGTGACCATAGACGTGACGTAAAGTAAAGGAAACTTATCCTCTTCCTTTCACTTCGTTATAATTTGTAATACCCATATAATGTGGAGTTTGAGCAAAAAGTTTTAAATTTTGGGTGGACAGCATACAATTATTTTGATTCCTGGTATTGTAATCATGTTGAAAATGATTTGCTACAAATAAATCAGGGTTACTGTGTACAATATATGTATACTGAAGGAACACTTAGCATACTCAGACTTTTAAGGAGTGGGTGACATGACTTCCTTCTTCCTACATTGTGCATTTCTAACGATGGTTTTCTGAAGTTTTAGTAATTGACACATATGGTTTGAGTTACCCCAAAATACAATTCCATACCTTATTACTGACTCAAATTAGCTGTGATATACTACTTTTCTTGTGCCCATACTGGTAGCATTGTACAATATTCTCATTCCATATGCTAGGGTATTTAATTTATTTGCAAGGTACTGTATGTGTGACCCCCCATGATATATTTTTATCTAGTTGCATTCCCATGAATTTCACACAGCTAGCTTCCTGCAAATCCTGGTTTCTGTGACTGAACTGAATATCATTTAATTTTGCTTGTTTTGTTTTAAAGCATTAACTGATTATTTTCCATGTTTAATTATAATGCATTTAAATCAAACCAGTTATCTAAGTTTTCTAAAGTATTTAATGCAGTTTGTGGAATTTGATCTGTAATGTTACTTTCAATGATTAAAGATATGTCATCTGCAAATAAAACTTAGCAGACTGTATATGTGTGGATGGATATGTGTGTGTGTGCGAGTGTATACCCGTCCTTTTTTCCCCCTAAGGTAAGTCTTTCCGCTCCCGGGATTGGAATGACTCCTTACCCTCTCCCTTAAAACCCACTTCCTTTCGTCTTTCCCTCTCCTTCCCTCTTTCCTGATGAGGCAACAGTTTGTTGCGAAAGCTTGAATTTTGTGTGTATGTTGGTGTTTGTTTGTGTGTCTATCGACGTGCCAGCGCTTTTGTTTGGTAAGTCACATCATCTTTGTTTTTAGATATATTTTTCCCATGTGGAATGTTTCCCTCAATTAATTCATGTTTACTTTCACAGTTACTTTCTGTTTTCCATATACCATTAAGATTAATCAAACATGTGTAATAAGATACCTGATCACAATATCATTACTTCAGACAAACAAAAATTTATGAATAGACGCAAGCGATACAACAGCCTGCCAAGATATTTTAAGAGCAGTAACTGAAATTTATACAGGCAGTGAATAAGCAACATGGATCGTGAACTTCTCAGTACTGTATGGCATAGTCCAAAATAAAAGAACTATGATTTTGCAACAGAGAAATAGCAGAATCCAAAAACTGAATCTTACAATTCTGTAAGTGGCAACAATTGCTCACCTATTGCAGTAAACTATACATTAAATCATGATTTCAGTTTCAGATACCACTGTGAGTGACTGACACTTACAGTGAAAAAAAAAATCATGTGTATTTTACGTAGTCATGTAGAACTGACAAAAATTGTTTGTATAAACATTTCGAAATCCTACTTGCGAAATGTGAACAACAGTATTTTAGAGTCATTGGCAAATCTAGAAAATGGAAAAAGGAAACTGAGAAGGCAAGACAGAGAGAGAGAGAGAGAGAGAGAGAGAGAGAGTAGGAGCATGTTGGGACATAGTAGAGACAGGATAGCGAGCTGCTAGTTGCAGCATCTGCAGGATATGCTATAGCTATGGGGAAAGTGGAGTAAAGTTGAGAAGGGAAAAGGATTCTGTCAATGCGCTAGTGGGGTAGAAGGTTGTGTAGGGCTGGAGTGGGAGCAGGGAAGGTTAATATCAGGGTGGTGGTGGGGGTGGAAAGAATCCAGTCAGTGAAGCAGTCATTGAATTCAAGCATATCATGTTGGGTGGCATGCTCAGCAAGTGGGTGACCCAGCTGTCTCTTGGCCAGTTTGGCACTGGCCATTCATGTGGACACACAACTTGGCAGTGGTCATGACCATGTAGAATGACAGAAAGTGGTTGCAGATAACTTGGTAGATCACATGACTACTTTCACATTTTCCCTTCCTTTGATGTAATGTGAGATGCCTGAGACAGAACAGAAGCATGTTGTGGTATGGACCAGGTTTTGCATCTATTACAGGATAAGCCCCATGGGACAATTGGTTCAGAGCAGGGGTGGAAGAGGAGCAGACAAGGATATCGTGTGATTTGGGTAGACAGCATATTACCTGTGTATATATATGTGTGTGTGTGTGTGTGTGTGTGTGTTGTGTGTGTTGTGTGTGTGTGTGTGTGTGTGTGTGTGTGTGTGGGAGAGGGGTGGAGGGGGGAGGGGGGGATATTTTTCATTTCAGGACATGATGAGATGTAGTCAAAATCCTGCCATTCTCTGAAGTATCACTAATGAACCCTGATGATGAGAGAAATTGTTATGAACTATTGTAATGCAAAACAAGTCATCCAATCTTAGCATTTTAAGAAAACTAAATTGTGTGGTTGCCTGAGTCTTAAATCAGTATTTATGTCTCCAAGAATATATATCCTTTCCTTAGATGTGAAACAAATACTAACAAAGAGATAGAGGGGCTGGCCAGTACTTACCTCAGCTCAGTACAGCCGATAGATACACAAAACAGAACAGAAAATTTACGTTCTTAGCTTTCGGAACTTTGTTCCTTTGTCAGGGAGGTGAGAGGGAAAAGAAATGGGAAGAAGGGAAAGTGGATTCAGTTACTCACAACCCAGGTTATGAAGCAACAGGGAAAGGTATACAGGGAGGGTAGCAAGGATGGAGGCATGGATGTCAGAGGGAAGCCAAAGATATTCTACTGTAAGTACTGTGCCAGCTTCAAACCAAAGAGGATGCATACAAAAGTAAAGGGGTATATAGTATAATGATAAACACAACTATGTAGGATGAGAAGATGCATGAATGGCTAAAGAGGAAAGGGAAAGAGGAGAAGACTGAAGAGTAAATGGGAGTGAGGTTGGTTAACGTAAGTTCAGTCCAGGGGGATGGCGGGATGAAAGGATGTGTTGGAGTGCAAGTTCCCATCTCCGCAGTTCCGGGGGACTGGTGTTGGGTGGGAGAAGCCAAATGGCACATATGGTGTAGCAGGTTCCTAGGTCCCTAGAATTATGCTGGAGGGCATGCTCTGCTACTGGGTATTGGACATCTCCTAGGCGGACAGTTCGTCTGTGTCTGTTCATGCACTCAGCCAGTTTAGTTGTTGTCATACCAATGTAAAAGGGCTGTGCAGTGCAGGCATGTCAGCTGATAAATGACATGTGTTGTTTGACATGTGACCTTGCCTTCAATTGTGTATGTTTTACCAGTAGCGGGGCTGGAGTAGGTGGTTGTGGGGGGATGCGTGGGGCAGGTTTTGCCGCGGGGTCGGTGACAGGGGTAGGAACCAGTGGGTAGAGAAGGTAGTCTGGGAATATTGTAGGGTTTGACAAGTATGTTATGGAGGTTAGCAAATTCACTGTAGTAAAATTTTTAATCAGACATAACTTTTAATTAACATGGTTTTAAACAAAACTAATTGTATTTTTGCTGTAGCTACTTAGACTACAACTGTAACAATGAAATCTGACCTAAATAACAAATAGGCAGATTTATGCCTACATCACATACAAATATTCTACATCTACATCTACATTTATACTCTGCAAGCCACCCAACGGTGTGTGGCGGAGGGCACTTTACGTGCCACTGTCATTACCTCCCTTTTCTGTTCCAGTCGTGTATGGTTCGCGGGAAGAACGACTGTCTGAAAGCCTCCGTGCACACTCGAATCTCTCTAATTTTATATTCGTGATCTCCACGGGAGGTATAAGTAGGGGGAAGCAATATATTCGATACCTCATCCAGAAACGCACCCTCTCGAAACCTGGCAAGCAAGCTACACCGCGATGCAGAGCGCCTCTCTTGCAGAGTCTGCCCTTGAGTTTGCTAAACATCTCCATAACATTATCACGGTTACCAAATAACCCTGTGACGAAACGCACCGCTCATCTTTGGATCTTCTCTATCTCCTCTGTCAACCTGATCTGGTACGGATCCCACAATGATGAGCAATACTCAAGTATAGGTCGATCGAGTGTTTTGTAAGCCACCTCCTTTGTTGATGGACTACATTTTCTAAGGACTCTCCCAATGAATCTCAACCTGGTACCCGCCTTACCAACAATTAATTGTATGTGATCATTCCACTTCAAATTGTTCCGCACGCATACTCCCAGATATTTTACAGAAGTAACTGCTACCAGTGTTTGTTCTGCTATCATATAATCACCTTCTTTCTATGTATTCGCAATACATTACATTTATCTATGTTAAGGGTCAGTTGCCACTCCCTGCACCAAGTGCCTGTCTGCTGCAGATCTTCCTGCATTTCGCTACAATTTTCTAATGCTGCAACTTCTCTGTATACTACAGCATCATCTGCGAAAAGCCGCATGGAACTTCCGACACTATCTGTTGTGGACTGACAAGACAGCCAGTCCACAGTGACGGGTAACCAAAAGGCACGCGTTTAAACTCACACAGGCTGGCGTGAGGTCTGAAACAGGATACGTAATGAATGCTATAAAGAAAAGTACGTAGCTGCTGGAATACTTAACTTTAATCCACAATTAGTGAACATTGGTCTTGTTACTGTACATGCTTCATTAGATACATAGCAAAGGATAACTGGCGCCTTGCTAGGTCATAGCAATTGACTTAGCTGAAGGCTATGCTAACTATCGTCTCGGCAAATGAGAGCGTAATTCTCAGTGAACGTTTCCTAGCAAAGTCGGCTGTACAACTGGGGCGAGTGCTAGTAAGTCTCTCTAGACCTGCCGTGTGGTGGCGCTCGGTCTGCTATCACTGATAGTGGCGACACGCGGGTCCGACGTATACTAGCGGACCGCGGTCGATTTAAAGTCTACCACCTAGCAAGTGTGGTGTCTGGCTGTGACACCACACTATCTACTAGGTCATTTATATATATTGTGAAAAGCAATGGTCCCATAACACTCCCCTGTGGCACGCCAGAGGTTACCTTAACGTCTGTAGACATCTCTCCATTGATAACAACATGCTGTGCTCTGTTTGCTAAAAACTCTTCAATCCAGCCACACAGCTGGTCTGATATTCCATATGCTCTTACTTTGTTTATCAGGTGACAGTGGAGAACTGTATCGAATGCCTTCCGGAAGTCAAGGAAAATAGCATCTACCTGGGAGCCTGTATCTAATATTTTCTGGGTCTCATGAACAAATAAAGCGAGTTGGGTCTCACACGATCACTGTTTCCAGAATCCATGTTGATTCCTACATAGTAGATTCTGGGTTTCCAAAAACGACGACATGATACACGAGGAAAAAACATGTTCTAAAATTCTACAACAGATCGACGTCAGAGATATAGGTCTATAGTTTTGTGCATCTACTCGACGACCCTTCTTGAAGACTGGGACTACCTGTGCTCTTTTCCAATCATTTGGAACCTTCCGTTCCTCTAGAGACTTGCGGTACATGGCTGTTGGAAGGAGGGCAAGTTCTTTTGCGTACTCTGTGTAGAATCGAATTGGTATCCCGTCAGGTCCAGTGGACTTTCCTCTGTTGAGTGATTCCAGTTGCTTTTCTATTCCTTGGACACTTATTTCGATGTCAGCCATTTTTTCGTTTGTGCGAGGATCTAGAGAAGGAACTGCCATGCGGTCTTCCTCTGTAAAACAGCTTTGGAAAAAGGTGTTTAGTATTTCAGCTTTACGCGTGTCATCCTCTGTTTCAATGCCATCATCATCCCAGAGTGTCTGGATATGCTGTTTTGAGCCACTTACTGATTTAACGTAAGACCAGAACTTCCTAGGATTTTCTGTCAAGTCGGTACATAGAATTTTACTCTCAAATTCACTGAATGCTTCATGCATAGCCCTCCTTACGCTAACTTTGACATCGTTTAGCTTCTGTTTGTCTGAGAGGTTTTGGCTGCGTTTAAACTTGGAGTGGAGCTCTCTTTGCTTTCGCAGTAGTTTCCTAACTTTGTTGTTGTACCACGGTGGGTTTTTCCCATCCCTCACAGTTTTACATGGCATGTACCTGTCTAAAACGTGTTTTACGATTGCCTTGAACTTTTTCCATAAACACTCAACATTGTCAGTGTCGGAACAGAAATTTTCGTTTTGATCTGTTAGGTAGTCTGAAATCTGCCTTCTATTACTCTTGCTAAACAGATAAACCTTCCTCCCTTTTTTTATATTCCTATTAACTTCCATATTCATGGATGCTGCAACGGCCTTATGATCACTGATTCCCTGTTCTGCGCTTACAGAGTCAAAAACTTCGGGTCTGTTTGTTATCAGTAGGTCCAAGATGTTATCTCCACGAGTTGGTTCTCTGTTTAATTGCTCGAGGTAATTTTCGGATAGTGCACTCAGCATAATGTCACTTGATGCTCTGTCCCTACCACCCATCCTAAACATCTGAGTGTCCCAGTCTATATCCGGTAAATTGAAATCTCCACCTAAGACTATAACATGCTGAGAAAATTTATGTGAAATGTATTCCAAATTTTCTCTCAGTTGTTCTGCCACTAATGCTGCTGAGTCGGGAGGTTGGTAAAAGGAGCCAACTATTAACCTAGCTCGGTTGTTGAGTGTAACATCCACCCATAATAATTCACAGGAACTATCCACTTCTACTTCACTACAGGATAAACTACTACTAACAGTGACAAACACACCACCACTACCAGTTGCATGCAATCTATCCTTTCTAAACACCGTCTGTCCCTTTGTAAAAATTTCGGCAGAATTTATCTCTGGCTTCAGCCAGCTTTCTGTACCTATAACGATTTCAGTTTCGGTGCTTTCTATCAGCGCTTGAAGTTCCAGTACTTTACCAATGCAGCTTCGACAGTTTACAATTACAATACTGATTGCTGCTTGGTCCCCGCATGTCCTGACTTTGCCCTGCACCCTTTGAGGCTGTTGCCCTTTCTGTACTTGCCCGAGGCCATCTAACCTAAAAAACTGCCCAGTCCACGCCACACAACCCCTGCTACCCGTGTAGCCACTTGCTGCATGTAGTGGACTCCCAACCTATCCAGCGGAACCCGAAACCCCACCACCATATGGCGCAAGTCGAAGAATCTGCAGCCCACACGGTCGCAGAACCGTCTCAGCCTCTTATTCAGACCCTCCACTCGGCTCTGTACCAAAGGTCCGCAGTCAGTCCTGTCGACGATGCTGCATATGGTGAGCTCTGCTTTCATCCCGCTAGTGAGACTGGTAGTCTTCACCAAATCAGGTAGCCGCTGGAAGCCAGAGAGGATTTCCTTCGATCCATAGCGACACACATCATTGGTGCCGACATGAGCGACCACCTGCAGATGGGTGCACCCTGTACCCTTCATGGCATCCTGAAGGACCCTTTCCACATCTGGAATGACTGCCCCCGGTATGCACACGGAGTGCACATTGGTTTTCTTCCCCTCTCTTTGCTGCCATATCCCTAAGGGGCCCCATTACGCGCCTGACATTAGAGCTCCCAACTACCAGTAAGCCCACCCTCTGCGACAGTCCAGATCTTGCATACTGAGGGGCAACCTCTGGAACAGGACAAGCAACCATGTCTGGCCAAAGATCAGTATCAGCCTGAGACAGAGCCTGAAACCGGTTCGTCAGACAAACTGGAGAGGCCTTCCGTTCAGCCCTCCAGAATGTCTTTCGCCCCCTGCCACACCTCGAGACGATCTCCCACTCCCCTCCCACAGGTGAGGGATCAACCTCTATGTGGGCAGTATCCCGGGCAGCCACAGTTGTAGTCCGATCGGGGGATGCATGGGACGAGCTGGCCGTCCCCGACAAACCCCCATCCGGACCCCCATAGTGATGCCCATTGGCAACAGCCTCAAGCTGTGCGATCGAAGCCAACACTGCCTGAAGCTGGGAGGGAAGGGATTCGAACTCAGCCTGCATCCAAACACAGCAGTTGCAGTCCCTATCCATGCAAGAAACTGTTGTGCAAAGAACGTCTGAACTAATCTACAGAGAGCACAAACAATTCAACGCAAAATTTAAACGGTTATTAAAATACAAGATTGCCTAATAGATGCAGTAATGCTGCTACTTGCACACTGCTGACACACTGCTTGGCGGCGGAAGGAGACTATGCAATTTTACACTATTCAGGTACTAAAAACGCGATGCTACACTCTCAAATACTATAATACGCCTGAAATTTATGAATTAAACAATGCATGTACCAAAATCACGCAAAGAAATTAAGAATTAAACTATGTAACAAATAAGTGAGCTAAGAGTATACGACTTGCTGCTGCAGCTGCTTATCCAGCGGTGGCAGGGAGCACACTGAAAATGAGAACAAAAAGACGCCCAGAGACAGAAAAGAGAGAAAAAAAATTATTGGTAGTAGTTGGGGTGTAATTAGAGCAGGTGGCAGATGCCAGCTCAAAGAAGACTAAGATCGCCAATTTTATTTTTTAATGACTTGTCATTTATGTATAAGAATAATCATGAGTCATCACCACAAAGGAGTAAAGGTGGATTCTTAGGCAGCAGCACATCATTGTCTTCACTTTATACATAGTCTTGTGTTATAAGGAGATTGTGTGCACACAACAGCAGCTACCTCCTTTATTGCATTGCATTCAGATGCTCCCAACCAAGTAATTTGCTCAGCACCACCCATAAAAAAATCACTGTTCCTTTCTTGTTCTGGCAGACTCTCATACAATTACTTCTTTGTTTTCATCCAAATTCTGTTTATTTGTTTTTTTCAGTGTCCTACTAATATAATAGAACACTTGTAATACTGTTCTATGAAAGAAATGTGATTGTTTCCTTTTCCATGGATTTGTCTATGCGTTTATAGCAGTAACAGTAAATATGAAAAGACGACCAAATAATATAATACTTAAATTTCAGTTATTGCATGGAATATAAACAAAGAGTGATATACTGAAGTCAGTTAGATCTTCTCAACTACTTAACATGAAATAAGCTAGAACTATTTATAGCATGTGGTTAAAAGACAGAATGACATTCCCCCACCGCATTTTTGGCAGATTATGTACAATGTATGTCATGCACTCATGAGACACCTGTTTATTGTCCCATATGTGCTTTCTGAATTTACCATGCAGTTCGTTTTTATAACAAAAAGTGCACTAAATATGGCATGAACATAGATGTCATGCTACTCTACAAATCAATATGTTACATCTAGGTCCAAATAGCTTGTCACCCACACAGCCCCAGGTGTGTCTACCTTTTTGTTATGAAGTGACCATCTTAGACTGCAGTAATCTGCTGAGTAGTGTGCTTGGTCCGCTATCAGCAGTTGCATTAATTGTTAATGGGGTGATTTTCTTATTAAGCACTCCAGTCAGCTATATTATTAGTCATAGTGGGACGAGCTGTCCATATGATCTTTTGCAGGCTCACTAGCTGTGGCTTAAGAGTTTTGCTTTTGAGTAGGCCTCATCCACTGAACTGATTCCCCCCACCAGATAGTGCTTATACACAACAAAACCCCCACCACTTCCACTGTACTCACCCATACAATGCTATCTGCACAGGTATGAGACAATACTTTACTCATAACAGTCTGCTTCCACATTCAACTTGGCCACACACAACCGAACTGTCGCCAAGCCACCCTAATCTAATCCCCTGGTTACACTACAATTCATTTATCTCAACAAAATGCCTATTAAATCTTTTCATATCAGTGTACATTTAGGGAGATAAAGTAGGTGTTTACGCAACCTGAAAATTAATTTGCATAAGAATATAGCATTTGAAATGTAGTGTTACAGAATAATGGTGAAGATTATATGGGTAAACAGGATAACTAAATAGGTGGTACTGAATAAATTTGTTAAGAGAAATTAATGGCACTACTAAAAAATGGGACTGACTGTTAGGACACATCTCAAGGCATCAAGGAATCGTCAAGTCAATTTGGTACTGGAGGGAAGTAGGTGGGCTAAAAATTACAGAGGCACACCTAGGTTTGACTACTGTAAGCAGGTTCAAATGGATGGAAGTTTTGTATTATACCAAAATGTAATGGAAGCTGTGCCTTATAACAAAATGTATACAAGTTTCCTGAGTAAATTAATTACAGTTACAGCCAATGGATTTAAGTGTGATATCCTCATGGATTTGTGCATCAGTAGGTCTACAAATTGTTAGGATTGCTTCTAAAGGGTATCTAATATACATCTGTATCATTATTATTTTCAATTAATTATTCTCAGTTCCAATATTTACTATCAACAAACATTCAATATAATAGTTAGTGGATGTAGACCCATTTATAACATGGTTCCAGCACATTCAAGAAAGTATTAAAAAATTAAAAAAATTAAAACAAACACCATCCGAACAGCCCTCGAAGGCCCAACGGTACTAACTGGCTGCCGTGTCATCCTCAGCCTTTGGGCATTATCAGGTGTGGGTACAGACAGGCAGGTGGTCAGCACACCACTCTCCCAGCCACTGTCAGCTTCCGTGACCAGTGTCACTACTTCTCAGTCAAGCACCCTCTCAATAGGCCTCACATGGGCTCGGTTTAACTGTAAAGATCACAGTACAGTGTAGAGATATACTATCAATAATGTACAAATTACAGTGAGTACTGTTATTAGCTAACAAGAATAGACACTACATTAACCATTGTTAATTAGCATGTTTATGATTTTAATGTAGAATAGAAGCAAATTCTTCAGAGAATGGGGCGTTAATACAAAGAAAAATCTTTATATACATGTCAAAATAAGAGTTTAAAACTGAATCAGAACAATGGCCCCAGAGGATGAAACTCAAGAAATTTACCAAGAACTGTTTTTCATTTGTTGATAGGAAAAATAAAACTACCTTAAATGCGCACATTGTAAGCTATTTATTTTACGACATTACTTACCGTCCCATGATTGGAATACAGTCATTTTTTGAGCACTACTGTAATGCACTCTTCCTGCCCGTGTCTCTTAAATAAGACAAAAATCCGAAGTCATTCTTGAAGCACTTAACGATGTCTTCTGCTGTATTTTGTGCACATTCCTAAATCGTGCAGCATCAGTATTTGGGCATAGTCTGACAGCATTGAGGCAATAAACAGTAGTTGAAGTGGATGGGGTAACTTCTGTGAACAATGTTACTTCCCATGTTTTGGTGTGGGAACAGTCTTGTGTTGATGTTATAATGTTGTGTCAAATCATTGTTAAAATAAGGCACCTCTTTAAATAACATATTTCTAATTTGTTAATGAAGCAACTATAGATGAACATGGATTCGACCTATTTACAACGAGAATCGTCACACTCGATGACGTACTTCATTGGGAATGCTATATAATTTCACTTAGAGGAGTGTGTGATCTGCTGAGATGGAAGCAGCCTGACCCCTTCTGAGGGAGGCTGGCCACGTACTGAGCAGCCCACCACTGGTGAGGACAGGCAGAGTTGTGATTGATGCAAGTCAGTGCACAAATGGGTGTGACAACAGCCTCCCAAATTAAAGATCACTCTAAACAACACGAGAGACACTGACACCCCAGGTGGACGTCCACAAAAGGTGATGTTGGCCAACTGCACAACACCTGAGAGGATAGAGTCAGATCAAATTGAATAACAAAGATTGACCAAACAGTGATAACTGATGAAGTAATCCACTACAAAGGGTGGGTGGCACAGCAGGAAGAACTGAATCATAATATTAGCAACTTTGAAGAAGGTAAAAGATACCAAAGACTGAGTAGTCTGTGTGATACCATGGCATACCATTTTGGCAAAATATTAGTCCCAGCTAAGACTGGAACCTGAGAAAAAGACTCCAAGCCGTAACATTATTTACTTGGCATTTTCTTATAATATTTTCTTTAGCCATACATGTACCACATATAAATTCAATGTTCTTGTCTTTTCTTTAGCTACATGTATTATTTATGTGTAAAATTTGTAACAGCAATCTAAAGAAATAACTTAAAATGATAAAGACCGAACAAAAGAAATTACCCGCTTTTTGCAAGAAATGGGATATAAATGCAATAAAAATAAAAGTTGTTAAAACCTATGGCTCGAAAGGGTAGTTAGCATGCCCTCAAACAGTTTGCTCCTCTCCCTGACGGTGGAGACTTGGGTGGAGGGGGGGGGGGGGGGGGGGGCTTGGGTAGCAATGGAGTGGTTTGTGTTTGCTAATATTAATAAAAATAAGATACAGTGTTAAGCCATGTTGTCAATGACATTTGGTTCTAAATATGTGTTACTCAGGGAATATAGTTGATAGTTATTTATCTGTGTTATTTCTTTGAGATAACATTGTTTTTTAAAACAGTTAAGAATAATCAATGGACAACCTGTAGCTTGCCTTCTTTCTTATACCCCAGGCAAATTAAGAAAAATAGGGGAAATAATTTATAAGCTTTGGAAACTTCAGGAAAATACTCATACTTGATGTAGTAAAGAGAAACAGGAAAGGTCCCTCCACTAGTGGGTGAGCATCTGCCTCCACCACCCCAATTCGATTTTTTGAACCTCATTTTTCTGTTTTTATGAAAAACAGTTCATCTTCTGAAGACATCCATTATGAAATAAAATATTGCTTGTGAAATTCTGCTCAGAGAAGTTCATATGCATGTTTTAACCAAGATAAACACATTAGGATTACAGAAGACCACTCACTGAAAAACAGAAGTGTGTGCGGGTACACACACACACACACATACACACACACACACACACACACACACACACACACACACACGCTCTCTCTCTCTCTCTCTCTCTCTCTCTCTCTCTCTCTCCATGCTGTGAGCCAGGCTGACGGTATCAGTGCTATTTTGATTTTATGGCAAGTGGACTGATTGTGGTGGGGTAGTGTCAAGCTGGGTACATATAGGAAAAGGAGGTGAGAGGCAGGGAGATGAGCTGGTAATGGGTAGCTATCAGCTCGGACGGAGCTGGCCAGTTTGCTGGCTAGGAATGTGAGAGGGTGGTGGCAGGTATATGGGCTGGCACAATTGTAGTGGCTAGCAGGGAGGGGCACATGCTGAAAGCAACTTAACTTGGGAGGGGTGACAGGACACAGGGTACAGAAATTGTAGGGTTGAGGGTGTGGAGACAGCAGATTACTGTAGGTTGAGGGCAGGATAATTTCAGAAACAGAGAATATGTTGTAAGGATAGCTCCAGTCTGTGTTGTTCAGAAAAGCTAGTGGTGGAGGGGAGGATCTATATAATCTGTGTTGTTAACCAGTCATTAAAATCAATCATTTTATGTTCAGCTGCATGTTGTGCCACAAATATGGTCTACATTGCTTTTGGCCACAGTATGGAGGTGGTCATTTATTCTGGTGGACAGCTGGTTGGTAGTCATACAATACAGAAAGCTGTGCAGTGATTGCAGCAAAGCTGGTATATGATGGCTGGATTCATAGGTGGCCCAGCCTCTAATCGGGTAGGATAAGCCAGTGACACGACTAGAGTAGTAGGAGCTGGGTGGGTAGATTAGGCAGATCTTGTACCTTGGTCTGTCATATGTATATAATCTTCGTGATAAGCAGATGAGATTGGGAGTGGCACAGATATACACTAGGGTGATGCGTAGGTCGGGTGGGCCATGGAGCATCACTTTAGGAGGGGCACGACAGATCTTGGGTAGGATGTAGATAAAGACCTGGTGAACAATATGGTTCACTTGTTCAAGTCCAGAATGATATTGGGTGATGAGGGGGCGCTCCTTTTAGCTGATTCTTGGGAGTGGTGGGAAGATTGGGGGTGTATGAGGATATGGCATTGGAAATTTGTTTGTGGACTAGATTGAGAGAATGTTGGTGTCTGTGAAGGCCTTTGTTTGCCCTTCAGCATACAGGGCAAGTGTGTTCTCCTCAGAGCAGATATGTCATCCACAGGTGGCTAAGCTGTATGTGGGGGTATTTTTTTGTGTGGAAGGGATGGCCGCTGTCGAAATGCAGGTACTGTTGGTGGTTAGTGAGTTTGATGTTGACTGAGATGTGGATGGAGCCTTCAGAGAGATGGAGCTCAACTTCCAGGAAGGGGGCACGTTGTGTAGAGGAGGACCAGGTGAAGCAGATAGGGGAAAGGGTTTTGAGGTTCTGAAGGAATGTGGGTAGGTTACCTTGACCCTGAGTTGAGATCATGAAGATACACTGTCCATGAACCTTAAACTGACTGTGGGTAGGGAGATGGATCATTGAATATTTGTGGAATGACTCCATAAATGCAATGTTCGGTCAATTTGTATTCTAAGCATTTTCATAGTAATTGTATCTCAGTCTGGGAGTCATTCATTGACTTTCTGCAAGAAATCCTACAGTGCAAATTGGGATTTCTCTGAATAATTTAGAAAACTGCATACTTCTTGTAGAGCGGCATCAAACTTGGTACCAAGAGTGTGGCCCCCGTTTCAAACAGAGGAGGGGTTTGACACTAATTTAGCAATGCAGTCTTGATGATAACAGTCTTCTGCAGCTACTGAACACAAAACATTGTTGATATGTTCAGCAACTTTTCTGCAAAAATCATAATCACATTTCTCTGCTTTCACAGGCAGCGTGCATTTCTGAGTTAATTGTATCATTGTCACCAATATCTTAGTGAAACTCTTGTGAGTGGGGTTCAGTGATCCGGAATCGTGCCTAACACTAGCCAGATGTGTGTCAAAAGATGTTGCTAAGGTCTCCCGTCACAAAAATGCAGAGCAGGAGAGACATTGAAACCCTGTGGCAGTACCAAGTTTACTGCAACAAATAAACTACAGTGGTGCTATCTTTTTGTTTGGTCATCAGCTTACTCAGTTACAGATATGAGATGACAGTGTAAACTTTCACATGAGCACCCCCCCCCCCCCCCTGCCCACAAATCCCCTCACAAATGTCTAGACATGGTACTCACCAGCCATACACTATTATGAAGTGAACCACCATAACCATCTCTCAACCACATCATGTACATTTACATTAGCTATGGCTTAAGTTACAAAATCAAGTCAGTGCCCCCAACTAGACATTTCCATTTCAGTCACAGAAATTTTGTCATTAATATTATCTTGTTAAATACCCAAAAGCAGAGTCCATATTGAGAAGTTATTTTCCCCAAACATGTTTGCAGAAATAAGTAAATTATTGCCCAAATCGTTCTAAATGATGAATTTATTAAATCAGAAGAATTGAAATTCTCACAGCCTTTGCCCCTGAAGCATAAACCAGGTAAGTAACATAGCTATACGATATGTTATACTATTTTAAACGGTATTCATCCAAGACAAAAGAAGTGACTTCTTTCTTGTAGGTTTATGTCCAAATCTGTTGATGGCCTCTGATAAAGAATTTACATCATCGTACTATGCACCTGATAAACAAATGAATTCACAGTCTTAGCCACAACACATTTCATCTTCTGCATCTCTTTCAGTGTAATGTTACTGGAAATTTATTACCTATAGACGTACTGTCACTGAAGAAACAAATACAATGTAACTGACTTTGCTTTTACATAAATGCAAAAATGTGCAAAGGCACAGGTCATGTTGTGTGGAGAGCAGTTCTGGTACTAAGACTTCAGCTGACGGAAATTGAAATGATCTCTTCAATGACAAAGTGTTGCTTACTAGAAAGTGGTGCAACAACATGGAGATCTGTCTTGACAGTTATTCACAGTGCCAGCTGCTCCACCAATTATTGATTCTCTGCAAGCCTTCCTGCACTTCGCTGCAGTCTTCCAGCTTCTCAGCCTCCATACAGACAAATAGCCTTGCGTGAGTACTGAAGCTCCAGTTATGCAGTATTTCATTCTTTTGCAGTTACACAGAATTTCCATGTTTTTTTTAACCTTGTTTTCCACCTTCATTTTCATTGTAAGGAAATGAAAATCCAACATTCTGGTAGAAACAGGTGCGTCGCACATGCCAGCTGAAGAAAATCAAGAAAAGAAAGCAGATAAACAGAAATAAATAGTAGCCATGAAATCAAACTTACTATACCAGAAAGAGATTTTCACTCTGCAGTGGAGTGTGTGCTGATATGAAACTTCCTGGCAGATTAAAACTGTGTGCCGGACCAAGGCTCAAACTCGAGACCTTTGCCTTTCACAGGCAAGTGCTCTAATTTACTAAACTTACTATACTTCAGTTGCCACTAAAATCCTTTTTATATATATTTTTAGTTTTGGAATAATTCTTAAACACACTGATGAACAGAAACTGTCATGAATTTCAATTAAGAAGAAAACTACTTCTGTGAAAACACTTTGCGTAGTGTAAGCCAACTTTAGGTCAAAGAATCTGACAGTTTATTATAAAAAAAAATGGTTCAAATGGCTCTGAGCACTATGGGACTTAACATCTAAGGTCATCAGTCCCCTAGAACTTAGAACTACTTCCATCTACCTAACCTAAGGACATCACACACATCCAAGCCTGAGGCAGGATTCAAACCTGCGACCGTAGTGCTCACGCAAGTTCCAGACTGAAGTGCCTAGAACTGCTCAGCCACACCGACTGGCAATTTATTGTCAGTTTCAAGTTTATGCCCTGAACGAATTTCCTCTCTGTTTATTTTCTTTGTGTATCACTAATTCGGTTTGAGGCAACATTCAGTTAGCTGCTACCCAGCCACAGATATGATACGAAAAGCCTTGTGGAAGATTGTGTCCATCTTGATGGAGACCACATAGTAAGAGATAAGCTCCACTCTTGGCAAGATATCCATTGCATGTACTGTCTGTTCGTAGAAACCTGATAGTCTGTCCTTACTACTGTGGCCACTGGGACATTAAACACTAATCTTCACACAATGGAAAATCCATTATGTAACAATCACAAAGTTATCAAGGGTAGTTGCTACTCACCATATAAAGGAGATACTGAATATATGTTGTCTACATCTGCATCTACATCTACATCCATACTCTGCAAGTCACCTGGCAGTGTGTGGTGGAGTCTACCTTTAATACCTCTATTGGTTCTCCCTTCTATTCCAGTCTCGTATTGTTCATGGAAAGAAAGATGGTCGTTATGCCTCTGTGTGAGCTCTAATCTCTCTGATTTTATCCTCATGGTTTCTTCGCGAGATATATGTAGGAGGGAGCAATATACTGCTTGACTCCTAGGTGAAGGTATGTTCTCGAAACTTCAACAAAAGCCCGTACTAAGCTACTGAATGTCTGTCTTGCAGAGTCTTCCACTGGAGTTTATCTATCATCTCCGTAGCGCTTTTGTGATTACTAAATGATCCTGGAATGAAGCGCGCTGCTCTCTGTTGGATCTTCTCTATCTCTTCTATCAAACCTATCTGGTACGGATCCCACACCGGTGAGCCGTATTCAAGCAGTGGGCGAACATATGTACTGTAACCTACTTCCTTTGTTTTCGGACTGTGTTTCCTTAGGATTCTTCCAATGAATCTCAGTCTGGCATCTGCTTTACCGATGATTAATTTTATATGGTCATTCCATTTTAAATAATTCCTAAAGCCTACTCCCAGATAATTTATGGAATTAACTGCTTCCAATTGCTGACCTGCCATATTGTAGCTAAATGATAAAGGATCTTTCTTTCCATGCATTCACAACACATTACACTTGTCTACATTGAGATTCAATTGCCATTCTCTGCACCATGCGTCAATTTGTTGCAGATCCTCCTGCATTTCAGTACAATTTTCCACTGTTACAACCTTTTGATATACTATAGCATCATCCGCAAAAAGCCTCAGTGAACTACCGTTGTTATCCACAAGGTCATTTATATATATTATGAATAGCAACAGTCCTATGACACTCCCCTGCGGCACACCTGAAATCACTCTTACTTCGGGAGACTTCTCTCCATTCGGAATGATATGCTGCATTCTGTTATCTAGAAACTCTTCAATCCAATCACAATATTGGTCTGATAGTCCATATGCTCTTACTTTGTTCATTAAATGACTGTGGGGGACTGTATCAAATGCCTTGCGGAAGTCAAGAAACACGGCATCTACCTGGGAACCCATGTCTATGGCCCTCTGAGTATCGTGGACGAATAGCGCCAGCTAGCTTTCACACGATTGTCTTTCTCAAAACCCATGCTGATTCCTACAGTGTAGATTTCTAGTCTCCAGAAAAGTCATTATACTCGAACATAATACGTGTTCCAAAATTCTACAACTGATTGACATTAGAGATATAGGTCTATAGTTCTGCACATCTGTTCGACATTCCTTCTTGAAAATGGGGATGACCTGTGCCCTTTTCCAATCTTTGGGAATGCTATGCTCTTCTAGACACCTATGGTACACTGCTTCAAGGAGGGGGGCAAGTTCGTTCACATACTGTGTGCAAAAGCGAACTGGTACCCCATCAGGTCCAGCAGTCTTAACTCTTTTGAGTGATTTTAATTGTTTTTCTACCCCTCTGTCACCTATTTTGTTATCTACCATTTTGTCATCTATGCGACAATCTAGAGAAGGAACTACAGTGCAATCTTCCTCTGTGAAACAGCTTTGGAAAAAGGCATTTAGTATGTCGGCCTTTAGTCTGTCATCCTCTGTTTCAGTACCATTTTGGTCACAAACTGTCTGGACATTTTGTTTTGATCCATCTACTGCTTTGACATAAGACCAAAATTTCTTAGGATTTTCTACCAAGTCAGTGCATAGAACTTTACTTTCGAATTTGTTGAATGCCTCTTGCATAGCCCTCCTCACACTACATTTCACTTCATGTAATTTTTGTTTGTCTGCAAGGCTTTGGCTATGTTTATATTTGCTGTGAAGTTCCCTTTGCATTCATAGCAGTTTTCTAACTCAATTGTTGTACCACGGTGGCTCTTTTCCATCTCTTATGATCTTGCTTGGCACATACTTATCTAATGCATATTGTACGACGGTTTTGAACTTTGTCCATTGATTCTCAACACTATCTGCACTTGAGATAATACTTTTGTGTTGAGCCGTCAAGTACTCTGAAATCTGCTTTTTGCCACTTTTGCTAAACAGAAAAATCTTCCTACCTTTTTTAATATTTCTATTTACAGCTGAAATCACCGATGCAGTAACCGCTTTATGATTGCTGATTCCCTGTTCTGCATTAACTGTTTCAAATAGTTCAGGTCTCTTTGTCACCGGAAGGTCTAATATGTTAGCGCCATGAGTCAGTTCTTTGTTTACCTGCTCAAGGTAGTTTTCAGATAATGCACTTAAAAAAGTTTCACTGGATTCTTTGTCCCTGCCACCTGTTGTAAATGTTTGAGTCTCCCAGTCTATATCTGGTAACTTAAAATCTCCACCCAGAACTATAACAGGGTCAGGAAATCTACTCAAAATATTTTCCAAATTTTCCTTTAGGTGTTCTGCCACAACAGCTGCTAAGCCAGAGGGCCTATAGAGACATCCAATTACCATTTTTGAGCCTGCTTTAACCATGACCTTCACCCAGATTATTTCACATTTCGGATCTCCGTCAATTTCCTTTGATACTATTGCACTTTTTATTGCTATAAACATGCCTCCCCCTTCACTGTCCAGGCTGTATCTGTGGTATACATTCCAATCTGAGTTTAGAATTTCATTACTGTTTACATCTGATTTCAACCAACTTTCCGTCGCTAATACTATATGGGCATTGTGACTGTTTGTTAATGAGAGCAATTCTGGGACCTTTCTATAGACGCTCCTGCAGTTTACTATTACCACATTAATATTGTCATTCCCTGTTGTGTTGTGCCTACTGCTACCTTGTTGCATCTCAGGAGGTGTCTTGTTGGGCTTAGGGAGGGAATTATCTAACCTAAAAAACCCACATGTGCACTCCACACGTGCTCCGCTACCCTTGCAGCTGCTTCCTGCATGTAGTGCACACCTGACCAATTCCGGGGGACCCCACATTTCCCCACCCGATAGAAGAGGTCGAGAAATTTGCATCCCAGATCTCCGCAGAATCGTCTGAGCCTCTCGTTTAAGCCTTCCACTCGGCTCCAAACCAGAGGTCCACAATCCGTTCTGGGAATGAAACTTCAAATAGTTAGCTCAGATTCCACCCCACGAGTGAGGCTTTCTGCCTTCACCAACTCCGCCAATCGCCTGTATGAACTGAGGATGACCTTTGAACCCAGACGGCAGGTGTCATTGGTGCCGACATGAGTGACAATTTGCAGTCGAGTGCACCCAGCGCTCTCTATCACCACCAGCATGGCCTCCTCCACATCTCGGATGAACACCCCCCTCCCCCCCCCCCCCCCCATGGCAAGCAGACAGAGTGAACACTGGCCTTCTTCCCCAACCTTTCCACTATTTCCCTAAGGGGCTCCATCACCCGCCTAACATTGGAGCTCCCAATCACTAATAAACCCCTCTCCCTGTGTGCCTGCTCGGGCCTTGCTGAAGGAGTGGCCACATGTCCTCTCATAGGCAGAGAGGGTGATGACACATGGCCAGCGTCCACATTGACCCTCCACCTCGTGTGACACGAATGCTGTTGAACCTGCCACTCCCCTTGGGGAGAGGGTGGCCCAACTGCGCCTGGTACCTGCAAAGATGTCTCAACAGCGGGGACCGTGGGTGAAGCATGTAACACCTGGGGTGTAGATGTACCATGTGATGCACCAGAGTCCCCTCTGCTGTTACACTCCAAGGCAGCAGCCTGAAGATGGTTGACCATGGCCATCAGCACTTTCAGCTGTTCGCAAACAGTGGCCAGCTCCTCCTGCATCCATACACAGCAGTCACACATCCTATCCATCCTAAGAAATCAACAATTCACTGTAGACAGTCAAGTAATCAGCTTTTAACTAGACTGCTAATTCACCAAAGGCGGCTGATAGCTGACTAAAGTGTGGTTACCAGAAACTTCTTGTTGGAAACAATGAAAATAAGCACTAACTGTCTCTGGACTGTATTCCAAACGAACATGAAATCTATGGAACACTATTACTAGTACTAAAAAATTAATGCTTCCTAAAAGCAATAATAAATGGAAAAAGATGTGACAAGTAAGAAAAACGCAGTTAATACTTAAATTTATGTAGCTTGCTGCACAGGAGACGTGAAGCAGACACAGTAACGAGATGAATGCCTGTTTGGCTGAAAGCTTTGTTTGACAATCTTTTTGTTATGCCTAACTGTGAATCAGCATCTCCACTGTATGGTGAGTAGCAACTATCCTTTTTATAACACTGTTAATCATTAATCTCCCTTTTTTTGTTGCTGTGAGATGATAAAGCAATCCACGTACAGTTATTGGTGTCCCTATTTTAAACCAGACAACTGCTTTTGTTGTTATAACCAGTGCTTGATTTGTGAAGGTATACTGTGCCTCTGATAAAAAACCATTAAAATAATGTTTTAAGACATTAATAAAAAAAACAGTCCCTGGTAGGTCAGAGTACTGGTACTACTACTTTTCTGCAAATCAAGCACTGGTCGTAGTGGTTGCAGCCTCTGCTTGTTCTGTTTCTGCAAGATCATGTCTCATCCAAAAGGTCAAACCAAACCGAACATATCTAGAAGGAACTGTTGTAAATTAGTGTTCATTTTCATAGCCCAATATGTACTCTCACAGACTGATCAATTCGAAGTTAGAACCAGAGGAGAGGTGATGTGTTGAAAGAATCAAAGAAAAAGAACTGAATACATGACAAATAAGAAGCTGTGTATCACTGGCTCATTATACCCTATTCTAAACATATACACAGTGAATCTTTGATGAGGTTTCTAGGACAGATGAATATTCAGTATTTCTTCATCCCATTCACATTCGGATTGCTGATAGTTATGCAGTCAAAAGACTGGTTCAGTAACATCTGACAGCAAACCCATAACTTCATGGAATATTTCCTTGCAACAAGAGAGAAGTGTAGGTTCAAGTCGCAGTCTGGCAGAAATTTTCTTATATCACTAGTATTTATTACAAACAATGGAAAATCCAGGATGGAATGTAACAGTACCAGGGAAGGAAAGTTGCTACTCACCATATAGTGGAGATGTGAGTCATGATAGGCACAACAAAAAGATTTACACAATTATAGCTTTCGGCCATTAAGGCCTTTATCAGCAGAAGACACACACACACACACACACACACACACAAACGCAACTTGCACACACGTCTGCAGTCCCAGAGAACTGAAACCACACTGTGAGCAGCAGCACCAGTGCATGATGGGAGTGGCGACTGGGTGGGGGTAAGGAGGAGGCTGGGGCAGGGAGGGGGAGGGATAGTGTGGTGGGAGTGGCAGACAGGGAAGTGTTGCAGTTTAGACGGGGGGCAGGGAGAAGGTGGGGAGTGGGGAGGGGGTAAGTAGTGGAAAGGAGAGAAATAAAAAGAAATTAAAAGCCTGGGTGTGGCAGTGAAATGACAGCTGTGTAGTGCTGGAATGGGAACAGGGAGGGGGCTAGATGGGTGAGGACAGTGACTAACGAAGGTTGAGGCCAGGAGGGTTACGAGAACGTAGGGTGTTTTGCAGGGAAAGTTCCCATCTGCGCAGTTCAGAAAAGCTGGTGTTCATTTGAAGGATCCATATGGCACAGGCTGTGAAGCAGTCATTGAGATGAGGGATATCATGTTTGGCAGCACGTTCAGCAACAGGGTGGTTCACTTGTTTTTTGGCCACAGTTTGTCGGTGGCCATTCATGTGGACAGACAGCTAGCTGGTTGTCATGCCTACATAGAATGCAGCACAGTGGTTGCAGCTTATTGTAAATCACATGACTGGTTTCACAGGTAGCCCTGCCTTTGATGGGATAGGTGATGTTAGTGACCGGACTGGAGTAGGTTGTGGTAGGAGAATGTATGGGACAGGTCTTGCATCTAGGTCTATTACAGGGGTATGAGCCATGAGGTAAAGGATTGGTAGCAGGGGCTGTGTAAGGATGCACAAGTATATTGTGTAGGTTCAGTGGATGGCAGAATACCACGGTACGTGGGGTGGGAAGGATACTGGGCAGGACATTTCTCATTTCAAAGCATGACACAAGGTAATCGAAACCCTGGCGGCGAAAGTAATTCAGTTGCTCCAGTCCCGGATGGTACTGGGTTACAAGCATAATAGTTATTACATTTATACCTAATACTGCTTATGTCTAACAGTTCACAGTGAGTGAATAAATTTTGAGTGATTGAATGTATTATAACAAAACAGTCAACATTCCATGCAGAGACAATGACAAAATATTTTAATTTCATACTTTTCACAGCTTTGCATTTGAAGAAATGTAAGCGACTCAATCAAAAAATATTATCCTTGGACCTACAATCATTAGTGGATGGACCATTAAACAACTCTTCTCAGAAGTGCATGGACTCCCCCCCCCCCCCTCCAAGACACACACACACACACACACACACACACACACACACACACACACACACACACACACACACACATTCACATGATGTAACATTATACACTCCTGGAAATTGAAATAAGAGCACCGTGAATTCATTGTCCCAGGAAGGGGAAACTTTATTGACACATTCCTGGGGTCAGATACATCACATGATCACACTGACAGAACCACAGGCACATAGACACAGGCAACAGAGCATGCACAATGTCGACACTAGTACAGTGTATATCCACCTTTCGCAGCAATGCAGGCTGCTATTCTCCCATGGAGACGATCGTAGAGATGCTGGATGTAGTCCTGTGGAACGGCTTGCCATGCCATTTCCACCTGGCACCTCAGTTGGACCAGCGTTCGTGCTGGGCGTGCAGACCGCGTGAGACGACGCTTCATCCAGTCCCAAACATGCTCAATGGGGGACAAATCCGGAGATCTTGCTGGCCAGGGTAGTTGACTTACACCTTCTAGAGCACGTTGGGTGGCACGGTATACATGCGGACGTGCATTGTCCTGTTGGAACAGCAAGTTCCCTTGCCGGTCTAGGAATGGTAGAACGATGGGTTCGATGACGGTTTGGATGTACCGTGCACTATTCAGTGTCCCCTCGACGATCACCAGTGGTGTACGGCCAGTGTAGGAGATCGCTCCCCACACCATGATGCCGGGTGTTGGCCCTGTGTGCCTCGGTCGTATGCAGTCCTGATTGTGGCGCTCACCTGCACGGCGCCAAACACGCATACGACCATCATTGGCACCAAGGCAGAAGCGACTCTCATCGCTGAAGATGACACGTCTCCATTCGTCCCTCCATTCACGACTGTCGCGACACCACTGGAGGCAGGCTGCACGATGTTGGGGCGTGAGCAGAAGACGGCCTAACGATGTGCGGGACCGTAGCCCAGCTTCATGGAGACGGTTGCGAATGGTCCTCGCCGATACCCCAGGAGCAACAGTGTCCCTAATTTGCTGGGAAGTGGCAGTGCGGTCCCCTACAGCACTGCGTAGGATCCTACGGTCTTGGCGTGCATCCGTGCGTCGCTGCGGTCCGGTCCCAGGTCGACGGGCACGTGCACCTTCCACCGACCACTGGCGACAACATCGATGTACTGTGGAGACCTCACGCCCCACGAGCTGAGCAATTCGGCGGTACGTCCACCCGGCCTCCCGCATGCCCACTATATGCCCTCGCTCAAAGCCCGTCAACTGCACATACGGTTCACGTCCACGCTGTCGCGGCATGCTACCAGTGTTAAAGACTGCGATGGAGCTCCGTATGCCACGGCAAACTGGCTGACACTGACGGCGGCGGTGCACAAATGCTGCGCAGCTAGCGCCATTCGACGGCCAACACCGCGGTTCCTGGTGTGTCCGCTGTGCCGTGCGTGTGATCATTGCTTGTACAGCCCTCTCGCAGTGTCCGGAGCAAGTATGGTGGGTCTGACACACCGGTGTCAATGTGTTCTTTTTTCCATTTCCAGGAGTGTACATTGATGATTCTGTAATTACTTTCTCTAGGTGGGGATGCAAGCAGGGATTGTGAACAACACACACATAAAATGAGATGATATAACATATGTAAGAGACGTAACTCCTTTTGCAATATACAAATTTATTTTACTGCAGTGTTTTTAACATGTCACACTAAAAAATCTCATTCTTTGCAACACTTCAATAAAAATTTTATGACAGTAGGTTTTCACAGTGGAATGTAAACCATTTCATTTCCTTAACGTGTATCTATGATACTACTAATGACAGTGCCATAACATTAATATACTACCAGATACATTAATTTGGCACAGATGGTAAAATATAAAATAATGATCTTGGGTATTTTCCATGGCCTGTCCTTAGTAATCATCCCAGGAAATGTAGGGTGGTAGCAGAGAACTTTTAGTTGTACAATCCTCTAGTTCCGGTGTGGTACTGGATTTGTGATGTGTTTCTGACAATAAATCAAAGGTATACTGAGTGAATTTGTGAATAGTTTTTGATAGAACATGGCACCAATGGAAAGAACTAACATAAGTAGAATATCTTCACTGTATGTCAAATTAGAAAAGAATTAAGTACGTACTGATTAGTAACATGAATATTGTATGTAGAGTACACCCCTCCATCACCAATGAGATACAGATTACCCTCAAATGAAGTACCTATGAGTAAAATCTCCTGAATTTGAACAAATATTAAGTTGTCAAATGCTGAAGTACATATCCAGCTAATTCATTATAGCGATTGGCTCACCAGAGAATTCAGGGAAAGGAAATAGTATGGTGTAGTGAGGTGTTTTTATTTTAACAAAATGATTTAGAAGTGATATTATGCAGGTTTTTAACAGAGTTGGAACTGGAATTTTTTTGTGGCTAATTACAAGTCGTTTTCTAGGATATTTAAAAATGCTTCAAAACCGCACCTCTAGACCCCTGCAACTGCTTACAAACTATTATATAGTTGCCCTTGCTATGAGACACATTTATCTGCTATCCTGGCTAGTCAGATAATTTTGTGTGTGCAGTATGTTTTGAGGTACAGCCTCATTATCAGGCAAATATGGAAATACAAAACATTCAATATCAGAATTATCTGTCCTTCAGTGGCATATTCTCCTTTTTTATCAGCGGATTTTCTTGTTCACTGTGTGTAATCTTGTTAATACTAATAACACTTGTTGATTGTATACAGCATCACTGCACACCATAATCAAGATGGCAAACAAAGAATAAGCTAGGTCTGACTACACTACCGATGTGCCTATGTTGATGAAATTTGTCATTGTGTGATATATTCTCCACACTTGTGAAAAACATTTTTAATGTTACTATACACATAGTGTGATAATATTGTTTCTAAGATGATCAGTGGTACGAGACACTCAGACACCTTGAATCACCACATACTGTACATAGAGTGGTGCACAGTAAGAAAAGACTAGAATAAATATCATAGTTAAACTACAACATTTTATCTGCATCAAACTGCTCTATCATTAATACTGACAAATATTTAATACAAGTGTTGGTTTTTATGGCTATAGTGACGGACCACGCACCGAAAACGCCAACTTATTACGATAAAACACTTTTATTACGGTTCGTATATTTACAGAAACACAAGAAAAACAATGCACAATTCCATGACACGTGTATCACTAGTCAAGTCGCAGACGGTACTGCCAAAGAAGCTCGAGTCTCCAAAGACCATTTACTCTGCGCTTCTCCGGTGAAGTTGCTGGCAGACGATTGTCGCCACAGCACCTCCCCCCCTGGGAGTGCAGAGCACTGGGAGAAGGACGTGGGTGTCTTCTTGTGTAGTGGCATTGTGGAATGCTCGCTGGTTGATAGCAGCATGTGCTAAGTGTCCATACTGTCTGTGCAGGGTGGACTAGCGCTCGTATAGTCCGCCATCCAGTGGGGGGGGGGGGGGGCAGACTGGTCGACCTGCGCACATGAACTGGACGGGCACAGGAGATGTCGTTGCAGTACCGGCTGAGAGGGGGATGCGAATCTTGAGCGTCCCATCGGTGCTGAACGTTGCAGTTATGGCAGCTGTATCCACCCCATTTGGAATAGGGACTGTGCACAGGATGGTGATGTGTGACGTGTGTGTGGACCCACATGAAGTGTCCCCTATGCGGAGGACGAAGATGGATCCCTCGTGGAGCTGCAAGGAAAGCTCGTCACTTTGGCACTCAGAGGCGTTGATTGCGATGCAAATTTTGTCAACAGTGGACGTAGGGTGCACTAGGGGGGGTGGGGGCGAAAAGTAACATAGTTCAGGAGAAACATTGGAAGACTCTGTGGAGGTATTGGGTACCAACACTTGGGACAGTGTAATGTCACACGCAACATGAGGTTGAGCCTGAGGTTGTGGATTGTCACACGCAGTGCCTGTTTGGAACGAGAGTAGAATATCATCGTATGCAACCGCTGAGTTGCCTTCAGGTGTAGGCTCGGTGCACATACGATAATGGTGGGGCGCAGGAGGGTGGGTGGTCTGTGTGGGATCGGGGTCATCACCATCTGATGGAAGAACACTCGACTCGGGGCGGGGGGGGGGGGGGCGAGGGGGGGTGTTACAGATTCTTTGATCTTCCAGGCTGGTTTCACGCGTTGGATGGAGGGAAACTGTCTGCTGGCGACCACTGACGAGAATGTCCATAGTATTGTCCGTGCGAGCCACTACTCGATGTGGACCAGAGTAGGGTAGCTGTAATGCCGGTTTGACTGTGTCATCCCGTAACATAACGAACTCACAAGAGTCCAGTGCCGCATGCCTGAACACGCGAGGGTGGGTATGTGGCCGTGGAGGAGGCGTGCGGATCACGGCTATGTGTGTCCAGACCCGTTCAACTAGCATGGGGAGGTCAGACAGGTCGGCGATCACTTCGTCGTTGACGAACTCTGCGGGGAGGACTAGGGTCTCGCCATACAGGAGCTCTGCGAGTGAAGCCTGGAGGTCTGTCTTGTAAGCCGTGCGTATTCCTAGCATAACCCAGGGAAGGGCATCGCACCAGTCACCACCGTGGCACATGAGTACCGCTTTCAGCGTTTTGTGCCACCGCTCGACCAGTCCATTGCTCTGGGGGTGGTAAGCCGTAGTGCGAAATCTATCCACCCCACAGGGGACGCAGAGTTTGTTAAACAGCAGGGATTCAAACTGTTTTCCCTGGTCGGTGGTGATGGATGTAGGACAGCCAAATCGAGCTATCCAGGAGGATACAAATGCGCATGCTACGGAATCTGCTGTGGTGTCCTGCAGGGGGATTGCCTCCACCCAACGTGTAACGCAATCAATGCCGGACAGGATGTACCTGAATCTGTCCAACACGGGTAATGGTCCTACGAGATCCACATGTACATGACGGAAGCGGCCTTTCGGGATGTCGAATTTACCTAGACTGGGTTGTGTGTGCCTGCCGACTTTGCTGCGCTGGCACTGTAAACAAGCACGAGCCCAAGTACGACAATCCCTCTTCACACCTGGCCACACAAAGCGTTCTGTAACCAGGCGCGTAGTAGCCTTAGCACCAGGATGTGCCAGGTTATGTAAAGTAGTGAACACTTGGTGACGCAGCGCAGGGGAACAAGGAACAATAGGCCAAGTGGTGGCCATGGACGTATCACACCACAGTGGCTTGGCCGAGCCCGGTAGGTTGCACGAAACTATCTGAAGGGAAGTATCTGGGTCCTGTTGGAGGTTGTGCAGTTTGGTGTCACTGTCCTGTAAGTGGGCCAATTCATCAAAATTAATGGGGGATGAAATTGCAGTGATACGTGATAGGTAGTCAGCCACCACATTTTCTGACCCTCGAATGTAATGGGTGTCTGTTGTGTATTGACAAATTAAGTCCATTTGCCGGAACCTACGCGGGGGAAGGTCACTAGCGGGGTTGCGGATAGCCTCCGCGAGGGGGTGGTTGTCCGTGAAAATTGTTATATTCCTTCCTTCAATGTATGTGCAGAAATATTTTACAGCTTCATAATCTGCAAGCAATTCTCTGTCGAATGCTGACCATTTACGTTGAGCTGTAGATAATTTTTTGGAAAAAAACCGTAGTGGTTGAGTCGTGTCATTGACATGCTGTTGTAGGACTGCACCGATTGCGAAATCACTTGCATCCGCTGTAATCGAGATGCAGGCATCTGGCAAAGGATGGGCGAGAGTGACACCACGTGCTAACGCTGATTTAAGGTCTTCAAAAGCTCTCACCATGTTGTCAGACCACGATACTCGGTGACTGCCTGAGGTTTGTTTCCTGGCCAATGCATCAGTCAAAGGGGCTCGAATTGCTACCGCCATCGGCAGGTTATGACGGTAGAAATTGACAGTTCCTAAAAACCAGCGTAATTCGCGAAATGACACTGGGAGGGGTAGCTCACGAATGCAGTCGACCCACTCCTGTGGAGGGCATATACCACCCGAGGAGACTGTGTACCCCAGAAAAGTGACAGCGGTGCAGCGGAGTTGTGACTTGTCATTATTGATCTCGACTCTGTTACGTGTCAGTAAGTCCTGTATCGTGGCCAGGTGGAGTTCACGTTCCCTGTCAGAGGGGGAGAAAATTAGTATGTCATCGAGGTATGCGTAGCAATATGTGCAGTTAAAAAGAAATGAGTCTATAAAACGCTGCCAAGTTTGGGCCGCGTTTTTGAGACCATAAGGCGTGTAACAAAATTTGTACAGGCCAAAAGGTGTGATTACTGCTGTCTTTGGGATGTCACTCTGTTCCATTGGTATCTGTAAATATGCCTTGCGGCAGTCCGAGACACTGAAGATGCGTGCTCCGCTAAGTACTTGTGCAAAGTCTTGTATGTGAGGTATCGGGTAATTGTCTAATACCGTCCGCACGTTGAGGCGACGATAGTCGCCACAGAGGCGCACAGTGCTGACCTTTTTGGGAACTAAATGTACGGGGGAGGACCAGTTACTGTCCGATGGGTGAGCAATGCCTGTCCTCAGAAGTTCCTCCACTGCGGCTTTAGCAAGGCGTAGTTTATGTGGTGGCAGTCGGCGCACTTTATGGCGCACTGGAGGCCCATCTGTCGTGACAATTTTGTGTGTCGTGCCATTCGTGATAGCGTTCAGCTTGGCTGGCGAAATCACTTGGGGGCTGTCGTGAACGGGAATCGGTAGCACACGAGAGTCACTAACCTGATGTGCCAGGGAAGCTGTCTGCTTCGGTGGCGACAAAGTTCCACGAGGTGCATCTCCGGTGTCAGGTGGTGGCGACGTTGGCAGGCGTTGTAGGAGGCGTCGTGCCTCGGTGAGGGCTTGCGTAGCCGATGATCTGGCACGGTTCTGTTCGGCGTTGTGAGCACGGAGATCGTGGACTGCAGGGCGTTCGGGCTGGAGATGGGCGGTCGAAATTGTGAGGCTGTCCGCCAATGAAGAGCACTTAATGGGAGCTGTGTCCAGGTCGTCGGGCAGCTGAGGGGGAGGGGGGGGCCGAAGAGGCGACTGAACATGCAATGTGTGTGGACGAGGCGTGGTGCAATAATGCGGCTGACGGAAGATCTGGAGACAGTCCGAAGTGGAAAAGGAAGTTGATGCCTAATACTGAATCTTCGACATCAGCCACGTAGAAGGACCAAGTGAACTGTGTACCAGGTATGAGTTCGATAGGTAACTTGGCCAAACCCTCAACACGAAGTGTCGACTTATTTGCTGCTCGAAGGGACAGTTTGCTTGGTGTCGTGTCCTTTACAGAAAATTTGGGAGGTATGACACTAACGTCTGCTCCGGTATCGACGAGAAAATACCGGCGTGAACCTGCATCCGAGGCGTACAGACGTCCTCATGGGGTGGGGGATCTGACAGAATGCAATGTCTGTGGGCGCCCCTGCCTGTATCCGCGGGCTGTGGTGCCTACTGCGACCCGCGTGTGGCGTTTGGGAATGCGCAGGGCGGACGGCATTTGCGAGCGGCGTCCCTGAAAGTGGTGTGAAACCAACATATGGGTGAGTCGGCTGTAGTCGTCCCGCCAGCCGAAGCG
This sequence comes from Schistocerca americana, assembly GCF_021461395.2. Lineage (NCBI taxonomy): Eukaryota > Metazoa > Arthropoda > Insecta > Orthoptera > Acrididae > Schistocerca > Schistocerca americana. The sequence continues at coordinate 91,077,417 of NC_060126.1, read as the reverse complement.
TCAGGCGGGGGGAGTGCGGGGCGGGCAGGCGGTAGCCTGGTTGGGGTGGGGAGCGGTTGTTGCTGACCAGCTGGCGGTTCCCGGTCTTGGCTGCTAGGAGGCTGCTGTTCCGTGTGCTGTCCGCGATACACTCGCGCCCGGCATCTACCGCCCGACGGTGGAAGTATACCCACAGGGTTACCAACCTCGGCGGTGTTAGACACTGTGCTGCGTGGGGGAAGGTGGCTGTGTCGAATAATGGCGTATGCCTGGTCCGCCAGCCGTAGTTTATCCTCGAGTGACGCTGCAGTATGTGGAAGCAAATGTAACTGTAGTTCTTGTGGCAGCTTCACCAACCACAATGCCCAGAGTGCTAAGTTCGACAGGATCTTGGTACCGACCTGTGCACGCAAGTGTCGCCACAGCTGTGAGGGTGTTGTGTCACCTAAAGTCTCATCGTAAATTATGTTGTGAATAGTATCGGCCGGCGGACGAGAGAGGCGTTCGATAAGGAATGCGCGAGCAGAGGCATATTTGTTGCTCTTAGGTGGGTTCAGCAATAAGTCACTGATGAGATCAGGGTGGTCGTGCACGTGGTTCACTAAACACACGAAATGGGTGCTGTTGTCTGCAATACCGTGTATGCCCAACATGTTGTCCACCAAGGTAAACCACGTCACTGGGTTGTCCAGTTGTAATGGCGGCAGCTTCGGAAAACGGCCGGGAACCAGTGTTTGCGGGGCTGTAGGAGAGGCACGAAACACACAGGGATTCTGCACGGTGTTCACTGGTGCGAAATGTGCCTCAGTGGCAGGCAATGTGTTGCGTTAAATGTTCGTTAGCTGTGTAGGCGAGATGTGGTAGTCAGTCCTTGCAGGCTCGGAATATGTACGGCCACACGACAAGCACGGCGCAGCAGGGGTGGGTGGGTCAACTGCCGGTGCAGCCGAAATCTCGAACAGAGGCGCGAGATCGCGATTGAGCGCCGAGTGACGGGGCGGAACCACGGCAGGTGCGTCGCCTGAGGTGTGCGCGGGGCGGCAGGACGGATAGGCGTATAAATGGTCCGGCACGGTTGGCGCGAGTGTCCCTTCGACTGGCGCGAAGGGGAGCACGTTAAACGGTGGCCGTGCATGTGGACCCAGAAACTGGCCAGCCACGTGGTCCATGTTGTGCGGTAGAAACTCGGGGTTTCTGGGGTCCTGTGCTGAAGGGGCATTCTGTCAAGTGTAGAATGCCATAGAAGGTGTCCGCGACGATGTGTACAGCACCCGGTGTGGTATGCTGGCAGAGGTTAGAGTCGTCCGGCCAGGCGAGGCAAACACGGGAGATACGAACATTCCCGGTGTATTAGTGGTACACGGGGTGAAGCGTTGCACTTCACAGTCGAATGTCCATTCTGCGGTCGTGGCGTCATGCACTGGCGTAAAAACTGGAGGCTGTGACATTGTCTATTGGCGCGAAACCGGTGATACACAGCGAGCGACTGCAACGTATTTTCGCGACTCGGGGTCACCGATGTGAGTTTTAATGGCTATAGTGATGGACCACGCACCGAAAACTCCAACTTATTACGATAAGATACTTTTATTATGGTTCGTATATTTACAGAAACACAAGAAAAACAATGCACAATTTCACGACACGTGTATCACTAGTCAAGTCGCAGACAGGACTGCCAAAGAAGCTCGAGTCTCCAAAGACCGTTTACTCTGCACTTCTCCGGTGAAGTTACTGGCAGTCGACTGTCGCCACACAAGTAATGGATATTTTCTTGAAGAGAGGTTTAATCTGCTTCTTCACACTGAATATAGAAAACTAAAAAGTGCTGGTTTTAATTATTTAACAAGGATGGCTTCATCATTTACATTATAAATTTCACTTTACTCAGCTAGAAATTTATTGGAATATCTGATGACTAAAACTGTATCTTGTCCTCATCTTTACTGACAATTTTTTTCCACATAGTGATTATTAACTGACTTACACTTAATATCATGTGTCAATGACTTTCTTTCTAAAAGAAGCTCTTCTTGAGCATCAAATATTTCTTTGTCACTGCAGCCCAAAGATTATTCTATTTTAACTGCTTTTGTCATAATCTTTTTCCTTTTTGTTTACATCATCATCACTAGCAAAATCCCAAATTTTTTGCTTGAAATGGCTTGAAGGTTGACCGCCGTAGGCAGCATCAGGTGAGCAACAAAAGTAATTCTAAGGTACACTGTCATCAAAGTACAAGTTTCCTCTACCCTAAAATGGGGAATAGTTCTTGAAAGCATAGACCCTTCATAATACTGATCATTTTGGATTTCTCTTATTTAACAGCACTGAAGTAAAAAAATTTCAGCTGCTGCTCACTCCCCCATCCACCCACTTTTTTTTAATCATTTTCAGACACATTCAATCTTTTTCACAATGTCATTCACCTGTGATATCTAATTTTTGCATATAACACTTACTCATACATCTTTCTGATGTGAATATAGTTTAAGGCAACAGCCAGTTGGCTATCAATCAGTGAAGCAGACCTGAAACATTTATAGTGTAATACATTTTGAGTTATATCTCCAAAGATAATTATGTCAACAAAAATCAAGTTAAGTCACTCTCAGAGAACATAGGCTAACAATAATCTATTCACTTTGTCTCATTCCATGCGGAAAGGGGAGCATGTGGTGGTGTGAGAGAAGCACCTTGATCCCCCCAGGGAGAGACACAAGTACGGGGTAGAGGAGGGCAGAGTTCTCACAGTACATCCAATGCTCACTGTTTGTGCTTTGTCAACTGCTTCCTAAGGTATAAATGACATGCAGAAGAGGCAAGTTGTTTGAAATAGCATATTTACATGGACATCTATCTTCGCATGTGGTACACATTCATAGCAAACCACACACACACACACACACGCACACACACACACACACACACACACACACACACACACACACACACCACTGGACGACTGTTCACTGCTGTGCTGAACATTGTTAGATAGCATACATTGGCAGAAGTTGCAAAAGGAACAAAATGTCTCAAATTATGTCAGTGAGTTTCAAGCATAACTAAGGTACTCAACAAAGAAGGAAAAGTAATCAGGCTGTAGTATATGAAATAGCACCTCCATCACAGGGTTTGAACAGGTGGATGACATTAGGCAACCTATTTTCACAAGTGGAGGCCTACCCTACGGAAAATCTTTCTTAAGTAAATGAACAAAAATGCACAATACACATAAATAAATCAAAACAAAAGTAATGATAAACATATGTTTACACACTTACCTCATATTACTAAAATAATAGTTGTTTTGCTTTGGTGTCAGTGAACTCTTGTATGAGTTTGTCAAAATCTAAACATTCAGCTCACTTTCAGTCAACACTGTTGCCAGCCCATATTGTTGTGCCTGGTCCATCTTGATGTCAGGTATGTCAGTTCAAGCTTCAGAAAACTTCTTTCTACACCAGCCATTGTCGCCAGTTGAGTTAGCAGAACTTGTAAGGTTATACTTACTTTACACACAAATCCTTTGTAGTAGCCACCAGAAAGACCGTGGGAGGCGCACATTGGCACGGCGCGTCACGGACGGTAGTTGCCGCAAGTAGAGTCCCGTCCACCAGAGGGCACGCGAGAATTCGGACCCGACCTCTGCCGGCATGACAACAACAACAACAACAACAACAACTCCGGCAGCACGGGCCGTGCCCAGTGAGTTGACATCGGGCATGCCTAGGACACAGTCCCGGTCTACGCTAAGTGAAGTGCGACATAAACGTGAACCGTGTTATTACACAATTGGCGACGAGTAGGGTCGTTCTTTCGCGTGTTGCGTCGTTGTTCCGGTTTCGCAGCTTCTCCACGGCATGGAGGGTTTGGTGCGGGTTTTGATTGCGCAGCAGTCGGAGCTCATGGCCACCATGAAACAAGTGCTTCCGGCGTTGCTCTCCCCGCCGTCTGCTCCGGCTCAGTTCCCTCCTCCCTTTCCCCCGTACGACGAGACGGCGGAGGATTGGGACGCATATGAACATCGCCTTCGGCAGCATTTCCAGGCGTTTCATGTTGCCGATGCGGAGGTATGTCGTGCTCTCTTCTTGTCTTGGATATCTCCCTCGCTGTATCACGTTTTGCGGCAGCTAGCGCCGTTGCAGGAACCCTCGTCCTTGTCTTTTGACGCATTGTGTTCATTGCTGTCTTCATATTATCGCCGCCGCACGCACGTTGTGGCGGCTAGGGTCGAGTTCTATCAATGCAAGAAACAGCCCCATCAGTGTTACCGGGCGTGGGCCGCTACCCTGCACGGTCTTAGTCGCAAGTGTCATTTTGTCACGGAGCAGTCGCGAGAGTCGTATGCCCACGTTATGGTACGCGACGTCATTGTTCGTTCGGCCCCTGATAGGGAGGTCCGGCAACGGGCCCTGCAGTTAGAAGACCCTTCCCTCGAGGAACTCCTGTCCATTGCTCAATCGTATGAAGTCTCTCACGCAGCAGGTCAACAGTTGGAAGCGTGGTGCGACGTCGCGGAAGTTCAGGGCGGCGCGGCCGCGTCCACTGTGTCCGGGATGGACGACGTGCGAGCGGTACAATCCGGCCGTTACGGCCGCTCCCGCACGGCGCGTAACCAGAATTCCGGCCGCCGGCCCCTGTTGCCGTCCTGTGCGTCGTGCTATATACATCATGATCGGTCAGAGTGCCCCCAGCGAAGGGCCGTTTGTCGCAAATGTAATAAAAAAGGTCACATTGCTAAAGTTTGCCGCTCAGCCTCAAAAGAATCGAAGGAAGCAGGTACAGAGGACATGGACGTTGACATTCAGGAAGTTTCATCGGGCCAGGCTCCCGACGCATCGGCACGCAAACTCTTTATCGAGGTGTCGGTTCGGTCGCGCCGGTTACAACTGCAAGTAGATACAGGCGCGGCAGTTTCGTTGTTGAATGCACAAACTTATTCCGACCTTGGATCGCCCCCGTTGGCGCCAGTTTACCGGCGTCTACGCGGTTATGGTAAACAGTTCATTCCCCTACTGGGTCAATTCACTACCGACGTGACGTACAAATCAGTCACTCGGCCTATTACTTTTATTGTTGTCAGTGATGCGAGCTCCGCTAACCTTTTTGGCCTGCATGCCTTTCAAGCTTTCGGTTTTTCTATTGCTGACACCATACAGTTGGTCTCCGAAGACGTTCCCTATCAATCATTGGAATCTTTGATCTCAGACTTTCCCGATATTTTTGAGGAGGGACTGGGGTGTGTTTCAGATTTTGAAGCTCACTTAACGTTGAAGGCGTCGGCTCGCCCACGTTTTCTACGCGCGAGGCAGATCCCCTTGGCTCTCCGCCCTCAGGTAAAGGAAGAGCTAGACCGGCTGACAGCCCTAGGGGTCGTTCTTCCCATTTCTTCCAGTGAGTGGGGTTCGCCCCTCGTTATTGTAAGGAAACTCTCGGGAAAATTACGTCTTTGTGGCGATTTCAAGGCCACCATTAATTCCCAATTGGTGGTGGACACCTATCCTTTGCCTCGTGCTGATGAATTGTTCTCCGCCGTGGCGGGAGGCCAATATTTTTCGAAAATCGATCTGTCGGAGGCTTATCATCAGATACCACTTGATGAGGACTCCAAACGGCTGGCGGTCGTCAATACCCCGTTTGGCCTTTACCAATACCAGCGGTTGGCCTTTGGAATATCCAGTGCCCCGGCGATATTCCAGCGTTATCTTGAGCATGTCACGTCAACAATCCCTCATTGTATTAATTACCTGGATGACATAATTGTCACAGGCTGCAGCACGAAGGAACACTTGCACAACCTTCGCACCCTCTTTCTCAAATTCAGGTCTGTGGGCTTGCGTTGCAATCTGCATAAGTCAACCTTCTTCCAACCGTCCATTGAGTATGTGGGCTACACCATCTCTCGGCACGGCATCCAGCCACTAGGAAGTATGGTCCAAGGTATCGTCAACCTTCCTCGGCCCGCTTCGCTGAAAGAGTTACAAGCTTTTTTAGGCAAGATAGCCTATTATCACTGGTTCATTCCCAGGGCTTCCACTATCGCCCACCCCCTGTACTGCCTTCTGCACAAGGGTGTTCCTTTTGATTGGTCACCTGCATGCGAGCGAGCGTTCACCCCGTTGAAGGGCCTCCTCATGTTAGCCCCTTGTTTGGCTACTTTTGATCCCCATAAGCCGTTGGTCCTGGCTACAGATGCATCGCAGTATGGGGTGGGTGCGGTCCTGGCCCATTGCAACGCAGATGGTTCCGAGCAACCTCTGGCGTTTGCATCTAAAACGCTTAGTCCCGCGCAGGCCCATTACTCCCAGGTGGGAAAAGAGGCTTTGGCCATTGTCTACGCTGTTACCAAGTTTCACCCTTTCTTGTATGGCACAAAGTTTCAGTTAATCACTGTCCATAAGCCGTTAATATCGTTATTTGGCCCCGCCTCTCAGATTCCGGATAGGGCGGACCACAGACTACAGCGCTGGGCCTTGTTCCTCTCTAAGTACCATTATGACATTCATTTTCGCCCTACAGGACAGCATGCCAACGCCGACGCTCTTTCCTGTCTTCCGGTGGGCCCGGATCCTATGTTCGATCAAGAGGAGATTATGTGTTTTCGTTTGGATGTGGCGTCCCGCCAAGCAGTTGATGGCTTCCCGATCACTAGTTCTCGAGTCGCCAGGGAAACGGCAGCGGACCCGGTTCTCCGGCAAGTAGTTCGCGTCATTCAGCAGGGGTGGTCATCCTGCCCTCCGGGCCGGGCCTCAGACCCTCTTCGTAATTATTTTCTTCTACGAGACCGCCTCTCAGTCTTGGAAGGAGTTCTCCTTCTGGCTACTGGTGATACAGCTCCTCGCGTGGTTGTTCCTGCAAGTTTACAAAGGGAGGTCCTCATGTTATTACATGCGGGGCACTGGGGTGTTTCCCGTACTAAAACCTTGGCTCGCAGACATGTATACTGGCCTGGTATTGACAGAGAAATTGAGCACTTGGTGGCCGCCTGTTCCCAGTGTGCGAGCCAACAAGCATCTCCCAGGGCAGCGTTCTCTTCATGGCCGCCGGCAACCCAAGCATGGGAACGTGTTCACATCGATTTTGCGGGCCCGTTTCTCAATGGCTTTTGGATCATTGTCATTGATGCTTATTCCCGATTCCCATATGTGATTCACTGCTCCTCAACCACTTCAGAAGTTGCAATCCAGGCACTAGCAAAAATCTTTTCTGTGGAAGGTCTGCCAATCACCCTGGTCTCGGACAATGGACCGCAGTTTATTTCGCAGACCTTCCAGGATTTTTGTAGGCGCTTCAGTATTCGGCATGTTTGCTCTCCCCCCTTCCATCAACAATCGAATGGGGAAGCTGAGCGCATGGTGCGCACATTTAAGACTCAGATGAAAAAGTATGTGCACGAATTTCCTGTGGAGGAAGCATTGACGTTTTTCTTGACGGCATACCGGACCACACCAATGGGAGAACGCAGCCCCGCAGAGCTCCTCCATGGGCGTCAACCTAGGACTCTGCTGCACCTCCTCCGGCCTGGTCCTCGCCAGTCTTCACAAAACGGAGTACCTGGCTTTCCTCTGGGTATGTCGGTCTGGGCCCGTGAGTTTGGTTCCAATCCACGTTGGATACCAGCAGTGGTCCTGCGCCGAAATGGCCGCCGGCTCTATACTTTGCAGGCGGGGGACCGGGTGGTACGTCGTCACCAAAATCAGCTATGTCCACGTTCGGGCACCCACCCTCCGACCTCTCAGACACCGGTTTCCCCATTGCCGGCACCGGTGTTGGTTTCCCAGGGGACGTTACCTCCTCTCCCCGCTGTGACTCTGCCGCACTGCGATGGTTCTCAGCCTTGGCAGCCTCCAGTAGCTCCAGCACCAGCATCGCCATCGTTCAAGATGCCCCAGCGAGAGCCGTCCCCCCTATCAGGCCTAGTTTCTCAGGAGGCTGGTTCACCTGTGGTCGTCCCTTCCCCTTCGTCCCAGCCGCTGGGTCTTGCCCCTCCCACTGTGGAACAGGATCCGGAGTTTGACAGCTTGTCGCCCATTCTGTCCCGGGCTCCGGTTGTGGGACGACGGGGGCCTCTTTGTGTGGGTCAGTTCCAGCCGTATTCGAAGGTTCCGGCTCGAGGATTGGCAGATCCCCTCAACTCCGGCCATCCAATGGATGTGGAGGTCATCGCTCCTGCCTGACGCTCCACCTTCCGACGCAGTGGATCACAGTAGCTTCACCCCCCAAAGGAGGAGGAGTGTAGTAGCCACCAGAAAGATCGTGGGAGGCGCACATTGGCACGGCGTGTCACGGACGGTAGTTGCCGCAAGTAGAATCCCGTCCACCAGAGGGCACGCGAGAATTTGGACGCGACCTCTGGCAGCATAACAACAACAACTCTGGCAGCACAGGCCATGCCCAGTGAGTTAACATCGGGCATGCCTAGGACACAGTCCCAGTCTACGCTAAATGAAGTGCGATGTAAACGTGAACCGTGTTATTACATCCTCTTCTTTGTATGAGTTTCAAAGTTCCACTTGGAGTGCAAGCAGGCTTTACAGATGTGGAGACCAATTTAAGTTAATCTTTAAAGTTGACTAGGCTGGTGTCCTTGACCTGTTCATGACAAAAACTGTTTCACAGTTTGGAACAGATGTCACTTACTATGTCAGGTGACATGTCTTAATTTTACAAATATCTTACAAACAATTAAAAAGTTCACTGTGACTTTTAAGCTATTGAAATCTCTAGCTAATAGCATGTATTAAAACATCTAGCACTTTAAAAAGTATAATTCCATTTTGTACACATTTCCCGATCTTCAGTTTTCTCATCTTCTCCTCCATACTGGAACCGTTTTTGCTTCTGCCTCTTGCGAGTCTGTTTTTTACCACCTATGAGTACATTTTCTATATTGAGTTGGTTTACCAGCTCATTAGCATGTAATGAGTAATCTTGGATTATGAAGTCCTCTTGGTAGTTTGTAAAATACTCTGTTGTCTTTGCCTTTTGTGGACAAGTGCTCTACCAACTGAGCTATCCAAGCGTGACTGACAACCTGTCCTCACAGTTTTACTTCCGCCAGTACCTCATCTCTTACCTTCCAAACTTCACAGAGGTTCTCCTGCAAAACTTGCAACACTAGCACTTCTGGGAGAAAGGATACTGCAGAGATATGGTTTAGCCACAGCCTGGGGGATGTTTCCAGAATGAAGTTTTCACTCTGCAATGGAGTGTGCACTGACATGAAACTTCCTGGCAGATTAAAACCTTGGGCTTGACCGAGACTCGAACTCAGGATCTTTGCATTTCACGGGCTTGGGTAGCTCAGCTGGTAGAGCACTTGCCTGCAAAAGGTGGAGGTCCTGAGTTCAAGTCTTGGTCCAGCAAACAGTTTTAATCTGTCAGGAAGTTTCATATCAGTGCACACCCTGCTTCAGAGTGAAAATTCCATTCTGGAAACACCCCCCAGGCTGCAGCTACGCCATGTCTGCAATATCCTTTCTTTCAGAAGTGCTAGTATTGTAAGTTTCACAGAAAAACTTATGGGAAGTTTGGAAATTAGGAGACAAGGTACTGGTGGAAGTAAAGCTGTGAGGATGTGTCATGAGTTGTGATTGGGTAGCTCAGTTGGTAGAGCACTTGCTCACAAAAGGCAAAGGTCCTGATTTCGAGTCTTGGTCTGGCACACAGCTTTAATCTGCCAGGAAGTTTCATATCATCACATACTCCGCTGCAGAGTGAAAATTTCATTCTGGATTATGGCTTCATCAGTGGGAGGGAAACTTAAAAGAAGTTACAAAGCAAAAAAAGTTAATTTAGAGGAGTGTGGCAAGAAGAAGAGCAGTGCAAATGGTGTTAATGACAGCTCCAAATGAGAAGAAGTGGGGAGGGAAGGACGCTTTCCACAAGAAACACCACTTAATGACAGTGTGCAGATTCAGAAGCCTATGGCATGTGATGCACACTGCATGTTTTACTTATTCTTTATTTATTTATTACAAAGTGTCTGGAACGGTGGTCTGATCATTTCATATTAAAAGACTAGGACGAAGGTGTGGGCGAGGCAAAGGAATTGACATATCAGACATGATTTAACACATAAATAATTTACTCATAACATACAATACGTAACACCAACTACGTAAATCCCGCTTCTATGCTTACAATTGCCAAAAATGGGAGGGCCACCACTTTTGAATTGGAAAGGCTTTAATTTAAGAAACTAAAACGCCTATTATAATTTTAAAAAAATAATAACACAACACATAAGTAAGCGCTAAGTGAATGCACTCTTAAATCTTTCATTATTAATCACCAAGCGTGGGTTTACCACATTTAAATTCTCATTGCAATATAAAACATAAATACATGAATTCACAACACAGCATGGCTTCAAAATTTCTACCTGGCAACCTATAGTCCTAAAACTTTCATATTACATTCCAGCCAATCACATTAATAACTTATAAACACGTTTGGTAAAATACAAACGTTTGCACTATAATCAATTTTAATAATCCACAATCACTCAAAAAACAACATCATAAGTTCGATACGGAGCATGTAAGCCTGTTTATACAATCTTTCGGACCAAAATAGACAAGAGGGCCACCATAACAGAAGTGCGCTAGTTGCTTTTAGGATAGGTGCTCCCATTAGCTTAATCACTGGGCAGATATTTACTTAAGCGACAGGTAAGATAGTTAATGCAAATAGAAGGTATTTCTAAAGTTTTTTTTTCCTTCCTCCCTTTTAACAAGGGGGTTTCAGTAAGGTCGAAATTACACTTTGAGGAGACGCAATAGCAATCTAGCGGGCACGCCTTCACGAGGACGCCATACCACTACACACGTACTAAACTAGCCACATATCTGCTGTTCAGGCCAAACATTAACAACACACTTCCATATTCCTGACACCCAAATAGTCGGGATCAAAACAAAACCAAAAATCCCAAGAGTGCAAGATCCAGCATAGCTTCAGAACAGATCTTACTTCATGCAGTTGCCTTCACAAATACAGGTATTGAAATGAAAACTAGAACGTGTAACAACATTCCCTAATCAGCACAATGTTCTTCTTTAGGTCCCGGTAGCGCTAGACAACGCTGACATGCCAACGTTAACAAACCTCTAAGGCAACACCCTCGAACTGACAAGCTGAAACCAATGTGACCCCCTATCAGCTCCACGACAGGACTCGAACCCCCAACTACTGTCAGTGCAACTCACTTAGAATAAATACAGCGCAAATAGTATGGTGGACACATATACCCAGGGATTAACAGAACACTAGACTGAACTAGAATTAACCTTAATAATACAGCACTAGATCTTGGGAGACAAGGAACTAACTCCCCACCCAAAATTCTGGACCCACAGAGCGGGAGGATGAACACAAATAACTACCAAAATACACTACTACACTTATTAGCAACTATGCGTGGAGGTATCTGCACTGTCAGAATTGCACCAGTGAACAGAACAGAGGATTGCCACAGCGGTGGCCACAAGGCAGGAAAGACAACTGGGTGAACTCAATCCCAAAGGACGATCAACTTGAAACATTCACACTTAACTTCTTTTCTCCTTTCCCTCAGTGCACTTTGTTGTTTGTCCATGACTGCTGTGCACAATTCTAAGCCGCCCCCAGTTGTCCCGGCAGACACCGACCCAGCCGAACTGCTCCCGGCCTCAAACCCTCGCCAAGCGGCGGCTCCACCGCCCCATGATGGTTACTGTTTGTTTGCCTTTGTGGATGCAGGTGATGATTAGACTGCCATCTGCCTCCCGCGGACAACCAGTCAAGAGCGGACAGAAGGGCCCAACCTGGCCGGCGTTCCTCCATGGGTAGAAGTGTGGGTTTGATAACAACACCCGTACACTTAAGGCAGGATGTCACCAGAGCAGACATGAAGGCCACTGCACGACAACCCCCTCCAGCGTGACCGCGCTCGCCTATAAATAGTGCAGGCCAAAGAGTCTGCTGCAGTAAACATGTGAGTCGGTCGTGTTACGAACCTATGGTTTCTAAGTACACCAAAGACAGAACTCGCAATCGATAGTGGGTACACTACGGGTGGGAGTTCAAACGAAAGAGCTTCATAAAAGACCAATCCTGAACAACTGCGGAAAAACAAAATAGAAGCGAAGCAATAAAAGACAGCAACGAGATGCTAGAGCCCAATTGCGCCCAAACACTGTCAATTACCAAAAATATTGGCTCCACACGATGCTCAGGAAATGAGCCGTGGAGAGATGGAAGTACACACAGCTCAGTCTTTCTCAGCAATACTGCTATAAGTGTTTAATATTGGTTTATAGGAACTGTTAGGTTCCTGCATTTATAGCCCTTCCTTTTAAATCAGTAGTGATGTTACCCTGTTCTGTGACTTCTTGTCCTGTCTCTCATCTTACTGAAGTCCATGCAGCCTGAAATTTGCTATCAGAATTACTGATTTCTGACATAATGTGCATGTTACTTAATTTCTTAATAACTTTTCTTAGTAATTTTGGGTAGTCTTTGTAGTGTGTTGCTACTCCAGGTTATTTAATAGTTCTTGCCAATAGATACATTTTCCTTTTAGTTTCAGAAAATACTTTAAACACCCATGTAAAAAAAACCATGGATCACTGGAGCGATGAATGTCCATGATTTGCTTATGCAGGGAGCTATTTTCAGAATAAGTAAATTTTATGGGAGCATTTGATTCATTGCAAGTTTCAGCCCATGTCATCTCCTCTTAACTACTATTAAAATGCTTGTCCTGGAATCATTAACTATTTTGATTTCCTCTGAATAGTAGCCATGCTGTAAGGCACTACCTTATTTATCCTATCTAATTATGGTTCTAAGTTATTTCTTGCTTTGACCGTAATCAAAGAAGACAATATCATTTATAATTCTATTGCCTAAATTGGTACATGTTGGAAAGTTAATTACTGAGATCAAATTGTAGAATACAAATAAGTTTTCCATGCCATTTTCCCTTTCAGAATCATTTAGAAAATGTTGTTGTTGTTGTTGTTGTTGTTGTTGTTGTGGTCTTCAGTCCTAGGACTGGTTTGATGCAGCTCTCCATGCTACTCTATCCTGTGCAAGCTTCTTCATCTCCCAGTACCTACTGCAACCTACATCCTTCTGAATCTGTTTAGTGTATTCATCTCTTGGTCTCCCTCTACGATTCTTACCCTCCACACTGCCCTCCAATACTAAATTGGTGATCCCTTCAGAATATGCTCTACCAACTGATCCCTTCTTCTAGTCAAGTTGTGCCACAAATTTCTCTTCTCTCCAATTCTATTCAATACCTCCTCGTTAGTTATGTGATCTACCCATCTAATCTTCAGCATTCTTCTGTAGTACCACATTTCGAAAGCTTCTATTTTCTTCTTGTCTAAACTATTTATCGTCCACGATTCACTTCCATACATGGCTACACTCCATACAAATACTTTCAGAAATGCCTTCCTGACACTTAGATCTATACTCGATGTTAACAAATTTCTCTTCTTCAGAAATGCTGTCCTTGCCATTGCCAGTCTACATTTTATATTGTCTCTACTTAGACCATCATCAGTTATTTTGCTCCCCAAATAGCAATACTCATTTACTACTTTAAGCATCTCATTTCCTAATCTAATTCCCACAGCATCACCCGATTTAATTCAACTACATTCCATTATTCTCATTTTGCTTTTGTTGGTGTTCATCTTATATCCTCCTTTCTGTTCAGCTGCTCTTCCAGGCCCTTTACTGTCTCTGACAGAATTACAATGTCATCGGCAAACCTCAAAGTTTTTATTTCTTCTCCTTGGATTTTAATTCCTACTCCAAATTTTCCTTTTGTTTCCTTTACTGCTTGCTCAATGTACAGATTGACTAGCATATGGGAGAGGCTACAACCCTGTCTCACTCCTTTCCCAACCACTGCTTCCCCTTCATGTCCCTCGACTCTTATAACTGCCATCTGGTTTCTGTACAAATTGTAAATAGCCTTTCGCTCCCTGTATTTTACCCCTGCCACCTTCAGAATTTGAAAGAGAGTGTTCCAGTCAACATTGTCAAAAGCTTTCTCTAAGTCTACAGATGCTAGAAACATAGGTTTGCCTTTCCTTAATCTATTTTCTAAGATAAGTCGTAGGGTCAGTATTGCCTCATGTGTTCCAACATTTCTATGGAATCCAAATTGATCTTCCCCGAGGTCGGCTTCTACCAGTTTTTCCATTCATCTGTAAAGAATTCGTGTTAGTATTTTGCAGCAGTGGCTTATTAAACTGATAGTTCGGTAATTTTCACATCTGTCAACACCTGCTTTCTTTGGGATTGAAATTATTATATTCTTCTTGAAGTCTGAGGGTATTTCGCCTGTCTCATACATCTTGCTCACCAGATGGTTCTCCCAAGGCTGTCAGTAGTTCTAATGGACTGTTGTCTACTACCGTCATTTCGACTTAGGTCTTTCGGTGCTCTGTCAAACACTTCACACAGTATCATATCTCCCGTTTCATCTTCATCTACATTCTCTTCCATTTCTATAATACTGTCCTCAAGAACATCACCCTTGTATAGACCCTCTATATACTCCTTCCACCTTTCTGCTTTCCCTTCTTTGCTTAGAACTGGGTTTCGATCTGAGCTCTTGATATTCATGCAAGTGGTTCTCTTTTCTCCAAAGGTCTCTTTAATTTTCCTGTAGGCAATATCTATCGTACCCCTAGTGAGCTAAGCCTCTACATCCTTACATTTGTCCTCTAGCCATCCCTGCTTAGCCATTTTGCACTTCCTGTTGATCTCATTTTTGAGACGTTTGTATTCCTTTTTGCCTGCTTCATGTACTGCATTTTTATATTTTCTGCTTTCATCAATTAAATTCAATATCTCTTCTGCTACCCAAGGATTTCTGCTAACCTTCGTCTTATTACCTAATTGATCCTCTGCTACCTTCACTATTTCGTCTCTCAAAGCTACCCATTCTTCTTCTAATGTATTTCTTTCCCCCATTCTTGTCAATCATTCCCTAATCCTCTCCCTGAAGCTCTGTACAACCTCTGGTTCTTTCAGTTTATCCAGGTCCCATCTCCTCAAATTCCCACGTTTTTGCAATTTCTTCAGTTTTAATCCACAGTTCATAACCAATAGATTGTGGTCAGAGTCCACATCTGCCCCTGGAAAAGTCTTACAATTTAAAACTTGGTTTCTAAATCTCTGTCTTACCATTATATAATCTATCTGAAACCTGTCAGCATCTCCAGGCTTCTTCCATGTATACAACCTTCTTTTATGATTCTTGAACCAAGTGTTAGCTATGATTAAGTTATGCTCTGTGCAAAATTCTACCAGTCGGCTTCCTCTTTCATTTCTTCCCTCCAGTCCACATTCACCTACTACATTTCCTTCTCTCCCTTTTCCTACTATCAAATTCCAGTCACCCAAGACTATTAAATTTTCGTCTCCCTTCACTATCTGAATAATTTCTTTTATCTCATCATACATTTCTTCAATCTCTTCATCGTCTGCAGAGCTAGTTGGCATATAAACTTGTACTACTGTGGTAGGCATGGGCTTCGTATCTATCTTGGCCACAATAATGCGTTCACTATGCTGTTTGTAGTAGCTTACCTGCACTCATATTTTTTTTATTCATTATTAAACCTACTCCTGCATAACTCCTATTTGATTTTGTATTTATAACCCGGTATTCACCTGACCAAAAGTCTTGTTCCTCCTGCCACCGAACTTCACTAAGTCCCACTATATCTAACTTTAACCTATCCATTTCCCTTTTTAAATTTTCTAACCTACCTGCTGAAATTCCACACTCCGATCCGTAGAATCCCAGTTTTCTTTCTCCTGATAACAACGTCCTCCTGAGTAGCCCCCGCCTGGAGATCCGAATGGGGGATTATTTTACCTCCGGAATATTTTACCCAAGAGGACGCCATCATCATTTAACCATACAGTAAAGCTGCATGCCCTCGGGAAAAATTACGGCTGTAGTTTCCCCTTGCTTTCAGCCGTTCGCAGTACCAGCACAGCAAGGCGGTTTTGGTTAGTGTTACAAGGCCAGATCAGTCAATCATCCAGACTGTTGCCCCTGCAACTACTGATAAGGCTGCTGCCCCTCTTCAGGAACCACACGTTTGTCTGGCCTCTCAACAGATACCTCTCCATTGTGGTTGCACCTACGGTGCAGCTATCTGTATTGCCGAGGCATGCAAGCCTCCCCACCAGCGGCAAGGTCCATGGTTCATGGGGGGAGGCATATTTAGAAAATATGCACTGACTATTAACTGCTTACTGCTGTCAGACATTGAGCACAGTAAAAAATCCATATGCCTCATAAATAGTTCAAAATTCTGCAATGGAGATCCAAATACAGTTTCAATCAAATGTAAACTATTTTTTGGTATAAATTCACAGGCACATACTTCTGTGTACTGCTCATTACAAAACATAATAATTTCAGAGTTTTTAAATTTGTGTTTTGCCTTAATATATGTAACAACTCCTCCATTTCCCATATTAGTTCTACATGAGTAAGATGCTGGAGTGTATTTTTTAATATTTAACTTCTCTAACCCAATGGTTATGTGATGTGCAGATAGACACAGGATATCTGTCTTTTAAGAGGTCTCTAAATTTTCTAAACATTCAAGAAGTTTGTGCATTTTATCACTCAGTCCTCCAGTATCCAGATGAAATAAACCAACTTTACTTTTCTGTGTATTCTTAAGCATTTTGTAAGACTTATCTCTTGTTTTAACTTATTTCAAGAGTTGTTTCTTGCTAAACGCTTCCATTAGTTTCTTTGCCAGATGTTGCTGCACCCTACTGTGACCTACAGCCTGATGAGGCTCTTCCTCTCCTACTTCTGGCAACGAGTCTATTTTGGTGTAAGATGTTGCAAGCACACCATTCGTCAAAGATGTAGATCAAAGATCTATGATAGTAGGTGCTCGGTCAAGCGGGTATAACACAAGAGAGGCCAGCAACATGCTAATGCTCTCTCGACTGCAAGTTTTTAGGCTGCTGCCGCTGACTGAAAAGCCTCACTAACTCAGTCACTGATGCACTAACTCACTCTCCAGTTTGGAATCTGTCATTCATTCCAGAGCGGGCTTAGGCTGTGACAGTACATAGCAGGACCAGATTAGTGTAACAGCTAAATTACTGATATTGTCTGCAAGTTGACTATTATTACTGAGCTTGTACCATAACATATGGACTCTATTCAAGATAAATAACTTCCTGTTCTTATAAATAAAGACCTGTGTTAACCCACGTGTGCATTTGTGTGGTAGAAAGAGGATATTGGTCACCCCTAATAACATCCTCTCCCTTGCTTCCCTATGGTACAAGACTCTACAAAGTCAATCATGTTGGCTGATATTTGTAAGCATCTGGAAATCACCGAGACTACTGTCAAATGATAGACAGGTGCTGCGAATCGATGTGTTGAAAGAGCTCCCAAGAGTCATGCACTTGTGATATCAGCACCAAAGGTACACTGTATGATCAAAAGTATCTGGACAGCTGGCTGAAAATGACTTACAAGTTTGTGGCACCCTCCATCGGTAATGCTGGAATTAAATATGGTATTGGCCCACCCTTAGCCCTGATGACAGCTCCCACTCTCGCAGGCATACGTTCAGTCAGGTGCTGGAAGGTTTCTTGGGGAATGGCAGCCCTTTCTACACAGAGTACTGCACTGAGGAGAGGTATTGATGTCGATCAGTGAGGCCTGGCACTAAGTCAGCGTCCCAAAACATCCCAAAGATGTTCTATAGGAATCAGGTCAGGACTCTGTGCAGGCCAGTCCACTACGGGGATGTTATTGTCATGTAACTACTCCACCACAGGCCATGCATTATGGACATGTGTTCGATCATGTTGAAAGATGCAGTCGCCATCCCAAATTGCTCTTCAACAGTGCGAAGCAAGAAGATGCTTAAAACATCAATGTAGTCCTATGCTGTGATAGTGGCATGCAAAACAACAAGGGGTGCAAGCCCCCTCCATGAAAAACACAACCAAATCATAACACCACTGCCTCTGAATTTTACTGTTGGCACTAGACACCCTGGCAGATGACATTCACCAGGCATTTGCCATATCCACACCCTGCTATTGAATGGTGACATTGTGTACCGTGATTCGTCACTTAACACAACATTTTTCCACTGTTCAATTGTCCAATGTTTACACTCCTTACACCAAGCGAGATGTCGTTTGCATTTACCCATGTGATTTGTGGCTTATGAGCAGCTGGTCGACCATGAAATCCAAGTTTTCTCACCTCCTGCCTGTCATAGTACTTGCAGTGGATCCTGATGCAGTTTGGAATTCCTGTATGGTGGTCTGGATAGATGTCTGCCTATTACACATTACGACCCTCTTCAACTGTCGGCAGTCTCTGTCAGTCAATAGACGAGGTCAGCCTGTACGCTTTTGTGCTGTACGTGTCCCTTTACATTTCCACTTCACTATCACGTCGAAAACAGTGAAACAGTGGACCCAGGGATGTTCAGGAGTGTGGAAATCTCATGTGCAGATGTACGACACAAGTGACACCCAATCACCTGACCACATTTGAAGCCTGTGAGTGTCTGCATACTTTTGATCACATAGGATCCACAGGAGAGGGTGCCACTTGAGGTACACTGTCTACTCTGCAGAAAGTACCGGGTCTGCAATTACTCATCCAATTGACTGCAAGTAGCGTGTCAATGGTAGATCCAGGCGTCCTGTGCAGTGTGGATGGGGAGCAGGTAGGACTAGGGTGTTGTACTAACACCCCAAACAAACAAGTTTGAGGTGATGTCTTTCACTGAAACTGAAACTGAGCCAATGGAACTCACTTCACCTGCTTTGGGGAAACCTGTTTTGTCCGGTGTCAAGATGAGGCAAACACAAAAGGGAAGGGATCTATTAATCACCAGCAGTTGAAACATATAGCAAATGATAGTACCCCTTAGGGAAATCACAGCAAGGGACAGGAAAGGACACCTGGTTCACTCAATGTGTATGCCTGGGGTCCTCTTTCAACATGTTGAACAGGCTATTCCAGCAGCCACTGAGGGAACAGGGTGCAACCAACTGCAGACTGTGGTGCTTATCGGAACAAATGATGCCTGTTGTCTGGGCTGTAAGGTCATACTTGAGTCATTGGGTCATTCCAGTGACTGGAAGACAAGTTTCAACAAAGTTCACAATTTGCAGTATTGTCCCAAGAAGTAATCATGGCCCTTTGGTTCTGAATTGAGTGGAAGGACTGAACCAGAGCCAATGAAGGTTCTCTGACAAGCTAGGAGACTTCCTGGACTTGTCCACAGGGTTGAGAACTGTAGGATCCCCCTAAATGGTTCAGCTGTGCACTACATATCGAAGCTGACTGTGCATGGGGTGCACATAGTGTTTTTTTAGATTAGGCTGCTCTCCATCCAATCCAGATAATGATAGCTGTAGGAAATGAGGAGGTATCAGTGTAAGATTGAAGGAAATGTCTCCCACAGATGAGAGTATTAAAATCCTAATGGTAAACTGCCCAAGCACTCACAACAAAATCCCAGAGTTTGAAGTGCTCATGAAAAGCAATGGAGTTCACATAATACTAGATATAGAAATCTGGCTGAAACCTGAAATTGATAGGAGTGAGATTTTTGGGGAAAATTTAAGTGTATATTGAAAGGATAGGCAAATGGGAAATGGAGGTGGTGTATTTGTCACAGTAGACAAGAAGCTCAGATCCACCGAGATAGACATTAAAGCCGTGTTTGAGATTGTTTGGACAGGTCTCAGTATCAGGGGAGGGCATAAAATGATAACTGAATCCTTCAATTGCCCACCAGACTCATCTCCCAATGCAACTGAAAACTTTAGAGGGAACCTCTATTCAGATGTATGTAAGTTCCTCAGACATACTGTAATCATCAGCAGAGTCTTTAATCATCCAATAGTTGATTGGGAAAATTACAGTTTTTTAGTGGTGGGCACGATGAGACATACTGAAAAACATTACTAAATGCCTTCTCTGAAAACTACCTACAACAGATTGTTAGGAACCCTACCCATGATGAAACTTTATTGCTTCTAATGGCAACAAATAGACCTGACCTCTTTGAGGTTGTCCACACTGAGACTGGTATCAGTGACCATGACATGGTTGTGGCAATAATGATTGTCAAAGTACAAAGCACAACTAAAACAAGAAGAAAGATATATATGTTCAGTAAACTAGAAAAATAATCAGTAGTGTCATATCTCAGTGAGGAACTTGAAACTTTCAGCACAGGGCAGGAACATAAAGAGGAACTATGGCTCAAATTTAATAGAATCGTTGACCATGCACAAGATGGCTATGTACTCAGTAGAACAGTTCGTAATGGGAGGAAACCTCCATGGTAAACAGTGAGTGTAAAGATACTTCTAAAGAAACAGCGATTACTGTGTAATAGGTTTAAAACAAAGTGTACAGCTATAGATAGTTGCTGAATGAAATGCATTTGGCCACAAAAGAGCAATGCATGATGGCTTCAGTGACTACCATAGGAGAGTATTGTCAAATGATACTTCACAGAATCCAAAGAAGTTCTGATTGTATGTAAAAGCTGTTAATGGCACCAAAGTAAGTGTCCAGTCCCTAGCAAATTATACAGGAACTGAAATTGAGGGTATCAAAGCAAAATTTGAAATGCTTAACTCCATTTTCACATGTTCCTTCACAAAGAAAATCCAGGTGAATTGCCCCAATTTAATCCTCATACCACTGACAAGAGAAACAGCAGAAATCTTTAAAATTGAACACAGATCGAGAACTCGATGGAATCCCTGTCAGGTTCTATACTGAATTTGTGGCTGAGTTAGCCCCTTTTCTGACTATAATCTCTCATAGACCTCTCAAACAAAAAACCATGCACAGTTCTTGGAAAAAAGCACAGTTCACACCCGTCTACAGGAAATGTAGTAGAACTGATCCACAAAACTACCAACCAATATCCTTGATATTGATTTGTTGGAGAATCTTAGAGCACATTCCAATCTCAAAGATAATGAGGAATCTTGAACAGAATGACCTACTCAATGCCCGCCAGCATGGATTCTAAAACAATCGATCATGTGAGACTCAACTCACACTTTTCTCACATGACATCCTGAAAGCTCTGGACCAAGATAGTCAGGTAGAGGGAGTATTTCTTGATTCCTGAAAAGCATTTGACTCAGTACCACATCTACGCCTATTGTCAAAAGTATGATCATATGAGGTATCAAGTGAAATTTGTGATTGGAATGAGAACTTTTTGGTAGGGAGAATGCAGAATGTTATCTAGGATGCAGAATGTTGTCTTCGATGCAGAGTCATCATCAGATATAATGTAAATTCAGGTGTCCCCCAGGGAAATGTGTTGGGATCCTTGCTGTTCATGTTGTATATTAATGACCTTGGAGGCAATATTAATAGTAACCTTAGACTTGTTTGCAGATGATGCAGTTATCTATGATGAAGTACTGTCTGAAAGAAGCTGCATAAAAATTCAGTCAGATCTCGATAAGATTTCAAAATGGTGCAAAGATCGGCAACTTTCTTTAAATGTTCATAAATGTAAAATTGTGCACTTCATAAAATGAAAAAATGTAGTATCCAATGACTATAAAATCAATGCGTCACTGTTGGAATTGGCCAACTCACACAAATACCTGAATGTAACACTTTGTAGGGGTATGAAATGGAATGGTAACATAGATGCAGTCATGGCTATAGCAGGTGGTAGATTTCGGGTTATTGATAGAATACCGGGGAAGTGTAATCAGTCTACAGAGGAGACTGCTTACAAATCACTCATGCGACTAGTTCTAGAATATTGCTCAAGTGTGTGGGACCTGTACCAAATAGGACTAACAGTGGATATTGAATGTATACAGAGAAGGGCAGCACAAATGGTCACAAGTCTGTTTGATTCATGGGCTAGTGTCACAGAGATAATTAGGGAACTCAACTGGAAGACTCTTGAAGATAGACGTAAGCTATTCCAAGAAAGTCTATTGACAAAGTTTCAAGAACCGGTTTTAAATGATTAATCTAGGAAAATACTACAATCCCCTACGTATCACTTACATTGGGTTCGTCAGAATAAGATTAGAATAACTACTGCACACGTAGAGGCATTCAAACAACCATTCTTCCCGCACTCCATAAATGAATGGAACATGAAGAAAACCTAATAACTGGTCTAGTGGAATGTACCCTCTGTCATGCACCTCTCTGTGTTTTGCAGAGTATGTAGATATTAGCTACATACAAGCTCAAATGTAGTTGAAGTTAAAGAACTGCACCCTGTTCTCTCATTACTTGTTACTGTTACCCAGTTCCCAAGATATTTTTCCCTCTTCAACCTATCTAGTTCGTATATAATCCAATTCGGTTTTGCGTCTAGCACTGCAGTGTGTGTTGATATACGTATATTCTGTTGGTGTGTGTTTCTTGCGTTGATCACATTAGTTAATGATGTCTGTATTCGCTATATTGTTAACACGCTTAGTGGAAAATAAACGCTCCCAAGCGTCTCAGTGCTGTGTGGACGTTCATTTAAAAGATGTGGTTCTAAGGACTCGTATAACATTGGAAAGCAGCCTTTGTTATGCAGACACTTTATTGAGGCAGCTTTTTATCTATGGTTGTTTAAGATACCGGTTGATGTCGGGCCTGACGTACCATATTTGCGATACGGCAACCTCAGCAAAAAATTGCGCTGTAGCCGTTAGCGCATGTTTTAAGTACTGCGCTTTACCATTATCTAGGCCGCGGGTTTAATTTCAGTTGTGTTTTGCTCAGTTTTTCTTATTTTGAAATGAGTGAAGAGCTTAACCCTTATCGGTGACGGGATTCGAGTGTGACCCTCAGAAAACTAGATGCTCTTGGCTATCCCCATGACCATTACGTCATTTCACAGTGATCAGTTTTACTTTTGGAGGAGCAGGAGTACAAAACACGAACGTAGGATGCCAACGCTCCTCGTCCCTCTTTGTTCTTACAGTCTTTTGTCTGGGAGGTAGACAGCGTCGTTTCGTTGCTATGCGACCGCAGGAAGCCAGCCAATGACTGAAAGCGCACAAGCAGGCAGCATGAGCAACGTTGCAAAATTTGATGCGCGCGTGTCTGAAACGCAACAGTGAGCGTCTCACGTGTGACCGGTGCTGTCGTTTCTCATTGTCTAATAAGAAGTCTAGTTATTAGTTTGTGCTGTTTTTAGTGTTTGTTCACTTCTGTTTCATTGCAAACCACGTCCAGTGCGACGAGTGGTAGCAACGAAAAATGTGAAGTGAAACGGAGGAACAAAGCCTGCTGCGTAGCCAGGGCCGCGAACTCGTGCGATATCTGAGGGAGTGTTTTGAAATAGAGAATGCGAAATGTTAAGGGTCACATCGTAATTCCTGAAGGTCAGGACGCAGAGGACTGCAGCAGCTTCGAAAGTACGGGTAAGCAAAAATACTGTTGTGACTATAGGGACAGTTCTTGTTTGTGTATGTCCTCACCGATTACTAGAATAGTGTGACAGCAGTCTGGATGGTGCTCGTGGTGTAGTGGGGCAGAGGGTGCGGACTATGCTGCTCGTTCTTCAGTTTACAGGCGGGCAACAGTCAGATATAGTGGGGTTTTGAAATCCGTATCATTTTTCTGTTAGTATCCGTTGATGAATATTTTCTTCTAATAAGTCACATTTTCCTGGTAAGTACGTTCTACATGAAGGAAACTCAGTGACCTGGCCATAATACGTTTAGCTAAACTTAATTTCCTTCGATGGTTGAGTCTGAAACAGTCAGTTTGCTCTTGGAAATCTCTACCCATTTGTCCACATAATAGTTACTACTTTCTGCCACTTTAAATATGCCTGACTAACAAAGTTTTTGGGTTGGTTGTTTTTCGTGCGTATTTTTAAATAATTTCACCAGTTTGAAATAACGTCCAAATATAATTGGGTTATTATCTACTTCAATTTCATGTCGATGATATATGCGTTCAGTTGTTTATTATACATTGTGCAAAAGTGTATGTGTTTCAGATTCGTGACAATTATAGCTTTGTGTTGTGGACTTAATTTCTGTCTCAAAGTCGCTGAACTCGGGAGTCTGATTGCTGATAATCGTTTGCATGTATGTTTATGTCGTTACTAGAACGCTACGATCTGTGTACTAATGTTGAGCAACAGTCGCCCCCATTTCTCCTTCCCGAGTGGTAAAGGGTAATTATTCTCATTGATCTAATCCTTATCTGTAAAGTGCTCAAATTTGGTAAAAGTATTTCGCTCGCTTTCCGATTTTCGTACTTTATTTGCGATATATCAGAATTTACATTGCAGTTTCATTTCTTATGACGAAAGGGGTGTTTAAATATATGTAAACGTTAGTAATTTTCAAAGCACTTTTTTGTTACTGATTGCTAACTGACAATCTGAAATTTTGTGGTGGCAAGCTCATGAGAAAGACCGAAAAAAGTAGCCCCCCGCCCCTTTTCCCTCACATACGGTGTATGTGCGCATGCTTGTTGTTAGCTGTGAAGGACATTGCCTGGAGGCTCAGCAACAATTTGCCTTGTTCCTGTTGGTATAATTGTTGAGCATTCTACACCCCGTCCCCCCTCCGCCCATCCCACCCCTCACCTCAGACACACTGTTTACCACCTCCATTATTTGTAATCCACCCATAATTGTTCTGAGAATAGATTTCGTATTTGTTGTGTGGTGCAGGAGTGAAAAAATGTTACTATAATGCAAAACTGGGAAAATATTTAATTCCTGATTGAAAGATTAAATTCATATTTTACTGCAAGGAAATGTAAATGTTACATGTACTGAAAAAGTAATTTATTGTTGTGACACTGAATGCTGACATTTGTTAGTTACTAAATCCTTCTCTGAGCATGTATAACGGTCTATACTGCTGCTTGCTAAATGTGTGTAGTTCTATAAACTGGCATGGTAACAGATGTCTTGTTATGCTTGGGATCACCAGTGCAATAGAATGAGGGGAAGGTTTGTAATTGGTTACATGGATTCGCTGCATATTGTGTTCCTTGTATCGGCCATCTCCACACGTGGGTATTTTTCTCTGGAGCAACATAATTACAGTACAGATTTTTTGTGCAATGACAAGGCTTCCACACCAAAACAAAGGAGGTCACACTGGCACTCGAAAGAAATAGTCTAAAAGGAGAAGCATCATTAGAATGGTATTTAGGATGGTGATGGTGATGATAATGATTATATGATATTGCGTTAACAAGATCACGCAGTCTGTAAAAGGCACAGTGTGCAGTTCAGAGCTGAGCTTTTGTTTGTTCTCCTCTACTGGTATAAAGAGTCATCCCATGGGGAGGGACTTGTTTTTTGATATTTGATGTTGCCCTCAGAGCTTCAGATCTAACTCTGATAAAGGGTTTGAGTGGTCCATGCTTCATGCCCTGATGGGAGACTTTCAGGTGGGCAGATGGGGCCAACTAACGAGTTAGCAAGCTAGGAGCCTGTGGTCGTCCAGTATATCAGTCTCTGCGATTGGGGGGGGGGGGGGGGGGACACCATGCAGGCATTCAGTGAACCATACAATGGATTGCCTGAAATTCAGTTGTCTGGACATTTGGTATCCTTGTAATGCTTGTCCGTGCTGGTTAGTGTCTCACTCGTTGAGAAATTTTATAATGGAGTACTTTCGAATCAATTGAATACTGCAAAAGCTAAAAAATAAATAAGTGTGTGGGATAATAGCACATGTGTTATCTGTCCTGAAAGACTTACAGTAGCCTGGATGCTACAAAAGGGAGCAGTAATAATATTTCGTATCAGTTTATTTGGGTATACTTTCTAATAGGGCTGTTGGTAAAATATCATTACATTGATAAATCGACATTTTTTAAAAAAGAAAACGATTGGCAGAAGTTTTTACACTGATATATTGTAGTGGCAGTATCGAGTACGGATATTTTTATCTTGTGTGATATTTTTTTGCAATTTTTGATAAGTACTTGAAATTGTGATTGTGAGATTGTAGTAGAACATAATTATACTTTTACTGTGTGGAGAAGACTCTCTACTTTTTTGAGCTTTCATCACATCCTGTCTTTCTTTTTGACTGTGTGGAGCAAGTTTAGGTGGTACACAGTAGTACTCAGATTGCACTTTTGGGGGGGGGGGGGGGGATGTGAATGGAATAACAAGATGTGAAAAAAATAGTGCACCAGTTGCATTAAAAACAGCTTTAACATTGCCATTCTTCAAAAACAGTTGCTGAAAGTTATGAACAAAAATCTAAATGACAAGATTGCCCTTCGGGTGGGTGCAGACATTTGGGGGGAAACGGACGTAACCGGTGCTCGGTGCTGTCGACAGAAACTGCTACGTTTAACTTCGTGCAGTTTTGATACTACAGCCATTAATTTGCTGGTGTTAGGTGAAATGAAGAAACAGGGGGGTTGACACAAAGTGTTCTGGACAAATCTAATAAGTGATGAAATTGAGTGATGGATCCATTGGATACTTTTTATTGTGTCACTTGCAGTTAAGAGTGTTAGCAATGTGGTTATTGCCAAGTGTAAACATGCATTTTCCTTTCAGCTCTTGCCCTACGGAATATCTAATAATAACTCAGTACTGGAATACACACCTCCAAAATTGGCAGTATATTTACACTGTGTAGCTGATATTTTTATAGGCTGGTATGTCGATATTTTTTCTTCCGATATATTGATACTTTTCTTTTGATAGATCGAGCGCTGAAAATGATAGTTTTTTTAAAATATTGATATATTGGATTCCTGAAATTTTTACAAATATCGACAGCCCTACTTTATAATGGATGAACATCACAAAAACATGAATATGTGAGCTGGTCTAGTATAACAACCAAAAACCAAGTACAATAAATTGAGACAAAAATATGTGATGATATGTTACCCACTAATTAAACAACGTTTTCTTGTATCACTGTCTAATATGTGAAATATACTGCAAATACGCAAAAAAAGTGTGTTAATGCAGTCAAACAATTCCATGGAACTTAGGATCCTAGTGAGAAAGGGCTATTTCAGCCGAAATTGTAAAACTGGTTACACAGTCTACACCTACATACACACTCCGCAAGCCACCACATAGTGAATGGTGGATGATACCTTGTACCACCACTAGTCATTTTCTTTCCTGTTCCACTCGCAAATAGTGAGGGATAAAGACCGTCTATATGCCTTCATAAGAGCCTTAATTTTTCTTATCTTAATATCTTCACGGTCTCTGTGCAAAATATACGTTGGTGGCAGTAGAATCGTTTTGCACTGGCGTGACAGTTCTCTAAGTTTTTCCAATACTGTTCCACAAAAAGAATGGGGACTAGTGTAGCAGGGGATACAACCCGTCGGCTTTGGACATTGACGTCACAAGTCGCCAATCGAGAAGCGATTCTTCTTAGTGTTGTAGCTCCCTTCAGTGGCTGATAAGTGTTTTTTGGCTTTAAAAAAAAAATCTCACGAGATAGAATAAACAGATCAACTTTATTAAGCAATCAGTAAAAAAACGAAACTGAAACATAACAGCAAAAGCGAAAATGGTAAACTGCTATCTGGCGACTTGTGACGTCATTGTCCAAAGCAGACGGGTTGTATCCCCTGCTGCACTAGACCCAAAGAATGTTGTTTTCCCTCCAGGAATTTTCATTTGACTTCATGAAGCTTTTCTCTCTAATACTCACATGTTGGTCTAACAGCCCAACTCTGAATTGCTTTGATGTCTTCCTTAAATCCTACATTATGGGGATACCCAACACTTGGAACGATACTCAAGTATTTTATACAGATCAACCACACTTTCCTAAAATTCTCAAAGTCAACAAATTTGCCTTCACTATTACCACCTTTGCATGCTCGTTCTGTTTCATTTCACTTTCCAACATTGTGTGTAGATACTTCTCGAAGTGACTGTGTCGAGCAGCACACTACTGGTGCCCTATTTGGCATGCCGTCAGTTGCCACCACAACTCCCTGCGTGAAGGCACTTTGCGCACACTTGTTCACAGGGCACGATCGATCTGTGATCAGGAGAGCCTTCCAGCAGAACTGCAGCACCTCGAGACAACATTTGGGAAAAATGGGTACAACGAGAAGCAAATAAGACACACACTCAGACAGACTGCGCCAAGAGAACAAGAAGAAGAAACAGAACAACATAAGTCATTAGCGTGCATTCTGTTTGTCGGAAACACCTCAAGAAAAATCGGTAGAATCCTGGGGAAAAACTATGTGAAATGTGTATTCCGACCCCTTGCAAAAACCTTGACTCTACTGAGTTCGAAAACCAGGTGTTTATAAAATTCCCTGTCAGTGCGGAAAATCATACATTGGGGAGACAGTCCGCACTGTAGAAGAGAAGTGCCGCGAACACAAGCGCCATACTGAATTACGCCAGGCCACTAAATCAGCCGTGACTGACCATTGTATAAAGACTGGCCATACTATGGACTATAAAAAACAAAAATACTCTGGCAATGTTCCAACTTCTGGGATTGTGTTACTAAAGAGGCAATCAAAATCCGACTACAGGACGATCTAATTAATAAAGACAGTGGCCTTCAACTTAGTCAGGCTTGGAACCCTGCACTCAGCCTGGAGAGAAAGATGCGGTCCCAGAGATCGAGGATCGTCCCTGACGGCAGCAGCAGGGAGACTGCAGCCCCAGTTAGGACCCTGGCGCCGCTTCCCCCACCACCTCCAGTAGCCGCCGTGCCGGCCGGACCAAAGACACCAGGAGAGGAACTGTGGAGGGGGTAAAGGCTACTATATATAGTGCGCCAAGAGGAACATCACAGCATTCGTCAGGAACCGCCTGAAGGTGGCAGCATGTACGTCTGCCGAAATATTGTGGAGAAATTATGACGCTACTGTTGAAATTCTTAGGGATTATTGGCCGTGGGTAGGAATATTTTGGTACTAGCTGAACATGTTGTAGTTCAAGTGTGTGTTTATTCTTTCTCCTTTGTCCTTTAACAATATTCACATATGCATCTTGCTCTATACCATCTGAATAACAACACCTGACACAATATTTCCATGGTTGTTCAGCAGAGACTTTCAGCACTGAAATGCAATTGAAAGCAAAAGGTTCTTTATCTTCGGTAAATTTATGATTAGGTATTTTATCTCCCTCAGGGGGCTCAGCATTCATTTGCTGGGTACGGGGTTGGCGAACCTAGGGTCCTCGAGCTGTGGACTGGTGTGCGCCGCCAGTCTGCTGATACCGTAAGCTCTGGGCATGCTTCAGCGACCACCATGTGGCGCAACGGTGGAACGTTATGTGTCGTAGGGACCGGGGATCTTGGCTTGATTGCCTGGATCACGAGGACGGTACATAGCTCTGTAAAAAAAACCTTCAGTCTTAAGGTGTGCTGCACGCCGATAAGATGCATGGCTGCTGAGGTGGAACAGTCGCTAGCGGGCAACCTCTGGGGAACCTGCCGCACCTCAGTTGTACAAGGCTTATTCAGGCATGGGGGGCTCTGTCTGGATGGACATAAGTTTCCCTAGCTGCTTGTGGGACGACCATGGATACCACGAATTCTTCCTCTTTTTCTCCTTCTAATTTTTCGCTGGCCAGTGGGATGGGTGGACTGCTGGTAGGCACTAACACCCAATCAAACAAGAGGGCTAGGTTAGCCAGTCCTCCTGACTCAGGCGTCAGCAAACGTACAGCAGTTCAGAGTAACAGAGCACATACTGACAACCAGAATGTGTTTTTAATAAGAAAAAGGAAAGAGGGTTCCTTTGAAAAGGTTTTGCCATTCTATATCCAAAAGGGTCTAGAAGGAATAACTGGAACTTTAAAATCAGTGAAGCGTTTACGGAATGGGACACTGCTTGTTGAAACACCAACTTCTCAGCAAGCAGTTAACCTTCAAACAGCTAAAAGCTTGGGGGAATACACAATCGATACAGAGCTTCACAGCACCCTGAACTCTAGTAAGGGAGTAAGGGTGTAGGGATCTCATTGACATTCCTGTAGAAGAATTAAAGAGTGAGTGGGCTCAGGAGGGAATTGTTGACGTTCAGAACATCATGAAAAGGGTGGATGGGAACCTGGTGAAATCTGACTCCTTCATTCTTACTTTCAATACCCCCAAACTCCCAGAACACGTCAAGGCAGTATTTCTTCGACTAAACGTACAATTGTATGTCCCAAACCCAATGCGCTGTTTTAAGTGCCAGCGTTTTGGGCATACAACTCTAGGGTGTAAAGGAGAAGCGATGTGTGGCAACTGTAGTAAGGCTGCCCATGACGGAGTTGACTGTTCGTCTCCTGGCAGATGTATAAACTGTTCTGAAAGACACCCTGTTCGGAGTAGGGACTGTGTAATCTTCCTAGAGGAACATAAAATACAAGAAATAAAAACAACTGAGCGTATCCCCTACCGTGAAGCCAAAAAGATCTTTAAGGCCATGCAGCCCCCCACATTCGTTACGTCTTTTGCCTCCATTGTTCAGAAGCTGCCTCCAAAAGTCGATGCATCTACACAGACAGAGGTTGTTAGTGTTGGCACGAACACCTGCACATGTCAGTGCACTTGCAAGGCAGCAAGTGTATCAGAGCCTGTAGCCCCTCCTCGAACAGCAGAGAAAGGTACAGTAGCTAACATTGAAGAGCCCCAGGCATCTCCGATGGCTGAGGCTGTTCCAAAGCCCAGCATGGTCATAAACACCCCAGCTCCAGTTCCAGCAAAGCCCCCTAAACAAAGGAAAGCAAACGTCAAGCAACACCAACAGATTAAATCGGCTGGTAAACCCTCAAATCATGTTAATGTGGTCCCACCAGACACTTCATCAGACTCTTTCCCCAGAGCTGATGGAGTCTGAGGATATGGGGCAATCATCTCGCCTCAAGACTGAGCCTCCACCCGCTGCAGTCTCCCCACCTCGGAGGAAAGAGAGGCAGAAAATACAACCACCGTGATGGCTCCCATATTACAATGGAACCTGCAAGGGTTCAGGACACATGTGGGGGAACTACGTCTATTGATTCAGGATGGACCTATGTGTGTATGTCTGCAAGAGACAAATTTAGTGAAACATACACCCCTGAGCTACGTGGTTATGTCCTCCACTAAAAGGACGACCTGAGTGGACAGAGAGCTCAAGGAGGAGTAGGTATCTTCGTCAACACCGACTACCACTCCTCGCCTCTCTCCCTCTCGACGAATTTACAGGCAGTTGCAATATTAGTACATGTGCGTCATATGCTAACAGTATGTTCGCTTTACCTGCCCCCACATGATGTGCTCGACGAAGAGGCTCTCAGTGATCTTCGTACACAGCTCCCCCACCCCTTCATCCTCTGTGGTGATTTTAATGCACACAATATGCTTTGGGGCTCTGTGAGTACTTGCCCCAGGGGTAGAGCAATCGAGAGGCTTCTTCTGTCTTCCAGTGCCTATTTGCTAAATACAGGTCAAAGCACGAATCTTTTCATCGCAACTGGGTCGTTCTCTGCCATTGATCTATCGCTTTGCTCTCCAGCCATCGCCCACACTGCTGAATGGGAAGTGGTTGATGACTTACATGGCAGCGATCACTTCCCCGTCTGGATTTACCTGCCACATGCAGTGGAACCGGAAAGGAAACCGCATCGATGGGTGCTCGGTAGAGCCAACTGGGCACTGTATAGTCAGCTAGCCCAGTTTGGACATCGGGTCAGTGTCCAGGAATGGGTGGATCATATTACTGAAGTGATCCACAGTGCCTGTGAAGTGTCTATCCCACAGTCCACAGGACAACCGAAGCGGCAGCCTGTCCCTTGGTGGAGCGACGAATGCCGCTCTGCAATCAGGGCTAGGCAGGCAGCTCTGTGTAGGTTCAAATGCCGGCCGACTGTAGAGAACCATGCAGCCTTTCGGGTGGTGAGGGCAAAGTGTCATCGGATTATACGAGAGAGCAAGAAGAGGTCATGGCAGCAGTTCCTGAACACCATTAATCGTTCTACACGAAGTTCCATTGATGGGAGATCATCAGGGGGATTTCTGGGAGAGGTTGGAGGTGCCCTATGGCTGCTATAATGTGGAATGGTACTCTCCAAACGACCCCAAAAGATATTGCCCAGTCTATGGCAGCTCATTTTGCAGCTATTACTACAACCGCCAGTCAGAATCCAGCCCCACAGAGTGGCTGCTGAGAGGAGCAGTTTTGACTTCCGCTCACCCAATACAGAAGAGTACAACTGCCCATTTTCCATGTGGGAACTGGATTCTACATTGTGTGGGGCTCGTGATACATCCCCTGGTCAGGATAGAATCCACTATAGCATGCTGCGGCACCTCACAGGGAGAAATAAAGAAATCCTCCTCCGACTTTTTAATCTTGTTTGGATGCCCGGTCACTTCCCCAACTCATGGCGTGAAGCAATTTTAATTCCTCTTTTAAAACCTGGGAAAGACCGCACGTGCCCGGGTAGTTACCGTAGTGTTGCCCTCACTAGCTGCGTGGGAAAGACCTTGGAGCGGGTGGTCAACCGCCGCCTTGTCTGGATGTTAGAATCCAGACAACTCCTTAGTCGCTTTCAATGTGGGTTCAGGAGGTATCGCTCCACCTTTGATAACCTGGCCCTCCTGGAGGCTGCTATACAACAGGCTTTCCTGTGCCAGCATCACCTGTTGGGAATATTTTTTGACATTGAAAAGTCATACGACACTACTTGGAGGCATCTTATCATCAGGCAGCTCCACAAATGGTTTTTTTTTTTTTATGTCTTCCCAATTTTATTCGGTCCTTCCTGTCGCCACGTTATTTTCGGTACCGAGTCGGAGACGTACTGTCTGGTCGCTTTGAGCAAGAGAACGGTGTCCCTCAAGGTAGTGTTTTAAGTGTGACGGTCTTTGCCATTGCTATTAATAGTATTACGTCTGTCGTGAAAAGTCCTGTGCAGTGTTCCTTGTTTGTGGACGATTTCTCTGTATTTTGCTCTTCTTCAAGCCTTGCAACGACGACCCGTCAGTTGCAACTCACTCTGCAGCGTTTGGATGAATGGGCACAGAAGAGTGGTTTTAAGTTTTCAACTGATAAGTCAGTGTGTGTTCTTTTTAACCATTCTCGTTCCACTTTTGACTTGCCTGAGTTGAGGATGAGGGACACCGTTCTGAATTTTAAAGACACGGTGAAGTTTCTGGGCCTCACTTTTGATTCTAAGCTTACGTGGCTGCCACACATTAAGGATCTGAAAAGACGGTCTCTTAAGGCACTGTCTATTTTAAAATGTCTGTCACCAGACATGGGGAGCAGACGGGACTGGTCTGCTCCAGTTTTACAGAGCCTTCGTGCGGTCCCGGCTTGATTATGGATGCACGGTGTATGGGTCTGCAAGACCCACTTATTTGAAGCTGTTGGATGTGGTGCACCATGAGGGAATTCGGTTAGCCACTGGGGTGTTCAGAACAAGCCCCATACCGAGCCTCTGTGCAGAGGCAGGTGAACCGCCACTTCACCTCCGGCGGCATCTACTAATGGTGCGCCAGGCCTATAAAACATTATCCACACCATACACACCTGCATACCGCACTGTTGCTCGGCTTCCACTGGAAAGGCTTTTTCGCAGCCGGCAGCAAGCAACAAGGCCCTATGGGATTCGTGCAAAGGATTGCATTTTAGAGATGGATGTGGCCGGTTTTAATGTTTCATGTCGAGGTTGGAGCAGATATCCACCTTGGCTCCTCC
Organism: Schistocerca americana; assembly: GCF_021461395.2. Lineage (NCBI taxonomy): Eukaryota > Metazoa > Arthropoda > Insecta > Orthoptera > Acrididae > Schistocerca > Schistocerca americana. Next base: position 91,043,729 of record NC_060126.1, on the reverse strand, counting down.
AGAGGCCCAGACTGATTTTAGATTTGGCAAATTTTCAGAAAGACAGTACATCAGATTTTACTTTCAAATCTTTGTTTTTTAATATTTTAGATAGGCATCATGATTTTACAGCAGTCTATGCTGATGGATCCCAACAGGGGGATTTTCTTGGCTGCTCAGTAGTGTTCCCTGAACGTGTCATCAGGATTAGCCTTCCCCTGGAATACACTGTTTTTTCCGCAGAACTTCACGCGATCCTGAAGGCATTGGAGCAGATACGGTGTACTCAGGGCAAACACTTTCTAATTTGCTCTGACTCACTGAGCACATTAAAGTCACTGCAGAACCTGTACCCAGCGGAGAAGTTGAAACAGCTGATTTACGACCAACTGTACATCCTCCAACGACAGGGCAAGCAAGTGTCCTTTTGCTGGGTGCCAGGGCATGTGGGCATACGAGGAAATGAACAAGCTGATCGAGCTGCCGAGGACGCCTGCAGATTACCGGAGGTGACACAATGTTCTATTCCTTTGCAAGGTGTCGTTTCTGTGCTGCGGCAGAAGTCTATGCAATTGTGGGAGGAGGAATGGCTGGCGGTGAGGGAAAATAAGCTGCGGTTGGTGAAACCCACCATCCAGCCGTGGTGTTCCTCCTGCCGGTCACCTAGGCGGGACGAAGTGACCCTTACACGTCTTCGCATAGGGCACTGTCCTCTCACGCATGCCTTCTTACTACGGCGAGAGGAACCCACGCTGTGTGATGCCTGTGGCGTACGAATCACTGTACGCCACATTTTAGTTGAGTGTGATTTATATCGTTCTGTCAGGGCGGAAGTTAATGTTAGTGGGGATCTGCCCTCGATTTTAGCCGATGACGAGGCGAGTGTCAAGAAAGTTTTAAGGTACTGTGATGTTTATGGGCTTCAGCCTAAAATTTTAGGTTGGAATTTTTAGTGTGTTGCCGAGTGGCTGACCACTCCTTCTTATTCTTGTAATAGGCCAGTTCCGACCATGTGCTATGTGTTTCATTTTAACCCCTTCCCCTACGTTCTCTTGCAGTTCTCCTCTTTACGTGCTGCTTTCCACTTTGCTACTGTTGACGTGCACACTGCCTATGTAGACTGTCACCTTTAATTTTAGTCTTATTTTTGCACTTGCTGCATTCTAGTGACACTCGTCCGTTGTTGTTTCCGTTCGGGCGCTAAAGACTACACTGTTGAGCGCCCATAACACCATATCCATCCATCCATCCAGGTATTTTATCAGCTAAAGGCTTTGAACTTCAGAAATCAACCTGTTGCATTTCACTTAGCCTACATTAAATTTTCTTTTACCTCTCCTAGTATTTTTTATAAGATCTACCCATACAGCAGGTGTATATACATATTTTTCCAATCTCTTATTCGTATCTGAGTCCAAAGTCCTTATCACATGGTAGGTAGCTATGACCCGATACTAGATACTTGTGAACTATTTCCTTATCATATATGTTGTGAATAAGTTGCAACAAAAAACATACTAAGAATATATTCTTATTTTGAGCAAAACAGTTGTCAGAATACACGATTAATTTATCAATATTTTGAAGATTGTTGGAGCATATTTAATTAAACATGATATTATTTCAACACCATCCTGTCCTGCCATATGTTCTGGCCATACATACATGTGCACATCATCTGAAGTACAATCATGCACACAAAAGTTATAAGTCCACAACTGTCTCTTGTAGAAAACTTCACTAGTGTGTATATGGGGTGTAGGCAGAGCTTGTTGTAAATTGAATGCTATCACTTTCACAGAACTGTGAACTTTAGAATAAGATGTATCAGTCTTTAGATTATTATATGCCTGTTGTGCTTTTAATTGATGCAAATCTAACTCTTTTTGGACGCTAGCTTTTTCAACATCTCCCTCTGGATGTGAAAGTTTTATGCGCAATGAATCGCACATCTTGAATGTGTCAGTAGATGGTGAGGAAAAAGAGAGGTTGAATTTTATATTTAAAATATCCCTGTAAATATACTCATTAACAATATCTCCAGGATTATGTTCCTGTTTCATCCAAGTAACATAAAGTTTATACATCATAGCTGCATTAAGACCTTCGGCAAATATTTTCTGTTCAGAGTAGAAGCTCTCGAATAATGACTTTCACACAATGGAAAACTATTAATATGATTTACAATTAAATTGGACTGATGTTCACTAATTTTATTGGGTAAATTTCCATGTCTTCCACGACCATCTTGTTTTGTGTTCCCACAGTCTGTTTCTGTGAAACTGCCCTTGAAAGTCGACAGTTACTGAATCCAATCAAAGATATCAATGCCTGTTTGCAAACTCTTTTTATCACTACCATCTAACGAAATATAAAACTCACGGGTGTGTTGTCTCCTGCTCTCATTTCCACTTGCACCATATCTTTTCTTCACTAGGTTCACACACACACACACACACACACACACACACTAATATACGCATTTAGTAAACTAAGGTCACACATATTCCAAAACCTTTTGAACACTGTTTCGCGTTGTTCTTCACTGAAACGAGTAACACTTACGTTGACAACCCCATGGTGGGCCTCGTTTATGATTGTGGACTTCCTTGCGTGTTCTCTCTACATATTCTTTTCCTGCACTTCTTTTCCTCTTCTTTATATTCCTGTGATGCCCGACTTGTATTTGACCCCCACAGTAACATTCCCAACAGGAATAGAAGTACATATTGCATCAGTGATTAACAGTTTACTTCTAAATTGACTGTGTTTAATAATAACTTTATTTGAACCAATAATAAATGGTTTTGTCTGAGTGTGATTGTGAAAAGTTTTCTTTTTTTCTTGTTAGGTAATATGCATACAGTGCTTTGTACTTAACTACGTATGTTCAGTGCTTGCACGCATGTGGGCATTTACAAACAAACCTCTATACACGTGTAAATTAAGGTTGCTTCCTTGCGTTCATCTGTATGTGTAGGCCAATTCGGGAACTGCTGTACAGATTTTGATCCAGTTTCCACTAATAGATACATTGATTCACAAGCTAGGTTTCTGTTTATTATAATAAACATTTTGAAAAAAAAAAAAAATTGTCTGAATTGCAATGAATGAAAAGTTGTGCAAATGATGACACTACCACCTAGAAAGCAGCTGCCATAACTTGAGAGAGCAGCAGTACTTAGAGGCAGCAGAAAGTCCTTTGCTGTCTCTGACAGAATTACAATGTCATGGCAAACCTCAAAGTTTTTATTTCTTCACCATGGATTTTAATACCTACTCCAAATTTTTCTTTTGTTTCCTTCACTGCTTGCTCAATATACAGATTGAATAATATCGGGGATAGGCTACAACCCTGTCTCACTCCCTTTCCAACCACTGCTTCTCTTTCATGTCCCTCGACTCTCATAACTGCCATCTGGTTCGTGTACAAATTGTAAATAGCCTTTCGCTCCCTGTATTTTACCCCTGCCACCTTTAGAATTTGAAAGAGAGTATTCCAGTCAACATTGTCAAAAGCTTTCTCTAAGTCTACAAATGCTAGAAACGTAGGTTTGCCTTTCCTTAATCTAGCTTCTAAGATAAGTCGTAGGATCAGTATTGCCTCACGTATTCCAATATTTCTACGGGATCCAAACTGATCTTCCCCGAGGTCGGCTTCTACCAGTTTTTCCATTCGTCTGTAGAGAATTCATGTTGGTATTTTGCATCCGTGACTTATTAAACTGATTGTTCGGTAATTTTCACATCTGTCAACACCTGCTTTCTTTGGGATTGGAATTATTATATTCTTCTTTAAGTCTGAGGGTATTTCGCCTGTCTCATACATCTTGCTCACCAGAGGGTAGAGTTTTGTCAGGACTGGCTCTCCCAAGGCCGTCAGGTCTTTCAGTGCTCTGTCAAACTCTTCACGCAGTATCGTATCTCCCATTTCATCTTCATCTACATCCTCTTTCATTTCCATAATATTGTCCTCACGTACATTGCCCTTTTATAGACCGTCTATATACTCCTTCCACCTTTCTGCTTTCCCTTCTTTGCTTAGAACTGGGTTTCCATCTGAGCTCTTGATATTCATACAAGTGGTTCTCTTTTCTCCAAAGGTCTCTTTAATTTTCCTGTAGGCAGTATCTATCTTGCCCCTAGTGTCCTCTAGCCATGTCTGCTTAGCCATTTTGCACTTCCTGTCGATCTCATTTTTGAGACGTTTGTATTCCTTTTTGCCTGCTTCATTTACTGCATTTTTATATTTTCTCCTTTCATCAATTAAATTCAATATTTCTTCTGTTACCCAAGGATTTCTACTAGCCCTCGTCTTTTTACCTACTTGATTGTCTGCTGCCTTCACTACTTCATCCCTCAGAGCTACCCATTCTTCTTGTACTGTATTTCTTTCTCGCATTCCTGTCAATTGTTCCCTTTTGCTCTCCCTGAAACTCTGTACAACCTCTGGTTTAGTCAGTTTATCCAGGTCCCATCTCCTTAAATTCCCACCTTTTTGCAGTTTCTTCAGTTTTAATCTACAGTTCATAACCAATAGATTGTGGTCAGAGTCCACATCTGCCCCTGGAAATGTCTTACAATTTAAAACTTGGTTCCTAAATCTCTGTCTTACCATTATATAATCTATCTGATACCTTCTAGTATTTCCAGGATTCTTCCATGTGTACAACATTCTTTTATGATTCTTGAACCAAGTGTTAGCTATGGTTAAGTTATGCTCTGTGCAAAATTCTACCAGACGGCTTCCTCTTTCATTTCTTACCCCCAATCCATATTCAGCTGCTATGTTTCCTTCTCTCCCTTTTCCTACTCTCGAATTCCAGTCACCCATGACTATTAAATTTTCGTCTCCCTTCACTACCTGAATAATTTCTTTTATCTCATCATACATTTCATCAATTTCTTCATCTGCAGAGCTGGTTGGCATATAAACTTCTACTACTGTAGTAGGCGTGCGCTTCGTGTCTATCTTGGCCACAATAATGCGTTCACTATACTGTTTGTAGTAGCTTACCGCACTCCTATTTTTTTATTAATTATTAAACCTACTCCTGCATAGACATTCAATATAATATACTTCATGTGTACAGACCAGTTACACAAAATCAAAATTATACACAAATGATCTATTGGCAAAAAATGTGAACCATACTTCAAAGTGATGAACAATAAAATATATAGAAGTCTGACGTTAAAAAAGGGGAATAGCAGTTGTGGCATATGGCATCAATACAAGCACTCACAGGACGAAGTAATGGAACTAGTAGGCTTACCAAAATAAATCAAGAGAAAGGTGAAATAATGTAACAGAGCACCGGGAATACAAAGCTGTATTGTGGACCTAATAATGCTTTGGAAATGCTTGAGTTAATGGAATAAAATATCATTATAAAATCAGGAAAACATTTTTACATTTGAGCATGTCAGGGACTCTAACCTTCCAGAAAACACATCGAATGCAGTGTGTGTGGGAAGCCTACTTCCGCGTAATGAAACATACAAATGTGACGTACATAGAATTGGAGCAATAACTTCCACCCTCACAGGACAGATTCGGGGTGACGGTACAAGTACGATCATTAAAATAAGTATCAAGTGAAATGCTGTACATAATGTAGAAAATGTAATAACTCATTAATGAGTAAATGAAATAAAAAATAACTTTGATGGCCAAAGCTGTCTGGGACTCAAAACCCTCATGAAAAATACATATCAAAAAGTTTGCACAGGAACAATACATCTGCCTAAAATAACATAGAGCGAAAAGAATAGTTGAAAGCTTAGGTAGAATGAATGAAAGTGGTTCAAGCACATACGAAAGTAATTCCCGTATTTGTCGTAATTAATAAAATACGATGAAAGTGTAAGGTTTAACAACCAACTGCATGGACAAATACATGGGTGGAGTAGGATGGAGCAGGTGGGACAGTCCCTCATGTCCTAAATGGCACTCAAGTGCAGAATTATTTTTAGAAGTATGTTCACAAAACCTAGTGGCAAAGCTGCTTCCAGTTTGACCCACGTAGACTGTTTCACAGGCAGCATTTCATTTAGCGACCAATTCAGCAATTTTGCAGTGCTGGTATTAATGTGCAATATGGTTGTATTCTTCCAGCATGACTTTCTCTATTACTGTCATCTTTTTAGTTAGTAACCAATTACTGCATTGTGTCTGTGGTTTAAAAAATGGTAAAGCGCAGGGGAATGGCATTATTACTAAAAGATGAAATAAACATTATGGTTTATTAAAAAAGGAGAAACTGATATTAAGTCGACCGATAAGTATGGTGCAGGTACCATACTCCTAGATAAACAGTATTAAGTAGAATATCCATTTCAGTTTTGAAGTGGACCTGCGAACTTGGTAGTGAAGACTGAGGAAACATCAAAAAATGATGAAGAAACCAAAAATGAACTTTTGGAAGTGGCTTTGTGCTGTTGGCTTTTACAGAAACAATCACTTAAGCAACCAATATCTGGTCCTTTGTACTGTGTAAACACATTACATTTAAATAAACAAAACAGGTGGTGATTAATCGTAACAGATGGTTGTGCGGATTTAAATCTCTTAATGGAATTCGAAATAAAAGTGAAAAAAGTCAGCTGATGTGGAGGCAGCAAATTTTTTTAAAGGTAGTTTTAAAAAGGAATTGGATGAAAATGACTGGCTTGGGTTTTGTTTACAGTGTAATGAAACCATATAACATTCAATTTTAAACTGTTGCCATCAAAATCTTTAGTTTCTTAGGGGGGAGAGTTCAACTCCCGGATATAAAATTAATAAAGAGTGAGTAATAATATTAGTTTCTACAGATGCCACCTGGACTACTAAAATGCCTTTGCTCCTCACCCGAAAATCCAAAAACCCCAGATGATTAAAAAATAGCAGAGTTCATTTAACTTATAAAAACAAAAAAATGTATGGATAAACACCAAAATATTCATTGACTGTTATGACAACACTTTTATCTCTGAAGTAAAAAAAGTTCAACATGAAACTGGTGAACAAGGAAAAGTCGTACTTAATATACTATACAATGTGCCAATCCATCCTTCTGCTGAACCATTAGAGAGAAAATGGTACGTTTACAATAAAATTTTTGCCTTGTAATGTGACATACTTACAACAAATGGATTGAAGCATTATTGAAATATTAAAACGACTTCATAGAAAAAGCTTTTATGTACAAAGCTATTTTTTTGAAGAAGGTAATGTAGAGGACATTTTGCCATGTTTCAAGCAAATGAATTTAAAGGAGTGTTGTTACAGGCTGTAGATACATGGAACCCAATCAAAAGAAGACTTTGAAGATAGCTTGGAACAGAATACTAAAATATGTGAGTGTGAAAACAGCAGAACTGATAAGATGATACTGTTCTGAATAATATAAATGGACTAATGACAACTATACAAATATGCCGGAATGGGATGCCGATGATATGAGTGGCTATCTTCTGATAGTAATAATGAAGGTTCTTGAGATCATGTTGTCTAACAAAATCTTTGAAATCATATTGCTGGCAAACAAGTGGCAGGAAATGCAAGAAGATGAAACGAATGAAAATGTAGATGTGGAAAACGGTCCAGGACCTACTCATGCGGAAGCATTTCAAACCCTGGAAACAGCTTTCAGATGGTTTGAAAAACAGTGTGATACCATGGTCTACTGCTGTTGAAACAAATCCATTGTACAACAGCAACGAAGAGGAAAAATGGTTTATATCAAATGATGACTGGCAAATATTTTAAACAGAATGACTGTCCTATGCTACTTTTGTTAGGTATTTCATGATTAAGAGTGCAGTATTATCATTTCCAGGAAAATCTGTATGAAAGTATGCTCCTAATTCTTGATAAGCATTACTTTTTATTGATCCTGATCAGTTTAATTTCTTTTTATTGTTTTGAATAAATACCTAACATTGTGCATTTAGCCTAGAAAGACAACCATCTGAGAACATACCTAAAAGATAACTCTAAGTGGGTGACTAGGCTATTCTAGAGTACATTACAAAAATTGCGCTTCATTCATTCAATTATCTGGATTTTCAAGTATCCAAATAACTTACAAAAACAGTTAGACCAATTAACAGAGTCTCTGCTGTATTTTCAGCAACTGTCATTTGGTGACTTTTTTTTGTGGCAGGCAATGCCTTTGTGCAAATGTTTTTGTATCTTTGATAATATTTTTTGAACTCCGGATTACTATGGGATATCTAGAATAGAGGACTTCCTGTACCTGCTGTTACTGACTGGTTTGCTATTGATGTGGATACTTTAGAAAATGGCTGCTTAAAGTTCCGGTGGCCTGGTGTAATGTTAAGCTCTCTTCCAGCTTAAGCGTTTTCGTTGATGTCTTCTGCTAGCAACGGACGTTTCTCCGAAGATTTCACTGCTAGGAAGGGGAAATTTTCTCTCTCTCTCTCTCTCTCTCTCTCGCTCTCTCTTTTCTCTCCCTCTCCCTCCCTCCCTCTGTCCTTATTTAAAAAATATGCTGCTCTTGGAATATCATTCAATGCACCAGAACATATTTATTTCCACTTTGTACAAAAAAAAAAAACCAAACTTTATGATGTGAGCCCACACATTACCGGGCATCCAGAATCAGTTAATTACACATTTTTGAACACAATTAATACATAAGCTTTTATCGTGGCTGACTATCCATGTCCAGTCCCTGTACTCTCAACAGCAGTTCAACGTCTAATAAACAGTCCCTATTTCGAGTCTCTCCATTTCTTTTTTTTTTTAACAATACAATGCTACATTATTCTTTGCAGCCAGCCATGGAGTTTCCGGGCTGTATTTGCTTATTCTTGGCAGGTCGCGGAACACTTGCCTGTGCCGACGAATTATCTCCCTTCCAGTTTCGCCTGCACAAACAATAAAAGGTTGCAGTATCCTGTGCTCATACTTACGCCTTGCTTTAAAATAACGCGTGTTCGAAACGGCGGGAACACAAGTGTCTCCAGACTTTTGTAAAATTCTGGGAGCACTACAGAGTTTAATTTAAATATTGTACATGCGTTAAAGAATGTTGCAACTACATTGTTTTCTGTATACATGCAACCTAATTTAATTTAGGAATACCCTTGAAAAATCTTAAATTTTGTGTTTTGTGAGGCATGTTTGAATTTCATTAATTGGCAGAAGTAACGAGAATGTGAAAGATCTTTTGCATGTCCAACTACTTTCCAGCCACAATGTAATTGTTCCATTGGTTGTGGCAATCTTTTGAAGTTGTTCTGGGGAAATAACTGAGAGTTGTAAGGCATCCTGGAATATTTCCATGTCTGCTGCTAACCACAATATTATGTCATGACTTTAAGAATCCACTTCCAATGTCTGATACTTGATGTGACTGACACTGAAATTTACACTTGCAGCTTAAGCCACACATATCAATGGTCCAGGCACAACAAGACTGCCTTTTTTGTTTACAATACCAGTGAATCTGAAGGTGAGAAGTGGCCACACTGACCTGACTATGGAGAAGTCCCTCCTGTAGCTCAAATATTTCATTTTGCCATATTTTGAGCAAATGAATTTAGAGGAGTGTTGTTACAGCCAACAAATCAAACTCAGTTTGTAGAATTTGTCTTTTATCTCCCTGTTTTCTTTGTTGTCTTTGAACTAGTGTCACATCTACCCTTAGCTCTGTGGTGTTCAGTACAGCTTTCAGTATTTTAACTTTCGCTTCCTTTTCCGTATTACATTTGAATTGTGTGTCAGTCACTTGATTTTGAGATTTTGTGGTATGTTTAGGATGGTGCTTTGTATCTTTCTATGCATTATGCTAAAGGTTTTCTGTGCTGCTTTCATTTGAAATTTTTTTTTTTTTTTTTTTTTTTTTTTTTGTTTATTTGGCCTTCCCTGATAAACACCATTTAACTCACGTAGTCTGGATCTCTCCATGTCACTAGCTTTGCATACTACACGCAAGCTGGTCCTACTCCAGGAGGGCTCTGGCTGTGAAACAGAACTCTGATTCAATGTGTCTGTCTGTACTAGTCCCAGTTATGTAGTTTGATTGTTATAGTAAGTGCAGAAAATTTTGACAGTTGGGCACTCGCATTTTCTTGTGAACTTATTGCTTTACTTCCTCAGGCAAATGATCTGAATGCTTCATTTCCATACACAGATTGTGTGTCTGGTGTGTTTTCCTGCTTCATTGTCCAGTATGATGAGGCAGCAGTCCTTTTTGTTGGGGGATTCAAGATCTAGTATGTTCTCTTTCGTGCTTAGATATAGGTCTGTTACCTAGTTAATGCATCATCTACAAATGTACTTATAAAGAAATTAAGTGAACTGTCGGTTACTGTTGTGGTTGTGAATGCCTCCTGTATATCATTTCTAAATGATGTTCTTCTGTAGGTTAATTTTGTTGCACAGTTTTCTTATGTCTGATTTGTAGGATGAGCATCTGTAGTGCCTCTTGCATATCTGTGATCTTTTTCCAAAGTTGAAGTTGGAGGATACACCATGAAACTTTGCTCATAGTTTTCTAGAAAGAATTTCATTTATTCGATATACATCAGAGCTGCCCACAGCGTGCTGAAGTTCATGCGTTCAGGATGTGTGGGCCATGTATGCCTCAAGGCCTGGCATGTGTTGGCTTTGTTTGGTTCTCAGGAGTACCAGCTGCAATGTGACACCTAATCGAGTATTGTGGTTTGACATTTTTCGGTCTGCACAACTCTCTTCAGTTTGTCAGAATTGTAGTGTCGCTGGCTGCGGTGGCCGAGTGGTTCTGGGCCCTTCAGTCCGGAACCGCGCGACTGCTACGGTCACAGGCTCGAATCCTGCCTCGGGCGTGGATGTGTGTAATGTTCCTAGGTTAGTTAGGTTTAAGTAGTTCGAAGTTCTAGGGGACTGATGACCTCAGATGTTAAGTTCCATAGTGCTCAGAGCCATTTGAATCATTTGAATTGTAGTGTCAGTGCTCTTTACCCTTCACTATTTGTTTGTTGTACAGAGGGCGTTCATACCTACAGTGGCTGTTTGCACGAAAGGAGACAATCTAGCAATCTATCATCACAAACTTTTAAAAATGAATGGGAATGACAAGAGGGAAATGAGAATTATCAGTATACACCATGCAGTTGCATAAAGACAGGATTCATTGTTCTGTAGATCAAGAAGCACGTTGTGCTAAACTAGCAGGCATGGAGCGTATGAAGTAATTGGTGGTATGAATAGTAAAAATTTTTGACATTGCCCGCATTATTCCTCTGTCAGTCGCAACAGTTTTAGATGGAAATGAATGAAGAGTGTCGAGATTTCATATATTTCTGCAAAGTATGTTGGTTAAGTCCAGGGCTTGCCTGGAATGATTTTTTTTTTTATTATTATTAAATACCCCCTAATGTTAAATTTATGAAGAAAAAAGGATTAAAAGATCTGGAATGGATTGCAGACTGTGCATTTTAAGTGGACTTGACTGTACACTGCACACAGTAAAACACTGCAAGGGTAGAACCAACTTATTTCTGATGTGATGAGGACGCATTTAAAAAGAAAATTGTTGTAGAAGTGAGACCGTCAGGTACAGTCCAATTCCCTAAGCCCACTGGTGTTAAAGAAAAGGCGAGATCTGAAGGATTCATTGTGGCCTTGAAAGAATTATGGTGTTAGTTTCCTAAACGTTTTGAGGACACTGACAATTTTACATCTATTTCTGAGCTGTTTTTAAGACTGTTTGCCCTTTCAGTTGGAAGTACCCTTGCGCATGTGCAGATGTAGATGATTGCTCTGCAAGGCAATTCCCTATTTAAAGAGAAATCCCTTCAACATTAAAACTGTTCAGGTCATCTTCATTGCTTTCCTCAGGTAGAGTTTCCATGTCTCCATATTAGACTGCAAAAGTGCTACAGTATTTCAGTCAACATATGTGTGAAAGACATTTTTTCGATTATGAGACTAAGTAAGTCATGATAACATGGCAACTTGAATGTGAAATTCTTTGAAATGGTCTGCGTCTACTCGCATGCCAGCAGTTAGTACTAGACAAAAATTTCATGTCTTCATATTTAAGTAATACTGAAACTGTGTTTTGTTTATGATTTGTGTTCTTGAAAAATGTGGAATACTAAACCAAATCGAACAAAGTCCAACCGCATTGCCATTTAAATGCGGCGTGTTTGCTATTTTCCTCTGCTCGCGTTCAGACAGCATGGCGTGGCAGTGGGGGAAATGTGCCAGTGAAGCTGAGTGCTGTGGTACTTGTGCCAGGGCATGGCCTGCAGGCTGTATTTTGCCCATACGTGGTCTACATCGATGTTATTCCTTCAAAATACTCCCCATAACACACTATACACTAATGCTAGTGCTTTTTTCAAGTCCTGAAATGCTTCTATGACTTGATCTTTGTGGTGGCTTTTAGCTGACTCAGTAAAACTTCTTCAGTCTCATCTGCGCTTGTAAAATGATAGTTTTCATTTCTGAGAGTAAAAAAAGTTCCATGGGCTGAATACGGAGGCTGGGGCTTCATTACAGAATTATTTTTGACCAAAATTTGTGAACAAGCAATGAAGTGAATTGTTTAACACAAATTGAGATTTTTCCTTTTTCAGATTGCTTCGCATAAAGGGCATTGAACTTGTAACTAGAATTCTGTATTGAACTTTCAACCTTGCCAGGAACTCACTGTGTGCTGTGCTGTTAATACTGAAGAACACAGTCAGCATAAGCATCACATTTGACCACACTTGTTAAGCTTTTTTTTTTTTTTTTATCTTGGCCATGCAGAACGCTTCCATTGCAATGGTTGAGCATCAGATTGAAAAACATGCCTAAACACTTGTTTAACATGTTACAGCATGTTTGAAAAGCTCGGCATTTGTGTGGACTTCATGTAGCAACTCCTGAGCCACTTGCATTTTGCCAGTGTCATTGTTGAAAATTCAGTAGTTTTGGACTGTTGTTTGCTGTCACTTTAAAACCCAGAACAACTGAAAAAATTTTATGCAATGAGCCAGCTGACATGCCAATGTCTATATCTCTGATTGTTATTTGACAATTGTTGATAATAGTTTCTATCAAATTTTCCATGGTTTCATCGGTTGATGATGCGTTGGGCATATAAAGAACACTTGGCATCTTCAGTGTCTTGGTGGCCTTCTACAAAATGCTCATGCCATTTGTAAACCCTTGTTTTACAAATAGCAGATTCGCCAAAAACAGTATTCAACATTTATAAAACATGACTGCACCTTATTCTGTTTTTATAGCAAAATTTAACACAAATTCGTCAATCGGTTTTTATATGGAGTAATTGCCAATACCATCAAAACACATGTGACATTTTTGATGGCTGAGAACAGACTAAATAAGTGATATGCCTAATACTGTCCATATACCTTTCAAACATGTTGGCCAACATAACAGTGTATAAATCTTGTGAATCAGAATAAATGTTGTGGTTTTCAGTCCTGAGACTGGTTTGATGCAGCTCTCCATGCTACCCTATCCTGTGCAAGCTTCATCATCTCCCAGTACCTACTGCAACCTACATCCTTCTGAATCTGTTTAGTGTATTCATCTCTTGGTCTCCCTCTAAGATTTTTACCCTCCACACTGCCCTCCAATACTAAATTGGTGATCCCTTGATGCCTCAGAACATGTCCTATCAACCGATCCCTTCTTCTAGTCAAGTTGTACCACAAACTTCTCTTCTCCCCAATCCTATTCAATACTTCCTCATTAGTTATGTGATCTATCCATCTAATCTTTAGCATTCTTCTGTCGCACCCCATTTCGAAAGCTTCTATTCTCTTCTTGTCCAAACTATTTATCGTCCATGTTTCAATTCCATACATGGCTACGCTCCATACAAATACTTTCAGAAATGACTTCTGGACACTTGTTGTGCAAATGATGACACTACCACCTAGAAAGTGGCTACCATAACTTGAGAGAGCAGCAGTACTTAGAGGCAGCAGAAAGTCCTTTGCTGTCTCTGACAGAATTACAATGTCATGGCAAACCTCAAAGTTTTTATTTCTTCACCATGGATTTTAATACCTACTCCGAATTTTTCTTTTGTTTCCTTCACTGCTTGCTCAATATACAGATTGAATAATATCGGGGATAGGCTACAACCCTGTCTCACTCCCTTTCCAGCCACTGCTTCTCTTTCATGTCCCTCGACTCTCATAACTGCCATCTGGTTCGTGTACAAATTGTAAATAGCCTTTCGCTCCCTGTATTTTACCCCTGCCACCTTTAGAATTTGAAAGAGAGTATTCCAGTCAACATTGTCAAAAGCTTTCTCTAAGTCTACAAATGCTAGAAACGTAGGTTTGCCTTTCCTTAATCTAGCTTCTAAGATAAGTCGTAGGATCAGTATTGCCTCACGTATTCCAATATTTCTACGGGATCCAAACTGATCTTCCCCGAGGTCGGCTTCTACCAGTTTTTCCATTCGTCTGTAGAGAATTCATGTTGGTATTTTGCATCCGTGAATTATTAAACTGATAGTTCGGTAATTTCACATCTCTCAACACCTGCTTTCTTTGGGATTGGAATTATTATATTCTTCTTTAAGTCTGAGGGTATTTCGCCTATCTCATACATCTTGCTCACAAGATGGTAGAGTTTTGTCAGGACTGGCTCTCCCAAGGCCGTCAGTAGTTCTAATGGAATGTTGTCTACTCCCGGGGCCTTGTTTTGACTCAGGTCTTTCAGTGCTCTGTCAAACTCTTCACGCAGTATCGTATCTCCCATTTCATCTTCATCTACATCCTCTTTCATTTCCATAATATTGTCCTCAAGTACATTGCCCTGTTATAGATCCTCTATATACTCCTTCCACCTTTCTGCTTTCCCTTTTTTGCTTAGAACTTTGTTTCCATCTGAGCTCTTGATATTCATACAAATGGTCCTCTTTTCTCCAAAGGTCTCTTTAATTTTCCTGTGGGCAGTATCTATCTTGCCCCTAGTGAGATGTCTCTACATCCTTACATTTGTCCTCTAGCCATGCCTGCTTAGCCATTTTGCACTTCCTGTCGATCTCATTTTTGAGACGTTTGCATCCCTTTTTGCCTGCTTCATTTACTGCATTTTTATATTCTCTCCTTTCATCAATTAAATTCAATGTTTCTTCTGTTACGCAAGGATTTCTACTAGTCCTCGTCTTTTTACCTACTAGGTCCTCTGCTGCCTTCACTACTTTCTCTCAAAGCTACGCATTCTTCTTGTACTGTATTTCTTTCCCCCATTCCTGTCAATTGTTCCCTTATGCTCTCCCTGAAACTCTGTACAACCTCTGGTTTAGTCAGTTTATCCAGGTCCCATCTCCTTAAATTCCCACCTTTTTGCAGTTTCTTCAGTTTTAATCTACAGTTCATAACCAATAGATTGTGGTCAGAGTCCACATCTGCCCCTGGAAATGTCTTACAATTTAAAACTTGGTTCCTAAATCTCTGTCTTACCATTATGTAATCTATCTGAAACCTGTCAGTATCTCTAGGCTTCTTCCATGTATACAGCCATCTTTTATGATTCTTGAACCAAGTATTAGCTATGATTAAGTTGTGCTCTGTGCAAAACTCTATCAGTCGGCTTCCTCTTTCATTTCTTAGCCCCAATCCGTATTCACCTACTACGTTTTTTTGTCTCCCTTTTCCTACTACTGAATTCCAGTCAACCATGACTATCAAATTTTTGTCTCCCTTCACTATCTGAATAATTTCTTTTATTTCATCATACATTTCTTCAAATTCTTCGTCTTCTGCAGAGCTAGTTGGCATATAAACTTGTACAGAATAAAATGACCTGCAAAATCACAAATTTCCTGTTATCTATTGAACACACCTCATGTTGTATCAATTTTGTTTCATTTGTATGTTGGTGCTATTGCATAATGAGACTAGTAATTTTGCTAACTGTAAGGACTTTTTATCACTTCTCTGTCAAATGCATGTTAAAAAATAACTTCCTATCGAGTGTCAACCCAAGGTGTACATTGACTCTCCATACATAAGTTGCTACACTTGGTCCAGTCAGTGAAGGAAAATTGGGAAAATATCTTGTAGTAATAAATTTTTGCGCAGTGTTAGAATGGAGAGTCCTGAACAGCATACAAAAAACCCTGACCAGTGGGATGTGAGGGTTGCGGTTTTTTTTTAGCTTGGGGTTGGGGTGTTCAGGGGTGTCTTTTTCAAATAATAAGAAAACTGTAGGTTCTAGTGAAAATGTTTCACAGCAAAAATTGAATTTCATTAAATTTCTTACAAAATAAGGGTCCTATTCATTTTTTCTCTAGTACTAGTAGATTCTGCATTGCAGGAGATGGAAAAATTGCAGATTATTAAAAATAATGTTTTAAGAACATAAAATTAATGTTATCTGTAAATAAAGAATATTAAAAACAAATGCTAAATTAGTGTACCACGTCTAAGTGTTCAGGGATACATTGTTTTCCAGTGGTCTAGGGTGAAGAGAGACAGAAGAAGGGAAGTAGAAGTGCGAGGGAAGGTAGGTAGCTGGAAAGTGGTCATGCAATTTCGTCCTTCATAGCTCTGCAAACTGAAGATCGAACAGGTGATTCTCCACCCTGTATGGCACATGAAGCAAGTACAGAGTTTCTCACAAAGCTATGCTGCCTCTCCACAGCACACATTTTGAAGCACAGGTGACACAATGTGAAGACATGCACAGGCAGGAGGGTCTGCAGCTCATTGTCTAGTAGCTAGTGTCGCTGCCTGTGGATCACGAGGTCCTGGGTTCGATTCCCTGCCAGGTTGGGATTTTCTCTGCCCGGGGACTAGGTGTTTGTGTTGTCCTCATCCTTTCATCATCATTCATGAAAGTGGCTATATTGGGCTGCTTAAAGATTGGGACTTTGTACAGGCACTGATGACTGCGCAGTTGAGTGCCCCAAAAACCGAACATCCTCATACGTGCCACGCTCAGTTTTCAGTTTACGGACACATTATACCTCCCCAGCTTTTTATATCCGGTTGTCTCCTGTAAGTAGCCAAAATAACTTCACCGAGCTCATATTTGTATGAGTATTTTCTGCAAATGTTATATGAGCTGTTCGAACTACATTCCTGTAAACAATGACGGAGAAGTGTTTATTTTGTAAGTGTGGTGATGTCAACGACCTATATAGTACTAATGGGAAAGGAACTGGATTGGCAAATGTGATACCTTGCTGCTGTCCATCATTGCCTGGTTATTCTAAAGCCGTGTAATTGTGTTATAGTTACTTGGTGGTGAGTTAATGCATGTCGAGAAAGTTCCTGCTCTTCTGTAGTCCCTGTGATAGTGAGAGGTTGTATGAATCTCCCTCAGTCAGGAATTTCCGGCACTTGTAGAGTGGAGTGTGCTTACTGGAGCCACTCACCCCACATCCACAGTGTGTCTCCCAAGGGGGGTTAGAATATGTCTGAAGGAATGGGGACTAATCGTGCTCATATGTAGAGCAGTAATCTGCTGTAAAGCATTGCTTGACTTACATTGAAATATCTGAAGTTCTAAAACACCTACGTGTCCTACCTCTGTTGAGGAGAATGCAATTTAAGCCCCTGGGTCTCTTCAAATGGTGAGAGCTGTGGCTGGGAGGTGCATTTTTTACCCCTCTTGCCCTGAAAAGTATTCCTGACAGTGATAGTGGAGATAATGAAATTGACATTATTTTATTCACTTTGGTGTGAGACACTGTCGAGTACTTATTGACAGCACGTTCCACTTGGGACAGGTTTTTCAATGTGTTCAGCTTTTTATGTAACAGCTACCTTAACAACTGCAAGTATGTACTCATTTAAGAAACTTAAAGTAACTCCACTACAGAAACATGAACTCGGTAAAGTTGTATGCACAGGAAATACTGGGGAGGTATAGTCTGTCTACAAAATGAAAAGTGAACAGTGCTCATGGAGGGGAATTAGCCTTTCCTGGAATAATGCTACAGGTGCCATCTATAATGACAGAATCAATATCCCTTTAGCTGAGTTGTACGTGGACTTTGTACGTATGCATTTCTTCTGCTTGTGTTATTACTAACTCATATTTGCATTACATGTAGTGTTGACACATTATCTGGAAAAATAAACATCCTCCAGACATGTCAGCACACTGCATCACCAGTGTTTTATAAGGTGCACTGTGGAAGGCCAGCATAACTTTGTGAGACATGCTGTAGTTGCTTGTTGCGAAGTGTTGGGGTGAATGAAGTGGGTAATGACTTGCTAGATTTTCAGTCGCAAACCTATGGAGGGAAATGCATGAACACAATCCAGCAGCATACCTTTCCTTAAATTTCTACTGTACACCTCCTGCCCCAAAGTTCCTCGTAGTTTCTAGATCTCAGGACAGACAGGATTTTTCATCTGTCAATCCTCTCGTTATCCAGAAGGGCGTAGTTGCCATAGCTGGATCTGTCAAGTCTTGTACCAGGATGCGTAACGGTACCGTGTTACTAGAAACTGAGAGTGCCTTTCAGGCACAGAAACTGCTTTGAGCCACACTCCTGTACACGTTCCCTGTCCGGGTGGAGGCTCACCGAACTTTGAATTCGTCTCGTGGTGTGGTCTATACTCGATCCCTCGACGGATTGACTGACGAGGAGATTCAATCTTTCCTCGCTGAGCAGGGCGTGACGGCTGTCCATAGGGTCATGAAAAAGGTCAACAATGAATGACCTTGTACCGACCTGGACACTTTTCTTGACCTTTGATAGTGTTCAGCTGCCGTCGCGCATCAAAGCGGGCTAAGAGGTTATTTCTGTTTGCCCCTATGTCCCGACTCCTATGCGCTGCTACCAGCGTCAGCGTTTTAATCACACTTGCCAGTCTTATTCTAATGCGGCTAAATGTGTCACTTGTCGCAGGGATGCCCATGAGGGTGACTGTCCAGCTCCGTCTCCTCATTCTGTGAACTGAACTGTCAGGGTGACCGTGCAGCGTCCTCCCGCAACTGTTCCATCTACAAGGAAGAACGCTGTATACAGGAAATTCGGGTCAAAGAGAAAGTGTCCACCTCGGCTGCTCGCAAGCTGTTTGCTAGTAGGAAGCCCACGCTGCTCCCAGCGGGGAAATACAGTACTGTCCTCACCTCTCCTCGGACTACCAGGAAGGTGGCGACGCAGACATGTGATCTGACCTTCAGCACTAAGGTCGTCCATTTGGCCAGTGCTGATATCGCCCGATCGACGTCTCCTCTTCATCCCACCACCCCTACGACACAAGCTCCTTCATCAGCTTCTGCCAAGACGAAGACCCAGAAGTCAGATGCACGGGCCTTCAAGAAGGAACCATCCCGTGCAGACTTCCTATGTACCTCGAACTCCCAGCCATCGACCAGTACTTCCACTAAACGACCTTCCAAGAAGGCTAATAGGAAGCAAAGTTCTCCTTCTCCGCCACGGTGCATTTCTTCTCCTGCGCCACCCAGCGGTTGCCGCACCAGGCAGTCATCCGTTTCGCCTGGCCGCACCGCTGGCAGCCGAACATCTGGCCGTTGACCTGCGGAGAAAGCTCCCCCTCTCGGCCATCGTAACATGATGACCGATGAACCTATTGAACCAATAGACGATGACTCTCCGCCTATTGATAGCGGCGGCAGTGCTCGCTCGAAGCCAGGCCCTCAGCGGCCTTCGAGGTGACCCCTTCTCGCTTCTCCTTTTTCTTTTTCTTCTCCCGATGGCACTTCTTCATTGGAATATTCGCGGCGTTCGCTCCAACTGAGAGGACTTGAAGTTGCTGCTACACTTGCACTGTCCGCTCGTCGTAGCCCTCCAGGAAACGAAGCTACGCCCATGCGATCAAATTGACTTGGTACACTATGCCTCTGTGCGTTTTGACCTACCCCCTGTGGCAGGTATTCCGGCTCATGGAGGGGTTATGTTGCTGGTCCGGGATGATATTTACTATGATCCCATCACATTGCACACCGGCCTGCAGGCAGTTGCCGTCCGAATTACTCTCCCCACTTTTACATTTTCCATTTGTACCGTTTACACTCCATCGTCGTCTGCCGTTACCAGGGCAGACATGATGCAAATTATTGCTCAGCTACCTGCACCATTTTTGTTAACTGGAGACTTCAATGCCCACCATCCCCTTTGGGGCTATCCAGCATCCTGCCCGAGGGGCTCTCTGTTAGTGGACCTTTTCGACCAACTCAATCCTGTCTGCCTCAATACTGGCGACCCTACTTTTCTTTCGGACACATCTCACACCTATTCCCATTTAGACCCCTCTATATGTACTCCCCAACTTGCACGCCGGTTTGAGTGGTATGCACTTTCTGATACATATTCGAGCGACCACTTCCCGTGTGTTATCCATCTCCTGCAGCATACCCCCTCTCCGTGCTCATCTAGTTGGACCATGTCCAAAGCAGACTGGAGGCTCTTCTCTTCCAGGGCGACGACCTTTCAGGATCAAACCTTCACAAGCTGCGATCGTCAGGTCGCACACCTCACGGAAGTCATTCTCACTGCTGCTGAATATTCCATCCCTCACCCTACTTACTCTCCACGTCGCGTACCGGTCCCCTGGTGGACCGCAGCATGTAGAGACGCTTTGTGCTCGTCGACGTGCTTTACGCACCTTTAAACGCCACCCTGCAGTGGCGAATTGTATCAATTATAAACGATTACGTGCACAGTGTCGTTGTATTATTAAAGAAAGCAAGAAAGCCAGCTGGGCTGCTTTCACAAGCACCTTCAACAGTTTTACTCCTTCTGTTGTCTGGGGTAGCCTGCGCTGGCTATCTGGCACTAAGGTCCACTCACCAGTTTCTGGCTTGACAGTCGCGAATGACGTCCTTGTGGCCCCTGAGGCTGTCTCCAATGCCTTCGGCTGCTATTTCGCAGAGGTTTCGAGCTCCGCTCATTACCACCCCGCCTTCCTCCCCCGCAAACAGGCAGAGGAGGCTAGCCCATCTAACTTCCGCTACTCGAATCGTGAAAGTTATAATGCCCCATTCACCATGAGGGATCTCGAAAATGCACTTGCCCGGTCACGGTCCTGCGCTCCAGGGCCTGATTCTATTCATATTCAGATGCTGAAGAACCTTTCTCCTGCGGGTAAAGGTTTTCTTCTTCGTACTTATAATCGCATCTGGATTGAGGGACATGTTCCCGCAAGCTGGCGCGAGTCTATTGTTGTACCGATTCCTAAGCCGGGGAAGGACAAGCACTTGCCTTCCAGTTATCGACCCATTTCCCTTACCAGCTGTGTCTGTAAGGTGATGGAGCGAATGGTTAACTCTCGTTTGGTTTGGCTTTTGGCTGCTCGAATCTCGACGCCTACTTACCAATGTACAATGTGGCTTCGTAGGCGCCGCTCTGCTGTTGACCATCTGGTTACCTTTTTGGCCTTCATTATGAATAACTTCTTGTGCTTGCGGAAGCACCCGACTGCGGCTGTGTTCTTTGATTTGGAGAAGGCTTACGACACCTGTTGGAGGGCAGGCATTCTCCGCACCATGCATACATGGGGCCTTCGTGGTCGCCTCCCTCTTTTTATTCGTTCCTTTTTAATGGATCGACAGTTCAGGGTAAGTGTGGGTTCTGTCCTGTCAGACACCTTTCGCCAGGAGAATGGGGTGCCACAGGGCTCAGTTTTGAGCTTCGCTCTCTTCGCCATAGCGATCAATCCAATAATGGATTGCCTCCCAGCTGCTGTATCAGGCTCCTTTTTCGTGGATGATTTTACCATCTGTTGCAGCGCGCAGCGTACATGTTTCCTGGAGCACTGTCTTCAGCGTTGTCTTGACTGTCTTTACTCCTGGAGTGTCGCCAATGGTTTCCGTTTTTCTGCCGAGAAGACGGTCTGTATTAACTTCTGGCGCTACAAAGAGTTTCTCCCACCGTCCTTACGACTCGGTCCCGTTGCTCTCCCATTCGTGGAGACAACAAAATTTTTAGGTTTTACATTTGACAGGAAACTTAGCTGGTCTACACATGTGTCTTATTTGGCTGCCCGTTGTACCTGTTCTCTAAATGTCCTCGGTGTTCTCAGTGGTATGTCGTGGGGAGCGGATCGAACCGTCCTACTTTGCCTATATCGATCGATTGTTCGCTCCAAGCTGGATTATGGGAGCTTCGTATACTCCTCTGCACGGCCATCCATCTTACGCTGCCTCAACTCCATTCAACATCGGGGTTTACGCCTTGCGATCGGAGCGTTTTATACTAGTCCCGTCGAGAGTCTTCATGCCGAAGCCGTTGAATTGCCACTAACTTACCAGCGCGATACACTGCTTTGTCGGTATGCCTGTCGGCTGTTGTCAATGCCCGACCACCCGTCTTATCGTTCCTTTTTTGACGACTCTCTCGACCGTCAATACGGATTGTATTTCTATGCCCTGCTACCCCCTGGAGTCTGCTTTCGTCGCCTCCTACAGCACCTTGATTTTTCACTCCCTGCAACCTTTCGAGTGGGCGAGAGCCAAACGCCACCTTAGCTCCAGGCTCAGGTTCGCGTTCACCTTGACCTCAGCTCGCTCCCAAAGGTGGTTACCCCCAGTTCGGTATACCGCTCCCGTTTTGTCGAACTTTGTTCGTAGTTCATTAGTATGACCTTCATTTATACAGATGGCTCTAAGACCAATGACGGTGTCGGGTGCTCTTTTGTTGTCGGGGCACAAAGTTTCAAATACCGGCTCCATGGCCATTGTTCGGTCTTCACAGCTGAGCTATTTGCCCTCTACCAGGCTGTTCTTTACATCTGCCACCACCGACATTCTGCTTATGTCATCTGCTCCGATTCTTTGAGCGCCATGCAAAGCCTCAGTGATCCGTATCCGATTCACCCTTTTGTGCACCGGATCCAACGCTCTCTTCAGCAGCTGGTGGACGACGGTTCTCCAGTTACCTTTATGTGGGTTCCTGGCCATGTCGGTATCCCTGGGAACGAAGCTGCAGATGCCGCGGTCAAGGCTGCGGTTCTCCAGCCTCGGACAGCTTCTTGTTGTGTCCCTTCATCAGATTGTAGCAGGGTCATTTGTCAGCGCATTTTATCGCTGTGGCATGCCGATTGGGCTGCACTTACGGACAACAAGCTTCGGGCCTTGAAACCTCTTCCCGCGGCTTGGACGACCTCTTCACGCCCTTCTCGGGGAGGGGGGGGGGGGGGGGGAGGTTGTTTTGGCCCGGTTACGAATTGGACACTGCCGGTTCAGCCATCGCCATCTGCTGACGGCTGTGCCGGCGCCGTTCTGCTCATTTGGGCAATTGCTGACAGTACGCCACATTTTAACGTCCTGTCCGACTTTAAATAAACTGTACGTTGATCTTGGCCTGCCATGTACTCTGGAAGCCATTTTAGCAAATGACCCAGGAGCAGCTGCTCACGTTCTTCGTTTTATCAACTTGACAAACCTATCTAAGGACATTTGATTATGCCGTTTTTTAAAATCCTATGCCTGTCTGTCTTTTATTGTATTGTCCCTTTTCGTTGCTGTTTTAACCTCATGCCTCGCAGTGCATTCCTAACGTAGTCTGGGCGCTCATGACTATTGTCGTTGTGCGCCCTAAAACAAAAAAAAAAAAAAATTCCGCTGCAGTCGTGGCAGCTGAATTGAGGGAAGAGGAGGGGGGAGTTGGACAGGAACTTGGTTGTGTGTGTTCTCTCACCTTTTTCCTACACGTTATTCCTAGGGTGAGGGTGTGATACATTTGTTGATCTCCTTTTGTCTTGTTGGGGTCTGGTATCATTATTATTTTGCTTTAAGCCTTGTGTTCTTGAGAGTGCATTTGTTTTTGTTCACGAGATCTGCTTAAATTGGTACTGAGATACAAGCAATAAATACCACATTTTCACACTTGTGCAAATAAAAACATTTACTGTCTGTCTTATTCTGTTAGCCACCATCCCTCCCACCTCCTCTCCCATGCTACCCTCTCCCACTCCACGCAGTACCGACTACAAATTTCTATTATACAAGCTCTTTTGCATTTATATCTAATTACTGAATGAAATTTCTCAGGATTTATTCGGAAACCTGAAGGAGCTGCAGTTGTCTGGATTTCCTGTGGCTGCTGACACTGATTATTAAACACTGACACGAAGTGAATCGACAAAGGTAACCAGCATTGTTTCTTCTGTAATGAACTAATAAATACGCATGTGGGATTATTTTCATGGCCTTACAACCTATGTGGATGACTAGTGGTTATGAGGCAGGCCATTTTTTTTTATTTGTGCAATCAGTGAGAAAGCATGTAAATATTTTGTCACAGTTCCCCTTCCCATTGTAAAGTGCCTACCATATGACTATGGTACGAGGGTGCTGCTGCCATAGGTAATTAACTGACTTCCCTTAAAATTGTTTCTGAACTGATAACAAGTTCTCAACTTCCCATTTGCTGTAGGTGTTGTGCAGATTTAGTGACTCTGTTACGTTGCTTGGCGGCTTGCATAGATACTACTTTGTTACTGTCTGCATTGTGAGTTGTTATGCTGAACAGTTTAATTTTGACAGAGTTTTGATTAATGAGTGAACATTGATTTCTTGATAGAGAAGAGGTGAAATATATACCCGATAAGACAGTGATGTACACACTTGTTAGTAATGGAAACTGCAAATCCCTCACTGTGATTATGTAATGGCGGCAGAAAGAGAGATGCCATCACACCAATAGCCAGCTCATGGGCTGTGGTCGGTGCATCCCTGCATTAAGAGAACTAATTTTCCCAAAATGTTGCTGAAATTTTGGATGCCCTGCTGTGCCAGGATACATTATGATAAATGATGAGTGCTGTTTGTGGCTGGGGTTGAACTGAATGTGAGGGATGTCTTAAAAAAACCACAGAGACTAGAACGACCTGTCTGGGGTCATCTAAAATGGATCACAGAATGCGAACAGAAAGACAAACAACAAGAAACTGAGAAGTGGAATGGCACTGCAGATACACAAAGTCTAACAATTAATCCGTTGAGAGAGAACCTGAGATGTAGCAAAAGCAGAGATCAAGAACCAACATTGTGTAAAGACAACAAGATGATAGCGAAGTGAAGACCCTACTGATTCTAGTGTTTGTGCTAAAGACAACAAGATGATAGCGAAGTGAAGACCCTACTGATTCTAGTGTTTGTGCACCTGGCTATATTAGTCCAGAGCAGCCGCCCCCCCCCCTCCCCATCAACAAACACACACAATTCTGTCAGTAGTTACTAAAAGCTGATTTTTGTTCATTGTGCAGCCTGCTACCACTTAATGATTTATGTATTTAACTGAATGGAATATTTTTTCTGAAGAAAACTGCATTATTATGAAGCCAAAGATGAATACTTGAGCTATTAGTAATTTATAGTACAGCTGCAGACACAGGCATACAAATTAATAAGTAACACTAATTAATACTTACACACTTCACAGTAAGAAACCCACGTCACCGTCTCTGCTATCTGACTTAGATGACTTGCACTCAGCAAGATTTGTAATGAAATGTTCAATAATTGTGCTTCTGCCAATTTCTCTTCATAATATTCGTCCTGCAGTTTTTCTGCATGTCAAACATATGCTAGCTGTGCAGATGTTGATGCTGTCTACTGCCTTGTGTGTAAATCTGTCAACACCTGCAAATTGAAGTGCATAGTTTTTTCTGGAATATATACTTTCACTTGAGCTCAAAACAGATTAGCTGGATTCTAATGAAAATGGTGTAGGGGGTAACCTAACGGGATGGTGCCCATGCTGATTTGTATTCTGTCTATCTCATACACTCTTAATGCAGGCTGGTGGGCATCAACAGGAACCAACAATTGTTCTCTTGTATGTGATAAACCTTGGAGGTATTCCATCACAGGGCAACCATTCTAAATATCGGCCCTTATGGAGTTCATAATTGACAGTTGTTATTTAAACCACTGTTTGAATACACAAAATGTAATTTCAGAGTGGTAATTTGCAGAATTCTTAGCCTTTGAATCCTTAAAAACTAACTTACTCTAGGGAATAAAGCCACTTTCTGATAATCCAATGTGAAACACTGTATTCTGCTACTCTTGCCAACTGGAACTTCTTACCCATCATACCCATTGTTTATATTCCAACGCTCAGCCCTTGTTTCATGAAAGATTCATCTACGTAGTAAATTTGAGATGGGCTGAAATCACTGTCTGTAGGAACAGCACACATCTGACGTTGTTGAGGATATAGAATTATCTGAGTGGTATCTGCCACAGGTGGTTTAATGAAATGTTTTTCTGAGCTGACTTGTTTCTTCGTTATCTGAGTGGTATCTGCCACAGGTGGTTTAATGAAATGTTTTTCTGAGCTAACTTGTTTCTTTGATTGAGCTCTCTTACGACAAAAACTATTTTGTGTGAGATTCTGATTCAAAACTACAGAAGCATTGTATTTTTGGCTACTCTCAGTGAATTTAACAAAAGTGTTAAAGCTTCTGAAGTTTCAGCCCAAGAGTTGTTAGTTGTGGGAATCTCTTCTTCATTCCTCTGTTTCTGGTGCAGCCTTGTGGGTTGAAAAAACTTTTAATTAAAACATTATTATGAAAAGGATAGTTGCTACTCACTATATGAAAAAGATGCTGAGTCACAGATAGGCACAACTAAAAGACTGTCGGAAAGTGAGCTTTCAGCCAACAAGACCTATGTCAAAAATATTCTCTCTCTCTCTCTCTCTCTCTCTCTCTCTCTCTCTACATACACACACACACACACACACACACACACACACACACACACACACACACACACAGATAGAGAGAGAGAGAGAGAGAGAGAGAGAGAGAGAGAGAGAGAGAGAGAGAGAGACCAGTTTCTCACAGCTGAAGTGTAACTGCAAGCAGCAACACATGAGAGGCAAGTTTGTGGTGGGGGTAAGGAGGAGCCTGGGGAAGAGGGGGAGGTATAGTAGGGTAGGGGAAGGGGTGCAATGTGGTCAAGTGCTGCTTGTGGAAGAGAGCAGGTATGAGGCGGACAGAGGGTAGGGCAGCTAGCTGCAGTTGGGAGGTTAGCCAGAGGAGGGAGGAGGACAGAGGAAAAGGACTTAACACTATTGAACACTACCTTCCCCAATGCCCGACGAATTCCAAACAACCAACCTCCTTCCTAGTCACCGTAACCAAATATATCCTCACCCGCAATTACTTCTCCTCACCTGGTCCAGAGTCATTCGTGTCATCATCTTGGTCTGGATTGTAGGTGAGGACACCCTATCCACATTCCTCCAGAACCTCAACACCTTCTGCCTCATTGGCTCATTAACCCAACAAGCCACCTTCCTCGATGTTGACCTCCACCTCAGAGATGGCGACATCAGTACCTCCACTTCAACAACTGCCATTCATTCCCTACCAAAAAGAGCCTTCCATACAGCCTTGGTCATCACATCTTTAGTGATGAGCAGTCCCTCTCGAAATATACCGAGGATCTCACTGAGAACTTCACAGATCCTAATTACCCTCCCAACCTTGTACAAAATAGATCTCCTGTGCCTTGTCTCTTCAGTCACCCACCACCCCCCAAAGTCCCACCATTGAGGCACAGAGGAGCATTCGCCCTCATGACCCAGTACTACCCAGAACTGGAGCAACAAAATTACATTCTCTGTCAGGGTTTCGACTACCTCTCGCTGTGCCCTAAAATGAGAAATATCCTGCCAACTTTCTTTCCCAACCCTCCCACACTAGTATTGTGCTGCCCACCAAACCTACCCAAAATCCTTATCCATCCCTATACAACGCATCTCCCAACCGCGTGCCTCATGGCTCGTATTCCTGTAATAGACCTAGATGCAAGACTTGTCCCATACATCCTCTCACCACCACCACCACCACCACCACCACCTCCTCCAGTCTGGTCACAAGCATCACCTATCCCATCAAAGACAGGGCTATCTGAGAAACCAGTCGTGATATACAAATTAAGCTGCAACCACTGTGCTTCACTCTACGTGGGCTTGACAACCAACTAGCTGTCTGCATGAATAGCCACCAATCCCCCCTGCGGGTCCGGGGGTTAGAATAGGCCCGAGGTCTTCCTGCCTGTCGTAAGAGGCGACTAAAAGGAGTCCATCCCCCGCAAGGGGGTAGTTAGTGCCTGCGCCCGGAGACGGACGGTCCCACGAGTAATATTTGTGGTCTTTTTGGTTTCTCACTTCTCGTTTCTTCCTTCTTTGGTTGGTTCCTTTCTTTGTTCTTCTCCATCTCACTGTCTTCCTTACTCTTTGCCTTGCCTTCTTCTCCTTGCCTTCTTCTCCTTGCCTTCTCTGGTCTCCGCCTCGGCGTTTGAGACAGTCTGTCCTCTCTCTCCCTCTCTCTCTTCTTTTTCTTCTTCTTCCTTCCTCCCTGTGCGCGCCTGAAGGCCGACCCACGCGTTCGCACGCGTAGCCGGTGACGGGGTAACGCGTAATTCCCCGCCCTGGGTAGACAAGTAAGGCACGCACGTACCCCCCGGTAAAGGCCAGGCCCAGGGAGGGGTGATAGCCTGAGCTGATACCTTCTGACCATGCCGATTGGTCCCTCCGTCTGTTTCTCGGGAGGTGTGACCTGAGGTGTAAACATTCACCTAAGGCGGGAGTGCCCTCTGAGAGGGTCCCCATAAGGAAGGAGCGCGCCATTGGAGACGCTGACAATCATGGGGGATTCCTCCGCAATGGATTTCTCTTCTTCTCTCTCGACTTCTGCCCACAAACTGAAACATGACCAGCCCCCAGTGACAAAAGTACTACCGCCTACCCCACAGTTCCTCGTCATTTCTCGATCTGAGTACGGAAAGGATTTTTCCTCTGTTAACCCTTTCGTTATCCAGAAGGGCGTAGATGCCATCGCCGGTACTGTTAAGTCTTGTACGAGGTTGCGTAATGGTACCTTGTTACTAGAAACTGAGAGCGCCTTTCAGGCACAGAAACTGCTTCGAGCCACACTCCTGTACACGTTCCCTGTCCGGGTGGAGGCTCACCGAACTTTGAATTCGTTTCGTGGTGTAGTCTATACTAGCTCCCTCGACGGATTGACTGACGAGGAGATTCAATCTTTCCTCGCTGAGCAGGGCGTGACGGCTGTCCATAGGGTCATGAAAAAGGTCAACAATGACCTTGTACCAACCCGGACACTTTTCTTGACTTTCGATAGTGTTAAGCTGCCATCGCGCATCAAGGCGGGCTACGAGGTTATTTCTGTTCGCCCCTATGTCCCGACACCTACGCGCTGCTACCAGTGTCAGCGTTTCAATCACACTCGACAGTCTTGTTCCAATGCGGCTAAATGTGTCACTTGTGGCAGGGATCCCCATGAGGGTGACTGTCCACCTCCGTCTCCTCGTTGTGTGAACTGTCAGGGTGACCCTGCAGCATCCTCCCGCGACTGTCCAGTCTATAAGGAAGAACGCTGTATCCAAGAAATTCGGGTCAAAGAGAAAGTGTCCACCTCGGCTGCTCGCAAGCTATTGGCTAGTAGGAAGCCCACGCTGCTCCCAGCGGGGAAATACAGTACTGTCCTCGCCTCTCCTCGGACTACCAGGGAGGTGGCAACCCAGACATGCGATCTGACCTTCAGCACCACGGTCGTCCATTCGGCCAGTGCTAAGATCGCGCGGTCGACGTCTCCTCTTCCTCCCATCACCCCACAGACACCAGCCCCTTCATCAGCTTCTGCTAAGACGAAGACCCAGAAGTCAGATGCACGGGCCTTCAAGAAGGGACCGTCCCGTGCAGACTTCCTATATACCTCGACCTCCCAGCCATCGACCGGTACTTCCACCAAACGACCTTCCAAGAAGGCTCATAGGAAGCACAGTTCTCCTACGCCACGGCGCATTTCTTCTCCTGCGCCACCCAGCGGTTGCCGCCCCAGGCCGTCATCCGTTTCGCCTGGCCGCACCGCTGGTAGCCGAACATCTGGCCGTTCACAGGCGGAGGAAGCTCCTCCTCCCGGCCATCTTACCAAGATGGCCGATGAACCTATAGAACCAATGGACGATGACTCTCCGCCTACTGATAGCGGCGGCAGTGCTCGCTCGAAGCCAGGCCCTCAGCGGCCTTCGAGGTGACCCCTTCTTTCATCTTCCTTTTCTTCTTACGATGGCACTTATTCACTGGAATATTCGCAGCATTCGCTCCAACCGAGAGGACTTGAAGTTGCTGCTCCGCTTGCACCGTCCGCTCGTCGTAGCCCTCCAGGAAACGAAGCTACGCCCATGCGATCAAATTGCCTTAGCACACTACACCTCTGTGCGTTTTGACCTACCGTCTGTGGTAGGTATCCCGGCTCATGGAGGGGTTATGTTGCTGGTCCGGGATGATATTTACTACGATCCCATCACGTTGCACACCGGCCTGCAGGCAGTTGCCATCCGCATTACTCTCCCCACTTTTACATTTTCCATTTGTACCGTTTACACTCCATCGTCGTCTGCCATTACCAGGGCAGACATGATGCAACTTATTGCTCAGCTACCTGCACCATTTTTGTTAACTGGAGACTTCAATGCCCACCATCCCCTTTGGGGCTCTCAAGCATCCTGCCCGAGGGGCTCCCTGTTAGCAGACCTTTTCAACCAGCTCAATCTTGTCTGCCTCAATACTGGCGCCCCTACTTTTCTTTCGGACACATCTCACACCTATTCCCATTTAGACCTCTCTATATGTACTACCCAACTTGCACTTTCTGATACATATTCGAGCGACCACTTCCCGTGTGTTATCCATCTCCTGCAGCATACCCCCTCTCCGTGCTCATCTAGTTGGACCATCTCCAAAGCAGACTGGGGGCTCTTCTCTTCCAGGGCGACCTTTCAGGATCAAACCTTCACAGGCTGTGATCGTCAGCTCACACACCTCACAGAAGTCATTCTCACTGCTGCTGAATATTCCATCCCTCACCCTACTTCTTCTCCACGTCGCGTACCGGTCCCCTGGTGGACCGCAGCATGTAGAGACGCTTTATGTGCTCGTCGACGTGCTTTACGCACCTTTAAACGCCACCCTACAGTGGCGAATTGTATCAATTATAAACGATTACGTGCACAGTGTCGTTGTATTATTAAAGAAAGCAAGAAAGCCAGCTGGGCTGCTTTCACAAGCACCTTCAACAGTTTTACTCCTTCTTCTGTTGTCTGGGGTAGCCTGCGCCGGCTATCTGGCACTAAGGTCCACTCACCAGTTTCTGGCTTGACGGTCGCGAATGACGTCCTTGTGGCCCCTGAGGCTGTCTCCAATGCCTTCGGCCGCTTTTTCGCAGAGGTTTCGAGCTCCGCTCATTACCACCCCCGCCTTCCTCCCCCGCAAACAGGCAGAGGAGGCTAGCCCATCTAACTTCCGCTACTCGAATCGTGAAAGTTATAATGCCCCATTCACCATGAGGGAACTCGAAAACGCACTTGGCCGATCACGGTCCTGCGCTCCAGGGCCTGATTCTATTCATATTCAGATGCTGAAGAACCTTTCTCCTGCGGGTAAAGGTTTTCTTCTTCATACTTACAATCGCATCTGGATTGAGGGACATGTTCCCGCAAGCTGGCGCGAGTCTATTGTTGTCCCGATCCCTAAGCCGGGGAAGGACAAGCACTTGCCTTCCAGTTATCGACCCATCTCACTTACCAGCTATGTCTGTAAAGTGATAGAGCAAATGGTTAACTCCCGTTTGGTTTGGCTGCTCGAGTCTCGACGCCTACTTACCAATGTACAATGTGGATTTCGTAGGCGCCGCTCTGCTGTTGACCATCTGGTTACTTTGTCAACCTTCATTATGAAACTTCTTGCGGAAGCGCCCGACCACGGCTGTGTTCTTTGATTTGGAGAAGGCTTAAGACACCTTTTGGAGGGCAGGCATTCTCCGCACCACGCATACATGGGGCCTTCGCGGTCGCCTCCCTCTTTTTATTAGTTCCTTTTTAATGGATCGACAGTTCAGGGTAAGTGTGGGTTCTGTCCTGTCAGACACCTTTCGCCAGGAGAATGGGGTGCCACAGGGCTCAGTTTTGAGCGTCGCTCTCTTCGCCATCGCGATCAATCCAATAATGGATTGCCTCCCAGCTGATGTATCAGGCCCCCTTTTCGTGGACGATTTTACCATCTATTGCAGCGCGCAGCGTACGTGTATCCTGGAGCGCTGTCTTCAGCTTTCTCTTGACCGTCTTTACTCCTGGAGTGTCGCCAATGGCTTCCGTTTTTCTGCCGAGAAGACGGTCTGTATTAACTTCTGGCGCTACAAGGAGTTTCTCCCACCGTCCTTAAGACTCGGTCCCGTTGCTCTCCCATTCGTGGAGACAACAAAATTTTTAGGTCTTACATTTACAGGAAACTTAGCTAGTCTCCACATGTCATATTTGGCTGCCCGTTGTACCCGTTCTTTAAATGTCCTCCGTGTTCTCAGTGGTATGTTGTGGGGAGCGGATCGAACCGTCCTACTTCGCCTATATCGGTCAATCGTCCGCTCCAAGCTGGATTATGGGAGCTTCGTATACTCCTCTGCACGGCCATCCATCTTACGCCGCCTCAACTCCATACAATATCGGGGTTTACGACTTGCGATCGGAGGGTTTTATACTAGTCCCGTCGAGAGTCTTCATGCTGACGCTAGTGAATTGCCACTAACTTACCAGCGCGATACACTGCTTTGTCGGTATGCCTGTCGGCTGTTGTCAATGCCCGGCCACCCGTCTTATCGTTCCTTTTTTGACGACTCTCTCGACCGTCAATACGGGTTGTATATCTCTGCCCTGCTACCCCCTGGAGTACGCTTTCGTTGTTGTGTCCCTTCGTCAGATTGTAGCAGGGTCATTTGTCGGCGCATTTTATCGCTGTGGCATGCCGATTGGGCTGCACTTACAGACAACAAGCTTCGGGCCTTGAAACCTCTTCCCGCGGCTTGGACGTCCTTCTCGGCGGGAGGAGGTAGTTTTGGCCCGGTTACGAATTGGACACTGCTGGTTCAGCCATCGCCATCTGAAGACGGCTGCGCCGGCGCCGTTCTGCCCATGTGGGCAATTGCTGACGGTCCGCCACATTTTAACGTCCTGTCCGGATTTTAACACACTGCGTCTTGATCTTGGCCTGCCATGCACTCTAGATGCCATTTTAGCGGATGACCCACGAGCAGCTGCTCGCATTCTTCATTTTATCAACTTGACAACCCTCTAAGTACATTTGATTATGCTGTTTTTTTTTTTTTTTTTTTAATCCTATGCCTGTCAGTCTGTCTTTTATCGTGTTTTCCGTTTCGTTGCTGTTTTAAACTTGTGACTCGCGGTGCATTCCTAACGTAGTCTGGGCGCTAATGACTGTTGAAGTTGTGCGCTCTAAAACCACAAAAAAAAAAAAAAAAAAAAAAAAGCCACCAATGAGCACGATGCCCTAAACAATGTTCTTCATTTCAATGACTGCTTCGCAGCCTGTGCCATCTGGATCCTTCCCACCAACACCAGTTTTTCTGAATTACACACTTGGGAACTGTCCCTATAATATATCCTAAGTTCCTGTAACCATCCAGGGCTCCCCTTCGTTAGTCGTTGTTCTTTACCCATCAATCCTCTTCCCTGTTTCCATTCCAGCACTACACAGCCCCCTGTTCCACCAATGCACCCACAGGCATTTTACTTCTCCCCTTTTCCGCTAATCTCCCCTCCCCTCCCCCCGGCCCTCCGTCTATCTCCTGACTCCACCTAGCTGCCCTACCCTCTCAACACCTCATCTCAGCTTGCTCGCACAAGCAGCACTTTACTGTCCCCCGTCACTACCCTGCTATTCACACTAGGCTGCTCAATGATCTGACTGATGCTGAAATCAAAATATACCTTTCTGATCAGTGTGTCATTGCTGTCCATTGGGTGATGAAAAAGGTAGATGCCTCCTTAGTGCCCACATGCACGCTTTTTCTCACCTTTGATAGAGTGGTACTTCCATTCAAGATCAAAGCAGGCTATGAAATTATCACAGTCTGTCAGTACGTTCTGAACACGGTGCGCTGCTACCAATCTCACCATTTCAACTGCACTAGAATGTCCTGTTGACGCCTGACCAAATGTGTAACTTGTGGTAGGGATGCGCGCGAAAGCGATTGCGATTGTCCGCCTCCTTTGATGGCGATCATGCTGCCTCCTCTCGAGATTGTTCCTTGTATCTCAATAAGCAGGCTATACAGGAGATCTGAGTAAAGGAGAGAGTACCGTATCCAGTCAATTGCAAGTGATAACCTCACTCAACCAGCCTCTGTGTCGCCGGTGCGCACCATGAACTGTTTTTCTGCACACTGCACACTCGATAGCCACAGGCAAGGTTGCCTCTACATCTTGGACGAGAACCCCCCCTCCCCCCGGCAGATGTACCGAGCTACCGAGCGCACATTTGTTTTCTTTCCAGCTCTGTAAACTACCTACCTCAGGGGCTCCATATCGTGCTTAACATTGGATATCCCAATAACTAGTAAACCACTTCCCCTTGTGGCGTGCTCAGACACACGCACTCGCTCGAGTCAGTGATGCCGAGCGAGATGGACGCATGCGCCTAGCGCTCCGCCGCGTCGCACACTGAAACTACTATGTCTGCTCCAGCGGACAGGGCCGCATCCCTGCACGCCTCGAGGGTCGAGTTGAGTACGTCAGGGGTCACAGCTGAGTGGAACTAAAAGTACTCCTCCCCTACGGAGAGACGGATGTGAGCCGAGTGTTCTGATAAGTGCCGAAGCGACCGCGTCTACCTCCCGCGAGTACAGTGACACACGTAAGCGTAGTGACAATCGCGAGTGCAGTGACGCGGCGTGTCAACCCACAGAGAAGCCCGCCAACTCAACTACACCGCAAGGAGAGAGTGAGGACGGCCTCCAACTTCTCATAGGTCTTATGCCACAAGCCTCTGCCATGGAGCTGCCGGCATCAGACGATGACGAGGAGTTCATGGAGCATGAACCCGCACCAGAAAAAGACCAACCATCCTTGCGGAAACGTGTGCAGTCGGATGATGTGCCGCCTGCCCAAAAATATCGAAAGAAGGCAAGCACCACACCACCGCCTCCTCCGAAAACAGCACGAAGACGCGCCAACACAAGGACAACGGACGGCGACAGCTTCACCAAGGCCACCAAAAGGGCAAAAGTCACGCCACAGCAAGGGCCAGCACCCGTCGGAGTCGCCAACAGCTTCAGCACTCTTAAGTGACTCAGAGGACGAAGACATTGTGCACCCTCCACCACAACAATGACGGACAGCACCACCGATCGTAATCGAGTACAAAGGAACCTTCAG
Organism: Schistocerca americana; assembly: GCF_021461395.2. Classification (NCBI taxonomy): domain Eukaryota; kingdom Metazoa; phylum Arthropoda; class Insecta; order Orthoptera; family Acrididae; genus Schistocerca; species Schistocerca americana. The sequence continues at coordinate 91,008,586 of NC_060126.1, read as the reverse complement.
AGAGTTCCAAAACGCAGTTAACATCACTATTGGCAAGAACAACTATTCAGTTCGCGCCGTCGGAGAAGAATTAGCAAAGGTTGATATAAAAACGACGGAGGACTGCAGGAAAGTGCTAACGCTGGCAGAAGAACGCTCCTGGAACTTCTACACGTATAGCGCTGGCTGAAAGAAGCCGCTTGAAGTAGTTTTCCGTTACCTTCTGAGGTCACTCAAAACTGAAGAAAACAAAGATAATCTCAAATGCATGGGCATCGTTTTCGAAGATGTGATAAAAATGAAGCCGCTGCACACAAAAGGTCGCGGCCCCCTGTTGCTTGTTATAGTGAAAAACACAGCTGAAAGGAGGAAACTGTTCCAGCTGACCAAAATCGGGAACGCGGAAGTGAAAGCCGAGGAGCTAAGGAACAAATCGGCATTCGCGCAATGTTACCGTTGCCTCGAATCTGGACACGTGGAAAAGTATTGCCACATGCTGGACTATTGTGTGAAATGCGGCGAAAATCATACCACCGAGTCGTGTGTACTTAAAGGTGTTCCACATCAGGACTTTGTTCCCAAGTGCAAACTGTGCTCAGGCGCCCACGTAACCTGCTATCGCGACTGCCCAGTGCTCCTGAGGTACGGCGATCGCACGCGCGCGGGAAAGCACAGCAGCAACCACAAAGGAACTTGGCCACGAATTCTCGCCAGCCAATGGCCAGCTCTGCGGACAAAGGAAGGAGAGGTTGACGCACCCATCGCGGCAGGGGAAGGAATGCGGAAATGCAAGCTGGACAAGGTCAGTCGCATAATAGCACCCCTCGCCGCCAACCCCCACCTGCTCCTCCTGTGGTCCCGAAGCCCACAAGCAATGGAGGAAAAGCTCCACCCATTGCTGCAGTGCGAGCCTGCAGGCCTCCTACCGCCAGCCCAGCAGCGAGCCAACAGCAGGTAGCCACGCCCACTGAGCCACAGCAACGCCAGCTTGCGCCACCCCCTGCGCTGCAGCCGGGCACCGCGAGCCAACCAGCACCGCCGGCGCCCGACCCAGCCAGCATGGCCGACTTCCCTTGGCCAAGATGGATGCAGCCCAACAACTGCGACACAGCTGCCCGCCATGCTGTCGGCAGACAAAATAGCACGCACACACTGCACGCGACCAGGCAGCCCCACCTCCAGCACTGCCAGCTACTGCTGGCAGCCAACCGGCACCACCTGCGCCTGCAGCAGCCAGCACGGCTGACCCGCCGCGTACAAGATGGCGGCTGACGGACAGCCGCGTCGCAGCGTCCCGCCGTGATGTCGGCGCCCGACAAGATAGCGCGTACCGGCCGCCAGCCAACCGCCATGTTGTTGGCCCCAGCACAGGCGATGGACGCATCGACCGAATTCTGTCGTGCACGGAGAAAATGCTGCAGCAGATGACTGACCTCATGGCCGTGGTGCAACATGTAGCATCCGCCATCAAACCAGCAGAAACTCAACATGCCTGAACGTACAAGAAACTTTAAAATATGCATCTTCAACGCAGAGGGCTCAACAAACAGGGCGCCGAATTCAGGCAGATGATCAGAGAAGAAGACATCGACATCTGCCTCGTCACGGAGTCCCACCTCAAGCCTGGCATCTGTGTTGGTGTAGTGAACTATAAATGCTACAGACACGGCAGGCCGATGCACAGCTGGGACACGGCCGTGTATGTGCGACATACGCTAGCACATTACCAAGTACCAATTCCAGAACTGACAGCGATGGAAGCAGCAGCCGTCGCAGTCGAAACGGGAGTAGGGAAAATAACCTTCTGTGTGGTATACAGGCCGCCAAGGAGGGCGCTTAACGCAGCAGACGCAAATGCTTTACTGTCGCTCCCTGGTAAGCTCATACAAGGGGGCGACTTCAGTGCAAAGCACACGGCCCGGAACAGCCGCCTCACCGACACCAGCGGCCGTCGGCTGCTCAACGTGGCGGAGAGACACGAAGCGATAGTCGTAGGACCACACAGCCCGACCATTTACCCCAGTAATGGCGGGCATCCAGACGTCCTAGACATCGCAGTCCTGAAGGGCATGGGTCGACACGCGACATCCACCACCCTAACGAAGATGTCATCTGGCCACCTGCTGGTCATAGTGGAGTTCAACGCCGATGTCATCCACCAAACGCACAGAGGACTGGACCTGCACGGTATCAACTGGGACACGTTCCGTGAAACAGTAACCCTGAAACTTGACGCCCCCTTTGACGCGGCAACACTCCCCGCCGATGCTGCAATTTACCACCTCACTCGCAGCATCACGGGCGCCGCAGCCGCAGCTATACCAGAGTGGAGACAACAACCTGATGACTGCAAACCGCGCTCGCTCCCTCAGCACGTAAGAGAAGCCATCACTGCAAAAAGCAGGATCCAGTGCGAGTGGCAGCGCACCAGGGTCCCAGCCACCAAGTGCGAACTAAACAGAATGTGTCGCCACATTAAAGCTGAGGTGGACAGACACAGAAACCAAGAGTGGGCACACAAAGTGGCACAACTGAACTTGGAGGACGGCTCAGCCTGGAGGTCTGTAAAACGCCACATCCGCCGAGTGCAACGGACTACACCGCTTCAAGTGGGCGCGACATATGTGAGCGAGCTGTCTGCAAAGGCCAATGCCCTAGCATACGTGTTCGCTGCAAACTTCGCACCCGTGGACAATCCTGTAGACTCCGTGGACATCCAACTGGTAGTAGATCGCCTCCTGGTTTTCCTACGTGCGCAAAACGATGAAGAGGACAACTTAACACCCATCTCAGAGGAAGAGGTACAACTACTACTCTGTCGTCTGGACAGAAAGGAGGGCCTGACGATGTTACAAATCTGCTCCTGAAACAGCTGCCGGATGAGGCAGCAACTCACATCACCTGCATATTCAATCAGGTGCTACAAACGAAGACTTTCCCAACATGCTGGAAGCACACAGAGGTGATTGCCCTTCCCGAGCCAGGCAAGGATGCTCGCCTACCCAAAAACTATCGGCCGATCAGTCTGCTTCCGGCATTGTCGAAAGTCTTCGAACGACTATACCTAGCTCGCCTGCAGGCATATATGGAAGCAGAAGGAATCTTACCGGATGAGTAGTTCGGCTTCCGGCGACATCACGCAACAATGCACAAGTTGCTGCACCTAATGGAGGAAGCGTTCGGTGCCATTGACCGACGTGAGTACTTCGGCGCTCTCCTGCTCGACGTGTCACGTGCCTTCGACTCCATGTGGCACGACGGCCTCCTGTTCAAGCTACTTGACCTGGGGGTACCTGTGGCACACGTGAAGCTCATCAAGAGGTACCTAGAGGGCAGAACGTTTCATGTTCGAGTAGAAAGTGGAATTTCCACGGAGCGCCAGGTACTTGCGGGTGTACCTCAAGGCTCGGTCCTGGGGCCGACGCTTTACTCCTTATACACCGCAGACCTTCCGCACACAGATCGCACACATCTTGCTCTGCATGTGGACGATACGGCGATCTTCAGCCGCAGCAGGTGCGTTAATGCACTCCAGCAGAGACTCCAATCAGCCACAGACGCCCTCACCGAGTGGGCAACAAAGTGGCGTTTAGCATACAACGGGGAGAAATCTCAAGCACTCATGGTCGCTACGCGCAACTTCCGTGAAGACACCCCAAATGTTACAGTACAGGGAGTCCCAGTCCCATGGAGTGCTACAGCTGAATACCTGGGGTCACACTGGACCGTCGACTCACTTGGAGACAACATATTGAAGAAATCGGGGGGAAAGCACTGGGGCGACTGAAACTGCTCTACCCCCTGCTAAGTCCGACCTCCACACTCCCAGAACAGGCCGGCTTCACACTTTACAAGGCCTCCATTCGACCTCTACTGGATTACGTGGTCGTAGTATGAGGTAACGCGGCCGAAACAAACCTCAGGAGACTACAGACAATCCAAAACAGAGCCCTCAGGTTAGCACTACACCTCCCATGGGACTTCCCCATGGAGGAACTACACAGGCTCGCTGACGTCCTGCCGCTAAGACAGCGGTACAAAGAACTGGCGGCCAACTTCTAAGTGAATGCTGAACAGTCACCAAACCCCCTGGTGCGCGAGCTCGGCAACAGGCCACACTGGCGAGCAACGCTTCGCTGGCCTGACCTGCTGCGCTGTCGAATCGACGCAGAACAGGGCTGATGAAGAGCTGCAAAGTAGTAGCAACAAAGCCAACCTGCCGCACCCAGCTGCGTCAAGCATCATATACAACATAGCTCATGATGCAGAGCAACTTTGACAACAACAAGCCTAGAAACTAATAAGAATCACAACCTGTTGAAGGCAAGATTGTGAAAGTCAATCAGTACTTCAAGTAAGATGATCAGGTCCCATCCCCACGCAGGAGGGTTGCACAGGAATTCCTCAACATGATGCAGTGGCCTGCTCAGATCCTGCTGAAGGTGCGACCACCTGTCTACTCACAGGGTGAATGGGCGAGTTTCCACATCGGCCACCTGCCTTGAGTGATGCAGATACGTTACCACTTGGCACTCACACTGCTGTGGACACACATCAGGTGCACTAGGAGGTGCCTCTGAAGCAGAGACTGTGGGCAAAACAAGTGACACCTGAGGTGTCTCATGCAATGCACCAGATTTTCCACCACCACTACACCCCCCCCCCCCCCCCCCCCCCGAGATTCACGAACTGTGGCCAGCTCCTACTTTGTCCACACACAGCATGCAGACATCGTAGCCATCCTAGCAAGACTAACTGAAGAAGTGAACAACAAAAGCAGACAGTCCAAGGTATGCAATTTGCAACCCTCCTGATGTCACCATTGGATGCTGCTGTGTTAATGAGAACACAGTGATAACTGGTGATGATCCCTTGGTTTTTATTACCCAGGAGCAAAGTTCCAGTCATCGAGTGGAAATATCCATCATCCCAGTGACACAGAGAAACAAGACAGGTCCACAGCAATGATGAAAGTCATGCTGGCTATCTTTTTTGATTCCAGTGGCATGGTCCATCACAAATGCGCTGCAGATGGTACAAATGTCAATAAGGAGTACTAGAAAAGAGGGTGTGCATTGCCTTCTTGAAGCATTAAGGTGCAAACAGCTACACTTGGGGCAGCAGACAGTTGGCAATTTAACCATGATAATGCAGCTGCTCATCATTTTCAATAAACTCGACGTTTTTTGGCCAGACACAACATGGCTATGGTTTGTCAGCCTCCTTGTTCCCCTGGCCTAGCACAGAGTGACTTCTGACTTTTCCCTAAACCAAGAGTGAGTCTGAAAGGAACCAGATTTCAGAACAGAGGAAACATTATGCAGAAATTGGAGCAGCCGCACACCGTACCAAAAGAGGCTTTGTAGCAATAGTTTCAACAGTGGCAGCAGCATTGGAAGAGGTGTACAGAAGCTGAAGATGGCTACTTTGAAAGAGACCTAGTATTAAACAACTGCATCAGAATAAAGATCGATTTTATAAATAGAAGTTGGATAATTTTTGAACAGTCCTCGTGTCACTGTGAATGAAATGTAGGATGCTTTTTTGCAGTCAGTTTTCATGTTTTAGTAAACATTTTAGAATAACTTTTCACATTATGCATTGAATTGAAGTAACATAGTTCTGTCCATCAAACACATCTACATCTACTCTGCAAATCAGTGTGAGGTGCTTGGCAGAGGGTACATTCCATTGTTTCAGTTATTAGGCTTTCTACCTATTCCATTCACATATGTAGTGCGGGAAGAATGATGGCTCGAATGCTTCTGTGCGTGCAGTAATTACTTCAAATCTTATCCTCACAAATCCTATGTGAGCGATACATGGGCGATTGCAGTATATCCGTAGAGTAATCATTTAAGGCCGGTTCTTGAAACTTTGTTAATGGACCATCTTGGTATAGTCTTCAAGAGTCTGCCAGTTCATTTCCTTCAGTATCCCTGTGACACTCTCACAGGTTAAACAAACCTGTGACCATTCATGCTGCCCTTCTCTGTATATGTTCAATATCCACTATCGGTCCTATGTGGTACGGGTGCCACACACTTGAGTAATATACTAGGACTGGTCACACAAGCGATTTTTAAGCAGTGTCTTTTGTAGAGCAATTGCACATCCCCAGTATTCTACCAATAAACCCAAGTGTATCACCTGCTTTACCCATCACTGAACCTATGTGATCATTCCATTCCATATCCCTACGGTGTGTTACACCCAGGCATTTGTATGAGTTGGCAAATTCCAACAGTGACTCATTGGTATAGTCCTAGGATACTTCAGTTTTTTCATTTTATGAAGTGCAAAATTTTACTTTTATGAACATTTAGAGCAAGTTACCAATTTCTGGACCACATTGAAACCTTATTAAGATCTGACTGAATATTTATGCAGCTTATTTCAGATAGTACTTTATTATAGACAACTGCATAATCAGCAAAAATCCTAATTTTAGTGTTAATATTGCCTGAAAGGCTGTTAATATACAACATGAACAGCAAGGATCCCAACACAATTCCCTGGGGAACACCTGAATTTAATTCTGCATCCGATGATTACTCCCCATCCAAGATAACATGCTGTGTCCTCTCTAACAAAAAGTCCTCAAATCAGTTACAAATCTCACTTGATACCCCATATGATCATACTTTCAACAGTAAACACAGGTGCAGTACTGAGTCAAATGCTTTTCAGAAATCAAGAAACACTGCATCTACCAGATTGCTTTGATCCAAAGCCATCAGTATGTCATGTGAGAAAAGTGTGAGTTGGGTTTCAGATGATTGATGTTTTTGAAATGCATGCTGGTTTGAGCTGAGAATATGTTCTAAGATTCTACAACAAATCAATGTCGGGGATACTGGATGATAGTTTTTTATCCTCATAGACGGGTGTGACGTGTACCTTTTTCCAAGAACTGGACACTGTTTTTTAGTCAAGGGAGCAACAATAGATCATAGTTAAGAGAGGCTAACTCAGTCGCAAATTCACTGTAGAATCTGACAAGTATTTCATAAGGGCCTGGAGCTTCAGGCAATTTTAATGATTTCAGCTGTTTCTCAGTACTGCTTACAGCAATATTTATTTCATTCACCTTTCATTGGTAAAAGGATTAAATTGGGGCAACTCGGCTGGATTTTCCTTTGTAAAGGTACATTTAAAAACAGAGTTCAGCCCTTAAGCTATTGCTTTGTGACCCTCAATTTCAGTTCGTCTCATTTGCTAGGGATTGGACACTAGCTTTGGTGCCACTAACAGCCTTTACATATGACCAGAATTGGTTTGGATTTTGTGAAATGACGTTTGACACAATTCTGCTGTGGTAGTCATTGAAGGCATTACGCGTTCTCTTGACAGCCAAATGTGTTCCATTCAGCATCTCTCTATCTATATTACTTCACTTTGTGTCACAACTGTTGTGCAGTAGTCTCTGTTTCTTTAGAAGTTTCTTTACAGTGACATCTCACAACACAGTTAAATATAATTTCAGTGTACAATCTGTAGTTTTCATTTAGTTGTTTCAATGCATAGCATTTAAACTGTTTGTAGTAATGATGATAGTAGGTAAAATAGTGTTAATAATAAGTCTTCTGTTCTTTTCAGAAGTACTACAGTTTTCAAATTTTGGAATTTCAGTAATAGGAGGAAAAAGTTCTTTGCATTAGTGCGTAAGCATACTCACCAACATCCATATGAATGCAAATAATAGTGGAAAAACTGTATTATGCAAGAAAGAGTACGGGCCTGGGTAGTGAATTTAGTGAATATATCACCTGTAGACTAGAAAATAAAAGTATGCTGTTGACTATTACAGTTTTTACCTCCTGTCAAAATTCTTTGTGGTGCCCAGGCAGTGGCATCTAAATCCTGCCTTCCATTAAACTACCATATGAATTCTCAGAATAGTATATAAAATTTGTTTCTATTCTGCTCTGACAAATGCAGCAGTTTCTCTTCTAACCTATTTTTGATTGGTGGTGTGATTACATATATTTCACTGTATAGCTCTGTTTCTTTACTCTTTATGAGTTGTAATTTATGTATAAATACACAATTATGGTTTCTCGGACCTCTCATAGACTCCTTTTCTTCTGCATTCCACTCTTCACTATCTACTTCTACCTTTTGTATAGTGGGCAAGTCCTGTTCCATAAGACATTGTTACCATTTCATCTGAAAATTATTGTAATACTTGAGGAAAAGTATTTTTCCATTGATACTTGCAGCTTGGTTGCTTCTTCATTTTGCATTTCATTGGAGGTTGTCCAGAACCTCAGTTCAGGTGAGCAGATCAACCAGGAAAGAGGTTCCTTGCTGCTCTTGGATTTCGGTTACTATCTAGAAAACGTTTTTCTTATGTTTCCATGAATGATTTCACTCATGTGTATCTTCAACATTAAAAAACAAAGTTTTGTGTAAACTCAGGATAGAGCACTTTTCTCCCTATTCGATACAAGCGTGTGTAGTTCTGTCACTACTAAAACAGTGTACTTTGCCCTCAATGTGGACCTTCTGTGAATGTCAGGCCACAATTCTGTGAAAGTCGTGTAGGATATGGTTGTGCAGAATTACACCATTTCCTGTTTTTTCTTCCTGAGTGCCTTGGCCTCATTATTGTGTGTTCTGCACGGGAACAAGGTGGGAGAGGGGTTGTGCATAGATTCAACACATTACTGTCCAGCTGTTGAGAGCACGTGGGGTACCGTCTCATGATAACCGGCCTTGAATTTATAGTTTATATAAAGTTAGTTAATATTTAATCAAAGCACTAGAGTGAAGTAAAATTGATAACCAGTGGTTAATTCACTAAATATCTGCACTGCTGAATGGTGGGCATTCACAAATTATAGGCTGCCCTGCACGGGTATATCTTAATATGGATTACTTCTTAGTACTCATTGAGCCATGCTTCAACTGTAGGCAAATTATAGAAGTTCCAGAATAAGGAATCAACACATACCTAAGGTAAAGTATAAGTAATGTCATTCAAAGTAACAGTGAGAGACTAACCTAAGCCTGTGGGTCAGTTGACCACCACTCAGTGTTCCACTATACAGAAGTAAGTAAACCTCACAACAGGTTGGTCTGTCATCACCCAGAATTAGTCCAGAATGTGAAAGATTTCCAGAGCTGCGTCACCAGCAAATGCTCGCAAACGTCTGGGGATACATATCTCAAGGATATAGCTCATCATAACAGCATTTTAAATCATTATTTTAATTATATATGAACATATTTATATGTACTGGAAGTTCACCATGTTTTGTACGCTGCACTTGGATCTCTTGTACACATGCACTTGGACTCCTTGCCTTCTGAATGTTGGTCAATAATGAAATTATTTTGAAAGTAGAAAAGCACTTGTCTTTATTTTTAAGACCTAAAAATTGGTATTACAAAAAATAAAGATCAATCAAAAAACGTACAGTCACGCCGACTTGCTGCTTGGACTTCAGGCCGAGTGGCTTCATTTTTTAACTCCAAATAAGAGATGATGGATGGGTGGTACAAACTAGAGTAGTTCTGTCAGGTCTTTTACTTTTTGAGGTTTTAGTTTAGACTTGGTTGTTGGTTGTAGATTTGGGAGCTTTGCAGGTAGTTTCCCAGTGGCGTTTTGTTCCAGGTTAAGCTGACTGTATGGCTCTAGGTATCCTGTCGAATAATTGTAGTATAGGATGCTTGGAGTACTCTTTTTAAATTTAAGAATTTGCATTTTTTATGCCTTTTTGGGGAAAGCATTGTTCAAGGCACCAATAAACTTCTGATTTGCTGATGTTACAAGGTTCACACATTCGTCTGGAACGTACATGTCTCCGTTGTTTATTTTTTCTTTTCTTTTTGATCTCTATGTGCCCAAAGTCTCGGTCACATTCATTGTACGAGTGGCCAGGTACAAATTGATGCTGTGTGGCTGTCTCAGTGCCTGTGTTTCTTACTATGTAGAACCAAAACTTTGATGTCAAGTGGCTTTTGTTCTGTACTCCACAATTGCTGGCAAGTGCCTCAGTGTGTTCGATGTAGCTAGGGAGGGTCTTAATGTATTTTAGAAGGCAACTCGTTATTTCCTGACACCCCCTGTTGGCTTTCCCCTCATGCCACATGTACATGTTTCCGGTACAGTCTTTGAGATGATGGACATTTGAGTTATGTGTCTGCAGTTGTCGCATATCATATGCTTTGGAGTTTCTAACTGCAAGCATTGGTATCATTCTTTGAAGGTCGAAAGAGATTGATGCTGTATCTTGTGCCTTGTTTTTGGTGTTCTTCTTCTAATTGTTTTGTAGTTTCAGCCTTTCTCAAATGTAATTCTTTTTGTTTCATCGACAACTTTTTTCTGCTTTCGAGCCATGCAAAATTTTTATTTGGAACTTGTCGCAAGTGACACAGGTATTTGTCCGAGGCATCTGAAAACCGAAATTAAACTTTGTGTTGAAAATTTTTCGATAGAAGCTTTCTTTTTCAGGCACAATTCCTCTTTCCACACATGACTCTTTGTACAGTGTGTACATAATTGTTAGGTTTAAGTCTGGATTAAGGAATTTTTTTTTGACAGCTTTTGCTCCCCCTGCGGGTCCGGGTTTAGAATAGGCCCGAGGTATTCCCACCTGTCGTACGAGGCGACTAAAAGGTGTTTCACACGTTTAGGCCTTTATGTGATGGTCCCTGTCGGGTTTGACTTCCATTCTTCAAAATTTTCCTGAAGAGCGAGCCAGTCACGGAAGGGCACCTTACTTGGTGCATCGTGTCCATCATGCATTGAGATCTTTAGCCCACTTTCTCGTCGTCGCATTGCGGTCCTGCCCATTCTCCATCTCTTCGGCGAGGACACCTTCCTGGGTGCGTTTTCCACCATGCACTATGCAGTGTTGATTTCTGCGTCGACGATGACCATGGACTTCTTTGCACTTGATATACTGTATAGTAGTCAGTCCGTTTTGGTTGCCCGCCATGTATACTGTTGGTTGTAGCCCCCTGGCCACCTTGGGGTCACTCTGCTGATGCCTGCACCGTTAACTCCCCATGAATGCCAAGGGGTAGATGCCCATCCCCCTGCGGCATTGGGACTCCCGGCAGTGGCCATCCTGCCAGGTGACCCTTGCTGTGGCTGGGTGCCACCTGTGGGGAGGGCCCCTGGTTGGAGTGGGTGGCTTCAGGGCGGATGACACACGATGAAGCATAGTCCATCATCTCTTGTTGGTGGCGAAACACCAGCAGTCTCTAAGCGATCACGAGCTCAATCCAACGCACAGAAGTATGACCCCAAATCGTCCCCCTCCCTGGCCACACCATGGGAAGAACGTCAGACTAAGGATGGGAGCGGATCTTACTCTCCCCAGTACCTTGTATGTTCAAGAGCTGATGGGGAAACTTTTATGACCATGAAGCCTCAGTTTTTTGTTGAGCATTTAGAGGACAATGTTTGGGGAGGTGGAGGGATTGTCCAAAATGAAATCTGGGTCAGTGTTGATCAAAACATCATCCTCTGCCCAGTCACAGGCATTACTCGCTTATGGCAAGGTGGGGGATGTTTCTGTAACCGTCATGCCCCATAAGAGCTTAAATATGGTCCAGGGTATCATATTGCAGTCCGACGATGAACTGCGTGCCAATTTAGAGCGGCGAGGTGTACATTTCGTCTGGCGTGTCCATCTGGGTCTGAAGGATAATCAGGTTGCCATCTGTGCCTTCATCTTGGCCTTTGAGGGGAATTCGTTGCCCGAGAAGGTCAAGGTGATGGTCTACCGGTGTGATGTAAAGCCCTATATCCCTCCCCCAATGTGGTGCTTTAAGTGCTGGAAGTTCGGCCATTTGTCTTCCTGCTGTACTTCCAGTGTCACATGCCGAGATTGCGGATGCCCATCACATCTCAATACTCAATGTGCCCTGCCTCCCATCTGTGTCTACTGCGGAGAGCACCATTTTCCTTTCTCACCAGACTGCAGGAGTCTTTAGAAAGAAAGGAAAATCGTGTAGTACAAGGCCCTGGACCGACTGACCTGCACTGAGGCTAAGAGAAAATTTGAACACTTGCATCCTGTATGTGTGACATTGTCTTACGCTGCCGCTACAACAGTTCTGGCACCATGAGCTCCGCCAACCCTAGTCACCTCTCACGGCCGGAAAACTACAACTTCCCCCTTGATGGTGGGGGGCATTTCCCTCCCTGTTGCTCCTGCACTACCTACTTCGGGAGCAACACCCCCCCCCCCCCCCCCAACCATTGAGGATATCAGTCCCCACTTCTCAGCCAGAGAAGTGTAAGTTTTCTTCGGCTCTGCTCGCTAGGAATGGGTCTCGAGGGTCACTTCTTTCCCAGGTTTGTGCTAGTGGGAAAGATGACACCCACTAGTGGCTGAAGAGCCCAAAAGCAGCCGGTCGTAGGTCTTCATGCTCACTCTCAGTCCCGGAGACTGAATCAGTGAAGTCCTCTCAACCAGGGAAACCCAAGGAGCAGCGGGAGAAATCCAAAAAGAAGACCCCTAAGACCAAGAAAATTGCGGTGGCACCCACACCACCACTACCTACAAGCTCTGTGTCTGAGGATGCGGTGGAGATTTTGGTGTCCGCTGAGGACCTAGATCTCCCCGGACCCTCAGGCACAATGGATATAGGCTGCTCAGGCAATAAGTCAGTGGCAGCAGGTGACCTTGAGGTGTAAACTGCCTCATTGGATATTCCATGCTTTTCCAGTCTCATGATGACATCATCCTCCAGTGGATTTGTGGCGGTTTTTTCCACCACCTGGCTGAGCTACGGGAACTGTTAAGCTTAAGCTTTACACCTGCTTTCTGCATTGCCCTCCAGGAAACCAGATTCCCGAGAATGCAGACCCCTGTCCTCCGTGGCTATAGGGGATATGACAGGAACCATAGCGACTATAATAGAGTGTAAGGTGGAGTTTGTGTCTATGGCCTGAACTCCTTCTGCAGTGAACCTGTGCCCCTTCAAACCGCTCTTGAAGCTGAGGCTGTCAGGACAAGGAAGTAACTGATTGCAATGTATATCTTCGTCGAGATGGCGCAGTACCCCTGAATGCATTGGGTGCACGGGTTGATCAACCCCCTAAACCTTTCCTACTTTTGGGAGATTCAACACTCATAACCCCTTGTGGGGTGGCACTGTGCTTACTGGTCCGAGAGATGTCGAAACTTTCCTGTCTTCTACCTCTGCCTCTTAAATAGTGGAGCTGCCACACATTTCAGTGTGGCACATGGTAGTTACTAGGCAATTTATTTATCAGTTTTCAGCCCAGGACTTCTCCCATCTATCCACTGGAGAGCACATGACGACCTGTGTGTTAGTGACCACTTCCCCATCTGCCTGTCACTGTCCCAGCGTCATTCACACGGACGCCCACCCAGATGGGCTGTCACCGCGGAATCTCCCCCACACGGTAAAATCGATGTGACGGTTGAGCAGGTGACTAGCACAATTGTTTCTGCGGCAGAAAACTCGATCCCTCACTCTTTAGGGTGCCCGAGGTGTAAGGCAGTCCCTTGGTGGTCACCGGAAGTCGCTGAGGCAATTAAGGAGCGTCGGCGAGCTCTACAGCAGCATAAGCAGCACCCTTCCGTGGAGCACCTCAGAGCCTTTGAATGGCTCTGTGCCCATGTTCTCTGCCTTATCAAACAATGGAAGGAGGAGTGTTGGGAGAGATACGTCCCAACCATTGGGTGCCACACATCCTGTTCCCAAGTGTAGGAAAAGATCAAATGTCCTTTCAGGTACCAGGCCCCAACAGCTGTCCCTGGTGTATCCATAAATGGTGAGTTATGTACCGACGCAAACGCACTTGCCGTGAACTTTGCTCGAGCATCTGCATCGGAGAATTACCCCCCCAGCTTTTCGCACACGCAAATAGCGGCTGGAAGGGAACGTCCTCTCATTCACTACACGCTGCAGTGACTCCTATAACGTCCCATTTACAGAGTGGGAGCTCCTCAGTGCCCTTGCACTGACTAAAAGCGACATTTCTCATCATCTTAAGCCGGGTGTGGTGCGATGGCGTCTTTCCATCACAATGGCGGGAGAGTACCATCATTTCGGTGCTCAATCCCGGTACTGTAAACTACTTCCTTTGTTTTCGGACTGCATTTCCTTAGGATTCTTCCAATGAATCTGTCTGGCATCTGCTTTACTGACGATTAATTTTATATGGTCATTCCATTTTAAATCACTCCTAATGCCTACTCCCAGATAATTTATGAAATTACCTGTTTCCAGTGTCTGAGCTGCTATATTGTAGCTAAATGATAAAGGATTGTTCTTTCTATGTATTCGCAGCACGTTACACTTGTCTACATTGAGATTCAATTGCCATTCCCTGCACCATCTGTCAATTCATCGCAGATCTTCCTGCATTTCAGTACAATTTCCCATTGTTACAAACTCTTGATATACTACATTATCATCTGCAAAAAGCCTCGGTGAACTTCCAATGTTATCCACAAGGTCATTATTGTATATTGTGAATAGCAACGGTCCTATGACACTACCATGCGGCACACCTGAAATCACTCTTACTTGGGAAGACTTCTCTCCATTTTGAATGACATGCTGCGTTCTGTTATCTAGGAACTCTTCAATCTAATCGCACAATTTGTCTGATAGTCCATATGCTCTTACTTTGTTCATTAAACGACTGTGGGGAACTGTATCAAACGCCTTGCAGAAGTCAAGAAACACAGCATCTACCTGGGAACTCGTGTCTATGGCCCTCTGGATCTCGTGGACAAATAGTGCAAGCTGGGTAACACACGATAGTCTTTTTCGAATCCCATGCTGATTCCTACAGAGTAGATTTCTAGTCTCCAGATGCTGATTCCTGCAGAGTAGATTTATAGTCTCCAGAAAAGTCATTATACTCAAACATAACACGTGCTCCAAAATTCTACAACTTATCGACATTAGAGATATTGGTCTGTAGTTCTCCGCTGCAAGAAGGGGGGCAAGTTCCTTCGCGTACTCTGTGTAAAATCGAACTGGTATCCCATCAGATCCAGCGGCCGTACCTCTTTTGAGCGATTTTAATTGTTTTTCTATCCCTCTGTCACCTATTTCGATATCTACCATTTTTGTTATCTGTGCGACAATCTAGAGAAGGAACTACAATAAAGTCTTCCTCTGTGAAACAGCTTAGTGTGTCATCCTCTGTTTCAGCACCATTTTGGTCACAGAGTGCCTGGACATTTTGTTTTGATCGACCTACTGCTTTGACATAGGACCAAAATTTCTTAGGATTTTCTGCCAAGTCAGTACATAGAACTTCACTTTCGAATTCGCTGAACGCCTCTCCCTCACACTACATTTCACTTTGTGTAATTTTTGTTTGTCTGCAAGGCTTTGGCTATGTTTATGTTTACTGTGAAGTTCCCTTTGGTTCCGCAGCAGTTTTCTAACTCAGTTTTTGTACCACGGTGGCTCTTTTCCATCTCTTACGATCTTGCTTGGCACATACTCATCTAATGCATATTGTACGATAGTTTTGAACTTTGTCCACTGATCCTCAACTCTATCTGTACATGAGATAATACTTTTGAGTTGAGCCATCAAGTACTCTGAAATCTGCATTTTGTCACTTTTTCTAAACAGAAAAATCTTCCTACCTTTTTTAATATTTCTATTTACGGCTGAAATCTCCAATGCTGTAACCACTTTATGATCACTGATTCCCTGTTCTGCGTTAACTGTTTCAAATAGTTTGGGTCTGTTTGTCACCAGAAGGTCTAATATATTATTGCCACGAGTCGGTTCTGTGTTTAACTGCTCGAGTTAGTTTCCAGATAATGCACTTAAAAATATTTCACTGGATTCTTTGTCCCTGCCACCTGTTACAAACATTTGAGTCTCCCAGTCTATATCTGGCAAATTAAAATCTCCACCCAGAAATATAACATGGTCAGGAAATCTACTCAAAATATTTTCCAAATTTTCCTTCAGTTGCTCTGCCACAACAGCTGCTGACCCAGGCGGCCTATAGAGACATCCAATTACCTGCTTTAACCGCGACGTTCACCCAAATTATTTCACATTTCGAATCTGCTTCAATTACCTTTGATACTATTGCACTTTTTATTGTTATAAACACGCCTCCCCCTTCACTGTCCAGCCTGTCTCTGTGGTATACATTCCAATCTGAGTTTAGAAATTCATTACTGTTTACATCTGGTTTCAGCCAACTTTCCGTCCATAGTACTATGTGGGCATTGTGACCGTTTATTAATAAGAGCAGTTCTGGGACCTTTCTATAGTCGCTCCTGCAGTTTACTATTAACACATTCATATTGTTATTCCCTGTTGTGTTTTGCCTACTACTACCTTGTCGCGTCTCAGGAGGCGTCTTGTCGGGCCTAGCGAGGGAATTCTCTAACCTAAAAAACCCACATGTGCACTCCACATGTACTCTGCTACCCTCGCAGCCGCTTCCTGTGTGTGGTGCACGCCTGACCTATTCAGAGGGACCCTACATTTCTCCACCCGATAGCTGAGGCCGAGAAACTTGCATCCCAGATCTCTGCAGAATCGTCTGAGCCTCTGTTTAAGCCTTCCACTCGGCTCCAAACCAGAGGACCACTATCAGTTCTGGGAACGACACTACAAGTAGTTAGCTCAGATTCCACCCCCGAGCTAGGCTTTCTGCCTTCACCAACTCTGCCAACCGCCTGTATGAACTGTGGGTGACCTTTGAACCCAGGCGGCAGGTGTCATTGGTGCCGACATGAGCGACAATTTGCAGTTGGGTGCATCCAGTGCTCTCTATCGCCGCCGGCATGGCCTCCTCCACATCTTGGATGAGACCCCCCCCCCACGGCAAGCAGACAGAGTGAACATTGGCCTTCTTCCCCAGACCTTTCTGCTATTTCCTTAAGGGGCTCCATCACCCGCCTAACATTGGAGTTCCCAGTCACTAATGACGATTCACTCACTGTAGTGGACACATATCGATTCTTAGGTCTGGTTTTCGGCCATTGTCTGGTGACAAGTGTGCTGGTGGAGGCTGGAGTTCCTCCATTGAAGATCAGATGTTCACAACTGCTTGCCAGCTACAGCTCTCCTGAACGTCCTAATTACTGTCTTCTTTTCCCAACTACGGCACTTTACCACCTGCATAGGCGGCCCAGGTCAGGGCTAACTATTCGGGTTCGTGTGCAATTGCTTCTGTCTGAACTGGTGTCCTTCCCTTCACCACCTCTCCTCGAAATCCCTTCACATACACCTCCACGGTGTAGCTGTAGGCTGAAGCTTCACCTGGGCCTTCCGTGTGGCCCGAAGGAGCGCGTTAACCCTGTGGCTCTCAGCTGTCATTTCCTCTCGATTATTGAAGTGTTCCCGGGCTCTGAATTGGTTTACATCGACGGCTCGATGGTTGATGGTAATGTTGGCTTCGCCTTTGTTCACAGTGGCCATATTGAACAGCATTCCTTGCCCTATGGCTGCAGTGTATTCACTGCAGAGCTGGTGACTATATCTCATGCACTTCAGTATATCCGTTCATGCTCTGAGGAATCATTTCTTCCGTGTACTGACTCCTTGAGCAGCCTACAAACTATCGACCAGTGCTACTCCCACCATCCTTTGGTGGTGTCCATCCATGCCCTGGACCGGTCCCATTGTTCAGTGGTGTTGGTGTTGACCCCAGGTCACATCGGCATCCCAGGCAGCGAACGTGCCGATCGGCTGGCCAAACAGGCTACGCGGAAACCGCTTCTGCAGATGGGCATCTCTGAACCTGACCTGCGTTCTGACTTACGCTGCACAGTTCATTGGTTTTGGGAGACGGAATGGCATAACAGTACACACAACAAACTGCACGTCATTAAGGAGACTACAAATGTGTGGAAGTCTTCCATGCGGGCCTCTTGCAGCGAATCAGTTGTGCTCGCCGGCTCCACATTGGCCACTCTCGGGGGACCCACAGTTAGGTCTTAGACCGTGAAGACCCGCCTGAGTGTCAGTGTGGCGCATGGTTGACAGTGGCCCATTTTCTGGTGTGCTGTCATACTTTGACTGCCCAGCGACGAAATCGTGGTTTGCCAGACTCATTGTCACTAATTTTATCTGACAATACCTCATCGGCTGATTCAGTTTTAAGTTTTATTAGTGAGGATGGGTTTTATCATTTGATCTAAGTTTTAGCGTGTATCCTTTGTCCCCTCTGTGTCCTCCACCCTAATGCTTTTAGGGTGGAGGTTTTAATGTGTTGCAGAGTGGCTGGCTTTTCCTTTTTATTATTGTGGTCGGCCAGCCTCTGTAATCTGATTTCTTGTTTCTCTCTTCTGTTTCTAGTGTCTCTGTTGTTTTCTTGTCCTCTTTTGTTCCTTTTAGTGATTGTTACCTTTTCTTTGTTCTTGTGGGTTTTCCTTTGTTTCCATTTTGTGTTACGTGTCTCGTCCTTTTTATTCTCACACTTACAGCATTGTTTTATTAGGAACGAGGGACCTATGACCTTGTAGTTGGTCCCTTCACCCCCTCTTTTAAACCGTCCATCCAACTTACAGGTGATGAACATTCTTTCCACTTCCACATATGCACACATACTTGGGTGCTATCTGTAAGTGATGTACACTGATCAGCCAGAACATTATGACCGCCAGTATAGACACTGTCCACCTTTGACATGGACAACAGCAGCGACGCATCACGGCATGGAAGCAGTGAGGCCTTGATTGGTGGCTGGAGGGAGTTGGCACCACACCTACAGGCACAACTCGCCTAATTCCTGTAAATTCCTTGGAGGGGGGCAATGAGCTCCCAACGCCACATTGTCACATCCCAGATGTGTTCCATCGGGTTCAGATTGGCAAGTTGGGAGGGGGAGGGGGGACACTACATCAACTGCAGTTAATCACTGTATTCCTTGAAGCACTGTCACACTCTTGTTATTGTGACATAGTGCATTATCTTGTTGAAAAATTGGCCATGGTGCTTTGCATGAGCTCCACTGGACCCATGGATGCCCACGTGACTGCTCCACAGAGCATAATGGAGCCGCTGTCAGCTTGTGTCTGTACTGCACTGCTGTTGTCAAGGAGATCTTCCCTTGGAGGATGACTGATTCGCACCTTTCTGTTAGCGTGACAAAGGGGATTCGTCAGACCATGCAACACTGTGCCAATGTCCAGTGGTGGTAACTTTGGCACATGCATGGGTCATCAGCTGCTGAGGCCCATCATGAGGAGTGTTCGGTGTACTATGTTCACACACACTTGTGGTCTGACCATCATTAAAGTCTGATTTTGCTTCTGCCACAGTTTGCTGCCTGTCCTTTACCAGTCTGCCCAGCCTACGACGTCCGGCATCTGTAAT
Source organism: Schistocerca americana (assembly GCF_021461395.2). Taxonomy (NCBI): domain Eukaryota; kingdom Metazoa; phylum Arthropoda; class Insecta; order Orthoptera; family Acrididae; genus Schistocerca; species Schistocerca americana. The sequence goes on along the minus strand of NC_060126.1, from coordinate 90,989,305 downwards.
GAGGAATGGCTGCCCAACCCCACGACATCTAGACGTGTTTTCACCTTGGTTTCACCACGTGTTGAAAGACACTCACCAGAGCATTCTCGAACAATTAGCGAGTTGTTCTGTTTCCGAAATACTTGTGCCGAGCCTCTGGGCCATCACAATCTGTCCTTGGTCAAACTCGGATAGACCGCGCGCGTTCCCCATCCCAAACACGGACAGCTCGCTCACTGATACTACATACACCATGTGTGTGTCTGACTAGCATTCATTCCTAGCCAGGTGAAGATGCTATCACCTGGACGGGTTACTGTTGATATTTGGTTGGTGAGCATAATGTTCTGGCTGGACAGTATAGACACACATGTCACATCCTTAGTGCTGTGTTTGGTGTTGTAGATATTGTGTCAAAGTGTAACTTTTGCCCACACACTGGCTCATCTGACTGTGTCCTGACTGGTCAGTCAGCAATGGATCTCGGCATTGGTAGGCCACCACCTTGTCATAGAGGTCACCAGCTGGTCACCATTCAATGCATTGTGCAGCTGTCTCAGCTGCTTCGAAGATCTGCCTCGGGGCTGTTCTTCTGATTCATCAGCTGGTTCAGTTGCTAGCCTGCTCAAATACAGATTTACACAGTGCACGCACACTGTGATACAACGAAACTGCAATAGGGCTTTACATGTAACCAGGGAGTTGATATCAAGGAGTTTAGACAGTCTGTTCCAATGAAATTCATTCTTCTGGATGTAACACTTCTTCAGTACTGTATTGGTCATATAAAGTGACTCCCCAAGACAGTATTTAGGTACTACAGCTCTGCTGTAATGTTGAGCAGCCTGCTAGAGAAATGACTGAAGATTTTGACCATTTACATGCTTCCATACTTCACGTAGTTTGTTGGCTAAGTCCCTGATGTGTTCCTAGCCGCTGCCTCTTGCTGATGTTGGGAAGCCAACAGGCAAAGTCATTCAGCTGCCATACACAATTTCATAAGGGATGAGTTGCATGGTAGTTTATACTTCTATAGTGTAAGCACTGAATATGTGTGATACGTAGATGTCCCATGAATCATACTTACTGCCAATACAGTGGCTTAACATTTTTGTCACGATTCGATGAACAGTTGCCCATTCTTCACTAAATGAGCTGGTGTTGCTCCTAGCTTATCAATCTGTATACTTGCTGTAATAAGTCCCAAGGGAAACTGGAACCTTGTTTGGTAAGTGTAGAAGAGTGAAGATTCAGAATAGTCAAAATATAATGATTTCCATTTTTTGATTTTGCTAGGGACCTACAATATCAAGATCTAGCTGTTCAAAGTGCACTTGTTTGTGGAAGCTCTTTGTAGAGATTCTTTCATCTTGACCATATCATTCTGCTTATTGCACAACAACGTGAGAAGAACTGCAAGCTTCAGCTTTTCAATTTGGCCACCAATAGATTTGCGCTATTTGCAGTTTAGTTGCTATTTTGCTACTATGTCCAGCCAGTGGACTACTATGACATCCTTCCAAAACTTGGTCTCATTGGACTTGAGGTGCAATTATATGGTTTTCTTTAGTAGTGCTCATGTACAATATCCCAACAACTACTGTGGATTTACTGTCGTTTCCAGGCTTGACACTGTTTCTCAGCCTTTTGGACGTTTACTGATTCCTTTTCTGTGCCAATTTGGAAGTGTATTCAGACTTCCTACTCTACCTATCCATACAGCTATGCATTTTCTTGGGTCATTGAACTGTTTGAATTGGTACTCACTGTGTGTGTGTGTGGGGGGGGCGGGGGGGGGGGGGGGTACGCGCGCCCGTATACCTGTCCTTTTTTCCCCCTAAGGTAAGTCTTTCCGCTCCCGGGATTGGAATGACTCCTTACCCTCTCCCTTAAAACCCACATCCTTTAGTCCTTCCCTCTTTCCTGATGAAGCAACCGTTTGTTGCGAAAGCTTGAATTTTGTGTGTATGTGTGTATGTCTATCGACCCGCCAGCACTTTCGTTTGGTAAGTCACATCATCTTTGTGTGTGTGTGTGTGTGTGTGTGTGTGTGTGTGTGTGTCAATATATATATATATATATATATATATATATATATATAAGTTAATTTACTGAGATGTACATCAGTATGTTTTTTCCAGTTCAACCCCTCATCAATGCACACACCTAGAAATTTTGGATTTTCTACCTTAGCTACTGATTTCTGATCGAAGTCTATACTTACTAATGGTGTCATTCCATTTACTGTGTTTAACTTTATATACTGTGTTTTGTCAAAGTTTAATGAGAGCCCATTTGCACAGAACAATTTAATGATTTTCTGAAAAACATCGTGTACAATTTCACCAGTTAATTCTTGTCTGCAGGGTGTGATAGCTATACTTGTATCATTGGCAAAAAGTACCAGCTTTGCATCTTCGTGAATATAGAATGGCAAGTCATTAATATATATTAAGAACAGCAGAGGACCAAAGACCAAACCTTGCAGCACCCCATTCTTGATTATTTCCCAGTTTGAGAAATCACCAGTTTTTTGCATATTATGTGAACTGCTTATTTCAACTTTCTGTACTCTTCCAATTAGGTATGATTTAAACCATTTGAGCACTGTCCCATTCATACCACAGTACTTGAGCTTATCTATAAGTATTCCATGATTTACACAATCAGAAGCCTTTGATAAATCACAAAAAGTCCCAATGGGTGACTTCCGGTTACTCAGAGCATTTAATATTTCATTAGTGAAAGTATATATAGCATTTTCTGTTGAAAAACCCTTCTGGAAACCAAACTGACGTTTTGTTAAAACTTTATTTTTACAAAGGTGTGAAGCTACTCCACAATACATTAGTTTTTCAAGAATTTTGGATAAGGCAGTCAGAAGAGATATTGGGCAGTAGTTGTTGACGTCAGACGTATCCCCTTTTTTATGCAGTGGTTTAACTATGGCATACTTCAGTCTATCTGGGAAAAAAAACCTCTTCAGAGAGCTATTATGTATGTGGCTAAGAATCCCACTTATTTCTTGGGAACAAGCTTTTATTATCCTGCTGGAAATGCCACCAATTCCATGTGAGCTTTCATTCTTGAGAGAGTTTATTATCTTCTTAATTTCAGAAGGAGAGATGGGTGGAACTTCAGTTGTATCAAATGGTGTGGATAAGGCCTCTTCCGTTAACTGCCTTGCTTCTTCTAATGAACATTTAGATCCTATTATTGAAAATGTTTTCGACTTCTGGCTTGTTGTTTATCAAGTGTCCATTCGCTTTGATGGTGATGCCGTCATCCTGTACTCTTGGTTGCCCTGTCTCCCTTGTAATAATATTCCAAATTGTTTTGATTTTGTTATCAGAGGTTAATCTCAGACATGATGCACATGCTTCTGGGCTTTTTAATAACCTTTCTTAATGTAACACAGTAGTTTTGATAATATGTGGCTGTTTCTGGGTCATTACTCTTTCTTGTTGTTACATACAGTTCCCTTTTGTGGTTAAAAGATATTTTTACTCCTTTAGTAAGCCAAGGTTTTTTGCATTGTGTTACAATTAGATTTAACTACTTTCTTGGGGAAACAGTTTTCATGTTCTCTTGAAAGTGTATCATGAAATAAGTTATATTTTAAATTAGCATCAGGTTCCTTGTGCACCTCATCCCAGTCTAACTGCTGAAGATTTTCTCTGAAATTTCTAATTGTTGAGTCATTAACTGAACACAAAACTTTGGAGGGTGGTTTTGAATTACTGAATGGAGCTATGTCATATACTGTAATTAGTTGAGCACCATGATCAGAAAGGCCATTCTCAACAGGACAAGAATTTATGTTTTTAAACCTATCTTGGTCTATAAAAGTGTTATTTATCAATGTGTTGATGTCCTTTACTACCCGAGTTGGAAGATTGACAGATGTCCAATTGAAAGAACCGAGCAAGACGTCCAGGTCATTCTTCCTATTACACTCTTTCAGTGAATCAACATTGAAGTCCCCACAAATAATAATTTGCTTTCCCCTACCTGACAGATAGCACAAAAAGGCGTCCAAGTTTTCCAGGAATAAATGAAAGTTTCCTGAAGGGGACCTATATACTGTTACAATTATAAAAGAGTCCTTCAGTTTAAGTTGACAGGCACATGCTTCTATATGTTGCTCTAGACAAAACTTTTTTTGTATGTAAGCTTTCTACACAGTGATAACTTCTGACATATATGGCAACTCCTCATCTCACCTTACTCTCTCTACTCATATGTGCAGCTAGTTTATAACCACTGATATTTACGTTTTCCATATCAGACACAGTGTGATTCTCAGACAGGCGTAGTATATCTATTACATTATAAGATTCAATGTCATCTAAACAAACCAGGAGCTCATCTACTTTATTCTTCAGTGCCAGGATATTTTGATGAAAAATGGTAACATTATTGGAGGTTGCCAAACTAGGTGAATAAAATACAGTAAACTGGAACAGCTAATATTTACAGAGTTAATTCACTGTCGGAATGGAACACTGTTATGCACTATTATTAAATTTATCATACACAAAATACCTAATCTTGGCTGTTGTCAGTTTCGTAATCTGATACAAAATTGCAAGTGACATTGAGTGAACAGCTCCACCAATCATCGATTAATTATATGGATATAAAATAGAATGGCAATATTTCCTAACTATACTACCTTACAATTTAAAGTTGCCATAAGCTCAGGATAATGTAAATCATACTGGTAGTTTTTGTACTTAACTACACTTCTACAACAGTGTGGCAGCCTTACAGCTTTCTGTTACCGGTAGTTTAAAGTAGTACACTAACGTGGACTGTGCGTTAAGTACAATCTCTGTCAGCTGGCTTTTGAAGTTATCCTGTACAGCTCTGCTAATCACTGGAGGGGGGATCTGGAGCAGCTGGAGGTGTGGCTGCATCAGCTCCCCATCCATTTACCGATCATCATAAGACCTGCATTTTGCATCTAAAGCTCTTGAATGTCTCACCTCTTTACCATCCAGTTAGCAGCAAGCCTGTCGTCCATCGACTCTATGCACTGGACACTTGCAGTGTCCACAATTCGCTTCTATGTAAATGCATAAGAGGAATCTGTCATGTGCCAGGAAGACAAACCAAAACAATCGGCTTTTTCTGTCAGGAGAAAAAGGTACACACCCTCCTGTAATGACAGGAGGAGGAAATTTTATTTTTCTGTGAATTTGTGGATTTAGTAACTTAATAAATCCTCAGCTGTAACCTATGCTTTTCATTTCTCTCATCAGAGTTGTGAACGTCAGTGTGGAAAGCAGCTGATCGTGTACATTCCATGTAGCTCACATAATTCACTATTGACTTCTGTAGCAGTGTAGTGTTCACACAGTCCTTTAGCCAGCACTTCAGACTGCTTGCATTTCTTTGTGGTTTAATATAACCCACCTAGGATCTTGCCTCCACTCAACTTTACACTTGCAATGTTTATTTGAAGTTGTTATATTATCTGCTTTATTCTTATCTGAAAATGCTACGCTGCTCCCAACACAGATTCACGTTATTATTCTAGTGTAGTTCTTATGCTGTCTGATCACTACCACAATTTCTAAGGATTTACATCAACTTCATCTGATCTCAACTTTTCATCCCTAGTGTGAACTCTTTGCTTGTGTGAAGCATTTTTGACATGAACCTCAAGTCATGTTCGCATTACTTGATCAGCAGTGTCACAGAGAGTTGCCATTGTCATCGTGCTCCTGTGACATCCCTGATCTCTGCTCCAGGTCCGTGGTCCAGGGACCTGTGGCCGGACTGGATAAAGAATAGTAAGCACAGGAGTGAAGCTCATGTGTAAAACACTTGATAGCTGAGTACACCTCTGGTTTGTTACTCGTGTGTGATGTCCTCTACACATAGCCCTACGAAGCTATTATATTTCTCAGAGTAATAATGTAAGTTCATTTCACTGTCCTCCCTGTAGTATCTGCAATGTTGGCAAGATTGGGACAACTGGGTTAGGTACATAACTCCAATGTTTATTTAATGTTAATATATTTCTGTTAATGCTGTGAGAGTAACTGGTTTCTCTGCATGTTTTGGGTATATGTCCCTTCTGTGTGAAGTATTTTTTTGCTATTGGAGTGACTGTGTTGTCTTCATGGATTTACTATAATCCACCTGTTCAGTTAAAGTTTACACAACATGTATCATAGTTAATAGCAAATGCTGGCACAAATAAAAATATATGATAATAGAAGCAAACAAGTTCCAGTACACAAGAGTCTGCCAACTGACTGTTACCTAGATGATTGCATCTGTGGAAACATCTGTCACTAACTTCAGAATGGAACATTGTCTTACATGGTACAAATGTGTATAAAGTGTAAAATTTTCAGTTAAATGTAATTTGGCTCAAATTTTGCACTTGAGGCACTTTAACAACAAATACAATACTGCTTCAGTACATTGCCACTATTTTCTGTACACTATTACCTATTAAAGGTGGTGTTCATGTGGGTCATCCTTGCATGTGTATGCAATACTGCAGTGGTTTCTTCATTCAGTTACCAATTCAAACATTCCTGGATCATCTCATAAATCTTGGTGAGACTGTACAGTTTGATGTTCAGATTCCTGAAGTATATTGATGGTTATTGTGTAGGTTTCAGTTTTGAGATAATCACAGACAGGAAAATCCAGATGATTGTAGTCAGTTAATCTTGGTAGCCGAGGTTAACCATGGTCAACCTATCCACACTGGACCATATTGGTATGTTAGGTATCATCTTACAGTACCAGCTAAATGAGCCAATGCACCGTCTTGAATCTATCACTTTTGCCAGCTGTGGGTCATCCTTAATATTTAAACCTAATTAGATGAGGAATGGCTTTAAAATTTTACATTTGAAATAAATTGCTACTAACTAGGACAAAAATTCATACAGAAATGAGTAGCAGCATGTAACCATACTTCCGTAATTTTCTCACAAATGGTGTGTTTACCGGCCCATGTTCACTAGAATCTTTTGTGTCTGATATCATGTACTTTCATCAGTGTCAGTTTTCATTAACAATTATGAAACACTCTGTATATTTCTGTTAGATTTACGAAAGCAACTGAGTTATCATCTCCCCATGTTCGAGTATAAGGCATTGAAACATTGGTACACCTCTGTTGTCCGCTGTCATAGCAACTGTTTCTTTCCATGCATTTAGTATAATTCACTTGCTTAGTTTACAAATATGACTCAGATTTGCTGCTGGATAACATTGTGTAAGTTGCACAATTTTTCATCAAAGCAACTGACATGCTGCCAGAATTTTTAAAAGGCAAAAGCATCCCCAAGGGATAGAACATAAACTGCATTATTTGCTCAAATGCAGTGCGGAGTAAGTTTTATGTTTGCCCAGAAATAACCGTGTCCTTTGAAAACAGTCTATACAAGATTTCATTCCAGTGTGGGAAGTCTTACATTTGGCACGGCATCCACCAGAGCGAGGTGGAAAGAGATGTATGTGTGGCGTGGAACAAGGTTTGCATGTAACTTGTGATATCAGATGGAACATACAGTCTATAAAAAAAGTTCATGGGGAATTACATTATGTGTGTAAGAGTACCGACTGTGATGCAGGAATGACAACATACACTGCGTGATCAAAAGTATCCAGACACCTCGCTGAAAATGACTTAAAAGTTCGTGGCGCCCTCCATCGGTAATGCTGGAAGTCAGTATTGTGTTTACGCACCCTGAGCCTTGATACCAGCTTCCACTCTCGTAGGCATACGTTCAGTCGGGTACTGAAAGATTTCTTAGGGAATGGCAGCCCATTCTTCACGGAATGCTGCATTGAGGAGAGGTATCGATGTTGGTCGGTGCGGCCTGGCATGAAGTCAGCGTTCCAAAACATCCCAAAGGTGTTCTGTAGGATTCAGATCATGGCTCCCGTGCAGGCCGGTCCATTACAGGAATGCTATTGTTGTGTAACCACTCCGCCACAGGCCGTGGATTATGAACAGTTGTTTGATTGTGTTCAAAGATACAGTCGGCATCCCCATCCCCAAATTGCTCTTCAACAGTGGGAAGCAAGAAGGTGCTTAAAACATCAATTTAGGCCTGTACCGTGATAGTGCCGTGCAAAACAACAAGGGGTGCAAGGCCCTTCCATGAAAAACACGATCACACAATAACATCATTGCCTCTGAATTTCACTGTTGGCACTACACACACTGGCATATGGCATTCATCAGGCGTTTGCCATACCGACACTTTGCCATCGGATCGCCTCATTGTATACCGTGATTAGTCATTCCACACAATGTTTTTACACTGTTGAATCATCCAATGTTTACGTTCCTTACACCAAGCAAGGCGTCTTTTGGCATTCACTGGCGTGATGTGTGGCTTATGAGCAGCCGCTAGACCACGAAATCTAGGTTTTCTCACCTCCCGCCTAAATGTCATAATACTTCAAGTGGATCCTGAGGTGGTTCACAATTCCTGTGTGATGGTCTGGATAGAAGTCTGCCTATTACACATTACAACCCTCTTCAACTGTTGTTGGTCTCTGTCAGTCAACAGACGAGGTCCGCCTGTATGCTTTTGTGCTGTACCTGTCCGTTCACGTTTCCACATGGCTATCACATCAGAAACAGTTGACCTAGGGATGTTTAGAAGTGTGGAAATCTTGTGTACAGATGTATGAAACAAGTGACACCCAAACACCTGACAACGTTTGAAGTTCGTGAGTTCCGCTGAGCACCCCATTCTGCTATCTCACAATGTCTAATTACTACTGAGGTCACTGATATGGAGTACCTGGGAGTAGGTGGCAGCACAGTGCACCTAATATGAAAAATGTTTGTTTTTGGGGTGTCCGGATACCTTTGATCACATAGTGTGTGTAAGTTTGGGTCTGGCCACGACTCTTGCACCACTAGCCAAAGCGGTTGAGGTGACTGCTTGTATAAAGCAGGAAATCTGGTGTTGAGCCCTGGGCCAGCAACAATTTTTCAGTGTTGTCCTTTCCTTATACACCTGATGGTTGTTCATATTAGCAACTGCAAATACATTTCACGAAATGATTCTCTTTTAATACTTTCCCATCACTATTGTGGCCATACTCATTTGCATCAAAAGCGAACAAGAATATCAAAGGAAAATTTCTAACAGTGGAAACTCCAGGTATGAGTATCAACAATGTAGGAATAGATAGATTGCTGCTTACCGTAAAGAAGGCACGTCAGGTTGCACACAGGCACAATTAAAACAACTTACATAAAATTGTTGAGGCTTTCGTGGCCACTTGTTGACAAACTGCCTGTTGGCTTCTGTCTCGGGTTCTTCGGCCGACGTTCATCTGATGATTTTTTCTGACGTTTCGCCAGCACGAGTGGCTGGCATTGTCAAAGCTTCACCCTCCATTGCCAGTGATGAACTGGAGCCGAGCTTTTATATAGAGATGGGGCCCCTCCACACCCGTACCAATGTGGTGACCAAACCAAAAGTTCTACTGTCACGGCGGCCGCGGTGGCCGTGCGGTTCTAGGCGCTCCAGTCCGGAGCTGCGCTGCTGCTACGGTCGCAGGTTCGAATCCTGCCTCGGGCATGGGTGTGTGTGATGTCCTTAGGTTAGTTAGGTTTAAGTAGTTCTAAGTTCTAGGGGACTGATGACCACAGCAGTTGAGTCCCATAGTGCTCAGAGCCATTTGAACCATTTTTTTCTACTGTCACCTCCGTAAACATGTTAGTTATCTAGTAAGTGGATCACAGGATGCTGGGCTGTGATGTTGTCCGTGCGTCTGGGTAAGGCTACGCATTACCACGGTCCATCAGGTGATTGATAGTGGGCGAAACGCGAGTGAGGGTAGCGATTTGAAGAGCAGAGGGAAAAAAGTGCCATGGCTCGTGCCGTGGGAAAAAAACCTCTGCGACAGTGGGATGGGTAGTAAGAGCAGTAGTGGCTTACTAGCTGCGATAGCTCATGCAAGGTTGGATTTGTTAGTATAGGTATCATGCATCATTACCGTGACAGGCGATGGCGATGTGTCCCAGTTGCTGCAGCTGCTACTTTCCTGGAACAATAAAGATTGTTATACAGTAGTGGGAGATCGGCCATAGATCATCTCACTGTGTGGGGGATGTGTGGAGCTTGTTTGCATGCAGTGTACGGTACGGCTTCCCTGTGTGGTGCGTTATTCGACAGTGTATTTCAGCTGGATATCCAGTAATGGCGTCTGATTAACAGGGGCTCGCCTGTGCCGTTATGTTTGCGTATGCTTGGCCATAGATGTTATGTCCTTACAAGTATGTCTTTTGGTCTTTTATGTTTCCATCTATGGTTGTGGTCGTAGTTCCCCAGATTCAGAATAAACGGGTTCTGTGAATGTCTGGAGTTTCTGTATAGTCTTGTGGTGAGTTTGTGGATTACCTCCGTGAGAGTCTCAAGTCGGTATTCCCGGTGAAGGTCCGCGATGCACGTGTATCGTGGAGCATTGCTTATGATTTTGAGTACTTCGTTTTGTATGAGCTGCAGACGGTGCAGGCGTGTAGGTGCAGCGTATCCCCAGACAGGAGCTGCGTACGTCATCAGGGGTCGGATAAGTGTCATGTACATGGACCTCGACACCCTTCTGTTCAGTGTGCTACGCCTGTTGAGCATAGGATAGAGCTGTTTGAGCCTCGCGCTAGCTTGGTTGGTCATGTGTTGTATGTGGTCTCCCCAGAGTAATTTCCGGTCCAGCCAGACACCGAGGTATTTGACTTTCTCGCGGAAACGTATTGGACGTGCATGTAGAGTTACTGGTCTGCAGTAGCGGTGTCAGCGCAGTTGCTTCGGTCTTCTAGTGAACAGAACGGCTTCGCACTTGTCGACATTTACTCTAACACGCCATTTCTCCAACCAAGGCTCAACCATACGGAGTGCAGTCTGTAGGCGTGAAGTAATGTTTGATGGTTTCCAATCTTGCGCAAGGATGGCTGTGTCATCCGTGTAGATTGCCATCATTGTGTTGTGTGTGGTTGGGATATAGTTTATGTAGAGGTTAAACAGTAGGGGCCCTAGGATGCTTCCCTGGGGTACTCCCGCGTGTATACCGTGTCGTGTTGATTGTTTTCCCTGCACGTCAGTGTTGAAACTCCTGTCTGTGAGGTATGAGTGTATTAGACGCAGCAGCCCGTCGGGGAATCCCGCGTCGCTGAGTTTGCAGATGAGGCCGTTGTGCCATGGACGGTCGAAAGCCTTTTCGATGTCCAGGAACACTGCCCCTGTAGCTTTGTTTATGTTGAAGCCATGTGTTATATGTTCAACGACCCGTAGGAGTTGTTGTTGTTGTGGAGTGGTGATTCCTGAAGCCGAATTGCTCCGGTCTCAGGATGTCATTTGTTATGCAGTGCCTAGTGAAGCGTTTGAGAATCACCTTCTCAACAACCTTACTGAGCGAGCTCAGAAGGCTGATGGGTCGGTAATTTCGTGGGAGGCTGTGGTCTTTCCCGGCTTCCTGAACATCAGGACCTTGGCCGTCTTCCAAAAGGCGGGGAAGTGTTGGTGTTTTAGTATGGCATTCGTTATGTGTGTTAGGTACTCAGTTGCTTTGTCCGTGAACTCCTGGAGGACACGGTTTTGAATGCCATCATGATCAGGGGCTTTCCTAGCAGCGGAATGCATTATAGCCCAGGAGACTTCGGCTGTGCTAGCATGTCGAATGTCGTCGCGCGATGGTTGGGTTAGAATGCGTGTAACCTCTTGGTCAGTAGCAAGTGTGAACACTGGATCTGATGGTACCAGGTTCGGTGTGAATGACGGTGCGTGTGTGCGGGCCATTAGTTCTGCTTTCTCTTCCGCTGAGTATGCAGGTCCGTCAGGCCCTTGAAGCGTTGGAGTGTATATTTTCTCCCTGGTGAAGTGTGGGGCTAGTTGCCACACGCCAGGTCATGCGGTGTCCAGCCCTTCGAGTTTTTGGTTCCACTGTTGTGTTCTGTGTGTTTGTATTTTATCGTGTATGATGCCCTGTAGTCTGTTAATGTGCCGTTTGAAGTACGGGCGCCTGGTGCGCTGCCATTGTCTCCTGAGGCGATTCCTCATTGAGATTAGGCCCAGGATTTCCTGGGTTCGGCGCTGGCCTTGGGCGTGGTATGTCGTACAGTACCCTGGTTTTGTCTTGTTTTCGCTTCAGCGCCTGTTTGTATGAGTTGCACTGTCTGAAGTTTGCCGCATGGGGCCCACCGCAGTTGGCACAGCGTCGCTGGTTTGGCTGTGTTAGTGTGCAAGTGTTGGATCTGTGATTGCCAGCGCATCCGCGGCAGCGAGTTGCCAGGCCGCAGCGGAGGGCCGAGTGGCCGAACCGCTGGCAGTTGTTGCATTGTTGGGGGACGTTGGGTGGTTCGTAAAGTTCTACACGTACGTCCATCCGCAGAAAGCTCTTTATCTGCAGGATGGCGCGGGAATCAGCCGTGTCGGCTAACTCAACCATGTAGTGTGGTAACGGTGCGTGTGTACGGAACCCTGTCATCCGGGAGGCACTTTTACAGTCGAATCGTAGATAACAAAGGGCCGCATGTACTGTCTCGTTGGGGGTACTGGGATCCACTCCCTTGATCACGTACTGCTGGGTTCTCTTGTCCAGCGTTCTGTACGTGTAATGTTCGATCTTCCGATCTTTGAAGAAGGTCAGAAGATCTTTATATTCGTTGTCTGTGGCAACGTACAGTGAGGCCCTATCCCCCGAGTACTTTGCATGTAATGTGCTGTTTATGTGCCTTGCCGCGAATGCAGTGTTACGGGCACTAAGGTTCCCATAGTTTTGTATAACAACTGGGGGGAAACCAGTCTTATGTTGTGTGGGCACCGCTGCGGCTTTGTGTGCTTTGTTGTTGTTCGCCACAAATGTGTTTGCGTTTTGTTTTTTTGTTAATGTTGCTAGCCTGAGATGAGCTAGTGGGTGTAGGCAACAGCGCCTTTCGATTGCCTAGCGAGTTTGGTTGCTCGCTTGTTTGTGCTGCCGAGCTCGCGGGCGCAGACTATATGTTCCTGTCGCGCCAACGTCCGAGGGCTTCTCCGCGGTCATTTCCGGTGCGGTTCTCCTCTTGCTACCTGCGACGGTCTTTCGCTGCAGTACGGGAAGCCAGGATCCGTTTACCTTAAGGCTTTCCTCTTTCTTGTTCAAACTGTTCGCGTGTTTTTGTATTTCTACAGCTTCTCTGAACAAGCGCGTGTGATAGTGCTTCTCTAAAGCCAGAACTTCCGTGTCGGCGAATTTTATTACGTGGTCGGTCTCATTTAGTGCGTGCTCTGCCACGGCCGATTTCTCCACCTGCCCCAACCTGCAATGTCGCTTATGCTCTTTGATCCTGGTGTTAATGGATCGTCCGGCCATTCCGACATAAACTTTTCCGCATGTGCATGGTATACGGTATATTCCCGACATTGCAAGTGGGTGTCTTTCCTCCTTCGCCGATCTAAGACACTCTTTGATCTTCCTTGTCGGTTTGAAAATCGTCTTTACGCCATGTTTGCGCAATATACGGCCGATTCTGTCCGTCACTCTGGGAATGTATGGCAGAAAGGCCGTACCCGACATTTCTTTTTCTGGTTTCTTAGTTCGCCGAGTGTTTGGCTCAGTTACGCTTCTAATATAATTTGTGGAGTACCCATTGCTCCTCAGGACAGTTTACAGGTGTTGCATTTCTCGTTTGAGGTGTTGCGGCTCTCATATTCGTCCTGCTCTCGTTACGAGCGTACTAATCATGCCTCTTTTTTGGCTCGGTTGGTGATTTGACGGTTTGTGCAGGTGTCGGTCCGTGTGAGTCGATTTTCGATACACGCTGTGTCCCAGGTTATCGCCGTCCCTTGTGACCAGCACATCCAGAAATGGCAGTTTCTTGTCCTTTTCTACTTCCATGGTAAATGTTATGTTGGCATGGAGGCTGTTAAAGTGTCTTAGGAAGTCACCGAGCTGTTCTTCACCATGGCTCCACACCACGAAAGTATCATCGACGTACCTGTACCACACCTTAGGTTTGCAAGTCGCCGAGTCCAGTGCCTGTGCTTCGAATTGTTCCATGAAGAAGTTGGCCACCACTGGACTGAGAGGACTACCCATGGCGACGCCTTCCAGCTGTTCGTAGAAATCGCCATTCCACGTGAAATAGCTCGTGGTGAGACATGCATGGAAGAGCTTTCTGATGTCTTGCGGGAAAATGGAACCGATGTGCTCCAGAGCGTCACTGAGTGGCACTTTCGTAAATAACGAAACAACATCAAAGCTGACCAGGATGTCGTTTGGTGCAAGTTTGTTTCTTCAGCTTCTCAATGAAATGCCCTGAGTCCTTAATGTATGTGTCGGTCTTCCCCACGTGTGGCTGGAGCAGAGAGGCCGAGTGTTTTGCCAGTTTATATGTAGGTGATCCAGGAGCGCTAACGATCGGTCTCAGTGGAACGTTGTTCTTATGGATCTTGGGTAATCCATACAGCCGAGGTGGTAGGGCTTCTGTGTTGCGCAGGTTTCTCTGTATGTCCGCCGGCAGAGAAGACGCCTTGATTAATCGATTCGTATTCCGTGTGATACGCTGCGTCGGATCTGCGCTTAGTTTTCGGTACGTCGTCGGGTCTAATAGGTCTCGGATCTTTTGCTCATCATCTTCGGTCTTCATTACGACGGTCGCATTCCCCTTATCGGCAGGCAGTACCAATATACTCTTGTCGGCGTTGAGATTCTTAATGGCTCGTACATCTTCTTTCTTCAGGTTGCAAGCTGGTGGTTTGAGAAATGCAACACCTGGAAACTGTCCTGAGGAGCAATGGGTACTCCACAAATTATATTAGAAGTGTAACTGAGCCAAACACTCGGCGAAGTAAGGAACCAGAAAAAGAAATGTCGGGTACGGCCTTTCTGCCATACATTCCCAGAGTGACGGACAGAATCGGCCGTATATTGCGCAAACATGGCGTAAAGATGATTTTCAAACCGTCAAGGAAGATCAAAGAGTGTCTTAGATCGGCGAAGGAGGAAAGACACCCACTTGCAATGTCGGGAATATACCGTATACCATGCACATGCGGAAAAGTTTATGTCGGAATGACTGGACGATCAATTAACACCAGGATCAAAGAGCATAAGCGACATTGCAGGTTGGGGCAGGTGGAGAAATCGGCCGTGGCAGAGCACGCACTGAATGAGACCGACCACGTAATAAAATCGCCGACACGGAAGTTCTGGCTGTAGAGAACCACTGTCACACGCGCATGTTCAGAGAAGCTGTAGAAATACAAAAACACGCGAACAGTTCCAACAAGGAAGAGGAAAGCCTTAAGGAAAACGGATCCTGGCTTCCCGTACTGAAGCGAACGACCGTCGCAAGTAGCAAGAGGAGAACCGCACCGGAAATGACCGGGGAGAATCCCTCGGACGTTGGCGGGCCAGGTACATATAGTCTGCGCCCGCGAGCTCGGCTCCAGTTCACCACCGGCAATGGAGGGTGAAGCTTTGACAATGCCAGCCACTCGTGCTGGCGAAACGTCAGAAAAATCGTTAGATGAACGTCGGCCGAAGAACCCGAGACAGAAGCCAACAGGCAGTTTGTCAACTTACACAAAGCTTACCATGAGTACAACACATTCTCCACTCCCGTAATTGAATCGTTTATTTCAGAAACCAGTCACGCACTAAGTTCGTCCATTTTGGGAAAACGCAAACTGTGTACCATCATACTACATGTTTCTGTAGTATTTTTTCTGAAAGTAGTATATGTTGCAAATCATTGTATAAAAATTGTCATTTAACACTGCTATCAATGGAAGAAAAAGAATTTACATAACAGGTTCTTGCAGTAAATGAGTAGAGCAAACGTAGTTTTATGGTATAATTCTCCATATTTTTAGGATTTACAAATAAAAATCCTGTATTTGGAAAAGGACAGAATTTTTAATGGTATTAAAACTACATTACTAGTACACAGATCAAATAATAAACTACTTCAATCATAACGGTAGGAGCTACTCAATCCTCATAAACTCCACAGCACATTCTGCTTCTGTGGATGCTATCATAAAATGTTACATACCCCACCAGGTAAGGTCTTAGGGCATTTAGGTCTCGCAGCTTCTGGATATTGATAGGAGCCTAAAACAGAAACAGATCTAAACACAAGTGGAGAATGAACAAAAAATGTTATTTCAGACTACACTACAATATTTTAGGCAAACATTTGAATGAAAGAAAAGTTACAACTATCAGTATTTTTTGTGTAAGTTGCCGACTACATTATATTATTTATAAACTTACTTTTCCTGAAGGGTAGGCCAAATTGGTGGGTAAGTCAGGAGCAGGCTCTGTTGTCAGGAGTGTGAAAGTTGACTGAATGAATCCATCAATATGTGGCTTTACTGCTACTTTTCCAGGTGTATTACTGTTGCAACAAAATTGTTTGTATGCAGATATCTTGAAATTCTCATTTTGGTCTTTAGGAACACCTCTACCAGAAGTTTCGGCTGAGTTTGTAAGCTTTTTGTATGCATGCGGGCACCATGTTTTGAAACTTCTGACATTCTGGAGGCAAATTGTTTTACTGGCTTTCAGTATAAGCTCCATATATTGCCCTGGTGTATAAATTCAATCCACTTTATTCGTGATACGCTTATAGCCCCGAAGTATCTATCTCATAGTGAATACGAGTGATCACGAACAGGGAAGATGTGGCTGATACTGTTACAGAGGTTCATCAAAAACATAACTGTTTGGTTCTTAAAATTACCAAATATGCAGCAACCAGTCGCAAAATCCTGTTTTATTTATTCACTTTTGCATTCGATTTCAACTGATTAACATCCATCTTCGGTGCTACAAATACAAAAATAAAAATAATTAATAACAGTGACGAAATGAGTGAATGTACATAAAGCAATGTAAGCCAATTAAATGTATATAGACGCATTAAACCATTTAAAATGAACATACAAATTTACCTTATTACCAACATGTGCCCTGAGTAGTAATACTGTCTTAAGCAGAGGTCAGACATAAAGTGATACATCGAGAATTGACTGTGACAACGAGAAACCATAAGGGGGTGCTGCAAAGCAAACCCGCCGTCTACGCGAAAAGATACAGCTAAAATAAAAATGAGAAGAAGAAGAAGAAGAAGAAGAAGAAGAAGAAAGTGGTATGATATACAAAGTGAGGTAAAATGATATAATACTAAAATAATTACATGAAATGGGTATATTGACAAAGATTTTCTCAACCTCATAGTATAGTTATATACGCCAAAAAGCGATTGTACAAATTCGTAAAGAGGAACAAACATAGATGAGAAGCATACCATAGAAAAAATTTAAAATTTTTAAAATTATTTATCATATTTTTATTTTTCTCCAAGAACAAAGTTAATCATAATGCCAAAACTTAAACGGATGTTAGCATCCATCTAGCGTACAGTTAATGACATTCGGGAAGCTCGGACTTTTTCCGGCAGATGGCGCCACATTGCTGAATGCACATGTAAAACTAAGTTGAGATAAGAAAATTACGGACACGAACGAAACAAACGTATTAACGAAACAAGGCCAAATGCAAAAATAAATTGCTAGCACACTTCATACATGGGAAAATTAACACTGGATCGATAGGATGAATTGAGAAATCTACACCGTTTGTACTGAACAAGTGAAGTGTGCGCGATGTGCAGGCGCCCACAGCCTCTCCCAGTACAAACAAATGGAGAAGCAACAGTGTTCCAACTGCGGCACTGTCCTACAAGTGCCCCAGCGCACAAACAAAGCCACCAGCACTGAAACTACGGCCTCCCTTCAAAACGATTGATGTCCCAGCGCCCCTCCCGACAGAAGAAATCTTCCCAGAAGAAGTAGTACTTAAGGACGATCTAATCAGACTCCTCACAACAGTCTTGATGGATTTATTTCAAGACCGCCGTGAGGACGTAAAGAAATTAATAGACAGTGCATCCAGACAACTCCTGGGCATATTCGCTACACAAGTGAGAGATTTACTCCATGTGACAGTAACAGACCGCTGGGACCCAGAAATACAAACACAATGGCACTCACACCACGTTCACACAGCACGACCTCGCTCCCCCTCTCCCACCCCGCCGCAAGACCCACGACACCTCAACCAACGCGAAACACAAACACACACACACACGAAAGTAGGGAAGTACACTCCACTCACCCACCCACCCCCCTCCCCCTCCTAACATAGACGAAACCAGAGAAACAAATTACCTGAACCTCATTTTCGAAAACACGAAAGAAATAAAAACCAAACGCCCCATACTGATGCACATGCTCCATCAAGAAAAAATACACGTCGGTGCTTTCGCCGGAACATAGCTCAAAGACGGAGCCAAATGCAACCTCCCCAAATACAATACGTACAGGAAAGGCAGGCAGGACGGCAGAGGAGGGGTGGCTATCTACTTCAGCAACACAACTGCGGTGAAAGAGGTCACCCCCCCCCCCGCCCCCCCCCCCCCTGCGGGTCCCGGGTAAGAATAGGCCCGAGGTATTCCTGCCTGTCATAAGAGGCGACTAAAAGGAGTTTCAACCATTTCGGCCTTCCATGTGATGGTCCCCCTTGGGGTTTGACCTCCATTTTTCAAAATTCTACAGAAGTACGAGCCTTTTGGGGAAGGACGCCATACGTGGTGTCTCACTGGTCCTCAGTGCACTAAGACCTTGGCACTCAGCATTGTAACGGCGTTGTAACCACACCCGCTATTCCTCAAATTGGACGTAAACGCCTGATGGGTTGCACAAGTCACGCCCATAGTGCGTCCCCATCTGCACCTACGATCATGTTGGGCTTTCCATGGCACCTGAAATCCAGCACGGTAGCCAGCCCGTTGTGGTGGGGTCATCATGTACCCCCTAGGTTGTAGCCCCCCTGACAACACAGGGATCGTACTGCCGATACCTGAGCTGCACCCTCCCCACGTCGGCCAAGGAGTAGATGCCCGTCTCCTTGGGGCATCAGGACTCCCGGCAACGGTCATCCTGCCAGGTGGCCCTTGCTGAGGCTGGGTGGCGCCCGTGGGGAGAGCCCCTGGTCGGAGTGGGTGGTATCGGGGCGGACGTTTCGCATATGAAACGTCAACGTGTATCAGGTTGCTCTGCGGCCGAGTCTTTTAAAAAGGAAAGTACTGTCTCTGGTTCTGGTTCTCCTGCCCCTTCCCCCTTGGCCACTCCCTGGGAGGAAGGACAGGCCCGCCGGTTTGGGGCGAAGTACTTCCCCCGCTATTTAGTCTGTTCTCGGACCGATGGGGGGACGTTCGCCACCTCCAAGCCCATGTTCTCTGTCCAGTACATTGAGGACATCTTCGGGGAAATCGAGGCTCTCAGTAAAATGCGTTCTGGGTCCGTTCTTATAAAGACCACCTCCGCCACTCAGTCGGCGGCGCTCCAGGCGTGCGACCGCCTAGGGGACATCCCAGTATCCATTGTCCCACATCTGGCACTAAATAGGACACAGGGGGTTATTTTTCATCGGGACCTCCTGCTGCAATCTGATGAGGAGCTCAGGGTCAACCTGGAGCGCCGAGGCGTGCATTTCGTCCGGCGAGTCCAGCACGGCCCCAAAGACCGTCGCATCGACACCGGGGCCTTTATCCTCGCCTTCGAGGGGGACGTTCTCCCGGAGAAGGTAAAGGTGATGTGCTACTGGCGCGATGTGCGACCTTACGTTCAGCCTCCTATGCACTGCTTTCGGTGTTTGCGCTTTGGGCACATGTCGTCACGGTGTGAGGCTGAGCCCCTTTGTGGCGATTGTGGACGTCCTCTTCGTGAGGAACATACATGCACCCCACCACCTCGGTGCGTCAATTGTCCTGGCATCCACTCGCCTAGATCTTTAGACTGCCCCGCATATCAGATGGAGAAGAAGATCCAAGAATTAAAAACTTTGGATCGCCTCTCTTATTCTGAGGCCAGGAAGATGTATGACCGCTTCCATCCCGTGACATTGACAACTTCGTTTGCCTCAGTCGTGTCCGCTCCTTCCACAGTATCCTCACCCCTATCCTGTCCCCCCTCCACCTCCTCACCCCGTCTGGGGTCTATGCCTCCGCCTCCGAAATCCCTCCTTTCCAAATCCTCCTCCCTCGCGTCCCCTGCCCCCTCTGCCCCAGGGGCCACGCCCTTCCGAGGTCCGGCGTTCCAAAACGGACCCCGCGCGTGAGAATCTTCTTCAGGTCCAGCCCACCATCCCCGTGCCTCATCGGACTTCCCAGAAGGCCTCCAAGAAGAAGTCTTTATCCCCCTCTCCACCCCGGCGCGTTTCGTCTGACGCTCCATCCGTGAGTCGCTGCTCCCGGCCGTCCTCAGTTTCGCCGGGACGCTCTGCTGCCAGGCGCTCAGCTGGCCTCTCGTCGGCGAATGATGCTGCCCCTCCTACGCAACCTGGGAAAGCGGCCGCAGCTGGCGACAACTCGATGGAACAGGATCCGCCTCCCGCCGGTTGTAGCGTTGTTCCCTCGAAACGTGGCCCTCTGCGGCCGTCGAGGTGACCAGCTCTTCACCCGTTTCGTTCCCCCTTTTTTCTGACTAGCGATGGCTTTGTTACATTGGAACATAAGAGGTATTCGATCTAATCGGGAGGAATTACAACTGCTCCTCCGCCTGCACTGTCCGCTCGTCCTTGGTCTCCAGGAAACCAAGTTGCGCCCAACTGACCGTCTTGCTTTTACCCACTATACCTCGGAGCGGTCTGACCTCACCCCTGTGGACGGTATTCCAGCTCATGGTGGGGTCATGTTGCTCGTTCGGGACGATGTCTATTACCATCCCATCCCATCCCATTGACCACCCCACTCCAAGCAATAGCTGTCCGTATTACTCTTTCTGCCTTTACTTTTTCCGTTTGTACTGTCTACGCTCCATCGTCATCCGCAGTTAGTCGGGCTGACATGATGCACCTGCTTGTTCAGCTTCCCCCGCCGTTCTTATTGTTTGGTGACTTCAATGCCCATCATCCACTTTGGGGCTCCCCTGCATCCTGTCAGAGAGGCTCCCTCTTGGCGGATGTCTTCAACCATCTCAATCTTGTCTGCCTCAATACTGGCGCCCTGACTTTCCTCTCGGACTCTACTCATACCTACTCCCACTTGGACCTTTCGATCTGTTCTACCACTCTTGCCCGTCGGTTCGAGTGGTATGTGTTGTGGCGTAACAAGCTTGCTACGCCACACTGGGAAGGGAGCCGAAAGAAAAGCACGCGTACACACACGCCGACTGGCGTCAATTCTGGAACAGGATACGTTATGACTGCTATAAAGAAAATACGTAGCTTTGGAATATACTTAACTTTTAATCTTTGTTGGTTTACAACGTTCTTCTTGAGACATTTATACGATAACTCTCAAAGTAGGTAAGGCTAATGGCGCCTTGCTACGTCGTAGCCATGGACTTAGCAGAAGGCTATT
Source organism: Schistocerca americana (assembly GCF_021461395.2). Taxonomy (NCBI): domain Eukaryota; kingdom Metazoa; phylum Arthropoda; class Insecta; order Orthoptera; family Acrididae; genus Schistocerca; species Schistocerca americana. The sequence goes on along the minus strand of NC_060126.1, from coordinate 90,967,923 downwards.
CTAACTGTCTCTCGGCAAATGAGAGGAAGGCTTCGTCCGTATTGTCGCTAGCAATGTCGTCGTACAACTGGGCGAGTGCTCGTCCGTATCTCGAGACCTGCCTTGTGGTGGCGCTAGGTCTGCGATCACACAGTGGCGACACGCGGGTCCGACATGTACTAAATGGACCGCGGCCGATTTAAGCTACCACCTAGCAAGTGTGGTGTCTGGCGGTGACACCACAGTATGTCCTTTCTGACACCATTCGGGCGACCACTTCCCCTGTGTCGTTCGTCTCCTGCACCACACCATATCCCCATGTCCTTCGAGCTGGAACATACTGAAAGCTGACTGGGGACTTTACTCCTCCCGGGCGACCTTTCCGGACCACGATTTTCTCAGTTGTGACAGTCAGGTCGAATACCTCACGGCTGTTATTATCAATGCTGCCGAACGTTCCATTCCTCGTACTACCTTTTCTTCACGTCGCGTTTCCGTCCCCTGGTGGAATGAGGCTTGTAGAGGCGCTATCCGTGCTCGACGACGTGCTTTACGCACCTTTCGCCGCCATCCTACGTTGGCGAATTGTATTGGATACAAGCGACTCCGAGCGCAATGCCGTAGAGTCATCAAAGACAGCAAAAAAGCTTGTTGGGCCTCTTTCACCAGCTCCTTTAACAGTTTCACTCCCTCTTCTGTCGTTTGGGGTAGCCTGCGCCGGCTGTCGGGCATTAAGGCCCACTCCTTGGTACCTGGCCTGACCTCAGGTAATGAGGTCCTTGTTGATCCTGTGGCTGTCTCCAACGCCTTTGGCCGCTTTTTCGCGGAGGTTTCAAGCTCCGCCCATTACCATCCTGCCTTCCTTCCCAGGAAAGAGGCAGAAGAGGCTCGGCGACCTTCCTTCCACTCGCTGAATCTGGAAAATTATAATGCCCCCTTTACTATGCGGGAACTCGAACGTGCACGTGCACTGTCCCGGTTCTCTGCTCCGGGGCCAGATGCCATTCACGTTCAGATGCTGGCCCACCTTTCTCCGGCAGGCAAAAGCTTCCTTCTTCGTACCTACAATCGCGTCTGGACTGAAGGTCAAGTCCCCATGCGTTGGCGTGATGCCGTTGTTGTTCCTATACCCAAACCCGGGAAGGATAGACACCTTCCTTCTAGTTACCGCCCCATTTCTCTTACAAGCTGTGTCTGTAAGGTGATGGAGCGCATGGTTAACGCTCGGTTAGTTTGGATTCTTGACTCTCGACGGCTACTTACCAATGTTCAATGTGGCTTTCGTCGCCGCCGCTCCGCTGTTGACCACCTTGTGACCTTGTCGACATTCATCATGAACAACTTTTTGCGAAAGCGGCAAACGGTAGCCGTGTACTTCGATTTGGAGAAGGCTTATGATACCTGTTGGAGAGGAGGTATCCTCCGCACTATGCACAGGTGGGGTCTACGCGGTCGCCTGCCCCTTTTTATTGATTCCTTTTTAACAGATCGCAAGTTAAGGGTACGTGTGGGTTCCGTATTGTCCGACGTCTTCCTCCAGGAGAACGGAGTGCCTCAGGGCTCCGTCTTGAGCGTAGCCCCTTTTGCTATAGCGATCAATCCAATTATGGATTGCATTCCACCTAATGTCTCAGGCTCTCTTTTTGTCGATGACTTCACGATCTACTGCAGTGCCCAGAGAATATGCCTCCTGGAGCGCTGCCTTCAGCGTTGTCTAGACAGCCTATACTCATGGAGTGTGGCAAATCGCTTCCAGTTCTCTGAAGAGAAGACGGTTTGCATCAACCTTTGGCGATATAAAGCGTTCATTCCGCCATCCTTACATCTCGGTCCCGTTGTTCTCCCATTTGTGGAAACAACTAAGTTTCTAGGGCTCACATTGGACAGGAAACTTCGTTGGTCTCCGCACGTCTCTTATTTTGCGGCCCTTTGTGCACGTTCCCTTAATGTCCTCAGAGTTCTTAGTGGTTCACCTTGGGGAGCGGATCGCACTGTCTTGCTTCGCTTGTATTGGTCCATAGTCCGATCAAAGCTGGATTATGGGAGCCTCATCTACTCGTCAGCTCGGCCATCCCTCTTACGCCGTCTCAACTCCATCCACCATTAGGGGTTACGTCTTGCGACCGGAGCCTTCTACACTAGTCCTGTGGAGAGTCTTTATGCTGAAGCTGCCGAATTACCATTGACCTACCGGCGTGACGACTGCTTTGTCGGTATGCCTGCCGGCTGTTGTCAATGCCCGACCACCCCTCTTATCAGTCCTTCTTCGCCGATTCTCTCGACCGTCAGTATGGGTTGTATGTGTCTGCCCTGCTGCCCCCTGGAGTCCGCTTTCGTCGCCTGCTTCGACAATTGGATTTTGCCCTCCCTACCACCTTCAGAGAGAGTGAGAGCCCGACACCACCGTGGCTCCAGGCTCCGGTTCATATTTATCTCGACCTCAACTCGCTCCCGAAGGAGGGTACTCCGGCTGCAGTGTATTGCTCACGGTTTGTGGAACTTCGTGCGCGACTTGCCAGTCACACCTTTATTTACACTGATGGCTCCAAAACTGACGATGGTGTCGGCTGTGCCTTTGTCGTCGGGGCCGGCACCTTTAAATACCGGCTCCTCGACCAGTGTTCCAGCTTTACGGCCGAGCTTTTTGCTCTCCATCAGGCCGTTCAGTATGCCCGCCGCCACCGCCACTCATCGTATGTACTCTGCTCTGATTCACTCAGTGCTCTTCAGAGCCTTGGAGCTCCATATCCGGTCCATCCCTTGGTGCAACGGATCCAGCAGTCCCTCCATTCTTCTGCCGCTGATGGCCCTCCTGTCAGCTTTCTGTGCGTTCCCGGCCATGTAGGAGTGCCTGGGAATGAGGCTGCTGATGCTGCAGCCAAGGCTGCAGTCCTCCTGCCTCGGCCAGCCTCCCATTGTGTCCCGTCATCTGACATTAGTGGGGTTGTTTGTAAGAGGCTTGTGTCTTTGTGGTGGGATACTTGGTCATCACTTCAAGGAAACAAGCTCCGGGAAGTAAAACAGTCCCCATCTGCTTGGACAACCTCCTCCCGACCATCTCGGCGAGAAGAGGTCCTTCTGACCAGATTGCGGATTGGGCATTGCCGGTTTAGCCACCGCTACCTGCTCTCCGGTGACCCAGCCCCGCAGTGCCCTTGTGGTCATGCATTAACAGTGCACCATGTTTTATTGTCATTTCCCCGTTTTAGTCAATCTCGTGTTGTCCTGTCTCTGCCATCTACTTTACAGGATATTTTAGCTGATGACACTCGAGCAGCTGCTTGTGTTCTTCGTTTCATTACTTTGACTGGCTTGTCCAAAGACATCTAACTTCTTCACTTATTTTATCTGCATCTTTGTAAGAACTTTCTGGTGCCCCCCCCCCTTGAGTTTTACTAGATTCTATGTGCTCTAACAATTGTGACTGGGCGCTAATGACCTCAGTAGTTGAGCGCCCTTAAACCCCAAACAAAAAAAAAAAAAACCTCTCCCCGCTGCCTTTGACAACACAGAAGCTATCGCAGCCGAAATAAGACAGCAACAGAACTATCAAAATAGCATGCATGTATGACCCCCCCAGGGACGGCGCTGCAGGTCCGGTTGATTCAGTACTTCACCTCATTTCCCCGATCTATCCTAGTAGGAGACTTTAATGCCAGATACCATAGACTTGGCGACAGAAACAGCGGAAATGAACGCAGACTATTTTACCTCCTGACCACAGACCTGATCCTCCGACTCCCATTAAACGAATCTACTTTCATAGGACACCAAGGTACCTCAGCCCCAGACCACATCCTACACAGCCCCGACTTACACAATTCGCTCCACCTACCCCGAATCGGAGACTCCATCACCATCGACCACCTACCCATCTTCTTTTCCACATCAGCCAACCTCCCCCCTCCGCCCAACCCTCACAGAAGAATAATATGCCAATACAACAGAGCAGACTGGGAAAAATATCAGGACACACTCAACCACGAACTATCCGTTCCTGTAACAATTACTGACGAAGACGACCTACATCTGATCACCAACAAACTCGAAACAGCTGTCACCAAAGCAGTACAGGAAGCAGTCCCCACCAAAGTAGTAGAAAACTGGAAACCCACCATCCCAGAAGCAGCACTAGAACTAATACGACAGAAGGAATGACAACAGCGACAGATGAGACGAGATGACAAACCAGACTTAAAAAGACCATGGAACAGAATAAACGCTAGAATCAAAAGACTAATATCTCAACACAGACGACGACAATGGGACGACACACGCAGTAAACTGGACTACAGGAATGGGGGCAAGTTCTGGAATAGATTGAAAACACTCACAGGGCAACGCCAGACACATGCCAATACCCTAATAGTAAACAATGAACCCTCAACAGACCCCCTTGAGCAAGCAACAGCCTTCAAAGAAACATTAAAAGCTGTATACTCTTTCCCGAACGACAACAGATTTGATGACACATTCGGACAACACATAGACATGCAACTAGAAACCCTGATAAACTCCCCAACAACTGAAACCGAAGAACACCAGGCCGTCACCGAAAACATCACAGACGTTGAAATAGAAGACGCAATCTTCTCAGGACGCAACTCCGCTCCCAGACAGAATGAAATCAGACACATTCACCTACAAAAACCCCCCTCCATATCATAATCCCCATCCTATCCCTTATCTTTAACTACTGTCTACACAATGAGACAGTACCAACAAACTGGAAGACAAGCAAGACTATCATGATCCCTAAACCCGACAAATCTAGGACAGACCCAAAATCATAGAGACCCATATCCCTACTGGAGGTGATAGGAAAAACATAGGAACGAATAATAACTGACCGCGTAAGTACTTACGTCGAGACGAAAAACCTACTTCCCCTCACACCAGCAGGATTGACACAACCACTCGACTAATGACCCCCTCCTCAAACTGACAGACAGTATCACCAAAGGGTTCAACCAGGGACACTGCACACTCGCAGTGTTCCTGGACACAGAACGGGCCTTCGACAAACTATGGCACCAGGGCCTGCTGCTCAATCTAATCAGCATGGGCATCCCATCCAAAGTAGTAAGGCTAATCCAAACATATATCACCAACCGGACCTGAAGGGTGCACGTCGCCAATCAAGTGTCAGAAGCCTTTACCCCACAAGCTGGCGTCCCCCAAGTTGGCATCTTGTCCCCACTACTGTACACCCTTTGCACTGCTTACATACCTACCGTAACGACTCCCCACGAAGAAATTGGACTATATGCAGACGACACGGCTTACTGGTGTACGGAATTACGCACAACGACACTGCAAGGAAAAACGTCCACATACCTCCACCGTCTAGAAACCTGGGTGGCAAAATGGAGGATACGACCTAACCCAACCAAGACACAGACAGTCCTCTTCAGACACAGACACTTAACAAAAAAGAAACGACAGAACGAACATGGCATCCGACTAACCCTCTGGAATAGCCTCCTACAACTAAACGACACAGTCGGATACCTCGGAGTATACCTAGACAAATATCTCAACTGGAAGACCCACCTGACGTACCTCCTTAAAAAAACCCGACTCGGACAAAACCTAATACGACAAGTGCAAGGATGCTTCCATGGCTGCAACACTCAAACAGCAGTACATATACGTACAAAACCTTCATTCGTCCAGTTTTAGAGTATGCAGCAGCCCCCCTGGGAGGTATACATGCACCGATCGCAAAAAGACTGTTCAGAACGGAACGCAGACCATCACGAAGTATCACCAGGCTACTGTATATAACACTCAGCAACGAAGTATATGAGGCAACCAGAATGGAGCCGCCACATACCAGATTAGCCAAAATGAGAGCCAGATACGGAAATCATATCTTAAACAAAAGACCGGACATAGAGGACACTATCACAGTCAGTCACAGAACAAACAGGAAACCTAAATTCAAATACACAACACCCTCCACACAATTGCGCACAACACAAGCAAAGACGTACCCCGATCTCGCCACAATCCTATCACCACTTACAACAAATACCACCATCCTCCCGTGCGGTTCTAGGCGCTTCAGTCTGGAACCGCGTGACCGCTACGGTCGCAGGTTCGAATCCTGCCTCGAGCATGGATGTGTGTGATGTCCTTAGGTTAGTTAGGTTTAAGTAGTTCTAAGCTCTAGGGGACTGATGACCTCAGAAGTTAAGTCCCATGGTGCTCAGAGCCATTTGAACCACCATCTTCCCACACCCTAGCAAACACTACCAAGCACACAAGAACATGACCCACAAAAGAACCACCAAAACATACCCATTCTAACTCCCTCTACTCCCCCTCCCTCGCTCTGCACACTAAATAACAAAATGTAAAATAAATGCATATGTATAGTAACATAAGTAATTACCTGTAATATAAAATATAATTATAAACTATTAATGGCAAAGAATAAATTGCATTGTAAAATTAATCGAAGGAAAAAGAAACTGTAATGTAATATTACCAAAAAAATACACCATCTGTCTGTTAGTGCAGCCGACAAGACATCAAAAGCCCAGTTAAAGGGCGTCAACGCAAACTAAGTCACAATAACATAATTCATATCCTCAATCTTTCCATTCCCATCAAGCAAATGCTCAGCAAAGAGCTCCTAAGAATGAACTCCCCTCACCGTCACCTACTCTTTGAGAAGGCACACGCTAGCTGATCTAAAATGACAAAAGATCTCCATATCCTCTAGCAAATCAAGATAATTTCCCTTTTCCGCTCTGTGTAATAACCTCACATCTGTCTCAATTCTAGAAAATTCCTGGCCACTATTTATAATGTGAGCTGCAAAATTCGACCTATCAGCCGCTCCTTTCTGTCAACGGCGACATGTTCAGCAAATCTAGTTTCCATTTTTCGTCCAGTCTGACCTACGTAACATGCTTTACAGCTTGGACAAAGTATTTTCTAAACCCCCGACTGGTGTACAACTTTTTACTTTATCTACGCCAGGAGCTAAAATGTATCCCAAATGATTATTAGTTGAAAAAACAATCTTAACCTTGAGTTTCCTTAAAACAGCTGAAACTTTAAGACCTTTCTTCTTCTCATTTTTATTTTAGCTGTATCTTTTCGCATAGAGGGCGGGTTTGCTTTGCAGCGTTCTCTTACGGTTTTTCGTTGTCATATTCAATTCCCGATGTATCACTTTGTTTGACCTCTGCTTAAGGCAGTATTACTACTCAGGGCACATATTGGTTGTAAGGTAAATTCGTATGTTCATTTTAAATGGTATAATGCGTCTACATGCATTTAATTGGCTTACATTGCTTTATATACATTTATTCATCTGGCCACTGTTATTAATTATTTTTATTCTTGTATTTGTAGCACCGATGATGGCTGTTAATCAGATGAAATCGATTTGCAAAAGTGAATAAATAAAACATGATTTTGCGACTGGTTGCTGCATATTTGGTAATTTAATGGTTTACGGTCGCTGCACGACTTAAGAACCGCATGGAGTCCACCATTCATGTGTCTGGTTCTTGGTCTGTCCTGATGGACCATCACTAAAAAGTCACTCTCTGTACTCTGCTGGATATTTAAGTCTCCATGTAATTCAATATAAAACTGCACACCTCATCTAGAGACTTCTTACTTTCACCCTCATGATAAAGGTAAATTTTAGACTTGTTGCTTTTCAAATCATAGATACTAAAAACGTTAACCCATGATTGCCGCATGTAAAAAATGTCCTGAACAGGAAAATTCGGGAGTGGCATGTTTTGCATATAACCAAAACACAAAGCGGTGGTTTCTTGGTCATCATTTTGAGATGCTTCTCTCATACTAATATAAAACTTCTTGGCTCTCCTCTTGTGTACAGTGAGCTCTGCAGTTGCAGTACGTTTATCATTATCATTCGAGGCTTTATCCTTCAATTTTGCGTTAAGGCTTTCACATTGATTACATACATCAAGTCGACCAAATGAGTACCCAAAGTTTTCATGAAAATAAGAATAGTAAAAATGGTACTTGATAGTATCTTTTAAGTCAGGGTTGCCATTAGTGAACATCTCATGAGGTTTTGTGATATTTAAACGAGTATCCAAATACTTTTCTTTTCCGCATCAAAATGGGTCTCTGAAACTTCAAATTTTTCAATGTGACTGTGGATACATACATAAATGTTGCCAGGAAGAGCATTGCCTTTCCTGCTCTGGCCCCCCTCATGTCTCTAGGGGTTTCTCTCAAAACCATACGAGCAGAGCTTATTTAATAGAAATCTGTGGTTGACAGAATCGAAAGCTTTATTTAGATCTATAAGTGTGACATTTACAGAAAGTTTGGATTCGAATGCAGACAAAGTGAAAAAAATATTTTCCACTGCCTTCACAGTTGATAACATAGGTCTGAATCCATATTGAGAATCACTAAGGAGGTTGTTGGCAGATACATGCTTATGGATTTGGAGTTGTATGCAATGCTCTATTACTTTCGATAGAGTGGGTATAAGAGAAATTGGTCGATAATTACTTGGACATGACTTGTCTCCTTTTTTGTGTAGTGGTGTGACCACTGTCATTTTTAAACATGTTGGGAAACAACCACTAGTAAACATCCAATTTACAAGTACACAGAGTGGAAATGCTATTATACCGGGTGATCAAAAAGTCAGTATAAATTTGAAAACTGAATAAATCACGGAATAATGTAGATAGAGAGGCACAAATTGACACACATGCTTAGAATGACATGGGGTTTTATTAGACCCAAAAAAATACTAAAGTTCAAAAAATGTCCGACAGATGGCGCTTCATCTGACCGGAATAGCAATGATTAGCATAACAAAGTAAGACAAAGCAAAGATGATCTTTACAGAAAATTCTCAATATGTCCACCATCATTCCTCAACAGTAGCTGTAGTCGAGGAATAATGTTGTGAACAGCACTGTAAAGTATGTCCGGATGTATGGTGAGGCATCCCTAGAGATGTCGGTCGATCAAATTACACTTGCGACTTCAGGTAACCCCAAAGCCAATAATCGTACGGGCTGAGGTCTGGGGACCTGGGAGGCCAAGCATGACGAAAGTGGCGGCTGAACACACGATCATCACCAAACGACTCGCGCAGGAGATCTTTCACGCGTCTAGCAATTTTTTTTTTTTTGTTCTAATAAAACCCCATGTGTGTCAATTTTTACTTCTCTATCTACATTATTCCGTGGTTTATTAAGTTTTCAAATTTATACTGACTTTTTGATCACCCAGTATATCCTTTTTTTTTAATTGCACAATTAGAAAGACCATAAATGTCTTCTGCTCTTGAACTTCTTAATTTTGCAATTGATCTCATGATATCACTTAACTGGACTTCTTTCCATTTACGTGTAGGAGAAATGTGTTCCAAAAGTAGTAGGAAAGATACAGCTTCCTTTAGGTCCTGTTGATGTTTATTATTTGACTCAGCTGCAGCAGAGGAACTTATGTCACAAGCATTAACGAAATAGGCATGGAATTCATCTGGTGTGATATTCACATTATAGTCATCACTTTTACAGTTCTTGTACAGTTCAGTCTTTACAACATTCCATGCAGCTTTACATTTGTTATCAGAATTGTTATGTCTAGACAAGACAGCCTAGACACAATGAGAGGAAGCCGAAAGGCACGCGCTACGCTCACGCAGATGGGCGTGAGGTCTGAAAGAGGATACGTAATGAAAGCTATAAAGAAAAGTACGTAGCTCCTGGAATACTTAACTTTAATCCATCCTTTTGGTACATCTGGAGATTGTGGCGATACAAGTGAGACTCCATAGATACATGCAATGTTACTAATGGCGCCTTGCTAGGTCGTAGCCATTGACTTAGCTGAAGGCTATTCTAACTATCGGCTCGGCAAAGGAGCGAGGCTTCGTCAGTGTAGTCGCTAGCTACGTCGTCCGTACAACTGGGGCGAGTGCTATCCCGTATCTCGAGACCTGCCTTGTGGTGGCGCTCGGTCTGCGATCACACAGTGGCGACACGTGGGTCCGACATGTACTAATGGACCGCGGCCGATTTAAAGCTACCACCTAGCAAGTGTGGTGTCTGGCGGTGACACCACAAGAATTATTAATGTAATTGTCATTTGCCTCACACTTTGCTAACTTGATTACTGATCTGTATTCACTCTTTAACTTAATATAACTAGCTTTGTCTGCATCACGATTTTTATATTTATCATAATAAATCATAACCAATGCTCTAAGCCTCTGCAGAGTGGGTGTGAACCACTTGGGTGGAGAGTCATTTCTTTTCAGAACTTTTGGACAACAGGTCATAAAAATGTCTGCGAGTATATTGATAAAAACTGTAAATGCATCCTCAACACTTTCACTATCCAGTAGGATGTCATTCCATCTAACCATCTGCAACTGTGTCCTGTAGTTGTCAATAATTTGATCATACAGTAGCCTGATATGCTTTGCTTTGGGGCAGTTAGATATAGGTTTATTGATTTTTAATTTTAACCATATCCCCTCATGGTCTGAAAGAAAATAAGTACTGACCAACCCTAGCTCATACAGATCTTTTTCAACATTGGTGATAACATCAAAACAAGATAACTGCCTTGTTGGATTGTTATTAATGCGATATAGATGGTGTGATCTTAACATATTCTGTATATAAAGCTGCTTTGATGTCTTTAGCCTTATATCAATGTTTATGTCTCCCTATATTAATATTCTACATTTGCTTAACTTTTCAAAGTGTAAGATCATTTTTTCTAAGACCTGTGTAAATAATTCACTGTCACTATCTGGAGTATGGTATACTGACACTATTACAAGTTTTAGTGTTGGAAGTAGCATTGCAGCAGCTTCAAGCACATTCTCCATACAGTATTCAGCAATGTTAAAGACACTATATTGCAAATCTAGATCACTACTAATATAAATTGGAACCCCACCATGCTGTTGTTTTTCTACAGAATCCTGTAACTAAATCAAAGCCCGGTGGTACGTACAAATCCAACTGACCTTCACTTAGCCAATGTTCATTAACACGTAGTATGGTGGTTTTGTTCTTTCCTCAGAGAATACTCAAATCATCAATTTTATTTCTTAAAGACATGATATTTATATGCATGAATAAAAGGGATTCATTGTTACATGATGGTATGTCTAAATTGTTCTGCAATTGTACATCAGTTAGTGAACTTGCCTTATGAAGTCTTCTGTTACTTGGAGTTGGCTTACTCACACATGCTGCTAACTTGTTGGTGCTGGATCCAGGCACTGGCGCTGGATCCAGGCGCTGGTGATGCAGATTCCCTGAAGCTAACCATAAAAAATCGTTGCTGCTCTTTGGTAGCTTTCTTGCCATAGAGGACACCTGTACTGGAGTTTGTTTCATGCTACACATGGTCTGGCTGCTTGCTTTTTGCACCACCTCAGCAGAGAATAAAGATGTATCACAGTTAACATTTGCAGGTCGTGTGTTGGCTTTTGCAGACATCCTCCTCTGTTGGGAGTTCTGTAATAAACCAGGGGGTGGGGTAGTAGTCCTACTGCATGCTATCAACTGAGCACTTCGCCTCAGATCCGATTTAACCAATTTTATGAACTGGCAACTATTTTCATTACCTCTGTTCTATTCCATGTGCATTTAACTGAAATAGCAAGGCTTCTGAACAAATTAAGTTTTCCTCTTGCCTTGAGATGTAACCCATGTTTCGTGTAATCATACCTCTGTAAAAGATAGATGATATCCACTACTCGGACTTTATCACTCATAACATCCATTAATATGCTATTGAGATAAAATATAGATTTGTTCAAGTAAGGCTCGTCATATCGGTATGGTATTGTGCATAGTATCAGCTGTGTATGGTTCATCGCCAAGATTAGCTTCTGAGCAGCAACACTGAAGTTCCTTCCTTGTTGGTTAATGTCATTAGCGCCTGCTACAACAATCGCTGAATCATTCATTGTGAAGTCACGAGTGAGTTCAGTTGCTTCCTTCACAACATCTTCAAAACGTGCACGTATATGACAGGCCGAGTGGCCGCCGTCACAGTTAGAGCACTTCTCCGGGTTCTTTGTGTCCCACCTGTTCAGTTGATGGTCTCCACCGCAATACGGACATTTTGGTTGGGCCTTGCAGCTCGCCGTGGTGTGGTCAAAGCCCAAACAATGACCGCACTGCGCAGGCTGTGGTGCGGAAAGTTTGGCAAAAGGCAAAAGAACACTTTAATATATCATCCAGTGAACCAGCGCCGGATACTTGTAAATCATTTGCTTTTCTAGCCATTGCTGGAAGCATTTCTTCAAAAATTTCTAGACTCCTCAGTAAACGTTATATTAAAAGTGTTCTTTTGCCTTTGCCCACGACTTTCTCACCCCCACAACCTCCTGATGCTGCGCCTGTTGGCAGTCTAGTCCCTCTACAGTCCACCAGACAGCATTCGTATCTCTCTCCCCACCTGTACATCACTATACCTTTGTCTTCTCTGCGTCCTCCACATTGCTGGTTGCATCCCACGTGATAGCTGTATTCCAGCCCGAGTTACTGGAGTTGCCCCCCCCCCCCCCCCCCTGCGGGTTCGGAGGTAAGAATAGGCCCGCGGTATTCCTGCCTGTCGTAAGAGGCGACTAAAAGGAGTCTCAAACGTTTTGGCCTTAATGTGATGGTCCCCATTCGGGTTTGACCTCCATTTTTCCAAATTCCACAGAAGTACGAGCCTTTTGGGGAAGGACACCTTACGTGGTGCACCATCAGTCCTCTGTGCCCTACGACCTTGGCACTCTTGATCGTCTTGGCGTCGTACCTGCACCCTCCATCCCTCATTTTGGGCATAGACACCTGATGTATTGTGTAAGTACCGCCCTTAGTGCGTCACCACCAGCACCCACGATCACTATGGACTACCCATGGCACCCAAAATCCAGCACGGTAGCCAGCCCGTTGTGGTGGGGTCGTCATGTACCCTCTAGGTTGTAGCCCCCTGACAACACAGGGATCGTACTGCCGATGCCTGAGCTGACTCCTCCCCACGTAAGCCAAGGAGTAGATGCTCGTCTCTCTGGGGCATCGGGACTCCCGGCAACGGCCATCCTGCCAGGTGGCCTTTGCTGTGGCTGGGTGGCGCCCGTGGGGAGAGCCCCTGGTCGGAGTGGGTGGCATCGGGGCGGATGCCCCGCAATGAAGCGGGTGAAATCTCAATCTGGTGGTCGCCCGACCGCCAATGTCTCTAAGCGTGGTAAGGTGGAATTTAACGCTGTGACATATAACCCGAAGTCGTTCCCTTCCCTAGCCACACCATGGGAGGAACATAGGGCTGCAGACAGACAGGAGCCGTATTCGCCACGATACCTTGTATGCAGCAGAACTGATGGGGATTCGTTTTTGGGGACTAAGCCTCTTTTCTTCGTGCACAATCTCGAAGATAAGTTTGGGGAAGTGGCGTCTCTTTCCAAACTGAGGAGCGGCGCCATTTTGATACAAGCAGCTTCATCTGCGCAGTCCCAGGCATTACTCGCCTGTGAGAAGCTCGGTGACATCCCCGTTACTGTCACTCACCATAAGTCCTTAAATTTGGTCCAGGGGATTATTTTTCATAAAGATCTTCTGCTACAGTCTGATGACTAGCTACGTGAGAACCTGCCACGAAGAGGTGTACACTTTGTCCGTCGTGTCTTTAGGGGGCCGAAGGATAATAGGGTCGCTACCGGTGCTTTCATCCTGGCCTTTGAGGGCGACTGCTTGCCTGAGAAAGTCAAGGTCATGATATACCGGTGCGATGTCAAGCCCTACGTCCCGCCCCCTATGCGATGCTTCCAGTGCTGGAAATTCGGACACATGTCCTCCAGGTGCACTTCCAGCCCCACGTGTCGTGATTGTGGACGACCTCCGCATCCTAATGCTCCATGTGCTCCGCCTCCCACCTGCGTTAACTGTGGGGAGCATCATTCTCCCTGCTCACCAGACTGTGCGGTCTATCAACGAGAACGGAAGATACAAGAAATTAAGACCTTGGACCGTTTAAGTTACCAAGAGGCAAAGAAGAAATTAGAACGACTCAACCCCACACCTATGTTGAGGAGTTACGCTACCGTCACACTGCCGCCACCAGCTCCTGCTGCACAGACTCCCTTCTCTGTTGGCCCACAGAGAAATCACGTAACGTCTGCCCCACCGCTGGGACAGGCCGCTCTCTCTTCCACTGCTCCCAAAACACCGAGTTTGGGAGCAGTGCGCCCCCAAGCAACCGGGGACGTTGGTCCCCACCTCTCAGCCGGAGTGGCGACGGCCCTCTCCGGCTCCTCAGCCGGGGAAGCGACAGCTCCCTCTGGCTGCTCAGCCGGAGACGCAACAGCCTCCTCCGGCCTCACTTCTTCGGAAGGGATCCCTTGGGGGCGTCCCTTCCACGGACTTCCCCAGTGTCTCACAAGACACTAGCCAGTGGCTGAAAAAGCCACCAGCTGCTGGTCGAAGGGCTTCACGCTCTTCCTCTGTTCCTGACAATGCGTCAGGACAGCCCTCCCAGCATGCCAACCCTCCTCCCAAAGACAAGAGAGAGAAGAGGAAGCTCTCCAAGACGGATAAGGACCCAGTGGTTCCCGCACCAACGCTCCCTGTCAGCTCAGCCTCTGAGGACGAGGTCGAGCTGTTTGCGTCCCCTGATGACCTGGATCTCGCCGTCTCCTCAGAAACGATGGCGGTAGTGACGTCCGTCGCTCAGTCGGTGGCAGCATGTGACCCTGCAAAGTAATTTGCCTTTTCAGTGCCTGAATGCCCCTACAAGACACGCTTTGTACAATCCTCCAGTGGAATTGTGGCGGTTATTTTAGCCATCTCCCTGAGCTACGACAGCTTCTAAGCCTGACACCTGCGTTCTGCATTGCCCTCCAGGAAACCTGGTTCCCGGCAATGCGGACCCCTGTCCTTCGTGGATACAGGGGTTATTACTGCAACCGTAGCACTTACAATTGTGTGTCAGGTGGAGCCTGCGTGTATGTCCTTACCTCTGTATATAGTGCTCCTGTGCCCCTTCAAACATCATTGGAAGCTGTGGCTATCCGTGTAAGGACTACCCAGGACATAACCGTCTGCAGTGTCTATCTCCCTCCAGGTGGTACAGTCTCCCTGACCGACTTGGCTGCACTTGTCGCCCAACTCCCCACGCCTTTTCTTCTCCTTGGGGATTTTAACGCCCACAATCCCCTGTGGGGTGGAACGAAGGTTACTGGCCGAGGCAGAGAGGTCGAGAATCTCATCTCCCAACTCGACCTCTGCATCTTAAACACTGGCGCCGCCACACATTTCAGTGTGGCGCATGGCACGTTCTCGGCCATAGATCTGTCATTGTGCAGCCCAGGGCTTGTACCATCTGTCCACTGGAGAGTCCATGCCGACTTGTGTGGTCGTCACCATTTTCCCATCTTCCTTTCACTACCCCAGCGTCGCTCCCATGAACGCTTGCCTAGATGGGCATTTAGCAAGGCAAACTGGGACATGTTCTCCTCTGCTGCCACTGTTGACTCTCTCCCCCACGGTACCATCGATGTGGCGGTTGAGACACTGACTGCAGCGATTGCTTCCGCTGCGGAACGTGCCATTCCTCGTTCATAAGGGTGTCCCCGGCGAAAGTCAGTGCCTTGGTGGTCTCCAGAGGTCGCTGAAGCCATTAAAGAACGTCGGCGGGCTCTTCAGCGACATAAGCGGCACCCGTCTTTGGAGAACCTAATTTTTTTCAAACGTCTCCGTGCCCAGGCACGGCGGCTCATCAACAGGCGGAAACAGGAGTGCTGGGAGAGGTACGTTTCCACCATTGGTTCCCGTACTTCACCCTCCCAGGTGTGGATGAAGATTCGGCGCATCTTTGGATTGCAGCACTCTACAGGTGTCGCAGGGCTTACCATCAATGGGGCGGTATCCACCGATGCCGATGCAATCGCCGAGTATTTCGCTCAGCACTATGTTCGGGCCTCTGCGTCGGGGAATTACCCGCCCGCGTTTCGCGCGCTCCAACGCCGGGCGGAAGGCAAACGGCTTTCTTTTGCTTCTCGCCACCCTGAGGCGTATAACGCCCCATTTAGTTTGTGGGAACTGCAGAGCGCCCTGGCACAGTGCCCCGATACAGCCTCTGGGCCAGATGGCATCCACAATCAGATGCTCAAACACCTTTCCCCGGACTGTCAGCGGTGTGTTCTTGCCATCTTCAACCGCATATGGGGCGATGGTGTCTTTCCGTCGCAGTGGCGGGAGAGTACCGTCATTCCGGTGCTGAAGCCTGGTAAGGACCCACTTAATGTGGATAGCTATCGGCCCATCAGCTTGACAAATACTCTGTGTAAGCTCTTGGAACGCATGGTGAGTCGACGGCTGTGTTGGCTACTCGAGTCTCGGGGTCTTCTGGCTCCGTGCCAGAGCGGCTTCCGTCAGGGCCGTTCCACTGCCGATACTTTGGTCTTTCTTGAGTCTGCAATCCGCACTGCTTTTTCCAGGCGCCAACATCTCGTCTCCGTCTTTTTCGATCTCTCCAGAGCATATGACACGACGTGGCGGCACCATATTCTCGCCACGTTGCACGGGTGGGGTCTCCGGGGCTCTCTCCCCATTTTTATTCAGAATTTTTTATCTATTCGGACATTCCGCGTTTTAATTGGCACATCCCATAGTTCACTTCATATCCAGGAGAACGGCGTTCCACAGGGCTCTGTATTGAGCGTGCCCCTTTTCCTTGTGGCCATTAATGGCCTTGCAGCAGCAGTAGGGTCGTCTGTCTCACCCACGTTATATGCTGACGATTTCTGCATCTTTTTCAGCTCCTCCACCATTAGTGTTGCAGAACGTCGGTTGCAGGGAGCCATACGCAAGGCGCAGGCGTGGGCCCTAGCCCATGGGTTTCAATTTTCTCCTGCGAAGACCTGTGTTATGCACTTTTGTCGGCGTCGTACTGTCCATCCCCACCCTGAGCTCTATCTTCAGGATGCTAAGCTCAGGGTTGTTGACACTTACCGTTTTCTGGGATTGCTGTTCGATGCCCGGCTTACTTGGCTTCCACATATTCGTCAGCTCAAGCGTCAGTGCTGGCAGCATCTGCATGCCCTCCGCTGCCTCAGCAACACAACTTGGGGTGCAGACCGTAACACGCTGCTGCAGCTATACAAAGCCCTTGTGCTGTCCCGACTGGATTATGGGAGTGTGGCGTATGGCTCAGCGTCGCCCTCAGCGTTGCAACTGCTGGATCCCATTCACCACTGTGGGGTTCGACTGGCGACAGGAGCATTCCGCACCAGTCCTGTTCATAGCCTCCTTGCTGAGGCTGGGGTTCCTCCACTTCGTATTCGGCGTCAACAACTGTTAGCCAACTATGTTGCCCACGTCCGTTGTTCGCCCCGTCACCCTAACTATCGTCTCCTTTTCGAAAATGCGGCAGTCCATATCCCACACCAGCGGCCACGATCAGGCCATACAATTGGGATCCGTGTTTGGTCGCTCCTTAATGAACTCGAGTGTTTACCTCTTCCATCTGCTTTCCAGGTCCGCCCACATACACCACCTTGGTGTATTCGTAGGCCGCAGCTTCGGCTGGAACTTTCCCGATGGCCGAAAGATTCAGTTCCTCCTGCAGTCTTGCGCCGCCAATTCCTTGCGCTCCTAGGCGCATACCATGCCTCGGGGGTTATCTATACCGATGGCTCGATGGTTGATGGCCGTGTGGGGTACGCTTATGCTCATGCGGACTATGTCGACCAGCGCTCCTTGCCGGAAGGCTGCAGTGTTTACACCGCAGAACTGACAGCCATTTTTCGTGCCCTTGAGCATATTCGTACCAGCACTGGACAGTCCTTCGTCATTTGCAGTGACTCGCTCAGTAGTCTACAGGCTCTAGACCAGTGCTACCCACGCCATCCCATTGTTGGTGCCATCCAGGGGTCCATCCACGCTCTTGAACAGCGTGGTCGTTCGGTGGTGTTCATATGGACCCCGGGACACGTTGGGATCGCGGGAAACGAACTCGCCGACAAGTTAGCCAAAGAGGCTACCCGCAAACTGCCGTTGGAGATCGGCCTCCCGGAAACTGATCTCAGAACCGTTTTGCACCGTCGGGTCTTTGGGTTGTGGGGAGACGAATGGCGCACTCTGTCTGCACCCAACAAGCTGCGGCAGGTAAAGGAGACAACGACTGTGTGGGGTTCCTCCATGCGGGCCTCTCGCAGGGATTCTGTTGTTCTGTGTAGGCTCCGCATTGGCCACTCTTGGCTGACGCATGGTCATCTGCTGCGTCGAGAGGACCCCCCTCATTGTCGCTGTGGTGCGAATATGACGGTGGCCCATATATTGTTGGACTGTCCTCTTTTAACCGCCCTCAGGCAAACTTTTAATCTCCAGGGTGCTTTATCATCTCTTTTAGGTGACAATGTCTCTATGGCAGATCGGGTTTTAAGTTTTATTCGCGCAAGTGGCTTTTATAGGTCCATTTAACTTTTGTAACATCACCCTCTTTTGAGCTGTCTCTTTTAATTAATTTTGTGTTGTAATTCGACTCCACCCTACACTGTTAGGCTGGAGGTTTTAACGTGTTGCAGTGTGGCTGGCTCATCCTATTATTTTCGTGATCACCCAGCCACAGTCCTCTGCTGTGCAGCTTTCATTCCTTCTGCCTTTGTTCTCTATGTTGTTTTTGTTGCTGTGCTCTGTTTTCCGTGTTGTCTTACAATGGACCATGGGGCTTTTCTTCCCCCGGAGTTTTTCTTTTAGTGCTTCGCTTGACTGGTGGATAGTTTTCCTGTGCTCTGTGTTTTTATGAAACAAGGGACCGATGACCTTTGTAGTTTGGTCCCTTTAATCTTTAACCCAACCAACCAACCAACCAACTGGAGTTGCCAGCCGTGTGTGTGTGTGTGTGTGTGTGTGTGTGTGTGTGTGTGTGTGTGTGTGAATGGTGTGCCCCTCTCACTCATGGACAGCTTTGTGTTTGTGTCAGGGGGTTTAATTGTGTCTGTCTGCAACTTGACGTGTCTTCTTTACTATAAGTAGCAATCTGCTTTTTCCTACACTGTTAAAGGAAAACCTCTGCAATTATAGAATGTCGATCCAGATTGAGCAGGAACTTCAATTGTGGTGCGGTTTCCATCAGAGCTACCAATACAGTTTAGTATATTCAATTTTATCAGTAATGGTCAGCGTCCGCAGCTCGTGGTCTTGCGGTAGCGTTCCCGGGTTCGATTCCCGGCGGGGTCAGGGATTTTCTCTGCTTCGAGATGACTGGGTGTTGTGTGTCTTTCATCATAATTTCATCATCGTTGAGTCGCAAGTCGCCGAAGTGGCGTCAGCTAAAAAGGACTTGCAATTTCGGCGGTTTAGCACATGGGGTCTCCCGGCCAACAATGCCGTACGATCATTTCATTTCAGTTATGGTCAGCAGCTTTCTTGACTTGGCAGATACTAAGGCCATTCACATGCCAGCTACAGTGAAACCTAGGGAAAAAAATGTATGGAAATTAGGATCCATATTTATCCAGGGTGTATACGACACGGGAGATCCGGGAAAAAACCGGGAAATTCTTAGAATTCCGGGAATTTTCCATTGTTTTAGTTTTCAACTAAATTTTTATGATTTTCACTGGTAAGAACCAATACTCTTACGAAGGATATTACTGTATCCCGCTACTGCAGCAGTAAAACATGAACGAGAGAAAAAAAGAAAAGAAAATTTAAGTTGAAAAGGAAATGCGCTATATAAGGAACAACACAGTACTCATACAGTGCCGAGTCGGCTGCACAAGCAAGCGTACGTAAATTCTAACGCGCTACATAGACAAAAACCTGGTTGTCGAAGAACAGGTTTTTGAGCAAAATTGTGTGTTCCCACCCGTCGGATCCGAAGCAGGTTTAGCGGACCGGGTTAGTCGGCCCTGTTAGGATATAAGGAGTAGGGGACGCCGGGGAGCCAGGGCCCCACCCGGCAGTGGCAAGCCCGCGTTCCCACGAAAGGACAACTACTGCAGGGAAAGAACAGAAACCGCGAGTAGGACCACCTCAGGCATGGACACTAACCAGTCACAGACGACGCGACACACAGGAAATGCAACCACAACTGGACACCGCGACGCACCACAACAAGAAAATCTAAATAACACTGCCAATAATCACCCGGTCACGCCACAAAAAATTGAAGAAAACACCTTTGCACCGACTCAACAGCAATCACAATTCTTCCTCTGAAGAATCCGAACAGGCTTCATATTCCGAAGCGGAAGACGCCTAAATGCGAGATTCCAATCAAAACGATCATGACTAACAAGAATTTACAACTATTCAATACAAATGACAAGCCAGAACGATACAAAATGCATCAAACCCAAGAAAACGCTGTGCAGAAATTCCCAATAAACAACATATTCGACCCGATTGCACCCGTCGACACAAATCGGCCAATCACAGACAATAATCCAACAACCAATCAGGAGCAAGTAGCACTGGCGGAACAGTTGAACTACAGAATCCCGCCGATAACAATTTACTATACGGAAAAATACACTCTACAGTGCACTGAACAATGAACTTAAAGGAACACTCAAAGCACTGTACCGAGGCGACCGCGTGAAGTGCCATTTCGAATCAATGGAAGACCACACAGTAGCACTCCAGTTCTTCCGACACTAAAAGATTCCTTTTTTCACACAGCAGGCATACGAAAATAAAGAATTAAAGGTCACCAAAAAAACTGCACTCACAAAGAACAGAAGAAGAATTAACATTTGCATTTACAAGAAAAAAGTTTCACGCAAAAGTCTACTTATAGAAAAACGAGACGACAGAACTAAGTCTCATCCCACTTCCTACGTACTCAACCACATATCCAAAAGGCAAAAAAAGTCAGAAAATCTGCGAACTTAAATACATCCTCCATACAAAAATCAGGGTTCAAAACTATGAACCAAAAGACGGGCCATCTCAGTGTAGGAAGTGCCAGCGCTTCGAACACACGGCCAGTTACTGCGAACTCCCGCCGCGATGTGGACGTTACGCGGGATCACACGGGTTCAAAAATTGTGCACTACCACGAACAGCAGCAACTAAATGTGTAAACTGCGAACAGGCGCATCCAGCATCATTTCTCGGATGCAAAAAATCAAGAACTACTTCGAAAATTTAAAGTCCGGAAAACATGATTCAAAATATAACAAGACAAACACTGCACGTCATACAGCAAGCTGCTCGTCAAGCGCAATCCAGTTCACAACCTGCTACCACATCCCGTCCACCTACAACCCAGCAACCATCTGTATCACAACCACCCACCGCCCATTCATCCATCGGACATCAGCCCAGGACAGAGAAGAAGACGCAAGGCCCACACTCATCTACTTCAGAAAACGACAGATACTATTCTGACGCAACAGCAGACAGACACTGCACGAAACACTATGAAGCAAGTTCACTGACCTCAGCCAGCATTATGCAGCAGTTCTTTCAAGCCTTAACAGAAATCGTGACTCTTCTTACAAACATGCAACAGAAAATTACGTCTTTCCTCAGCCTTGTTGAGGGAATCATAAAGGCATTCCTTGCGCCGTAAAAAAGGCACGCGAATCACCAACACGACACCTGAAATTTTGCAATTGGAACACAAGTGGCCTGAAGCCTAAGCAAAGAAAACTAAACGAGCTTAACGGCCGACATAGACTAGACGTAATCGCAGTTACAAAAACGCACTTCACCTCGACAACGACATTTAGACTACGAAAAATGCACACTTACACAACTGACCGACAAGAACGAAGAGGTGGAGGAACTGCTATATTTATGAAAGGAAAAATCACCCATCTTCATGAAACACTTCCACCACTCCAGTCCTTAGACGCCACCGCAGTCACAGTACACACCACCATGGAAACATAACCATAGTTGCAGCCTACATCAGTCCAAACAAACAATTAATCAAGGAAGACCTTACGGCAATTTTTCATCGTTTTCCAAAAATTTTGGTGATAGGAAATATGAATGCTAAACATGAATCGTGGAACTCAATAAACACCAACAGAAAAGGACGCCGAATGCATGCTTTCGCGGCGATACCCGTTAATAAAATATTCTCGGGTTTCAAGCCGCGTCAAGTGGTTTACTGCCCACGAGCTTTCGGCAGAGATCTGTCATTGTCAAGTGGGTGACTGTCGTGTGGTCGCGCTGCAGAATATATTGGGGCAACAAGGATTGCCTAGTCTGAGAATAGAAGTTCAAGCCATGCGGCTACGCCTTCAATAATAAAAATTGACATTAAAACAATAGCTTATATATATATATATATATATATATATATATATATATATATATATGCCAGGTAGTGCACCTTGTGTCCAAGTTGTCGTACAAGTTCGTTATCTGACTGTTGCGTGTTTTCATAGGTTTTTGCAGTGGTTCTGAATCGGTCTTTCAGATAGGGTACCCCCTGCGAGTTGGTGAAGTTCATTCGTTGGGAACCGGTATGGCAGATGGAGTGCTCTTTTCAGAGCACGATTCTGAATTTTTTGTAGCCTTTGTATGTGGGTTGGAGCAGCATTACCCCACACGACAGCAGCGTAGTCTAAGATTGGTCGCACCAGTGTAAGGTACAATATCACCCCCAGTCTTGATGGTAGTGTTGACGCTGGATTTAATAATGGGTAGAGCTGTACCATTCTTCTCCTGGCTTTCTCTCGAATATCTTCTATATGAGGTTGCCATGTCAGTCGCCTATCAAGGGTCACATCAAAGTATTTTGCTGTTTTTGACCACGGGACTGGGGTGCCCCTTATCTCAATGGGCTGGAAGTTCGGTGGAAGTGGTCTTCTACAAATTGCTATTACCTGCGTCTTTGTGGCGTTGAAAGACAGTCGCCATTTCGTTGCCTATTCACTCAGCTTATTACATGCTTGTTGCAGTCTTGCCTGGAGGTGCGCAGCATTCATACTTCGGGACTAAATTGCTGTATCATCGGCGTATAAAGATAGGTGTGTCCTGGCCGTCGCTGGTAGGTCAGATGTATACAAGATGTATAACAGTGGCCCCAGAACATTGCCCTGAGGTACTCCTGCTTTGATTGGTCTCGTGGACGATTTACCACCTTGAGTGTGGAGGACATGAAATGTCCGGTTTTCTAGATAACTCTGCAGGAGTGTTGCGTGTGACACGGGGACCCCTATATCTAGGAGTTTATACAGGAGTCCCTCGTACCACACGCAATCAAAGGCACGAGAAACATCCAGAAATACAGCCCCGAACAATTATTTCCTTTCCATGGCGCTGAATGCTTCCTCAACTAGGTGTAGTAGCTGCTGGGTGGTGGAAAGGCCTCGGCGAAAGCCGAACTGGACGTCTGGTATCAGATGCTCCGCTTCCACATGCTGCGGAAGTCTCTTTATGTTTAAACGTTCAAAAAGTTTCTGTATGGCAGGTAAAAGACTGATTGGTCTGTAACTAGCAGGTGATCGAGGGTCCCTCCCTGCCTTCGGTATGGCGACGACCTCTGCATGTTTCCATGTGAGGGGGAAGTCGCCAGTTGCCAGGATCTCATTGAACGCGGCCGCTATTAATGGTACTGTGGTAGGTGTTAATTGCTTCAACAGCTCATTTGTTAGAAGGTCTGGTCCTCCAGCCTTCTTTTCGTTTAATTCTTCGAGCTGTTTTGTAATTGTACACTGCAATGAATTGTATGCGGCCTCTTGATGTCTGGACTGCAACCGATGTGGCTTCTACTGTGGCTAATGCTGGAAGTGGCAGTTGGTGATGCATCAAGGAGTTTCTTACATATACTGCTGTTCCTCCACCAGCAGTCGGCCGGTCCGTCCGGAAACAGCTGTAGTTGGCGATTCTTACTTGGCTGTCGGGTTTCAAGTGTGTCTCGGTGACCAGGCACATGTCGATTCTTTCATCTTGGAGGAATTGACGGAACTCTCCTACTTGATTGCGAATTCCATTGTCGTTCCATGTGCACACAGTTAGCCCAAATGTAGCTGCCATATTGGGTGGTGGAGATTGGCTTTGGGATGGCCTGTAGGGCAACTTGAACTGCAGCAGAAATCTGTTGCGGAATAGTAGCCATGATAGCCTGAAGGGCATCAGTGATAGCTTTCGTCATGACTTGCATGACTGAGGTCAGATTAAACTCTTGGCGGGAAGTGTTGTGTTGTGCCTGAGTTGTTGGCGGTCCGGCACTGATTATGTGCTGCTGAGGTGCAGCAATTGTCGGAGGAAGTGGAGCTGGGCGATGGGGAATAAACTGAGTACACCTATGGTGGTGTAAGTTGATTCTCTGTGTGCCTGCAGTGGAGGCATTGGCCGTAGAGGATGAAGCATTATTGGTGTTGGTTGTTGCTACATTTGTATTTCTCCTGGCAGCTGCAATAGCAGCATAAGTGAGACCCTGGTGAGTGGTTGCCTTTTGTCTAGTCCTATAGGCTTCAATCGCTTCACAGCCAAGGTAGCTAGCAGGATGAGCTTTGTTGCAACGGACACATGTAGGAGGAGTGTCTTCGTCCTTAGGGCAATCTTTGGAAGTGTGTTCTTGGCCGCACTTCACACATTTGAAAGGCACTGCACAGTGTCTGGCTACATGGCCAATGCCTTGGCATCGATAGCAGATGGTGGGGCCACGTTTGCCCCGAGGTTCCTCAATTGTGACGTCTGTGTTGGTTATGATCTTCATTGTCAGTAATTTTCGGTTATCTGGTGTGTTGGTGAGCACTGCCATAAAGAGGGGGGTGTGTTTGTGAGTTCTAGGCGATTGTACTCTGGAGATTGACCTGGGGACAATTCCGATGGCTTCCAGTTCTTCCCTCAGATCATCGCACGAGAAACTGAAGGGAAACCCTCGAATGACTTTTTTGATGGGCTTGTCAGGCGAATAGGTATAAAATCCCCATTGTCTTTTTGAGATTTCCTCTGTGACTTTCATAAAATCCGTAGTAGTTGCGGTTTGAAGCTTATAGAGGTCTTTACCAGCAGTTCTGAATTGGAAAGGGTTGCTAAGAAGGCCCTTAGTAGTTCGCAATAGTATTTTATACGCCTTCTTGATGATGGGAGGAGGTTTCTGTGCTTTTGTAGAAGTCTGGGCCGTGGTGGCCAGGGTGTCACTTAGGTCGGTTGGTTCGGCGTCCATAGAAAAGAATTGTGTGTTGATATAGGAGCAGCACTCGTAATCTTTCGGGGCAGGAGCCGTCCGAGTGGCTGGAATGAATCCCTCCTCATTGGCGGTGGGGCGGCACTTCTTGTGTCGGTTTTCGCTAGCTGACGAGTTCGGGGTTGTCCGTCTTTTTCCTCTTGGCAGGTCCAGGAAGTTCTTCTGTTGGCGTAGAACACACGATAGTCGTTGGCATCAAGTCGGTAAGAAGCTTCAAGCTTTCATTCGGATCTTGCTCGGCTTGGTTGGACATTGCATTGCCAGTGTGATGCGAGTCAGTGTCTCTCTTGGCGTCGAGTTTTTGCTTCTTCTTCGAAGCCTCGGACGAGCGGGGCGCCTTTCGCGTGTCAGACATGGTGCCAATAAAGGCGAAGAGATTTGCACATACAGGAAGGAAAGCTAGCCTTGGCCTCTGCGAGCGCGGGCTTGTCCCATGCCAAGGGGGCCCTGACTCGCAAAATCCCTTTCTATCGGTCCCTAGGTGCGCAGTGTTTTATTCCTGAAGAAAGCACTGCACAACCAACAGGTACAGGAACACGACAAGTTGCTTCCGCGTGGAGCCGCGTGCGTGCGTGAGCCGCGTGGAGCCCTGCGTGCGTGGTGCCACGGCGCGTGTGGTTGTCATTGCCGTGCTTATATAGCCGCGCTGTCGCTCGTGACGTCACTGGTGCTCGGTCCCGCACCATATATCCATAGCCTCGTTTATCACGCTATCCCAGAAGCCAATCGTCCGTTTAGTAATAGACGTCTCGCGCGGGATTAGCCGAGCGGCCTGGGGCGCTGCAGTCATGGACTGTGCGGCCGGTCCCGGCGGAGGTTCGAATGCTCCCTCGGGCGTGTGTGTGTGTGTGTGTGTGTGTGTGTGTGTGTGTGTGTGTCCGTCCGTCCGTCCTTAGGATAATTTAGGTTAAGTAGTATGTAAGCTTAGGGACTGATGACCTTAGCAGTCAAGTCCCATAAGATTTCACACACGTTTGAACATTTGAATAACAGACGTCTCAAAAAATTCAATTCGGTGTCCGTTTTCCAGAGCATGTTCTGCTACAGCTTACTTTCCGGGATAGCGCAGACGGTAACACCTTTCATGTTCTATGCGGCGCTGTTCAATAGTGCGAACAGTCTGGCCGACATAGAACTGCCCACATCCACACGGTGTCTTGTAAATACCTGGCTTTCTGAGCCCTACATCATCTTTCACAGATTTCATTAGTCGCCGATTCTTTGCCGGAGGCTTGAAGATTGTGTCTATTTTATGCCTATTCAGGAGCCGACTAATATTCCCTGTTGTCGAACCACAAAACGGTAGGAATGCAACCTCCTTGGTATCTTTGAGGTCTTCTTCCTTTGAGACTTGGACGACACTGCTTGTGAGATCTGTTTGTTGTTGTAACCGTTTTCCTTAAAAATTTTTGCATAAGTGGCCCAATTCTTTCGGCAAGTTTTCAGCGTCTGAGACAGTTTCAGCTCGATGTACTAAGGTCCTCAGAACTGACTGTTTCTGTGCTGGGTGATGGAAGCTGGTGGCGTACAGATACCGATCCCTGTGGGTGGGCTTGTGATAAACGCTATGTACTAGAGACCCTTTGGGCTTACAGCGGACAAGCACCTCCAAGAAAGGCAGGGAACCCTCCTTTTCTACTTCCATTGTGAAGTTTCTTTCTTCAAAAGTTGTTGTTGTGGTCTTCAGTCCTAGGACTGGTTTGATGCAGCTCTCCATGCTACTCTATCCTGTGCAAGCCTCTTCATCTCCCAGTACCTACTGCAGCCTACATCCTTCTGAATCTGCTTAGTGTATTCATCTCTTGGTCTTTCTCTACGATTTTTACCCTCCACGCTGCCCTCCAGTACTAAATTAGTGATCCCTTGATGCCTCAGAACACGTCCTAACAACCGATCCCTTCTTCTAGTCAAGTTGTGCCACAAACTCCTCTTCTCCCTAATTCTGTGCAATAACTCCTCATTCGTTATGTGATCTACCCATCTAATCTTCAGCATTCTTCTGTAGCACCACATTTCGAAAGCTTCTATTCTCTTCTTGTCTAAACTATTTATCGTCCATGTTTCACTTCCATACATGGCTACACTCCATACAAATACTTTCAGAAACGACTTCCTGACACTTAAATTTATACTCGATGTTAACAAATTTGTCTTCTTCAGAAACTCTTTCCTTGCCATTGCCAGTCTACATTTTATATCCTCTCTACTTCGACCATCATCAGTTATTTTGCTCCCCAAATAACAAAACTCCTTTACTACTTGAAGTGTCTCATTTTCTAATCTAATTCCCTCAGCATCACCCGACTTAATTCGACTACATTCCATTATCCTCGTTTTGCTTTTGTTGATGTTCATCTTATACCCTCCTTTCAAGACACAGTCCATTCCGTTCAACTGCTCTTCCAAGTCCTCTGCTGTCTCTGACAGAATTACAATGTCATCGGCGAACTTCAAAGTTTTTATTTCTTCTCCATGGATTTTAATTCCTACTCCGAATTTTTCTTTTGTTTCCTTTACTGCTTGCTCAGTATACAGACTGAATAACATCAGGGATAGGCTATAAACCTGTCTCACTCCCTTCGCAACCACTGCTTCTCTTTCATTCCCCTCGACTCTTATAACTGCCGGCCGGGGTGGCCGAGCGGTTGTAGGCGCTACAGTCTGGAACCGCGCGATCGCTACGGTCGCAGGTTCGAATCCTGCCTCGGGCATGGATGTGTGTGATGTCCTTAGGTTAGTTAGGTTTAAGTAGTTCTAAGTTCTAGGCGACTGATGACCTCAGAAATTAAGTCGCATAGCGCTCAGAGCCATTTGAACCATCTTACCATCTTATAACTGCCATCTGCTTTCTGTACAAATTGTAAATAGCCTTTAGCTCCCTGTATTTTACCCCTGCCACCTTCAGAATTTGAAAGAGAGTATTCCATTCAACTGTTTACGTTGATTCGTTTGAGTAGTTGCGAGCGGGCTCTTGCGCATGCGCAGTTGAGTCTTGTACGAGTAGTAATACCTTCCCTCGCTTCTGGCTACAGCAGTGCGGCTGTATAAGCAGTAGCAGCAAGCAGCCAGATGCTACCCGAGAAATCTTCCTGACGCGCCCAACCTGCCAGATTCAGGCATGCACAATAGTCCAGGATCTAGGGGAAGGGGGGTGGGGTATCTGCTCCGGGCAGTAATTTCACGGGGGGGGATCAGATTAATATTCGTGAGGAAAGAAACCTTGTTTTACAAAGCGCCTAGCATTCAACGCACGTTGGTCTATCGATTATTCATATGATTTTGAAACGCATCCCTGTTGCTTTTTGAACATTTTTGAACACCTACTTTAAAAGTAAATTTCCTCTTACGCAAGTTGGACTACGTGCGAGAATGTACGATGAATTTCTCAAATCACAGAGCGTTTGACCCTCATTTAAAAATCAACTCTTTGGTGACGAGCCATTTTGAGGAATTTTTAACCCACAAGACCAGATACCTATGTCATCATTATGAGCAAATTGATGTAGTTCTATGGGATGCCTTATCTCCTCTCTGGTAACTAATTTATTTGTCGAAAACTTAGACAAGTAACTGGGCCCCGCTGAAAATTTTGCTGGCACATTTATGTGATATATCCTAAAGTGTAACAAGCGCAGAAAAGATCAACATTATATATGACAGCTTTGCTTTTCTAGAAGCAACAGTACATATATTAATTTACAACATTAACTTTTCCTGTTTGTGTATTCTCGCTACATAAGTGATATTGCTATTGTCCGAGTACATCACGTGTCCTATGGTCTGAATATCCGCTGTCATCGGCTGGCGAGATCACGTGACATGACCTATGACACTTACAAAAGCACATCGCAATCTCGATTTCAATTATTCGGAAAGTAACATTCGGGTGTTTGGTGGAATTAGAATTTATACCTTCGTAATACGAAAATATGCAGCATACATGTTGCTGCCTACCAAAGATCTTTCCAAAACATGTTTTTTCCCTGAGTTTCGTTTTCTAAAGTGCCGGGAAATCCTATGCCCGTGTAGAGAAACATAACCATTAAAGGGATTGATAAGTTTTACGATACCGAGGGAAACTCTGTCATTTAACATGGACAAGTGTGTTTTTACCCGGGAGAAACTGTATTTGTAACCGGCAAATCCCGGAATTTTTTTCTTGTCCGTGTATGCACCCTGTATTAAGAAAGCCATGTATATCTGCATGGCAAACAATCTAATAAGCAAAATGTGGGATTTCATTTAAATGCCGGTCCCAAGTTAGTGTTGGATAGGACTAAATTAAAATGAGAGCAACAAGAAACTCCAGTTACAGACCTTACACTAGGATGTGCAGAATATTAATTCAGCTTTTAACCACAGCAACATCTGACAGCACATTAATTGCCAACTGTGCAGAAGTGGAAGACATCACTTTGACTCCAGCAGGAGGCACTACAAATAATTGCCATCCAAATTTAAGAACTTTTCATTCATGCGTGGTTCCTGCTCCTGGCCCCAGTACATTTGTCAGTCATCATGTTTCGCAACAGTAACTTCAGCAATCACCTTAAGACGTTTAACAGTTGTTTCAGCGAAATACTGTGATCACTGCAAGAATTCTATTTGCAGCAGATCTATCAGGAATGTCTGAAAAGTCACATCTGTCAAGTTAACATTTAAATACTTTCGTCAGTGTTGCAATAGTGACAGTTTCTTTCTAAATTTTGAGAATAAAATCCCCCATTGACATTAGCATTTCTTAATTGATGAAAATTAATTCATATGAATTTGAAGTTCAGTTTGTTCAGTGGATCTTTATCTGTGGTAGTGTGACTCCAATTTTTCCAGAGTTGTAGCATGAAATTGATAACCAGACAATGTTTTATGTAGATATTATTCCATTTATTCATTTACATTTCCACTATAACATGACTTTGTATGTGGACTCTACACAGACTAGGCAGACTAAATTGGACTCAGACGGGGCACCTGCTGACGTGTATATAGCCTCCAGCAATAAAAATATTTAATAGCATTATTGATGCATGAACATACCTAAAATTATAATTAAAAGTTATCAATCTTCAGTATTATAAGTAAAGAATTTCTGTGGTTTTTTACTAAATGTATAAACATGTTTAACATTATCAGAATTTTGATGGAGATATTTTTAATAGAAAATTTATTGAAATAGCATCTGTAAATAATCAGACCAGAGTAATTCTGAATTACATTTCAATTACTAAATAATTTTTCCACTAACATGTTAACTGAATCTTGAACAAAAGGTGAACAATTTATAATGGTCAGATATGTGATTTATGCTTCATAAATATTTCTAAACTGATTGCAAAATATTGTATTTCCTAGACTGTTTCGATTAGTAATTTCTTTTATAAAAAACGCTGCCTGACAAAAAATCCGAAGCATCCAGTAGATATGGCCGGATGTTAATGTGTCTTATTGTACACCTGTGCACCACTGGTGGCTATGTAAAAAAAGGACAATGAGTTAAAATTCTCTGTGACATGTAGAATTGCCAACAGAGTGCATTAGTGTAGTTGATGTTTAGTGTTTTTACTAGACTTGGTGGGATATGTATGGGGTGTGGACAGAATCTGACATTGGATGCTTACTACGGACGTCATGGAAATGTTAGATACTTGAGTGAGACAGTGTTGTCAGCACTTGACAGAGTTTTAAAGGGACCTCTTGTGTGCATCCATTTGGTTGGCTGATCAAATAGTGCAATATCCAGATTTGTGAGACACACAAATTTTACACTTGACTGCTGTTGGACTGCGTGGGAATTGAGGACAGTGATACTCGTCTAGGTTCCAGTCGACTACGTCTGAGCACCACAAGGAAGGATTTCTGTGCTGCAAACCAACCACATTGCAGGTACTTCACAACTGCACGTGCCATCCAATTAATGGACTTCCTACAACATTCTGTGTCGTCATGCACCATTGGTCAGAGACTAGCAGCAACTGTAGGAGGGAATTACTGTCCAGCATGGAGGCTGCCGTTAACACAACACACAAGTGGTGCAGTGACCTGGCAGGATGGACTACAGATGAATGATACTTTGTAGTGTTAAAACGATGAATCGTGGATGTACACTACTCCGGATGACTTAACGTCATGTGTGGCTACGACTTGTGGGCACGTCCCACTCACTCTGTGTATTGGAGAGATACATTGGCATTACTCCTGGTGTCAAGATGTGGAGACCTGTCGGTTACAAATTCAGGTCACAGCTGGCAGTGATGGAGAGGACTTTGAGGGCACAATGGTACATCACAGACATGTTGCGTCCTCATGTGTTACCTGTTTAAGTGACAATGATTGTCCAGATTGTCCATATGTGACTCGTGTGTACATGTGTGGGACCATCTCAGATGTCAACACCATCCAGGATATTGAGGACCAGTTACAACAGTTGTGGACCAGCTTGCCTCAGGAGAGGTTACAGTGATGTTATGACACCATTTTCAAATGAATCAGTGGACGCATCCAAACCAGAGACGGGTCCAACATCATACTAATAATTAGGCAGTGTTGGGCTGATACTGCCAAGATCGTTGTAAATGTGACTCAAATTTGTAATATCATCACATACCCTATTAACCCACAATATATCATCTCATTTGATTTTCTCCTGCCCTTCAGGGTGGTTCATTTTTTGTCAGGCAATGTTACAGTATTGTGGCATCCGACAGAATACATTCAAGTACAGTTACACTTGCCAACTGATAAAAGATCAAAATCATCATTTACAAAAAAAAAAAAAAAAAAAAAAAAAAAAAAAAAAAAAAAAACTTCAGTAATGACAAAAATTTCCATACTATGTAGTATGTATCACGTACATAATTAGAAAATGTAGATTGTAAACTAGTCTGGCATGTTACACCCTGTACTTATGTTTCCTGTCACTGTCAGAAGAGCAACTTTGCTTGTCTCTTTGTTTGTAATATTATCCAACTATTTAGTGCATTTTTAGAAATTTGTATTAGTGATGGGAGAGCAACTGTATCTCTCTGTCTGGGCGTAAAACACCTGTGTTGTAGTTAGTCATTCGTAATTAAATACCAACATAAAAAGTGAACACAATGCATACTGGAAGTAGTTCCTATGTCTGTAAGTGTGTGTTGCCAGTCTAGTGAAGAACAATTTGTTTGGTTCATGTTTACATAAACATATCATTGAAAGACTGTTAAGATAGCATGACTTCTCGAAGGAAGTGCTTTTTGAGAAGTGTGTGCCATGATAAGATTTTTACTTTCAGACAGTGTGCATCCATCAAAAATACTCCCTCTGCTGAACAAAAAATATGGTGGTAGCCGCATGAACTGTGTAAGTTTTAATGCATGGGTGTAAAAGTTTAAAAACAGTCACAAAAATGAAACAAACGAACACTGTGTCAGGTGTCTGGCAGCAGTATCAACCTCAGCATTGCATGCTCATACTGATTCACTTATTCAAGAAGAGTGACAACTTACAGTTGAAAAAAATCACTGATAAATGTCAAATATGTGTTTACACAACTTGCTCCATCATTCAAAACAAACGAAACTGCTGTAAGACTTGTACAAGATGCATTCCCACAGAGATTACCATTCATCTCAAGGCTTGGACTTTCGCATTTGAACTGCACTCAAAAATTAGAATTACTTCACTTCCAAAAGTAACCCATATTCGGACAAAATTTTAAACTGTGAGGGAACGAAGATGCATCATTATGAGATAGTGTAAAAGTATGCAGTGGAGACAATCTGAATGAACTATCTGTAAGAAATTCAAAATACAACCAATTGCTGGTAAGGTCATAGTACCAATGTTTTGGAGTGGCTGTGGTCCGATTGTGTTATTTTTCAGAGGAGTGATGCACTGTCAACAGCATATCTTAAACAGGCATGACTGAGAACAGTCGAACTTAACCTGTAGAGGAAAGATTCATGATAGTAGGTGAAAGACACGCCACCCAAAGCGACACTAGATGTGAGCTGATGCTCAAAGATGTTGGCAAAATGGATTGGAAGCTTCAACATTACCTTCAGTGTAGCCCTGTCCTTGTCCCCCTTGGATCCAATGAAAGAAGCTTTGTTTGTGGTACAGTTTGACGGCAGTAAAATGGCAAAAAAAGTACAGATCGACTTAAAGATGAAGGTAAACAATTCTGTGCTGAATTTGTAAGAAGACTTGTAAGGAAAACGGACAAGTGCTTTTGGGTTATGTGGTAAAATATTGGCTATGAATTTGTTCTTGTACATGAGGCATAACACTCGTGCCATTGAACATTTCCTGATACTGTTGGATGTTTTAGCCTCATGTTTAATTCTGACTTGCTAAGTAGGCACACGTTGATCGGATCAGTCATCTATGATTACATTGTGAAGAATGTATTGCCATTTTGATATTTGTTATTAAAATCAGATACTTCCAGTGTAACATCAGTAGGTCTGACTTGATGATGAACCAGTTGGTTCAAAACTAGTTGCCGAATATATGTTCTGCAACTGTAACGGACTAGTTATAGCTTTGAAATATGGAAAATGTGTTGACTTAATAAACCATTGTTGTTCCATGGCTACATATTAGTTCAGTTACTGAATGACCCTTGTATTATATTTAAATTCTCTGGTACAAGTGCAACAGTGTTTGTCTCACCATGTATTTGTCATCAGCATAAGAAAATAAATATCGTGTTGGCAGAGTGACTCTAGTAGTGTCTTAGCATTTCAGTTGAAATCATCCTTATAGTTAGCATATTGTATTTCAGTGATAAAAGAGCACCCATGTTGGTCATGCCACATATTGATAATCATGCACATAATTAGTTAATGTAAAAAAATGTCTTGTTGGAGAGTGACTGTGTTTATTCTCAGCATGTTTCACACGACACCGGTATTGTTACTGTTCTTGATTTCATTCATACAAGAGCAACAATGTTTATCTTACCATGTATTTCTTATTAATATAATTAGTTGCTGTAAGTAAATTGCTTGTTTCACGAGTGACTGTGTAACTGTAAATATAAGTTTCTGCCTACAATGTTCCATGAGGAGATGCCTAAAAGAAACCAAACAATATTTTTTTGGAGGCAGAGCTTTTAGCAGTACAGTGTACCGCCACTAGAAGGACATAGGATGAACATTATTAGTCAGCTGAGTGTCATCACTGAATGAGATTAGGACTAGTTTCAGAAAAGCTCATAGTGACAATTTTTGGTGTGACTGTCGATTTTTCAATCTCAGAGTTTCATGAACAACGTGTGGTGGTGAAGTTGTCCTTTTTTTCTCTGCAACAGTCGAACAGAAACTCTTGAAATGTTGAAAATAGCGTACAAGGATGATGCTATGGGGAAATCTCAAGTGCATGAGGGGTTTGCTCATTTCAAAGATGGTGAAATGTCAGTTGACGACAGACCTCATTCCAGTCGTCCATCCATAGCCTGAACACATGAAAATGTAAATATTAGTTTGTTTATCAAGGAAGGTCAATGACAGACCATTGAAGAAATTATCAATCTGTCGGGAGTGACTTGGAGTTCAGTGCAGCAAATTGTAACAGGGGGTTTGGGAATTTCGTGCCAAATTCGTGCCATGATTGATGACTGCTGAACAAAAACCTGTTCACTTGGAAGCATACTCTGCTGTGAAACAAGAATCCTGAAATGATGTAAAGTTTATTTCAAAAATTATCACAGGTCACAGAAGTTAGTGCTACGATCCTGAATCCAAGCAACATTGAAGCCAGTGGAAGACTTAGTTAGCCTCACCGGTGAAATTATGCTGATTTTTCTTTTTTTTATGTGAGTGAAATCATCCATTCGGAGATTTCTTCGGCAATGTAAGACAGTTAACCAGACTTTCGACTTGGAACTTTTGAGAAGATAGCTCAACATTGTGCACTGTAAGAGGCCTGATTTGTATGAGTAGGGTGACTGGTTTTTGTATCATGTCAATGCTCCTGCTCGCACAGCCATGTCTGTATGACAATTCTTGACCAAAAATGGTGTGAAACCCTGTTCCTTATACTCACCGGAATGTGACTGGTGTGACATATTTTGTATAATAGAATGAAGAGAGACACGAAAGAAAATAGGTTGCAGAGGAGAAGAAAGAAAAATGCACTATCAAGCATCACAAAAGAGCAATTTAAACAATGTTTTGAAAAATGGTGTAAAGGATTAAACAAGAGTATTATTGCACTTCGAGAGTATTTTGAAGGATTTTTGCCTAAAATGTAGATAAATAAGTTAAAAAATGGGTTTCTTTCGGTACCCCCTCGTAGTTACTGTATTTCTTGTTATTGATATAAGAGTAACAATGTTTGCCTTGTGTTGTATTTATTATCATCACTGTAATTAGTTAATGTAAGTAGATGTCTTGTTGTGAGACGGACTGCATTACTCTCACCGTACTTCTGCCTACACCAATGTAATTACCATATTTCTTTTGACTAATTCAAGAGCAACAATGTTTGCCTTGCAATGTATTTATTATTATCAGTATAATTAGTTAATGTAAGTAAATGTCCTGTAGTGAGAGAGTCTGCATTACTCTCAGCATGCTTCTGCTGCCACCAATGTAGTTACCATATTTCTTATGACTAATACAAGAGCAACAATGTTTACCTTGCCATGTATTTATTATTATTTGCATAATTAATTAATGTAAGTAAATGCCTTGTTGTGAGAGAGACTGCATTACTCTCAGCATGATTCTGCTGCCACAAATATAGTTACCATATTTTTTTTGGCTAATACAAGAGCAACAATGTTTGCCTTGCCATGTATTTATTATTATTTGTATAGTTAATTAATGTCGTAAGTAAATGCCTTGTTGTGAGAGAGGCTGCATTACTCCCAGCATGCTTCTGCCGCCACCAATGTAGTTACCCTATTTCTTTTGACTAATACAAGAGCAACAATGTTTGCCTTGCCATGTATTTAATATTATTTGTATAATTAATTAATGTTGTAAGTAAATGCCTTGTTGTGAGAGAGGCTGCATTACTCCCAGCATGCTTCTGCCGCCACCAATGTAGTTGCCATATTTCTTATGACTAATACAAGAGCAACAATGTTTACCT
Organism: Schistocerca americana; assembly: GCF_021461395.2. Classification (NCBI taxonomy): domain Eukaryota; kingdom Metazoa; phylum Arthropoda; class Insecta; order Orthoptera; family Acrididae; genus Schistocerca; species Schistocerca americana. Next base: position 90,931,728 of record NC_060126.1, on the reverse strand, counting down.
TGCCATGTATTTATTATTATTTGCATAATTAATTAATGTAAGTAAATGCCTTGTTGTGAGAGAGGCTGCATTACTCCCAGCATGCTTCTGCCGCCACCAATGTAGTTACCCTATTTCTTTTGACTAATACAAGAGCAACAATGTTTGCCTTGCCATGTATTTATTATTATTTGTATAATTCATTAATGTTGGAAGTAAATGCTTTGTTGTGAGAGAGGCTGCATTACTCCCAGCATGCTTCTGCCGCCACCAATGTAGTTGCCATATTTCTTATGACTAATACAAGAGCAACAATGTTTACCTTGCCATGTATTTATTATTATTTGCATAATTAATTAATGTAAGTAAATGCCTTGTTGTGAGAGAGGCTGCATTACTCCCAGCATGCTTCTGCCGCCACCAATGTAGTTACCCTATTTCTTTTGACTAATACAAGAGCAACAATGTTTGCCTTGCCATGTATTTATTATTATTTGTATAATTCATTAATGTTGTAAGTAAATGGCTTGTTGTGAGAGATGCTGCATTACTCCCAGCATGCTTCTGCCGCCACCAATGTAGTTACCATATTTCTTTTGACTAATACAAGAGCAACAATGTTTGCCTTGCCATGTATTTATTATTATTATTTGTATAATTAATTAATGTTGTAAGTAAATGCCTTGTTGTGAGAGAGGCTGCATTACTCCCAACATGCTTCTGCCGCCACCAATGTAGTTGCCATATTTCTTTTGACTAATACAAGAGCAACAATGTTTACCTTGCCATGTATTTATTATTATTTGCATAATTAATTAATGTAAATAAATGCCTTGTTGTGAGAGAGACTGCATTACTCTCAGCATGCTTCTGCTGCCACCAATATAGTTACCATTTTTTTTTTTTTGGCTAATACAAGAGCAACAATGTTTGCCTTGCCATGTATTTATTATTATTTGTACAATTAATTAATGTTGTAAGTAAATGCCTTGTTGTGAGAGAGGCTGCATTACTCCCAGCATGCTTCTGCCGCCACCAATGTAGTTACCATATTTCTTTTGACTAATACAAGAGCAACAATGTTTACCTTGCCATGTATTTATTATTATTTGCATAATTAATTAATGTAAATAAATGCCTTGTTGTGAGAGAGACTGCATTACTCTCAGCATGCTTCTGCTGCCACCAATATAGTTACCATATTTTTTTTGGCTAATACAATAGCAACAATGTTTGCCTTGCCATGTATTTATTATTATTTGTATAATTAATTAATGTTGTAAGTAAATGCCTTGTTGTGAGAGAGGCTGCATTACTCCCAGCATGCTTCTGCCGCCACCAATGTAGTTGCCATATTTCTTTTGACTAATACAAGAGCAACAATGTTTACCTTGCCATGTATTTATTATTATTTGCATAATTAATTAATGTAAATAAATGCCTTGTTGTGAGAGAGACTGCATTACTCTCAGCATGCTTCTGCTGCCACCAATATAGTTACCATTTTTTTTTTTTTGGCTAATACAAGAGCAACAATGTTTGCCTTGCCATGTATTTATTATTATTTGTACAATTAATTAATGTTGTAAGTAAATGCCTTGTTGTGAGAGAGGCTGCATTACTCCCAGCATGCTTCTGCCGCCACCAATGTAGTTACCATATTTCTTTTGACTAATACAAGAGCAACAATGTTTTCCTTGCCATGTATTTATTATTATTTGTATAATTAATTAATGTTGTAAGTAAATGCCTTGTTGTGAGAGAGGCTGCATTACTCCCAGCATGCTTCTGCCGCCACCAATGTAGTTACCATATTTCTTTTGACTAATACAAGAGCAACAATGTTTACCCTGCCATGTATTTATTATTATTTGCATAATTAATTAATGGAAATAAATGCCTTGTTGTGAGAGAGACTGCATTACTCTCAGCATGCTTCTGCTGCCACCAATATAGTTACCATATTTTTTTTGGCTAATACAATAGCAACAATGTTTGCCTTGCCATGTATTTATTATTATTTGTATAATTAATTAATGTTGTAAGTAAATGCCTTGTTGTGAGAGAGGCTGCATTACTCCCAGCATGCTTCTGCTGCCACCAATGTAGTTACCATATTTCTTTTGACTAATACACGAGCAACAATGTTTGCCTAGCCATATATCTAATATTTACTCAGATAATGCTGTTTTATTCTTGTCTGCATTTTAGTGAAGACCCAAATTAATTATTTATAGTAAATATTACATGTATATAATAGTTTTGTTTTTTGCTTGCATTATTTTTGAAAAATACCCCATCTTTCTTGATGGACTTCAGCTGAATATGCTAACACTTAATGCAGTGTCATTATAGAACCATTAAATGAGTACTGTCGTACTGTTTTGTATGGATTGAAATGAAACAAGAAACGCAATACAACATTTAATGCAGTGTGACATTGACAGCAGTAAAGTTGTATTTTCTTTCTCAAAAGGTGGTCTAGTAGCACATCTGTGACACCATATTCCATCTTGTCGTATCTAGGAACAGTTTTTTGTAATTTTTTCTGATCTTCCACTTTGCATAGCAGTTTCATTCTGGAATTTCGGTGACAATTCGTAAATGAAATGCAATGTGGTCCAGTTTACCACCGTTGTCTCTTCAGAGCTGTCTCTTTTCTGTTGATGTGAATACTGGATGCGTTGGATTTGTGGTATCATACTTTGTACTCGCTGTCACCACACTGTTGTCATTCCATAAAGCCACTAATATATCAGGGGAATTGTTAAATGCGAAGTCAAATGCCCCTGTAGGTTTCTTTTTCAGTTCATCTCCCCTCTGTGGATTACAATGTTTACCATTACTGAACTTGCGGCTGAAATGTTTCTTAGATGGAAGCCACACAAATGATGAAGTGCAGTAAATAGATCATCAAAATGATACAATGTGAATAAAAATTGCCGCTCTCCCTGTGGGGGAAATGCTCATTCGCAGATAGGCACAACAAAAAGACTCTCACAATTACTGCTTTCAGCTGTTGAGGCCTTCGTCAACAATAGACACGTATGCTCTCTCTCTCTCTCTCTCTCTCTCTCTCTCTCTCTCTCTCTCTCTCTCTCTCTGTCTGTCTCTCCTCTCCACACACAAAATGTGTGTGTGCAAATGTAACTTACGCATGACTGCAGTCTCAGGCAACTGAAACTGTCAGTGTGGTTTCAGTTGCCTAAGACAGCAGCCGAAAGCCTATCTGCAACTCAGCAGGGATAATGTGAGTGGCACCTTTTGTTCTCGTAATATTATTACACTCCATCCCACGTTTTCCATTGTTTATCATCAGAATGATATGCATACAGCAGCTCTTCTAGCTGGTTGTCACTTGTCATAACTACTCCTTAATAAAGACATTGTCAGTATATTATTATATTAGTATACCAGTGCCCTGGTACACTTTGAGCCATGCCAGAGATCCATTACTTGGATCTCCACACCAGAAACAAACCTGTATCTTATAGATTTGCCTCTAGTAAACTGTTTTGCCCCTTGCTACCCAAAATAAGGATCCATACTTTGTAAATTTATACATCCTGAATTATGATAAATGTGTTTAAGAGCATATTCCATAAATTTTAGTGACTTACAATGGTAAAGCATGCTTTTATTGCTAAAATACAGTGTGAACACGTGTGTACTTACATCACAGCAAAAGAGAAATGACAAAACTTTGTATCTGATTTTTGTATTCATGAAGCTAACGTAATTCTAGAATGATGTACTTCGACAGTCACTGAGGCTATATTGGGCATGCAAATACCCATTGTGTCCTTTGTCTTGTAATTTCGTTTTAAAATAGCAATGTGTGAACATTTACTTCTCTAAGAAATATGTGCACAGAAAGATTGTTCTTACTTATCAACTAGGTTGGGCAGACCGTCCATTTTCAGCAAGCCAAGTATTCTCATGCACACAGAATAATGCTTACTCAACAATGAAAGTTAAATGTTTCAAACGATGGTATGAGTGTATACTATTGCCATCTATTGTAAGGTAGAATAAAGTAGTAGTATAAAAGTATATAAAGTAGTAGTATAAAAAGTTTTGAGCTCCTCTGTAAAAGGCAGTATCTGGGTTAACATAATTAAATAATGTAAATCAATTCCTTGTTGTGAGAGTGACTGGGTCACTCTCGCCACATGTTTCTGCCTTTGTTAGTATAGGTACCTTTTGCCTTTTGACTAATGCAAGAGCAACAGGGCCTGTGTTGTCATGTACGTATTATTAACAACATAATTAATGTAAGTAAATATCTTGTTGCAAGAGTGACTGTGTTGCTCTCATGACATGTTTCTGGCTATGCCCTTATAGCTACCATATTTACAACACTGTTTTCTTACCATGTATTTAGTTTATTCAGAGAGACAGCTGGGGGTAGCCGATACTTACATTAGCTCAGTACAGGTGAAAGTCACACAAAACTGACAAAAATAATTAAAACCATCGGGGAGAATAGATCAGGGAGGGAAAAAAGAGAAAGATGGGAATATGGATGCAGGTCACCCAGTCTAGGTTATGAGGGGAAGGTAAGCCGAGATGGAGGAAAGTGTAACACTTAGCGTGTCATAGGTATTGTGCCAGCCTCAAAGATAAGAATATAGATTGAGAAATAAAGAGGTATATGTGTGATTAAATAATATAACACCAAGAAGAGATAAATAACATAATAAATAATGAGACATGGAAAATGTATAAAAAAGGAGTAAAGGACTAAAGAAGACATAGAGCAGAGTTTAACGCAAATCGAGTCCAGGGGAATGATGTGATGAAAGGATGTCTTGTAGCGCGAGTTTCCACCACCTTGGCATGTTTCAATGCTGAGGGGTAATCACCTGAAGCATGCATCTGATTGAAGATGGTACTCAGGTATGGGTAATATTCCTGAGGGAGATTCTGGAGGAGTAAATTTGGGATGCCGTCGTTGCCACAGGCCCTCCGGGCGTAAAGTGGCTGGAGTTCCAGTGCAGCTTCTTCGGCAGTAATAGGATCAGTGACATCCACCTCATCTCATGCGGCAAGGAAAGTCGGAAGACGTTCTTCCACGAGCCGGACGTGGACCTCATCGTCGTCGTCTACTATAGGCCGGAAATTTGCCTCACAGGTGTCAGCGAGGACACTTGCCTTGGCGTCTGGTTCGCAGATGTGATCCTGCCCAAACGGCAGTGGGAGAATGCGCTCCTGCGGTGCAGGAAGCCGCGCACGACATGCTGAGCACTGCTGTCGTCTGCGTCAAGGGACTCGACTAGGTCGGCCCAAGCTTTGTTGCAGTGTTCTCGGACAGCCGCTGTGATGGCACATCACATGCAGTGAACGCGGTGCTTTGTCGCTGGCTGCCTTGTGATTTGCCACTTGTGTAAGAGGTGGTTTTTTGCCACGATGACATCGCATTTTTGCTGTGGGAAGCGACGTGATCTGTCTCGTGGCTGGCGAGGACGACAAGGGGTGGCGGCCTCTGCAGCTCGTAGGAGCGCCTGCAGGAGCATTGGTAATGTACTCCCGTACATCAGCTTGGAAGTGCTCGGCATTGACCCTTCTGAAGGACGAACGACCAGCCCCCACCACCGCGCTGATGATGTCTATGTTAAAGATCACTGGTATGTGATCGGATGACAGAGCCGTCCTTCTCTCAGCAGACGTAAACTGGTAGACCCCCATCAGAATTGCGATGTCGAGCACGTCGGGTTGTCCACGCGCTTGGAGGTAGGTAGGGTCAAAGGGCCCTAGAATGATGGCACTGTGTCTGAGAGCAGTGCGTTCCAGTCGATGCCCACTGACATTGGTGAGACGGGAGTTCCAGCAGGCGGACAGCTTTGAAGTCCCCTGCAATGAACTGGCCCCTCCTCCCCTCCCCCATGGGCCAGCAGGGAGTCGAAGTCTGCCTCTTGCAGAAGGTGGGTTTGCCGATGGATGTGTGAATGTGGCTTCAAGGGTGTTGAGCTGCAGCAGTTGCACAAGATAGTGCCTCAGGGACGACCTGACATGTGCCCGCCGTACCGCCTCTGACGTGTACGCCGGGCTTGAGGAAAGTTTCACAGACGAGGCAGAGGTCCACTGCCTCGCTGTGAAGAAATATCCTTAATGCACCCTGCTGGGGTACTAGATTGTTTTCATTGTGACAGTCAAGCCATGAGTATGGTTGTTATCCATGTCTGGGGTGCTGAACGGCGGCCTAGAGGGCCGTCGCTGCTGCGGAGACTAATGGGGGGAGTTGGGTCATAATCCTATTTAAGGTCTGCAGGTCTTCGGTGATAGCACCCATGGCCACTGGGGCGGAGGGCACTGGGGCCGGAGGGACAGGGCCAGGCTGTTCTCCAACGAGACTCTTTGTGAAGAGGGCAGCCCGTCCATACCTGGCGCGGGTCAGAGGAGGAGGGGGTAGCCCTGCGGCACTGGAGTCTAGCTGTGGGTTGGTAGTGGGTTGCGGGAGGGTTGGCGACGATCGCCACAGGGTGGGATTTGCTGTTCAGCAGTCCGCCCCCCGGTAACGGACGCAAAACTTACACCAGGCTGCACTTTCATTGCAGCCTTGCAGCGTTTGTGTGACTTGAACACACTGCAGCTCCTGTGCGGTTCACTGCAGTTGCAGCATTGGGGTTGTTCTTCGTGCTTTTTGACGCATCCCACGCTTTGTTGGGAGGCTGCACAATTAACGCACCTCGCAGGCATGGTGCAGTTATACGCGACATGGTCGAGACGCTGGCAAGAATAACACAGTGGTCTCTTGTCCTTGGCCCGGTGAGGCTCGACTGTGACGTCGATGTTTTCAAGTTGGAATATTTTGCGGTTGTCCTCGTTGTCCACCGGGACGAGATGGAACAACCGCATTTTCTTGTGGGTCCGAGATGATGTCATTAGCTCAACTGCGTGGATGGCGTAGCCCGATTCCGCGAGTTCTTGCTTCAGATGGTTGGGATCCATCTTGAGAGGAAGGTGGCGTATAACCACCTTAAGGAGATTGAGGGACTCAGTGTTGTGTGTAGCAGTGCAGTCCCTGAGCCCTGACGAAATCCATGAGTGTTTTGTGCTCATCAATGGTGGATGGGAAGACCTTGTAGAGATGGTTCCCTGTGACTTTAAATGATTTTACCTCTATGACTTCCTTCATCATACGCTGGAAGTTAATGAAGTCTTCGTCACACTTCATGACCACTGGCGGGGGTCGAGTCTGTCTGCGCGCCAGAGGGGCAGGTTCTGCCTGCATACCCTCTTCAGGTGCCTCGGCGTAGCGATTTGACGTTGTTGGGGGGGGGGGGGGGGAAGCACTTGTTCAAGCCTCTTGGGCTTGACGGTGTGCCTCCGGTTAGGTGCATTGCAGCCTTCTGCTTATTTTGTCGCCTGTCAGGTGCAGTAGTTGCAGTCGGTTCGTCACTGTCGGAGGTGGCTGGCTGTTTACGTGTCACGCCTGCTACACGTCCACTGGTGTGTCCGCCAATAGGAATGACTCCAGGTTTGCTTCTGGGATATCCAGAGTGTCTGGAGTCGTGGTTGGTCGTGTAGTCAGTGGAGTCTCGGTCAGTCAGTCCTTGCGCGGCGGGAACTGGCGCGGTTACGGCTTCTTGACCGGGATTGTCCGATGGGACGTCCAGCGGCGCACTGGCTTCTTGGATAGCCTGGTCCGCTGGCGCAACTCCATTCTGGGCCACCTCCTGCAGAACAGCAACATCTTGAGTTGTTGCGCCCGACGGGGCTCCCGGTAGAACAATCACCTCTTGTGTGGCCGCGCGCGGCAGTTCACGCAGCAAGGGAATTTCTCATGGCAACTGGTAGACGGCTAATTCATACCTCATAAACCTTTCGTATGCCTTTTCTGCCTCCACCACGCCCGTCGTTTCGCCGGTTTCGCTTTCCTTGGATAGGAAGACAGATGGGAGTTCCTAAAGCGAGTGACCATGGACTGGTCCCGCGTGGACTGGTTCACAGCTTGCCCTAACATTCCCTAAGTGCAATAGAAATTGATTCTGAATCAATTTGTATTGCAAAAAAATGGTTCAAATGGCTCTGAGCACTATGGGACTTAACATCTATGGTCATCAGCCCCATAGAACTTAGAACTACTTAAGCCTAACTAACCTAAGGACAGCACACAACACCCAGCCATCACGAGGCAGAGAAAATCCCTGACCCCGCCAGGAATCGAACCCGGGAACCCGGGCGTGGGAAGCGAGAACGCTGCCGCACGACCACGAGATGCGGGTTTTGTATTGCAGCTGGAGGAGGTAAGCACTACAATTTTGTTGCTCACGTACTCGCAAGCGAGTCGTTAGCATGCGGTGTTCGCTGCTGTTCCTGCCACGTGGTCGCCGAGGTTGACAAAGGCGCGCGTGAACAAAGGCGCGAGCCAGACAACGCGCTGCGAAGAGCCCGAGAGCCCTGATGCTGCGGCCGCTCAGCGCAGACTGGTGTCAGGTGGGAGGTTCCTAATGGCTCGTGGGTGGTAGTTGATGTCTAGTTCCATAAAGTTATGCTGCAGAGCATGATGTTCTCTGGGTATTGGGCATTCCCCAAGTGGACAGTTAGTCTTTCCTGATTTCACATGCTCAGCCAATTTGGTAGTTGTCGTTTCAATTATATTGTTACCTTCCTCGTCTTAGTATTATTCATCTTACCTATCTCACTCATTCCCCTTTACTATTATCTTCTACGATTTGAAGCGGCGCAGTACATATAACGTGCTGTCTTTCACTTGGATTTGACAACCTTGACACCATCTGCCATTACCTTCTCAATGTTACCTCATAACCTAGATTGTGAGTGACCAACATTCACTTTCCCTTCTTTCCCTTATTTTCTCCTCCAACATCTTTCATCCATGATAAAACAAAAAGTTAGTTGAAAGCTAGGTTTTATGTATTTTCGTCAGTTTTGTGTGGCTGTCAGCTGTACTGGGCTAAGATAAATACTGGCCAGCCCATCTCTTTCTTCTTGCACTTTCACATTCGTGTAAGAGTTTTTCGTTTTACTTATATATTTATTATCGACATAATTAGTTAATATAAATAAAAATCTTGTTGTCATTGACTGTGTTAGCCTCTCCAGAAGTTCGTCTTTGTTACCAGTATAGTTAATGTTTCTGTTTTCACTGTTGAAACAACAGCACTGTTTGTCGAGTCATATATTTAATATAATTTACTTCTGATGCTGGCCGCATTGACGAACACCAGATTTAGGGACCTTCGATTTGCCATAGTGTTTTAGTAGTTGTTACAGATCAGACGGTTTTAGTCTTACACTTAGGTCTAGTCTAGTCTAGTCCAGTCTAGTCTAGCCCATTACACTGTCTTTATGTACCAACGAAATTCGTAAAACAGCTTTACACTTAAGAAGTTATTTTATTTTCACTACCATTTTTGGAAAACAAAATAACTTGTCAAGTTCACGGCTGCTTGGCGAATTTCATTGTTAAATATTTGACAGCCACTGCCCCATGTACACAATGGATCAACAGAGATAATAGCGTCAGGTGGCTGAGCTGTAGGTGAAGTCTGTAGACTGTGTAATGAAGTTGGATGTCTATTTGTGTGACATGGAAGTCTTTGTTCAATGGTCTGCTGACCAACTACTGAGTCATAGTGATGATTTCTGTCTTTCTATCCTGAATTAAGTTGCTTAAATTAGACTTGAGATGGTGAACGTGGTCTTTTATCACTGTTTCCTCCAGGATTTCTGATCATATGGCTGGTAGGGATGAGGAATATGCAATCTTGAAGGGGGGTGGAGGTCTTGAAAATCTGTTGAGTTCGCTATTTTGCGTCGGTTGCGGCACGCATGTGATTGACGCATTGTAGGCTCCCTGTGAGACGACTTTGTGCTTGACTTGAAGCTTGCTGCATCTACCAAACTTATCCGCCACACATCAAGCACTTTGGGTTTTTGCTGGTGCAATTTTCTGTGTTATGCTCGAAGCTAAAGTATTTACCGCATTGGAAGGCTTGAGGAGATGGTAGCTTAGGGGTTCCACTTTGAGTAGCTTAGAAATACATGTGCTTCTTAGAGGTTGTGGTCTTCTTTGGAGTAGTTGTGCTCCATAGAGAGAATGACTTTTATTTCTGCAATTGGTTGACCATTTTTATTTTTTTTTTAACTGAAAGAACTCGCCGTGCTTTGGTGACATATTCTTCTGTCAGCGACTTTTATTGCCTTGTCTGTGGTATCCATTTGGTTGATCACTTTGTTGATGCACGAAGAGGTCATGCCTGAGTTGAGGGAAACAGGGGCTCTGATTCTTTCCTCGCGCTGTATGATTACAGAGAAAGAGACACCACAAGAGAGAAGCCCGTACTGGTTGCAGTCTCACACGGGTAATGACACGTGTAATGTGTTTGACGTTACGTGCTACGTATTCGGTCACGGCTTCTATGCTGGGTCACTAGAACTAGTGCGGGCAGCCTATCCAGTTAGGGTGTGCTCGCCCCATCTCGTAATTTGTGCTCGCTTCAGAGGAATGACCATAACTAGGTTTGGCGTAACCGTAGATAACATATTCTAGGTGCCAATACAGGGTGTATACGACCCGGGACAACCGGGAGATCCGGGAAAAAACCCAGGAATTTTTTTGAATTCCTGGAATTTTTCATTGTTTTAGTTTTCTGTTAAATTTTTGTAATTTTGACTGGTAAGAACCGATATTCTAACAGTGGATGTTAACAAAGGATACAACTGCAAAATAATACTTCAACAATAAAACATAAACGAGAGGAAAAAAACGAAAAAACTTAAATTGCAAAGGAAATGCGCCATAAACAACTCACAGTTCTCATACAAGCGCGTGTCAACAGCAAAATGTGTCAAAGGCTTTAGGAAGACTATGCTATGCTTCGTAACAACAAATTGCCTCCGATGAGAGTAAAGTCACAACTGCTTACATTTGATTCGTTTTAGCAGTTATGAGCGGGCTCATGCGCATGCGCAGTTGAGTCGCGTTCGAGTAGTAGATTCTCCCGCTTCTGGCTACAGGAATGTAGCAGCCAGATGCTACCGGGATAAGTTGATTTCTGAATGAATCATAAGTTGATTTTTGAATGCGTGTACGTGATGTGTCTGTCAGAAAAATCCTCGTCGCATCTAGAAATAAACTTTCCGCAGACAAAAGGGGACCGGGCTATACGAGCTGAGCGGAGTAAAGCCGAACGGATGAATACCAATCGCTGTCTGCTTATGTGGTTGATTGGGTTTGCGAATGATCAGCGTTGTTATAATTACTAGCGAAATACATAGGTTCAGGCTACCAGAATGGAAATAAGCGACTAACAGGAATAACAGGTGCGAAAGATTACGTATTATCTTCTCGGTGTATCCAAGAAAACGAAATTTTGACAGAAAATTTTTGGCCAGATCGCTGTACTATTAAAGACCAGTTGTAGTCCCCGGCTAGCAGCCACTTAAGTTCTTTCATGGAAGTAATGCGGAAAACGTGTTGTACAAACATGTAACAACGCCTAACCGGAGAATAATCGCGGGATAACTAAACCTGTGATTCTGGCAGGGTCAGTGAAGTTAATCGGCGAATATATTTTGACAATGGCAGGAATAGCTACATAATTGGTGATGACAAGATTGTTTGTTAGAACTAAAAAGGTGAAGAAACGGGGACGTCACACAAATTATGGAAGAATAAGACCATTCCAAATTTATATAAAAATTTCATAACATTATTTTTCGATCTCGTGCTAGAGAAACTGGTGCGTATGAATGAAATGTGAAACTATTTCCGAACATAAAGCTTTTTGGTTGTAATAGGCCTTATAGGCATTAGATATTGGCACTTCGTGAATTATATTCTGTCGTGTTATAAAAATGGCAATGGCCATTTGTGCCAAAACAGTCTCGTTTATTTTGTGTGTGTTACAAAATTGCTGCAACATTAGAAAGGCCTATTTAGTTTTATCTAGCATACAGTGACAAAATAGACGTAATCAGATCGAGAAACCACACCAGTCTTGGGTATTATTTCTATTAACAACTTTTTCAGTATTAGATAATGACATTTCGATTTTTCATGTAGCAAAACGTTTGACGAACTTTGATGAGGTAGTAGATTCTTTCGCAGAAAGGAAAGCACGCCGTCTAAAGCTGTAGCAAGATTGGAGAGAAAAAATGCTAGGAGCTAAGGATTGAAGAAATATGTACTTTCTTGCTTGTCTCTTGTCTTTATTGGTTTTATGTATCATATATTTAATTTTATGTCACACAAAACAGCACGTTATTAGCTGATAGACAATAAAGAGTGCAAATTTTCTGAAGAGTTCGTGTTCTCCCGACTACAAATAATCCCATTCGCTATTAATTGCGAGTTTTTTTTAAAGAGGGGCATGCTGTAAACGGGCAGACTGGGAGCAGGATAGGCACCACAGGATATTTCAATTTCCACTGTCCTGTGTAGGTTTGATGGCATCCATTACAAAATATACACGTTTCAATTCTACAGAGCGAAATACAGTGACGTGCTATAAAGAATACCATATGAAGAGGCGTGGCACTGCACTTTGGCACACTTAAGACCAAATAGCATGTCTTACATTTCCTCGAACGCACATGTTTTATGTTCAGAGTTTTCATAAAGATGTGCGCTACAAAATGAACATACTTTTTGGAAATTCGATATTGCCCCTGTTGGGAAATATCGTAGATCCGGGGCTGATGCGCAGAGCAGTCTGAGTTAGTGTGTAGTCTCCACGTGACCCGTGTTTACATTTAATGATTTTGCTGTTTCCCCCTCGTTTACCCTCACGTCAAATGAAAACAAAACGGATATCTGTGGTCGGAAGCTATCAATTGAATTAAAATACTTTCACATAATTACGGAAGGCTGAAATATGTTATTAGTTTCAGATTTTGTTTTATTTCCAACCTTCTGACAATCAAGCATTAACCGACTTCCAGAATAATAAAGTTATTTTTGCCTGTTTGCTAAAGAAATTTGAATTTCATTAACCTTTTCCACAGAGGCAGTCAATGTATTTGAAACGAAATGTTTAATTCCACAGTACTGGCTAGTTTCAACTGTTCGCTGCTTTTCAAGTGGGCGTTTTGACCTTCTAGCACGTATTGCATTATGCCACAATAAAGAACCAAACATGGTATAATACAGTACTGGTGCTCCAAGAAAGTTTATATCCCGAAAAAACACACTGAAAAGCTTATTATCAGGTCGAGGTCTACTTCATTGGGAATCTGGACATACGAATGTGAACTTTAAGTATACACTTTAAATGTGCACATTTTGGTATGGTTCACGAAATTCCGATGCTCTTGGAGTATCCTGTGATGTCTTGTTCTTTTATGGCTTAATGTATGATCTTTCGATGTTTTACACGTATGTACGTACGTACATACATACGGTCTTCCTACGTGATGGTAGCTGCGCAAGCGCCGTGACGCCCGTTACCTGCGCTCTCTGGCAACTGCTGAAACGAACCTATTTCTAACAGGTTGCGGGAAAATATTGCGAATGGTGGTTTGAAAAGCGTTAATTTCAAAGTAAAAATCCTTTTACGTAAGTTGAACTATGTGCGAGAATGTACCATGAATTTCTTAAATCAAAGAGCGTTGACTCTCATTTAAAAATCAGCTCTTTGATGACGAGCCATTTAGAAGAATTTCGAACCCTGGAGATCAGACGTTTGTCACTATTAAAAATTTTACTGGCACATTTGTGTGCTATATCTTAAAGTGTAACACGCACAAAAAAATCAACATTATATGCGAAAGCTTAGCTTCTCTTGCAGCTTATTAACCTTAGAGACCAATTTTATATGTGAAAGCTTTGCTTTTCTTGTAACAACACTTTGTATATTAATTTAAACTATTAACTTTCCCTGTTTGTGTGTTCGTACTACTGAACAGTGATGTTGCTGTCGGCTGACTGCATCACGTGTCCTGTGCTCTGAATATCCGCTGTCATCGGCTGGCGACATCACGTGACATGAGCTATGACTAGCTTAAAAAAGCGCATCACAATCTCGATTTCAATGATTCGGAAGGTAACATCCGGTGTTCGGTGGAATTCCACTTTATACTTTCGTAATACGAAAATACGCAGCGTACATGTTGCTGCATATCAACGATATTTCCAAAACGTGTCTTTTTCTCTATGTTTCGTTTTCTGAAGTGCTGGGAAATTCTACGTCTGTGTATAAAACCATAACCATTCAAAAGATTGATAAGTTTTGCAGTTCCGAGAGAAAATATGCTGTCACTTAACTCGGAAAAGTGTGTTTTATTTATACTCCGCAAGCCACCCAACGGATTGTGGCGGAGGGCACTTTACGTGCCAATGTCATTACCTCCCTTTTCTGTTCCAGTCGCGTATGGTTGGCGGGAAGAACGACTGTCTGAAGGCCTCCGTGCGCGCTCGAATCTCTCTAATTTTACATTCGTGATCACCTCGGGAGGTATATGTAGGGGGAAGCAATATATTCCATACCTCATCCAGAAACGCACCCTCTCGAAACCTGGCGAGCAAACTACACCGCGATGCAGAGCGCCTCTCTTGCAGAGTCTGCCACTTGAGTTTGCTAAACCTCTCCGTAACGCTATCACGATTACCAAATAACCCTGTGACGAAACGCGCCGCTCTTCTTTGGATCTTCTCTATCTCCTCCATCAACCCGATCTGGTACGGATCCCACACTGATGAGCAATACTCAAGTATAGGTCGAACGAGTGTTTTGTAAGCCACATCCTTTGTTGATGGACTACATTTTCTAAGGACTCTCCCAGTGAATCTCAACCTGGTACCCGCCTTACCAACAATTAATTTTACATGATCATTCCACTTCAAATCGTTCCGCACGCATACTCCCAGATATTTTACAGAAGTAACTGCTACCAGTGTTTGTTCCGCTATCATGTAATCATACAATAAAGGATCCTTCTATGTATTCGCAATACATTACATTTATCTATGTTAAGGGTCAGTTGCCACTCCCTGCACCAAGTGCCTATCCGCTGCAGATGTTCCTGCATTTCGCTACAATTTTCTAATGCTGCAACTTCTCTGTATACTACAGCATCATCCGCGAAAAGCCGCATGGAACTTCCGACACTATCTACTAGGTCATTTATATATATTGTGAAAAGCAATGGTCCCATAACACTCCCTTGTGGCACGCCAGAGGTTACTTTAACGTCTGTAGATGTCTCTCCATTGATAACAACATGCTGTGTTCTGTTTGCTAAAAACTCTTCAATCCAGCCACACAACTGGTCTGATATTCCGTAGGCTCTTACTTTATCAGGCGACAGTGCGGAACTGTATCGAACGCCTTCCGGAAGTCAAGGAAAATAGCATCTACCTGGGAGCCTGTATCTAATATTTTCTGGGTCTCATGAACAAATAAAGCGAGTTGGGTCTCACACGATCGCTGTTTCCGGAATCCATGTTGATTCCTACAGAGTAGATTCTGGGTTTCCAAAAACGACATGATACGCGAGCAAAAAACATGTTCTAAAATTCTACAACAGATCGACGTCAGAGATATAGATGGTGTCGCTTCAGAGATAAGGTCAGCTTTGGTTTTTTTTTTTTTTTCAAATGGGATGCTATAGCTTGGTACTTGTTTTCTGACTGTGGCTATCGAGACGAATCCAATGATGTGTAACGGTAAGGTCTTTGAAGGTCACAAAGGTGACCTGAATGTCAATTTACAGAAGGTGTTCGAAGTGATGACACTTGGTATCAGTTCGGTGGTCCAATCTTCTTGTCATGGATTGAGTGGTATTCCGTATCACTTCGGCACTTATCGAAGCACATGCTCTGACAGTTCTCTCACGTAAATCGTGCAAATAGTAAATATTCGCTGAAAGCCGGCCGGAGTGGCCGTGCGGTTCTAGGCGCTACAGTCTGGAACCGAGCGACCGCTGCTGTCGCAGGTTCGAATCCTGCCTCAGTCATGGATGTGTGTGATGTCCTTAGGTTAGGGGGTTTAATTAGTTCTAAGTTCTAGGCGACTGGTGACCTCCGCTGTTAAGTCCCATAGTGCTCAGAGCCATATTCGCTGAATATGGCGTATCCATCCAGCGTGCCATTGGCATGTAAATACCATTCGACTGTTTCGCAATACAACACTAATAGGCACGATAAGACTATTATTGTCGAATCAAGCGAATGGGAATGATGTATTCCTTCAAAGAACAAATGGATATGCTTCCCATTTACGAAGAATGCCAACGAAATTCAGTGAGAGCTAGAGATTTATACGCTGAAAGATATCCTCAACGTACTCACCGTACACGTCGTACATTTAAATATATGTGTGATAAATTGAGAACAACTGCATCTTTAACGCATCGGAAACATATCCGGCAAAGGAAAGTTACTAACGAGGAAACGGGAATTGGTACTCTTGCCACCGTCGTTAGAGATCCTTGTGTTAGTTCGCATAAAATCGCAAGGGAATATGGCATGAGTTGTTCGTGTTGTGCATCGCCATAAATATCATCCTTACCATATCAGTTTCCACCAATAATTAACTGGTACGGATTGTATGCGTCGCATTGAATTCTGCTGATGTGCTCTACTTCAGATTCAGAGGGATGACACATTTATCAATTTGATTTTGTTTTCTGACGAGGCTTCATTGACGAACCATGGAAATGTTAATTTGCATAACATGCATTATGGGGCAACTGAAAATCCATGTTGGCTGCGGCAAGTTGCACACAAAAACCCATGGTCGCTGAATGTATGGTGTTGAATTCTGGAGGACAGAATTACGGGCCCCTGTTTCATCGAAGGAAATCTTAATGGTAGGAAGTACACCACATTCTTGGAATAAACATTAGGTCTGTTACTGGAAGAAATACCTTTAGGATCAGGCAACAGAATGTGGTATCAACAAGATGGGTGTCAAGCACATTTTTCGCTGATGGCTAGAAAGGAGTTGCAGAGAGAATTCCCAAATCGTTGGATTGGACGCGGAGGAGATGTCGTGGCTGGCTCGTTCGCCAGACTTGAAGCCTCTGGATTTTTTTTCTTTTGGGGAAGGGGGGGGGGGTTCGTAAAAGGCATTGTTTTTAAAGAGAATTGTAAGAGCATGTGCTTCGATAATTACCGATGTGATAAGGAATACCACTCAATCCGTGATGATAAGATAGCAGCACTGCATTGATATCGGTTGTCGTCACTTCGAACATCTTCTGTAAATGGAAGTTCATGCCACCATTGTGACCTTCAAATACCTTACTGTTACAAATCATTGGATTTGTCTCTATAGCTGCTATCAGAAAATAAGTACCAAACTATAACATATCTCTGAAGTGACCCCACATAGCAACAAAAAATCACCGTCATATTATGGGCCCGCTGTGTCCCATGAAATTTTTGTCCCACAAACTTTTCAGCTCCTATCATAGTTTCTGAGCAATTATTGGTGGCAATATTTAGTGACTCAACCTGTATACAACGCAGTGCTTAAGGGAAGGCTTGACCTAAAAATCTAACTTTCCTTTTACTTCGCCGATAGCATGAAAATTTTAAAATCGTGTCTGTTGTGTAAAGATGTTGAAATATCCCAGTTTTGAAGTCCATAACTTCACTGATTTTAGAGTTTCGAATTTTTAATATAATTTTAATGGTATCTGTGAATACCAACTTTTGGTACTCACACCACAATTTTGACATGCTGATTTTGTAGGTACATTCACAAGGCATAGTTCAACGGTTGTGTGCATTCATTTTGTGAGAAACAATAACAGTTTGTTTTCCATGTTTATTTCAAATTTTAAGCCTAAAATTTACTTTAATTATCGGTACATAAATGTGATGATAATAAAATTAAAAAATTACATTTTCGATGTTGTTAATGCATAGTAGTATGCAAATACATCAAAACTACTTCCTGCAAAAAGTTATATTCGATTGGTTAATGTTAATGATAAAGTTGGCGCTAAGCTTAGGAAAACAAACTTAGAGTAAAATAAATTTTAACAATTTATTAAAAATGAGTTACTAGACAAAACACATCCATTAAAAATCGCTGACACAATTACTTTTCCACTTCCATCTTATATCAGGCTACTTCTTGTAATTTCAAAATAAGGGTAGACTTTTTCTTGAATTTTGTGATAAAAATCTACTCACAGTCTTCTTGAGGTGCAATAGTAGGGATATCTGATCGTAAGCCAATGCCTGTTTCCTTGAAGCTTGTTGATTGTACTGAACAGGTCTTCAGTGTATCCCCTAAATTTATATTTACACAGTCACCAGACAAACCATTGACTGACTGCCAGGTGTTTCTCCTCAGTTTTCCTGGAAATCTTGTAACTCGGTTTTCCCAGTTCGAGTTTATGACAAGTTCGGTGTAAAGCTGGTACTGTTCTATGATAGAAATAAAAAATTATCTTTGGAATCTTTCAGTGTGCCACACGCCCTTATGCAGCCTGTATTTCAAAAAACATTTCTTAGACGTACCTGTAATTCGTATACAGCCATTTCAGTGCAGTCAGTTTACCTCGCTGGAATGCTGCAACCTCCCCTTTCTTCAGTTTCTTGGTCCGGAAAGAAGGCGGCATTTCTTTGCTTGTGGGTCGCACGGCGATGCCATACATATCTGTTCTTTTTGTCAGCAGAAGCTCAGCAAGCTGGGGAACTATAATAATTATCTAGAGTCAAGCAGTATCCCATATTTAGCAAGGGTTGCATTAGTGTCATTACAATTTGTGACGACAGTGGCAGACACTTGTAGGGGAGAGCGGGGCATGTTGAGACAAATTTCAGATTTTATTTTTTACATTTTTTCTTTTAGTTGGGAAAATTATATTATACTTTTAGTTGTGCACTTTTCTATGGTATTGACGCTTTGATTAACCACATATATCTCCCAGAATTAAAATATTTGTTTAATTCTGCAAAGTGTGTCAACGTTCCCCACATGGGGGCAAGTTGATACTAATGTATAAATAATAAGCTAATTGACATTAAGGTAGCAAATAATCACTCATTTATTAAGCAGAATATAGTACAAAGGTATTAACAGCTTATATTGAACACACAGATCATGAGATTGTGTCCATAACCTCCTCAGTATGACTGATTACAAAGTCAGATGTACAGTGAATACAAGTGCACATCTTACAGTCTTCACCACATCCTATATGAGCCCATTCTTTGCAAGCAATGCACTGTATCCAGTCCTGACCTGGCTTCGTTTCGGAGAATGGCTCCAAACATATGAGACACAAGGCGTCGTTCTCTTCCTCCGACTCTGATGCAACCTTCATTTTATTCTTTGGGGCGCATTCCTTTTTCTTCGCCTTGTTCTTCTCCTTAGTCTGACTCTCATTTTAAAAAGCCTTTTTTGGCGTTTTTTGACTTGGCTACCATTTTAGTTTCCTTTTCTTTGGCTTCCTCTTCCAGTCTCTCCTTTACTGGTGTGCTAGTAAGGATAGCGGATTTTAAAGGTTTCTTCCCTTTTTTGATATTTTTTTGCTCTTCAGCTTTAGGGTAGGGGCGGATGTCTTCAGGGCTTACAGTGAATACACATAGAGAAACATCCTTACTTGTAGATGGAACTGCAGTTGTAGTTTCAGTTCGGTTCACTTTGGACTGAAGACCATCAGCATTGGTTGTCCCAGCATAAGAAGTCTTGACAGTGCTGTCTTGTGAAGTCTCTCTCTCTCTCTCTCTCTCTCTCTCTCTCTCTCTCTCTCTCTCTCTCTCTCTCTCTCTCTCTCTCCGTGACTGCGCTGGACGAGAAGTCATCATCAGTAAACGCTTCTCTGTTGTATGGCGCGATTCCTGTTGCTTGAAATCCAGATATAATATTTGTAAGATTTATTGCTCTAGGTAGTGCCATCTTTACTATGCCAGGAATGTCGTAGATTGTTAGTTTTCCCTGGATTGTTGATCATCCAGTCGTCGACTCAGGCGAAGTAAAATTTCTTGAAAGGCTGACCTGTCAAGCGGTTGCAGGCGGTGGGAAGTGTGCGGTGGAAACGACAACATGACGATACCAGTTTCTTTGCAGAAGTTGAGCACTTCATAGATAAATGTGATTCATGGTTATCCAAAACCAACAAGCAGGGATTGCCCTTGGTAGATCTTGCGTGGCCGTGTTCGATCGTGTTTTCTACAGAGCAATGTTCAGAGGCCCTCCGCTACGAGAAGTATTGCATGAAGCTTCACATTCGTAGCCACAGTGCAATTAACAACTTCAAACCAAGTGGACTTCACATCATGCGAGAGCAGCTTACCTGAGATACTGCTCCACACAACCCGCCAGTCGTACTACGGATTGCACAGCTCCTATTTATTTCTTGATAGAGATACAACGCCACTGTAGATGCTATCCGCGGTACTTAAGGTATGGGTCTTGATCCACCAACTAACTACGATACTTTCGGCCGAAGTCTATTTTATACTTGATGTGTTGTACCTGAACAAGTGCTCGTTGCGAATCAGGTCGCAACATTGTTTATGCATATAATCAACTGCGTAACGAATAAGGATTCTAATAGTCCGACTGTAGTGCTTTTGACAAAGTGGCACACCTTGTGGAAATCCAATCCAAGTCCCCCTCTCGTCTAAGGGAAGCGTATACGTTTGCAGACAGACTTCATAAAATTTCTGCCCTCCAGAGCATCCAGCTCACTGCATGTTGGATAGCCCGATCAGTTTCCTTGGGCACAGGCAAAACCTGCGCGAGATATCACGCCTTCGCCAGAATTTAGGTCCCGACGATCGACGTTATCGCCGGGTCCTTTTCGTAATACCCCGAATAGTGTGTAGCACAGTGCGCCAATTCACAGCAGCCATCTGTTGTGCATTTTCTGTTATCAACATACGTAAGATTTTGTACTGGTCTTTGACGGTGAACCGATCACGCCGAGCGGTCTTCATACTGGTGGTTATAGGTATCAACACGGATTTGTTCGTTTTTCACCACTGCCGCTAACGCCTTCTCAAGTTCAATAAGGATGTCACGAAATACATCGAGATCTTCAGGTCCTTCTATAAAGACCCCTAAGTCATCCACATAAACACCAGAAACCAAAGGATTTGTGCCAATGGAAATTCCATGACAGTTGCTACCAGCATTAGCTGGCCGGACATCCCCGGTATCCGGCCCGCCAAATATTTGAGGTGGTACCTATACTGCCAACAACTCCCCCCTGCGGGTCCGGGGGTTAGAATAGGCCCGAGATCTTCCTGCCTGTCGTAAGAGGCAACTAAAAGGAGTCCATCCTCCTCAAGGGGGTAGTTAGTGCCTGCGTCCGGAGACGGACGGTCCCACGACCTATATTTGTGGTCTTTTTGGTTTTTCACTTCTCGTTTCTTCCTTCTTTGGTTGGTTCCTTTCTTTGTTCTTCTCCATCTCACTGTCTTCCTTACTCTTTCCCTTGCCTTCTTCTCCTTGCCTCCTTCTCCTTGCCTCCTTCTCCTTGCCTCCTTCTCCTTGCCTCCTTCTCCTTGCCTCCTTCTCCTTGCCTCCTTCTCCTTGCCTCCTTCTCCTTGCCTTCTTCTCCTTGCCTTCTCTGGTCTCCGCCTCGGCGTTTGAGACAGTCTGTCCTCTCTCTCTCTCCGTCTCTCTCTCTTCTTTTTCTTCTTCTTCCTTCCTCCCTGTGCGCGCCTGAAGGCCGACCCACGCGTTCGCACGCGTAGCCGGTGACGGGGTAACGCGTAATTCCCCGCCCTGGGTAGACAAGTAAGGCACGCACGTACCCCCTGGTAAAGGCCAGGCCCATGGAGGGGTGATTGCCTGAGCTGATACCTTCTGACCATGCCGATTGGTCCCTCCGTCTGTTTCTCGGGAGGTGTGACCTGAGGTGTAAACATTCACCTAAGGCGGGAGTGCCCTCTGAGAGGGTCCCCTTACGGAAGGAGCACGCCATCGGAGACGCTGGCAATCATGGGGGATTCCTCCGCAATGGATTTCTCTTCTTCTCCCTCGACTTCTGCCCACAAACGGAAACATGACCAGCCCCCAGTGACTAAAGTACTACCGCCTACCCCACAGTTCCTCGTCATTTCTCGATCTGAGGATGGCAAGGATTTTTCCTCTGTCAACCCTTTCGTTATCCAGAAGGGCGTAGATGCCATAGCCGGATCTGTCAAATCTTGTACCAGGTTGCGTAATGGTACCTTGTTACTAGAAACTGAGAGCGCCTTTCAGGCACAGAAACTGCTTCGAGCCACACTCCTGTACACGTTCCCTGTCCGGGTGGAGGCTCACCGAACTTTGAATTCGTCTCGTGGTGTGGTCTATACTAGATCCCTCGACGGATTGACTGACGAGGAGATTCAATCTCTGTCCATAGGGTCATGAAAAAGGTCAATAATGACCTTGTACCGACCCGGACACTTTTCTTGACCTTTGATAGTGTTACGCTGCCATCGCGCATCAAGGCGGGCTACGAGGTTATTTCTGTTCGCCCCTATGTCCCGACACCTACGCGCTGCTACCAGTGTTAGCGTTTCAATCACACTCGACAGTCTTGTTCCAATGCGGCTAAATGTGTCACTTGTGGCAGGGATGCCCATGAGGGTGACTGTCCACCTCCGTCTCCTCGTTGTGTGAACTGTCAGGGTGACCATGCCGCATCCTCCCGCGACTGTCCCGTCTATAAGGAAGAACGCTGTATCCAAGAAATTCGGGTCAAAGAGAAAGTGTCCACCTCGGCTGCTCGCAACCTATTTGCTAGTAGGAAGCCCACGCTGCTCCCAGCGGGGAAATACAGTACTGTCCTCGCCTCTCCTCGTACTACCAGGGAGGTGGCAACCCAGACATGCGATCTGACTTTCAGCACCACGGCCGTTCGTTCGGCCAGTGCTAAGATCGCGCGGTCGACGTCTCCTCTTCCTCCCATCACCCCACAGACACCAGCCCCTTCATCAGCTTCTGCTAAGACGAAGACCCAGAAGTCAGATGAACGGGCCTTCAAGAAGGAACCGTCCCGTGCAGACTCCCTACGTACCTCGACCTCCCAGCCATCGACCGGTACTTCACCAAACGACCTTCCAAGAAGGCTCATAGGAAGCACAGTTCTCCTTCTCCGCCACGGCGCATTTCTTCTCCTGCGCCACCCAGCGGTTGCCGCCCCAGGCCGTCATCCGTTTCGCCTGGCCACCCCGCTGGTAGCCAAACATCTGGCCGTTCACAGGCGGAGGAAGCTCCCCCTCCCGGCCATCTTACCAAGATGGCCGATGAACCTATAGAACCAATGGACGATGACTGTCCGCCTACTGATAGCGGCGGCAGTGCTCGCTCGAAGCCAGGCCCTCAGCGGCCTTCGATGTGACCCCTTCTTTCATCTTCCTTTTCTTCTTACGATGGCACTTATTCACTGGAATATTCGCAGCATTCGCTCCAACCGAGAGGACTTGAAGTTGCTGCTCCGCTTGCACCGTCCGCTCGTCGTAGCCCTCAAGGAAACGAAGCTACGCCCATGCGATCAAATTGCCTTGGCACACTACACCTCTGTGCGTTTTGACCTACCCCCTGTGGTAGGTATCCCGGCTCATGGAGGGGTTATGTTGCTGGTCCGGGATGATATTTACTACGATCCCATCACGTTGCACACCGGCCTGCAGGCAGTTGCCATCCGCATTACTCTCCCCACTTTTACATTTTCCATTTGTACCGTTTACACTCCATCGTCGTCTGCCGTTACCAGGGCAGACATGATGCAACTTATTGCTCAGCTACCTGCACCATTTTTGTTAACTGGAGACTTCAATGCCCACCATCTGCTTTGGGGCTCTCCAGCATCCTGCCCGAGGGGCTCCCTGTTAGCAGAACTTTTCAACCAGCTCAATCTTGTCTGCCTCAATACTGGCGCCCCTACTTTCCTTTCGGACACATCTCACACCTATTCCCATTTAGACCTCTCTATATGTACTCCCTAACTTGCACGCCGGTTTGAGTTGTATGCACTTTCTGATACATATTCGAGCGACCACTTCCCGTGTGTTATCCATCTCCTGCAGCATACCCCCTCTCCGTGCTCATCTAGTTGGACCATCTCCAAAGCAGACTAGGGGCTCTTCTCTTCCAGGGCGACCTTTCAGGATCAAACCTTCACAAGCTGCGATCGTCAGGTCGCACACCTCACGGAAGTCATTCTCACTGCTGCTGAATATTCCATCCCTCACCCTACTTCTTCTCCACGTCGCGTACCGGTCCCCTGGTGGACCGCAGCATGTAGAGACGCTTTACGTGCTCGTCGACGTGCTTTACGCACCTTTAAACGCCACCCTACAGTGGCGAATTGTATCAATTATAAACGATTACGTGCACAGTGTCGTCGTATTATTAAAGAAAGCAAGAAAGCCAGCTGGGCTGCTTTCACAAGCACCTTCAACAGTTTTACTCCTTCTTCTGTTGTCTGGGGTAGCCTGCGCCGGCTATCTGGCACTAAGGTCCACTCACCAGTTTCTGGCTTGACGGTCGCGAATGACGTCCTTGTGGCCCCTGAGGATGTCTCCAATGCCTTCGGCCGCTTTTTCGCAGAGGTTTCGAGCTCCGCTCTTTACCACCCTGCCTTCCTCGCCCGCAAACAGGCAGAGGAGGCTAGGCCACCTAACTTCCGCTCCTCGAGTCGTGAAAGTTATAATGCCATTCAGAACTCGAAAACGCACTTGGCCGATCACGGTCCTGCGCTCCAGGGCCTGATTCTATTCATATTCAGATGCTGAAGAACCTTTCTCCTGCGGGTAAAGGTTTTCTTCTTCATACTTACAATCGCATCTGGATTGAGGGACATGTTCCCGCGTGCTGGCGCGAGTCTATTGTTGTCCCGATCGCTAAGCCGGGGAAGGACAAGCACTTGCCTTCCAGTTATCGACCCATCTCGCTTACCAGCTGTGTCTGTAAAGTGATGGAGCGAATGGTTAACTGTCGTTTGGCTTGGCTGCTCGAGTCTCGACGCCTACTTACCAATGTACAATGTGGATTTCGTAGGCGCCGCTCTGCCGTTGACCATTTGGTTACCTTGTCGACCTTCATTATAAATAACTTCTTGCGGAAGCGCCCGACCGCGGCTGTGTTCTTTGATTTGGAGAAGGCTTAGGACACCTGTTGGAGGGCGGGCATTCTCCGCACCATGCACACATGGGGCCTTTTTCCTGTTTTCTACGTCACGGGCTGGGCGCTAATGACCATAGAAGTTTTGCGCCTTAAAACCACAAACAAAAAAAAAAAAAACAAAAAAAAACACATGGGGCCTTCGTGGTCGCTTCCCTCTTTTTATTCGTTCCTTTTTAATGGATCGACAGTTCAGGATACGTGTGGGTTCTGTCCTGTCAGACACCTTTCGCCAGGAGAATGGGGTGCCACAGGGCTCAGTTTTGAGCGTCGCTCTCTTCGCCATAGCGATCAATCCAATAATGGATTGCCTCCCAGCTGATGTATCAGGCTCCCTTTTCGTGGACGATTTTACCATCTATTGCAGCGCGCAGCGTACATGTTTCCTGGAGCGCTGTCTTCAGCGTTCTCTTGACCGTCTTTACTCCTGGAGTGTCGCCAATGGCTTCCGTTTTTCTGCCGAGAAGACGGTCTGTATTAACTTCTGGCGCTACAAAGAGTTTCTCCCACCGTCCTTACGACTCGGTCCCGTTGCTCTCCCATTCGTGGAGACAACAAAATTTTTAGGTCTTACATTTAACAGGAAACTTAGCTGGTCTCCACATGTGTCATATTTGGCTGCCCTTTTGTACCCGTTCTCTAAATGTCCTCCGTGTTCTCAGTGGTATGTCGGGTTCTCAGACGGGATCTCACATCGGCGCTCAGCAGGAAGACAAGGGGGCTGCTAAACAAAACTCTGGCCTCTCCGACGAACTGGTGAAGAACTTACGGCCGAGAGCACCTAGGCCACCAAGACTGTACGGTTTGCCAAAGGTTCATAAGGAGAACGTCCCGTTGAGACCGATTGTTAGCGTTATTGGCTCTCCTACGTACAAGCTTGCAAAGCACTTAACTAAATTGTTGGCGCCTACAGTTGGTCACTGCCCACATCATATTAAAAATTCAAAAATGTTTGTTGATATCATAAAACAGATGAAGATAGGCCCAAGTGATATCATGGTCAGCCTCGTCGTGGTTTCTCTGTTCACCAAAGTACCTGTGGGTGCACATTACAACTGTTGGCTGCTCATTTCTCCTCAGAAATTTTGAGGTTGTTCCGGCATACCTTGACGACCACTTATTTTTTATACAGTGGAAACTATTATGAAATGACGGATGGAACAGCCATGTGTTCGCCACTGTCACCAGCAATAGCGAATTTTTTCATGGAGGACTTCGAAGAACGAGCCCTGAGCAGTGCTCACCTCTGCCCATCATGCTTCTACAGATACGTCGACGATACTTTTTTAATCTGGCCACACGGCAGCGACACGCTGCAGCAGTTCGTCGAACATCTGAATGGTGTACATCCAAACATAAAATTTACATTGGAGGTAGAGAAGGAAGGGAAGTTTTAGATGTGTTGGTAGAGCGAAAGCCGGATGGACGACTGGGCCATTCGGTGTACAGGAAGCCAACCCATACAGACTTATATCTGCATAGCCATAGCTTCCATCATCCGTCTCAGAAGAGAGCTATGCTGAATACTTTAGTACACAGAGCCAGGACTATTTCCGACAAGGACCACCTCGGTCCCGAGATTAACCATTTGACGACTGTTTTCAAGAGGAATGGTTATTCTGCCGGTGAAATTAAATCAGTATTGTCCAAGAAAGTAAGACACGATGCCGGCCACATACAAGAAGAGGACCAACACATAGCGCGGCTTCCTTTTTGCGGTGCTACAACGAGCAAGATAGCCAGAGTCCTGAAGAGGCAAGGAATAAAACCAGTTTTCCGACCACCTAGGAAAATTAAGGAAATGTTGAGACCAGTCAAAGATAGTCTCGGCTTAAGAGTGCCGGGAATTTATACTATTCCTTGCGAATGCGGCAAGAATTACGTGGGCCAGTCTGTAAGAACCGTTGCCGACCGCTGCATCGAGCACCAACGCCACCTGAAATACAGGTATTTGGAAAAATCAGCGGTGGCTGAACATAGCCTGCTTAACAAGCATAAGATTTTATTTGAAGAAACCAGAGTAATAGCCCACACATCGAATTACTGGGACTCTGTGATCCGGGAAGCAGTCGAAATTAGACTTAGCGATAATAACTTTAATAGAGACAACGGCTATGCACTTAGCAACACTTGGAAGAGTGCACTGGATAAAGAAAAATCGCAGAGAAAAACTTCTCGCACTTTACCTCCTTATTCAAGGGATGGCGCTGCAAGCAACGCGGGATAGCAACTACATCTATGGAAGTAGAGGGCACCACTTCGCTACGCGCCATATGGCTGACGTATTCCAGCCAATCAGTAGCCGTCCTTTGCATATAAAAGTGGGAACCTCGCTAGTTCACGACAGTCAGTTTTAGCCCTGACGACGACCATGGAGGTAGTGGTCGAAAGCTTGGAGATTTATCCTGATTTGACGCGGCATGTACAGCGAGAGATTTTTACTTTATTTTGCAATGTTTCTATTTTTGATAAATTTGTGTCTGCCGCCATACTCCATACCTCTGAGCCATATAGTATGACTGGCAGAATGATGGTTTTCCATGTCGTGATTTTTGTTGCGGTTGTGAGACCCATTCCTTTTAGCAGGGGGTACAGCTGGTAGAGACGTGCATATCCTTTGTTGCATGCCTCGCTTATATGTTGCTTTAATGTGAGGTGTTTGTCTAGTTTTAAGCCCATGTATTGTATCGTCTCCCTCCACTGCATATGTTGATTGTTTACCAGTAGGTTTCTGAGGGGTGGTATTTATCTGGGTTGATCTTCGTCTTCCAGACGTTGCACCATTTGATCACATCTCCCAAGTGGCGTTGCAGGCTGGCCACAATGTAGTTTAGATTTCTGCCACTATGGTATAGCTCTGTATCATCTGCATACAGCGCTATATTTCCCCTTGGTGCTTTAGGCATGTCATTTGTATACAAGAGATACAGAAGGGGACAAAGCACAGAGGCTTACAGTACCACTGCTTCTATCTTTTTCAGTGTACTTTCGGCACCGTCTACAGCGGAGTAAAACTTGCTTTTTGTAAGGAAGGATTTTGTAATTAATCCTATGTGGGTAGGAATGTTTAGTTTGAACATCTTGTAGAGCAGGCCGCCATGCCAAACACGATAGAACGCCTTTTCGATATCCAGGAATATGGCAGCCGTGCATTGTCCCTGGGATTTTTCCATACAGATGTGCTCTACCAGGCGAATGGCCTGGTGTATGGTGCTATGACCTGCACGAAATCCGAAATGCTCAGGGGAAAGGATGTTGTTTGTTTGGAGGTGGTGTAGGAGCGGGATCTGTATTAGGATTTTTAGAATTTTTGAGAGGTGGTTTATTAGGGAGATAGGTCGGTGGTTTTGTGGAAATAGAAGGTTTTTGTTAGGTTTAGAGATAGAGATGATTTTAGCAGTCTTCCATGCTGAAGGGAAGTAATTTATCTTTAGGCAATTGTTGAGTATGGCTGTGAGTTGTGATATGGTAGGTTGGGGAAGGTTTTTGAGGTAGGGAGGTTTTATACTATCGGGGCCAGGGGCTTTGGAATTGCCGATTCGCCAGACTGACGTTCGCTGACTGGGGCGAAGGAGGTGTCATGTCTCTGACGAAGTTTCCTTGTGAGGTAGCGACGGACTTCTCTTTCATTCCTCTCCACATCTTCGTCGTCGTCAACGATGTTCTCTCTGAAGTGGACCTCTAGCGTGCTCTCGACATGGCGTCCGCTTTTTCCTCAGGAGTGTATACGATGCCGTTTTCCCCATGTAGTGCGTTGATGGCCCTCTGGGGTTGCCTTCTAGCCCTGATTTTGCTCCAGAGACGGTCCGCGTCTCTGCCTCCTGCAGTCTTCTTTCCCAGCGGGCATTTCTTAGCATTTGTAGGCGCTGTCGTATTTCCCTGGTCATTCTTTCCATATTTCTTCTGTCGCGTAGGTCTCGGAATCGTTGCCAGAGCTTTCGGGTTCTCTTCTTGTCCGCAATGAGTTGGGCAAGTTCGGGTGGTAAATCGCTTCTTCCTTTGTCGTGTATGATTTTAATCGCTGCGATTTTGCTGCAGGAGGATGCTATATGGGTGAATTCCTGTATAGCGTGATCTATGTCCCTTTTCTGGGGCAAAATCGGGTATATGATGAACTATGAGCATTTTGTAGTGCTCCCAGTTGGTATGCTACGTAACTCTTGTTCTTGCCTCTGGGCCATACTGGTATTTTAGGATAACCGGGTTCTGGTCAGTCAAGGGCGTTCACCACCTCAGTTGTTGTCGCTAGAGGTATGTTTTTGTTGAGACAGATGTCGGGTATATCTGGACGGCACCTGGAGTCGTAGTGAAAGTGGGTGGGCTCAGCTGGGGCGAGTATTTCGATGTCAGGATTGTTGTCTAAGTATCGTAGTAGCGTTCTGCCTCCAGTGTACGTAGTGCGGCAACCCCAGGCTCTGTGCTTTGAATTTAGGTCCCCCTTATGATGACTCTGTGCTTTCCATTTAGTAAGGTGTCCAAGTCTATGGTGGATATGTTGTGTCCAGGGGGGTTGTATGTGGCGATTAGGTGGGTGACTTGATCGTCAATGATAAGTTCTATTCCTGTTGCTTCTATGACCTGGAGTGGAGGGAGTGTTATCTTTTGGTGGCATATCCACTGTTTAACAAGGATTGCTGTCCCGCCTCCTGTGCGGTTTGGCCTGTCAGTTCTGTGTGTGACATAATTTTTGATCCGGAGATTTTGGTTGGGGATCAGGTGCGTTTCGTTAATGAGTGCTATATCCACTCCATGTTCTTCTAAGAAGAGTTCCAGCTCGTGACGTTGCTCGTGTTTGCCATTTGCATTCCAGATGGTGATATTTGGGTGATTATTTCTATTCTCCATTGCAAAAGATGGGCAATATGGTGGTGAAGATCAGTGTGAGTTTTGTCATCATGTCTGGGGCAGCCATGATTTGTGCCAAGGCGTCTTTGGGTTTGGAGAACATGGTTGTGAAGTTGATGCGGGTAAGTGACTTAAGGAAGTCCCATATTTGTTCTAGCATTTGCTTTGGTTCATTGGCTTGTGCCTCTTCACGGTTTTGTGTGGCATGTGGAGCTTCTTGCTCCAGAGTGGTGTTCTCTATGTCTTCGTTTTCTCCTGTTGTTGTTTCTGTTGTCTGTTCTGGTGAAGCGGTAGTCGTCTGAACAACGGTTGTTTCCACTGTTTTGTCCCTATCATTTGTTGTGTGTGTAGTTTCTTCTTGCGTTTGCTGGTGTGTAGCTTCCTGTGGCACTTGTGTGTCTGGGGGAGGCACGTTGGCGTTTGGATGTTTTACGCAGTGTTTCTGAGATGGTTGTGGAAGTGGGAGGAGTGGATGCTGTGGCTTTACTACAGGTGCTGGGGGCTGCTTGACGGATGTTTGTGCTCGTTCCACAATTTGCGGGCGAGCTTGCTGGTGGTGTCTGTTAGCGAACGGTTTGTGATAGTTGCCTTTACTATTTCTGCCATTGTTTTTGCGCCAATGGGTGAAGTTTCATGGGTTTGGTTTTGCATCCCAGGCGGGTTCTCCGCTGTTCCAGGTGGCAGGAGAGAGTGTGTTCCCTCCGTTTGCGTCGCAGGCTTGGGGGGGGGGGGGGGGGAGAGGCTTGGGGCCGCTTGTTGTTTTCCCTCAGGTGAGCTGTAGTTGGTGGTCTCTGCTGTTGTGTGGGGAGGGTTTGGTGCTTGCTTGAGGTTGCTGCAGTTCTTTGTGCACAAGCCTCGACAATTTTAAGCCTCACTGGGCATCCCCTAAATGAAGCTGGATGCTTTCCTGAGCAGTTAGCACAGATTATTGGGTCGCTAGGCTTCCTGGTGCATTTAACAGATCTAGGAATTAGGTCGCATTGTTTTGCGTCACGGCCAAACCTTTGACAGAGGTAACACTGGGTGGGGCCACTTGGTTTTCGAAATCTCTCGACCGAAATTGTCATGTGCAGTAGTCTTTCTAGCTTGAAGATTTTTTGTGCTTCTGCAGTGTTTGGCAGATTTACCTGGAAATTTGCAATTTTGTTTCGTAGCTGTGGGATGACGTCGCCTGTTTCTGTGATGATGGTGACTGGTTTTGCCATCTGGTATACTTCCTTGACTGGGAAGCCTTTGGCAATAAGTTCTTCTTTGACTTCTTCTGTGGTCCAATGGGGTGTGAGGCGCTTGATGACAACTTTGTGTTCCTCTCGGATCATCGCTGTAAGTGAAAAATTCCAGGTTTCGCTTTCGGAATTCTTGTTTTAGTTAATGGAAATATTCTGGGTTGGTCGCTTGGTAGACTATGTGGTCCCCTTTGTACGTTGGGCTGACAGCGCCGGTTAATTTACTCTGTATTTGGCCAGTTAGTGTGGTGTACCCTTTGGTTTCGTAAACCGTAATTGGTGGAACTTTTCTTCCCCGTTTGTGTTGTGGTCGAAGCGTTTGCGTGGCTCCTGCCCCAGGGCACAGTGAAGGTGGTTTGGATGGTGGCTTTTCCGCCTGTGCTGAGGGGTCTCCTGGGTGTTTGCCTCGCGAGTTTACTCTTTTTGGTTCGGGTGCTGCTGTATCATTGTATGTTATAGCAGCTGCTTTTTTCGATTGTTCGGTTTGTGCCTGGGTTGTCTGTTGATTTGCCTTCGTGGTTGCACCTGTTGGCCCTTGGGCCGATTTTGCGCATTCTTTTTGCGTCTCTGTGCTGGTCTTCCGTGGCTGCTTAGTTTCTGCAGTTGTGTTCTTTTGTGCTGTTAGGTCTGGTGCCGATTTCGACATGTCAGTGGCGCTTGCTGATTGCTCAGGGTTGTACTTGAGGAGCCTGCGACTGCGCCGTGGGACCTTATACACTGGTGAGTCGTGGTTCTCCTCTTCTGAGGCCAAATCGGTGTCGGTGTCAATAACGAGACTGTGCGCTGACAGACTGTTATCGGTGTCAGAAGCGTCCCCTCATGATGATGATGATGATGATGATGATGATGATGATGATGATGATGATGATGATGATGATGATGATGATGGGTGAGTTGACGGGCCTGGTGATTGGCAGGGTGTTTGGTGTGGTTTGGGAATTGGTTTACGCTGTTCAGCCGATGGAAGTGATTCCTGCTGTTGTCCCATGATGGGGAATCTGCGAGATGTTAGATATTTACAGGGTTTGGTGGCCCTATATTCCGACAATTTTGTGGTGGTCGTATATCTCTCTCTACCGGGCGGGCACGGGATACCGCTAACCACTGCGTGGCCTAGACAGTCGGCCACGGAGCGCAAAGGGTCCCTGGACCGCTAAGAACCCTATTGCCTAAAGCACAAAATTCTCGGAAAGAAGTTTTCTTTGTTCTGCTCCTCCTCTTCTTTCTTCCCTAACTAGCTGGCGGCGCGATACTGCTGTCTTCTCGGAGAGGTATGCCATCCTCGAATTTGTGGTGCACTGATGACCCACTGTGAAGGACTCTGGGCGTTGGCAACACGAACAGTACCGCCAACGACAATTTGCTTTTTCGCGACAAGCGCCCCTGCCACCACGAACCGCCAGCCCAGAACAACACTACGACCCCTCGCAGCCTAGCGAGCCAACAAGCACGGCGATACAGCGAGGAACACGCAAGGCCATGGACAAGCACACGACACTCCAAACAAAGAGGAAGCCTCGGTCAGAGACGGCACACGTGGTGGGTTTTTCCGGGTCGGGCAAGCAGTAGCGGAGCGCAGCGCAGGAGCGTCCTTTCACTACGCGAGCACGACTCGGAATGGCGTGGCCTGGCCGGCACCCGCCGGAGCAGTCGAATTCTCTGGGTTTCCACCCTGTTTGCAAGAAGATTCCGCGCCCGGTGGCGCTCTGTCTTCTGGTTTATCTTCCCTGAATCTCAAGAATCGTTTTGTTTTGTCTTTCGGTTTTGGGGGCGTTGTTTTGCCCTAATGTATGAAAGGGGGTGGGAGGGGCGGCTCTTTATCTAGATGGTGGTGGTTTTTGCAGTGAGTTTTACGTCTCACGCAGAATTAGCTACTGAAACTGACGATGAATTGTACTAACGGGTGCTTTTTGACGTGGTTGATCTTCCCCGCTGAGGGAGTTGATAAGATGAAATTCTGAGTGATGGCATGAGGCATAGAAGTCTATGGATTTGTGCTTGATGATGTGATAGATGGTAGGATGACCAAGCATGACGCTGATCTCCTCATTGCTGCAGTACCACGGTACATCTGCTTTTATTCTTACAACTTTATTCTGTAATCTTTCTATTTTGGTTAGGCTTTTATCTGCCGCCATGCTCCATACCTCTGAGCCGTAGAGCATAGCTGGCAGTATTATCACTTTCCAGATTTTTAGTTTCGCTGCGGTGGAGAGCTCTCTACTTTTGAGTAACGGGTATAGTTGCAACAGTCTTGCCTGGCCTTTGTTGTAGGCTTCCGTTATGTGCTGGCTAAAGGCCACTGTGGTATAGTGCCGTGTCGTCAGCGTAGAGGTCTATTTGGCCCCCTGGCTCTCGGGGCATGTCGTTTGTATATAGTAGGTATAGGAGGGGACCTAGCACATAGCCTTGTTGTACTCCTGCTTCTATGACCCTAATGGGACTGTCGGCGCCATCCAACGAAGAATAGAACTTCCTGTCTGTCAGGAACGACCTAATCATTTTTAGTATATGCAGAGGGCAGTTAAGTTGGGACATCTTATACACCAGGTCGCCATGCCACACCCTGTCGAACGCTTTTTCTGTATCGAGGAAGATGGCACCAGTACTGTTCACCTGTTGTCGTTCTGAACACACGTGCTCCACCAGGCGAATGGCTTGCTGTGTGGTGCTTGTGACCAGCACGAAATCCAAATTGTTCTGGGACAAGGATGTTGTTGGTGGTAAGGAACTGTTTTAGTGGGAGTTGAATTAGGGTCTCAAGGAGTTCGTAGAAGTGGTTGAGGAGGGAGATGGGTCTGTGGTTTTGTGGGAATAGATGATTTTTGTTTGGTTTGGGGATTGAAATAATTTTTGCGACCTTCCAAACTGAAGGGAAATAATTCAATTTTAGGCAGTTATTTTGGATAGCGGTGAGGTGGGATATGGCTGAATGAGGAAGGTTTTTCAGGAAAAGTGGTCTGATATTGTCAGGGCCTGGGGCTTCAACGTTGCCGATTCACCTGATGAGACCACCTACTGTTCGCTCGCTGGCTACGTCGAACGAGGTGTCGGACCTTTGTTGGAGTTTCGCCGTTAGGTGGCGTCTGACCTCTCGCTCGTTTCTCTCGACTTCCTCCTCCTCCTCGTCGTCGTCGATATCGTTCTCTTGTAATTGGCGTTCGAGAGTGCGTGGCATGGCGTCTGCTTTCTCTTCCGGTGTGTAAACTATCCCGTTTACGCCGTGCAGCGGATTTACGGTCTTTTGTGGGTTTCTTCGGGTTCTGATTTTGTTCCAGAACTTTACTGGATTTCTCTCTGCTCCCTGTAGGCCTCGCTCCCATCGCTCGTATCTGAGCAGTTGAAGTCGTGTTCTTATTTCGCGAGCCATCCTCTCCATGGTCCTTTTCTCTTGTGGGTCCCGGAATTGTTGCCACAGACGTCTCGTGCGCTACTCGTCGCTAATTAGTTGTACGAGGACGAGAGGTAGATCATCGCGTCTGTGATGGTGTGTGATTTTTATTGTGGCCCTCTCGCTGCATGTCGTCATGATGCGCGTCAACTCCTCAACCGCTGCGTCGATGTCTCGCTTACGGGGCATTTCTGGGGCAAAGTCTGGTATATGGTGGTCGACCAGTGCTTTGTACCTGTCCCAGTTTGTGCTGAAGGTCACTCTCTTCCCCTCTGCAGGGTCTGCCTGTTCGTTTTCGAGTATCAGGATAACAAGGTCGTGGTCGGAATCCAACGCGTTTACGACCTCTGAACTTCATAACGGAGACAGATTTTTGAGCAGGTGGAAATGGGTTAGTCTACTTGGCGGTGTTATCTCTACCTCAGGGTGAGCGTCTAGGTATCTTAGGAGTGTCCTGCCACTGGTGCTCGTGGCTTGACAGGTCCATGCCCTGTGCTTTCCATTTAGGTCCCCTCCTATGATGACTCTGTGGCTTTGGTTTAGGAGATCGTTGAGATCTACTGCAGATATATTGCGACCAGGAGGGTGGTATGCAGCAATGAAGAAGGTGGTCTGGTTATTTATCATCATTTCGATGCCTGTTGCTTCTATATGCTGGAGCCGTGGTAGGGGTATATGTTGATGGCATATATGTTGCTTAACTAGTACTGTCGTCCCCCCACCTTGTCGGTTGCGTCGGTCAGTCCTGTATGTGACGTAATTTCTGACCCGGAAGTTGTCTGCAGGTGCTAGGTGGGTCTTGTTTACGAGTGCAACGTCTATTCCATATTCGTCGAGGAACAGCTCCAGCTCGTGTCGTTGGTGGCGAATGCCATCGGCATTCCAGATGCATATAACTGGATGCTTGTTCCGCCGTTCCGTTCGTTGCTCATGCCTGGGCATCTGCCCATGTAGTTTTGAAGGTCCTGTGGCTTTTGCCTTAATGCCTTCTGTCTCAGCTTGGGTTTCCAGAAGCATGTTTTTGTTTGATTTATAACATGTTTATATATACAGGGTGTTACGAAAAGGTACGGCCAAACTTTCAGGACACATTCCTCACACACAAATAAAGAAAAGATGTTATGAGGACATGTGTCCGGAAACGCTTAATTTTCATGTTAGAGCTCATTTTAGTTTCGTCAGTATGTACTGTACTTCCTCGATTCACCGCCAGTTGGCCCAATTGAAGGAAGGTAATGCTGACATTGGTGCTTGTGTTGACATGCGACTTACTGCTCTACAGTACTAGCATCAAGCACATCAGTATGTAGCATCAACAGGTTAGTGTTCATCACGAACGTGGTTTTGCAGTCAGTGCAATGTTTACAAATGCGGAGTTGGCAGATGCCCATTTGATGTATGAATTAGCATGAGGCAATAGCCGTGGCGCGGTACATTTGTATCGAGACAGATTTCCAGAACGAAGGTGTCCCGACAGGAAGACGTTCGAAGCAATTGATCGGCGTCTTTGGGAGCACGGAACTTCCCAGCCTATGACTCGCGACAGGGGAAGATCTAGAACGACGAGGACACCTGAAATGGACGAGGCAATTCTTCGTGCAGCTGACGATAACCCTAATGTCAGCGTCAGAGAAGTTCCTGCTGTACAAGGTAACGTTGACCACCTCACTGTATGGAGAGTGCTACGGGGGAACCAGTTGTTTCCGTACCATGTACAGCGTGTGCAGGCACTATCAGCAGCTGATTGTCCTCCATGGGTACACCTGCGAATGCTTCATCCAACAATGTGTCAAACCTCATTTAAGTGCAAATGTTCTCTTTACGGATGAGGCTTCATTCCAACGTGATCAAATTGTAAATTTTCACAATCAACATGTGTGGGCTGACGAGAATCCGCACGCAGTTGTGCAATCACGTCATCAACACAGATTTTCTGTGGACGTTTGGGCAGGCATTGTTGGTGATGTCTTGATTGGGCCCCATTTTCTTCCACCTAAGCTCAATGAAGCACGTTATCATAATTTCGTACGGGATACTCTACCTGTGCCGCTAGAACATGTGTCGTACTTGTAAATGCACAACATGTGGTTCATGCACGATGGAGCTCCTGCACATTTCAGTCGAAGTGTTCGTGCGCTTCACAACAAAAGATTCGGTGACCGATGGATTGGTAGAGGCGGCCCAATTCCATGGCCCCCACGCTCTCCTGACCTCAACCCTCTTGACTTTCGTTTATGGGGGCATTTGAAAGCTCTTGTCTATGCAACCCTGGTACCAAATGTAGAGACTCTTTGTGCTCGTATTGTGGACAGCTGTGATACAATACGCCATTCTCTAGGGCTGGCTCAGCGCATCGGGGATTCCATGCGATGGAGGGTGGATGCATGTATCCTCGCTAATGGTGGACATTTTGAACATTTCCTGTAACAAAGTGTTTGAAGTCACGCTGGTACGTTCTGTTGCTGTGTGTTTCCATTCCATGATTAATGTGATTTGAAGAGAAGTAATAAAATGAGCTCTAACATGGAAAGTAAGCGTTTCTGGACACATGTCCACATAACATATTTTCTTTCTTTGTGTGTGAGGAACGTTTTCTGAAAGTATGGCCATTCCTTTTTGTAACACCCTGTATATATTTATTTTTGTGTGTATTTTGTTTGTGTTAGTGTGAACTAGTACCTAAAGTGTCTGCTTAACGTATTCTTAGGGTGCTTATAGTTGACATGTAGTGGGTCAGATACCAGACCGAGTTCTTTGCTGGATGGCTGTAGTGATTATGGGCATGTTTGTGTCTATGTGTATGGGTGCATTTGGTACGAACCAGGGAGCGTCTGTTACTATCCTGAGGGCTTTGTTTTGCACTATTTGCACTTTTCGCACTTTTCTTAGGTGAGTGTCTGCGGCCATGCCCCAGACCTCGCAGCCATAAAATATTGCTGGAAGGACCACCATCTTACAGACTATTAGTTTTACTTTGGTAGTCAGTCCGTTGCCCTTTAGCAATGGGTATAACTGATACAGCCTAGCCGAACCCCAATTACGTGTGTCAGCTATGTGTGAGTTCCATAAAAGTTTGCTATCGATTTTTAGTCCGAGGTACCTTACTGTGTCACACCAGGGGAGGTTCCTTCCGTCAATGGAGAGTTGACGGTTGGGTGGCCTTCGCCTGATTCTGAACATTATTGCGTTGCACTTGGTTGGATTGAGTTTAATTTTCCAGAAGTTACACCATTGTGTAATCTGGTCGAGACGCCTCTGTATGTTTAGAACCATGTAATTTGCGTATGGGTGGCTGGCATAAATAGCCGTGCCATCGACAAACAGGGCTAGATAGGTACTGTCCCGCTTTGGTATGTCGTTAGTATACAAGCTATACAGGATGGGCCCCAGGACACAACCTTGGGACACTCCTGCCTCGATTGACTTAATGCTACTCTTACATCTATCCATGAACACACAAAATTTCTTGTTACTTCAAAACGAGTGGAGGATCTTCAGCAGATGCTGGGAACAGTCATATTGGTGGAGCTTGTATAGTAGGCCGTCGTGCCAGACAGGGTCAAAGGCCTTCTCAATGTCTAAGAAGACTGGCCCCGTACTGTGCCAGTTTGCCCTAGCCTTGCAGATGTGCTCCACCACACAGGTGGCCTGTGAGATGGTGCTGTGTCCGGCACGAAAACCAAACTTCCTCACTGAAAGGAACATCACAATCCCAGAGCAGTCTTGGAGTGGCTTTAGGATTAGTCGTTGGTGAACTTTGCCTAATATGCATAGGGGGGATATGGGTCTGTAGTCGGGTTTGGGAAGTGTGATAACTTTGGCTATCTTCAATGCAGATGGGAAGTGGTTGTGTTTCAGGCAGGCGTTGAGGACGTTAGTTAGGTAAAGGTAGCTGACTTAAAGAGATGTTTGAGCTGTAGTGGCTTTATGCCGTCAGGGCCTGGGGATTTGAAGTTGCCGATCCCGTTTCTTTCACCATCGGAAGGGTGGGGTGGGCTCATATAGGGCTTACTGCCCGTTTGGAGCCTTAGCTTATCTTACATTTTTCTGTGGTGACACAATTTGTTGTAATTTGGGGAAGGGATCTAAATTATTGTTTATCTTTTGTTATTTACCTTTCTTGGTTTTTATGTTCTTATTTGTTTTCTTTGTTGTGGGGAGAATACACAATTCCGGCATTTGCCTTACGGCTGAGGGGAAACCCCTGAAAATCTCAGCTGGAGTCGGTTGAAAGTCCTTAGAACTTTCTTCTACGTCGTTTTGGCTCGTGCCGCTTGTTTTTGTGGTTTCGGTAGCATTCGTATTTGCCCGTTTTTCCACTGTTCGGTGTCTTTTTGAGCCTTATTATTGCATTAAAGAATTTTTGTAGGGGCGGTATTATTGTTTGCGGCGGTATCATTCTGAGGTGGTGTCTGGTGATGCCGTCAGCGCCGGGGGCAGTGACTTTACCACCTGCTATGGCCTGTTTTACTTCCTGTGTGGTTATGTCTGCGAGTAGTGCTGTCTGATCGTCGTAGGTCGTTTTTTC
Organism: Schistocerca americana; assembly: GCF_021461395.2. NCBI lineage: Eukaryota > Metazoa > Arthropoda > Insecta > Orthoptera > Acrididae > Schistocerca > Schistocerca americana. Next base: position 90,892,707 of record NC_060126.1, on the reverse strand, counting down.
CACCTCTGTTTTTGTTTCTATTTCCGTTTTTAATTCCTGTTCTTTGTCGAATTTGTCGTCTTGCGGATGTGTTTATACGTCTTTTAGCGCTCCTAGGAAGGCGTCTGCTTTCTTCTTTTTGCACATCGTGATTTCGTCGTTTATTATCAGTGGTCCTTCGTGTGCTTCTTTCTGGTTCGTCAGTCGTCTGAATTTCTTCCAGAAGTCAGCTGGGTTTTTCGGGTCTAGGTTCTGTATTTTTGTGTCCAGTTTTCTTGCCGTAAAATCTTTGAGTTGGTGTTTTACTTGGTCATTTAGCCTATTCCATTGGTTTTTGATAGTAGGGTCTTTAGTGCGTCTGAATTGCGCGTATACCTGTCGTTTTTGTTTGATTAGTGTTAGGATATGTGTTAGTATTGCTTCTTTTCCCTCGCTTATTTTTCGAATTGGTGCACTTGTCTCCACTGCGTCTTCTATCACCTTAGTTATGTGCGCGTTTAGGTTTTCTAGCTTTTCGTAGTTATCTCTCTCTTCGTTAGTTGTGTTTAGGTTCTGGTTGATGTGGTCTAGGTATTTTTTCCTGTCTATATTTTTTCTGTCTTTGTACGTTTTTATTTCTGGTTTCGTCTTTTCTGGTGGTTGAGCAGCCGACATGAAATGGCTGGGTCTAAAACTATGGTGCATTTGAAGAGCCAGCGTCCTTGAAAAACGCTCTGTCTTACGAAATGATCCTTGGTGGTGCGGATTTGGGGGTTATGCGGTATTGGCTAGGGGTCGGTTTTCCCCTGGGTAGATGATGTTCGTGCAGGCGGCGGCGATGATGATGCAATTTCATGTTTGCGTATGAATACATATGACTATCGCCTGAATTGGCGATGGATGGTAGTGATTGGTGCTTTCTGGTCAGGGTTTTCATCCCTTCCCAGAGAGTTGATGAGTTCGTGTGGTGATGCGTTGGATGATTCATAGAATTTTAATGATTTTTGCTTTATGAGATGATAGAATGATGGCTGTCCGAACATTGCTCTAATCTCCTCGTTGCTGGAGAACCACGGAGCGTCCACAACGATTCGGAAGGCTATATTTTGGATAATTTCCAACTGTTTGAGGTTGGTGTCTGCTGCCATGCTCCACGCTTCTGATCTGTAGAGTATGGCTGGCAGGATGATGGTTTTCCAGATTTTGAGTTTGGCAGGTACTGTGAGTCCCCTGCCTTTTAGGAGTGGATATAACTGAAAGAGCTGGTGGGAGCCCTTGTTTCTAGCCTCTCTGATGTGATGGGTGAATGTTAGATTTTTATCCAGTTTTAGCCCTAGGTAAGTAACTACTTCTTTCCAGGGTAGTACCTGGTCGTTGTGTGTGATGAACACTATGGGGCGTTTGATTTTGTGGCTGAATAAGATAGTCTGGCATTTGTCTGCATTGATCTTTATTTTCCACAGATTGCACCACTTTGTCACTTTGTCTAGGAGGCGTTGTAGGTGGTAGGCTAGATAGTTTATGTTTCTGCCACTGTGGTATAATGCAGTGTCATCTGCATACAGGGCAATGTTACCGCTCGGCTCCTTCGGCAGATCGTTGGTGTATAGTAGATATAGGAGGGGGCCAAGCACAGATCCCTGTGGGACACCCACTTCTATTTGCTTTATGTCGCTGTTTGCGCTATCTACTGTAGAGTAGAATTTCCTTTCTACCAGGAACGAGTGGACTATTTTCAGCAGGTGAAGTGGGCAATTCATCTTTGACAGTTTGTATAGCAGACCGCCATGCCAAACCTGGTTGAACGCTTTTTCAATGTCCAGGAAAATGGCAGCTGTGCTATTGCCCTGGCTCTTCTCTGTTCAGATGTGCTCCACCAGACAAATGGCTTGTTTTGTTGTGCTATGCCCAGCACGAAATCCAAATTGTTCAGGGATAAGGATATTGTTGGCAGATAGGAATTGTAGTAGGGAGTTTTGGATGAGGATTTCAAGTAACTTACACAGGTAGTTGAGCAGGGAAATAGGTCGATAGTTTTGAAGGAATAGTTGGTCTTTATTTGGTTGCAGGATTGAGATCACTTTGGCAACCTTCCAGGTTGAAGGGAAATACTGTGCAGTAAGGCAATTACTTAGGATGGCAGTGAGATGGGGATTGCTGGTTGGGGGACGGCCTTAAGGAAGGGTGGTTTGATGTTGTCAGGACCAGGGGCTTTTGTGGTGACGATTCGCCTCATGATAGCTGCAACCACACGCTCGCTGGTCAGTTCGAAGGGCGTGTCGGAACTGGCGCGAAGTCTGCGATGGAGGTGTCGTTCTACTCGATGTTCCAGAGCATCTGCTTCGTCCCCGTCGTCCTCTATGACATTCTCCTGGAATTGGAGTTCGAGGGTGTTTGACATGGCAGTCGCTTTGTCTTCCGGTGTGTATACCAAGCTGTTCTGTCCGTGTAGTGGTCTGTTGGCTTTGTGGGGTTGCCGCCTAGCTTTTATTATCCCCCAGAACTTTTTAGGATTACTTTCAGCTGCCTTAAGACTTTGTTCCCACCAGGAACATCTCAGGAGTTTCATCCTGGTCTGTATTTCATGGGCCATTTGGTTCATGCGTCTCCTATCCTGGGGGTCTCGGTAGATCTGCCATCTTTTGTGCGTGTGGTTTTTGTCTGAAATTAGTTGTGTTAGATCTGGGGGCAGGTTGGATCGCCCATTCTTGTGTGTAATTTTGGTGGTGGCAGCAGCCTTTCCACACGCCTTGATGATGGTGGTAAATTCCTCTATTGCTTGGTCTATTTCCACATGGGTTGGCATGTCTGGTGCATGGTCTGGGATGTGTGAGGCAACCAGTTGCTTGTATCTTTCCCAGTCAGTGTACAGTGTTGTGTGTACTCTGTTGTTGAGTATGTCCTGGTCTCCCTCGAATCTGAGTACCACAGGGCTGTGATCGGAATTCAGACTGTTGACCACTTCTGTGGTGGTTGCAAGATGGATCTTTTTAAGCAGAAATATGTCAAGTATGTCTGGTCGACACCTTGAATCATATGGGAGTGAGTGGGCTCGTCTGGACAGACGACCTGCACTGCTGGATGGTTGTCAAGATAACTTAATAGTTAGATTGCCACTGGTGTTCGTGGTGCGGCAACCCCATGCCCTGTGCTTGGCGTTCAGGTCCCCTCCTACTATTGTGTTGTGACTGCCGTTCAGAAGACCATCCAGATCGTGGGGAAATAGTCTTGTGCTTGGTGGATGGTATACTGCCACCAGGTGTGTGGGGCGATTGTTGAGAACAACTTCTACTGATGTTGCCTGCGTATTAATGAGTCTTGGTACAAGTACCTGGCGATGGCGTTTGCTCCGTTTTATTAGGATACCTGTGCCGCCGCCTTGTCTGTTAGGACAGTCTGTCCTAATAAGCTGGTAGTTGCGGACCTGAAAGGTATCGGTTGGGGTGAGATGTGTCTCATTGAGGAGAGCTACATCGATTCCATGGTCATCTAAGAACATCTCAAGTTCAAACCTGTCATGATAGATGCCATCTGCATTCCAGATGGCGATGGTAATATGCTGCTTCTCGTCTTCATTTGCCATTGGAGAGCAGTGGTAAGATGATAGTGGCGAGTATTGTGATTGTTGTGGATAGGTCTGGGGCTGTTGCTATTTTGGTGAACAGCTGGGTTATGCCTTCAAGGAAGGCAGGTGAAATGATGGATTTTATGAATGTCCAAATCTTCGAGAGGAACTGGAGTGGCTGTTCCTGTTTCACCTGAACGGAACTTTCCTGCGCAATTGTCTGGCCACTGACGATGTTGGTTGTGTTGTTGGTATCTGCTGCTGTAGCTGTGGCTTGGGCGGTCTCAGTGGTAGTGGCTTGGGCTAGAATGACCCTTGGTGGGTGCACATCTGTGGCCTTTGATGACGAAGCCAGTGGTGTTTTCTCAGCCCTCTCTGTTTCTGGTTGGTTTGGGATGGGAAGGATTGATGTTTGTGGGGGAGAGACGACCTGTGGGGGTGGAGTTCTTTTCATGAGCAGAGTTGCCTTGGGGGGCGGTCTTTGGGTCTTTGGTTTAGGGGTATTTTGGGGGGGGGGGGGAGTGCGCCCAGTTTTCACAACCTCAGCTTAAGTTCTATTGCCAGTAGGGCTTTCTTCTTGGTGTAGTTGATGTTGTTGCTCCGGATGTTGTGGAGTGGGTGGTTGTGTACTCCGCTGGGGTTGGGCAGGGTTGGGAGGGCTTGTTGTTTCTGCTCCAGCATGTGTTGGGGGTGGGGGGGGGGGGGGAATCTACTTCTTCCATGGGTGGTGCAGGAGGGGGGTTGGGGTTTCTCAGTGGCGCCCTAGGAGGTGGTTCCTGCCTTTTAGGAGGTAATGCTCGCCGGCGCTCCCAAACCTGAACGATCTTCAATGTTTCTGGGCAGCTCCTGAAGGAGGCTGGATGGTTGCCCCTACAGTTGGCGCATATGGCCGGTTCTTCCCTCTTCGTTGTGCAGGCGCCATAGAGGTGCGGTCCTGCACATTTGACGCATCTGGGCGCGAGTTCACATTTGTTTGCCCCATGTCGAAATCTCTGACGCAGATAGCATTGTGTGGCCCTGTTTGATTTTTGATATAATTCTGTGTTCACTTTCATTTGTAGTAGTCTTTCTACTTCAAATATTTTTCTTGCCTCTGCTGTGTTTAGTAGATTGACCTGGAAATTGGCCGTTTTTCTTCTTGGAGCTGACACTATGTTTCCAGAGTCATCTATTTCTGTTTGCGGCTTCGACATTTGAAATACGTCCTTACCGGAAAGCCCTTCTCGATGAGTGCATTCTTGACGTCCTCTGGGGTCCAGTAGGGCGTCAGTCTTATAACGACGACTTTCAGTGTACTCTTCGGGTCGTCGTGGTAAGTAAATAATTCCAGATTACGTTTTCGGAATTCTTGTTTGAGGTACTGGGAATCCTACGGGTTTGTGGCCTGATAGACGATGCTATCGCCCTTGTATGTGGTACTAAGGGCACCCGTTAGTTTCCCTTAGATTTGTCCTATCAGTGTCGTGTACCCTTTTGTCTCAAACGCAGTTATGGGGGGAACCTTTCGTCCTCTGTTTGGTTTTTGATTTCTGTTTTGCGTGGGGCCTCCTTGTGTCTGGGGAATTACAGGACTTGCTCTGTCTTGTCCCCTGTCGCCGCCCTCTGACGTCATCTGGGTGGCATTTGGCGCTGGTGTTGCGCTTTCTGCGTTCATACTGACATCTATTGTTGGTTTTTGGGGGCAGTCGGATTGCGGGATTTCCCTTCCCGTGCCCTGGTATTGTTGTGGCAGCTCAGGATTTCGTTTGCTTTTGTTGCGCCAGGTGGCATGTGCATTTGATTTTCCTCCGCAATCGCGGGTTGCAGGGGCTGCCCAGATTTTTCCTGCTTTTGAAGCAGCCTCCCGCTTCGCCGCAGACGTCCCTCGCCCAATGATGAAATAGAGTTGGTGTCGCTGTTGGTGGCAATGACAAGGTTGTCAGAGTCCGAACTAGCGATGAAAGATGGTGATGAGGGTGGATGGTTCATGGATGAAGAATGAGATGACGATGATGTCTTAAGCAGCCGCTGACGCTGGAATGACGAGCCTGTGCTTGGCTTGTGGTGGTGCAGTTTAGACAAAGTTTGTCATTCCTGCGGTTCCTGTAAGAGAGAGAAATATATATTACCACTCTTGTCGACTGGTCCTGTCTGGTTTAACCTGAAAAAGAGAAAGACACATTCTGTTGAGGGATTAGTAAAACGTAATCCCTCAGCAGGTCAGGCCAACGTGTGGTTGGCCTGTGATGAGGTTGTTGGCCCAGTCCACGGATGAGCCAGTTGCGGGAGCGCCCCGTCTTCTAGTGGACCTTCCTGGCGATGGCGCGGAACCTGTCTCGGAGAGGCAGGATCCTAATGTCCTCGTGGAGTTGGTGCGTCGAAAAGCGCCTCGGAAGATGCATAGCCGTCTTCAGGGCGCGGTTCTGTATTCGTTGCAGAGTCACAATGCGAGCATCTGAGGCTTTCCCCCAGACCACGGCCGCATACTCTAGCAGTGGGCGAACCAATGTTAGATAAAGCGTGATGCCGTGTTGCGGTGGCAATGACGACTGCGGGTTTAGCAGCGGGTACAGGGCGCGGAGGCGTCCAATTGCTCTCCCTTTCACATCACGGATTTGATGCTTCCAGGTGAGCCTGCGGTCTAGGGTAACCCCTAGGTATGTCGCCGTCCCACTCCATGGGATACGTTCTCCCAGGATTTCGAGCGGCGTAATCCCTGGCGGCAGAAGTCTTAGAGTGAAGACGACTGCCTGGCTCTTTGTGGCGTTGAATTTCAACCGCCACTTCGTTGCCCATGAGCCCAAGGCGTCGCACCCGCGTTGGAGGCGGTTTCTCAGCACTTGGGCGTTCATGCTGCGGGAGAAAATTGCTGTATCATCAGCGTACAGCGCCAGTTCGACTCCTGCCACTTTCGGCGCGTCTGCAGTGTACAGGGAGTACAGCGAGGGGCCGAGAACCGACCCCTGCGGCACCCCTGCACGTATCTGCCGGTCTGTGGACGTACCGTCGTCAGCCTTCACGTGGAAGGTTCGTTCGGACAGGTACAACCGCAGCAGCGTCATGTGGGACGTCGGTACCCCTTGTTCAAAAAGTCTGAACTCGAGACCTTCGTGCCACACCGAGTCAAACGCTCGGGAAACGACGAGGAACACTGCGACAATGAATTCCCTTGTTTCCAGTGCCCTCATTGCCGGTTCTACCACCCACAAGAGCTGGTGGGAAGTGACATGTTCTTCTCGGAACCAGAACTGCTCATCTTGGATGATGCCCTCCTGGGTGACGTGTCGCATCAGTCTTCTCGCGTACAGCCTCTCGAAAACTTTCGAGAGCGACGGGAGCAGGCTTATTGGTCGGTACTTCGATGCCTGGCGTGGGTCCTTGCAGGGTTTCAGAATGGCGACAACCTCCGCGTGTTTTCATACAGAGGGGTAGACATCTGATCGGAGAATCTCGTTGAAAACATCGGCAACTTGACGGTGTAAGCCCGGCGGAAGGTTCCTCAGCAAGAGGTTTGTGACGCCATTGCTGCCTACAGCCTTCTTGAGGTTCAGAGAGCGAAGCTGCACAGCAACTTCCTCCTCCGTTATCGGCTCGATAACGTCGCCTTCCTCCCTTGCGGTGCGGAAGGTTAGTTGCTCGTGGACCCGCCGTATGTGGTCGTCGTCGATGACGTCGGCCACCGGTGTGAAGTTCGCTGCAAAAGCGTCAGCCAGGACGCTGGCTTTCGCGTCGGTGTCACTGGCGACGTCGTTCCCGACCTGTAAAGGTGGTATTCGCTGTTGCCCTCAGGATTGAGGGTAGACACGAGGTCTTCCCATTCCTGGCTCCGGTGTTGCTCGACTGCCGCCTTAATTTCCCCTCTCATGCGGTTTAAGCGGCGCTTCGTGTCTGGTTGGTGAGAGAGCTGCCATTCACGAAACAGTCGGTTCTTCTCGGTGATCGCGTCCAGGATAGGGTGCGGTAGCTGTCGCGAGAAGTCTCATGGTCCTTGGCGACGTCTCGGCGTGGCTTCCTCCGCTGCTCGAAGTATTCTTCGGGTGAAGAATGCTAGGGCGGCGTCTGCCCCTACCACGGCGGGGTTTGGCGCGTCCTCGAGCAGTACGAGGGCTTTCGTCTGAAAGCGTTCGGCGTCGAGCCTGCGATAGGTCGGACGGCTGTCTGGAAGAGAAGCTCCGGCCACGTCGAGGCCAAAAATGACCGGTACGTGGTCGGAGGAGAGGACGTTACGCGTCTGGGCGGTCGTGAAATGCCCGATGCCCTTCCGAAGGGCAATATCGAGCACGTCGGGCTGTCCCCGTGCAGGGAAGATCGTGGGGTCAAACGGCCCCACGGTGATCGCGCCGTTGCGGTGAACAACGCGGGAGAGGCGGCGCCCGCTGCGGGTGACAGTTCGCGAGTTCCATTCGGTGTGTTTCGCATTGAAATCCCCAGCAATGAAAGCTCGCCCCTCCAGCGACAGCAGGACGTCGAAGTCGGCTTCGTCTAGCGGTCTGCCAGGCTGCCGGTACACCGACACGAAAAGAATCTTTCCGGCGGTGGTGTTGACGGCCACTCCTGTGGCTTCCAGCGCGTTGAGCGCCGGCAGTTGGACCCGGTGGTGGCGCAGTGACTTCCCCACGTAGATGGCAGTGCCGCCCCCGTGGGTGGCTCTGTCATCTCGGTAGCAGCAAAAATTTGCTGCTCGTACGTCGACCCCGGGTTTGAGGAAGTCCTCCTGCACAAAACATATGTCGACAGCCTCGTCCCGTAGGAATTGGCGAAACTCGCCCTGCTGGGGGTGGAGACCCCGAGCGTTGAACGTGCATATGATTAACCCATAAATATGGTCGTTATCCATATTAGGGCTGGCTTCTCCCGGCGGTGGCCTGGAGGGCCGTCACTGCTCCCACGAGGACTGGTAGCTGCGTCATCAGCTGGTTGAGCGACCGCAGGAGCGCGGCCAGCTCGGTGGTGTCTTCCTTCGCCGTTTCGGGAAGGTTTGACTCCTTCGCGACGTTTCCCGTAGCCGGCAGCGGAGCGGCGTGCTGGGAACGCCCTGCGCGGGCGGTAACCCTCCCTACAGCGGCGGGCGCCGGCAACCCGGCCTCCCCGACTGCAGGCGGCGCCGCGGGCGAGGGCAGCTGCGACGGCTGCGGTGCCGGTGCGGCCTCCCCCTGCGAGCGGCCGTGGCCTCTCGGAGGGGGCGGCCGGCTTCCCCTTAGCAACGTCCGCGAAGCTGCGGCTCGGGTTTACGCCACTGGCGCGCTTCCCGCTATTGAATGCGGCGCATCCCCGGTAACGGGCGACGTGGTCCCCGTTACAGTTGCAGCACGTCGGTCGGTCCTCCTCCTCCTCCTTCGGGCAGTCAAGCGACGGGTGCTCCTCGGCGCACTTGCAGCAACGCACAGGCATCCTGCAGAACTTTGCCATGTGGTCCGTGCGTTGGCAGTTGAAGCACTGGGCTCGCCTGCCTTTCGCGCGGAGTGGCTCCTCAACCTGAAAAATTTTCCGGTTGTCCACATTGTCGACTGAGACCACAAGGAACAAGGGCATGTCCCTGTGGGTCCTGGGCGACCACATCAGGCGGATGTGGCGGGTCTGGAAGCCAAGTTCCTCCAGCTGCCGCTGTAGGAACGCCGGTTCCATCTTCAGCGACAGGTGACGGACGACGACCTTCAGCTGCTCCGTACTCTGTGAGACCGAGAAGTAGTTCTGCTTCACGCAGAGTTGCATGAGTTTCGCATGGTCCTCTATGGACTCTGCTCTGACCTTGTAAGTATCGGTCCCCGCGAACATCTTCAGCGGTTTTGCGATGAAGTTCAGCTTCTCTCTGAGCTCGCTGTACTCCTTACTCCAATGGATGGTAATCAGCGGATGGCGGCGGGGCGGTTTCGTCGCCGTAGGCGGTGTTGTCCCGTCCCCGTCGGTCTCGGCTACTTCAGGTAGATCTGCAAACCGGTTTGCAGCCTCGACCTGTTCTGGCGTCACCCGTCCAAACGCTCTGGCTCTCGCTGTGTGGCGCTGGGAGGGCGCGATGAAGCCTTCTACATCCGGCTTACTCGGTGATGCGGTCATCGTCCTGCGGCGTACCCTCCTCTTCTTCCGCCTGGCGCGACCGGAACTCGCCTGGGACGAGGGAGTGTCCTCTACGGCTGCGGCTGGGCTCTTCCGTGAGGTTTTCTCGACCTCGGCAAGCTCGTCGGGTGTTGCCAGCCTGGACGTTGGTGAGGGCGTGGCGGCTTCTGTAGCCACCACGGCTGGTGCGACTGCTGGCGCGGCAGCTGTCGTGGCAACTGCGACAGGCAATTGCTTGTCGCGACCCACAGGTAGCAGGGACCGGAGTCTCGTTACAACCTCCACCCTGTCCGCATCGGTTCCCATGGCCAGACGTTGCATGGCGATGCAATACTCATCGGGAGTCAGCATGGCCATGGCGGCGGCAAGTTCCTCCTTTGCCAGGGGGATCGGCGGCTCGATCCGTCGTCTCGGCGGAGTGAGTGTCCGGGCGCGGCGCCGTCCGTTCGCGGAAGTTTCCACGTTCGTCCGACGACCGCGAGCAACACTCTCACTCGTCGTCCTCGTCGGTGATGGGGGTGGGGGGGGGGGGGGGGGGCAGACGTTGCCGTCGTCGTCCGGGAAACTTCGCTTAGCCCGCCATCTGCCTCACCCTGCGTCTCGCCGGAGCGGTCGTCTCGTTCGAGCTCCTCCTCCATGTCGTAACCCCGAACACGACAATTTTGCCTCTTTTGAAAGACACGACAGTTTGCTTTCTCAGAGAATGGGGTCACGCCACGTGGATTTTGCCGCACGAGTTCCTAAAGGCCCTTGCAGGCTGCGGTCGACTCTGAAAGAGAAAACGCTGGTTAGCGAGAACACGCAAGGCGAGTAGCCAATTGCGTGAACCCGCGCAACCGATCGCTACAAAATCACGAGCGAGAGGTTAGCCTCGGCAGCTTCAGCACAGAGCGTCCGCACACTTCGGCAGCCACAGCGCAAGTGTTCAGCAGCCGACTGACTGGAGTGTCTGATGGGTACTGGACCCCCTATATGTTTCAAGGCCCGGGACAAGATGTCTATTCCCTTGTGTCTGATATTAGGTTTTATGGATGGTGGATTACGAGCTCGTAGGAAGGTGGTGGCTTATGGATGAGGCAGAGCGTTAGATGTTGTAATTACGATCAATGATCATTTGTGGGAATTTGCTTCTAGGATCTGGGGGTACATTGCCCAGTGATTGGATGAGGGGATGGGGTGAGGATTGTGTTCTTCTGTAGAAAGTTTCTGCTTGTCGTTGGATGATGTGGGTGATCTTTGTGACATTGTGTATTGTGTAGATATCAGTGTTAGGTAGGAAGCGGGGTGCGTTGGTGGCTATTCTGAGGAATCTGTTTTGAATGGTTTGCACTCATGTGCGTATCTGCAGTTGTGGCCCAGATTTCTGATTCACATGTGATGACGGGTTGGATCAGTGCCTTGAAGAGGTTGAACTTGGTTTTGTTCTGAAGACCGTTCCCTTTGATGAGTGGGTACAGTTGATAGATGAGGCCTTGGCCTCGGTTGTAGATGTGCTCAACATGTTTTTTGAACGTCAGTCTGGAGTCCAGGATGATTTCCAGGTATTTGTCATGTGGTTTCCAGGATATCGGTGTTCCATTGAGAGAAAGGTTTGCATCTTCTGGGATGGTTTTAAACGTGAACATTATGGCTTGCGTTTTGTCTGAATTAACAGTGATTTTCCATTTGAGGGCCCATTTATGTATATGCTGGAGGTGTTCCTTTAGTTTTCTGGCGATGTATAGTAAGTTGGAGCTGCTGCGAAATATCGCCATATCGTCAACGAAGAGGGCTAACTGCCCCCCCCCCCCCCCCATCTGATGCGGGATGTCGTTAGTGTACAAGGAGTACAGTGTGGGACCCATGACGGAGCCTTGGGGTACCCCTGCAGCAATTGGTCTGAGGTTGCTAGTCGTGTTGCTGATGGCTACGAGGAATTGTCTATTGCTAAGGAAGGATCGGATGATGAGGGTGAGGTGGAAGGGGTAATTGTGGTCTAGGAGTTTGACAAGGTATGGCACACGGGACTTATCTCCAAACGCTTTCTGTATGTCCAAGAATATGGCACCGGTGCTGTGGCGGATTTGGCGGGCGTTACAGATACGTTCAACCAGCCACATTGTTTGATGAATGGTGTTGTGGTTTTCTCTAGAACCAAATTGCTGGGGGATGATAATGTTGTTGACGGAAAGGAAGTGGTTTAGGTGGGAAAGGATTATTCGCTCCAGAATCTTGCCTGGACAACTGAGGAGGGAGATTGGGCAATAGTTTTGAGGGAATAATAGGTCTTTTCCGGGTTTTGGTAGAGTGATCACCCTGGCGATTTTCCAGGGTTTTGGGAAGTAGGAGTGATGAAGGCAGGCATTGTAGATTTTAGTTAGGAGTTCTATGGAGATAGGAGGAAGGTGTTTAAGGTGGAGGGGGATAGCTTGCCGGGGCCTGGGGATTTCTTGTTTTGGAGGACTTTAATATAGTTGCATACTTCGTCGGACGGTATTTCGGGGAAGTGGGTTGCTACAGAGGCCCTTAGCCGCCGGGTCACACTTCTGATGATTGTTTCCTCGTGAGCGTCGGCTTCAGGGTCGTCCGTTTCAGGTGTTGTGAATTGCAGCTCCAGCGAGCTGGCCATTGATTCAGCCTTACTCTGGTTGTCATAGACTAATCCGTTTGGGCCATGAAGGGGCTTGGTAGGTGCTGGGGGATTTTTTCTAGCTTTTGTAATTCGCCAGAGCTTGTCGGGGTTATCTTCTGTTTCTTTGAGGGTTTCCTCCCACCTCTTGCTATTTTGGTCCTGCAATTCCCTTTTGATCTGTCGGCTTAGTTGGTCTGCTCGACGTCTGTCAGAAGGGTCACGGAATTCTTGCCACCATTTTCGGAAGTACCTTTTGTCAGCGAGGAGGACCTGCAATTGTTGCGGTAGGAAGGATTTGGAGGTATGGTGGGTGATGATGGTGGTAGCTTTTTTGTGACGTTCTGTGATGACTTCAGTGAGGGATGGTATTGCTTGATTGATGCCAGGTTTAGAATTGATGATAGGGAAGTTCGGAGTGTTATTAGTCAGGAAAGCGTTATAGCGGTCCCAGTTGGTATGGGAGGTGTTGATGGTGCGTGAGTTTTCCTGGCGGTGGCCATTGCCGCCTACGGTGAGGAGGACAGGATTGTGGTCGGAGTCTAATTCGTTAAGTACCGAGAGGGAAGTGTTCCATTGTAGGAGGAAGATGTCTAGGATATCGGGACGGATATTGGGGTTGATGTGGAAGTGGGTAGGAGTGTCAGGAGCCGCAACAATTACATTTCTCGTTGTTTGGAGAAATTGGTGCATGAGTTGTCCGTTCCTCTTGGTTGCTCTGCAATTCCATGTGGGGTGCTTAGAGCTTAGGTCACCCACCATTATCACAAAGGGGCCCAGGTTGAGCAGGGATTCCAGGTCGCGTATCACTAACCTTGGACCTGCTGGCGGAATATATGCAGCTATTAGTGTTGTGAGTTTGTTCTGTATTTTTAGTTCTATTGCGGTGGCTTCAGTCCTGGTCAGGTTTGGGAGGTCCAGCCTTCTGTGCGCATGCCTATTTTTAATAATAATTGCTGTTCCGCCGCGTGGTCGGTCGGCCCTGTCGTCTCTGTATGTTGTGTAGTTCCTCACTTTGAAGATCTGGCCTGGTTGGAGGTGGGTTTCCGTGATGAGTGCGACGTCAACACAGTGTGTGTCTAGGAAGTCCTGAAGAGTCTGACGTTGGGCTAGAACGCCATTAGCGTTCCAGTTTATGATGTTGAATGATTTGGCGTGATTAATCTGATCCATTGAAGAAGTTAATGGCTGCTGTGCAGATGATACTGATTTTGGAGAAAGAATCAGTTGCTTGTCGGAGTTCAGCGACCGTTTGCTGGATGGTGGCGACTACTTTTTTGATATTGATCTGTGTGACCAGCCGCAGGAGCATTTTGATATCATCTCCAAGTCCTGAGGATTGTTCTGGTGCTGGTAGTTGCTGTTGAGGCTGCTGACTAGTCCATGGTGTTCGTGGCGTGAAGTTTGGGATTGGTTTTGGTTGATTGCGAAGTCCTGGGAATTGGGCTGCGTCTGGGCGGAATTCAGGCCGTTGCTGTTGCGCAGGGGCCTGTCTGCTTGTTTTCCTGGAGGTCCATTCTGCTAGCAGTTCTAAGTATTTGGGACACTTGCGGTAGCTAGCCGTGTGTACCCCTTCGCAGTTGGCGCATTTGGGTGGCGCATTCAGCGTCTTTTTGCATTCAGCGGTTGGATGGTTTCAGCAGCCGCGTGGTTTCGGATGGGTTCAGTGACCCCTGTGGTTTTAAAGGACTTAAAATATCAGACAGAAGGCAGGAGCTGAATTTATTATGAACGAAACTAATGGCTTGGTGTCGTCTTGGGTGTTTCATTTGTTGTGTAACTGTAGAAGCGGTGTAGATTGCTTATACGTGAAATGTGCGAGTGATTGTCGTTTTTGGAAATTTGGTGATGGTGTGCTCTGGGTTTATTCCAATGCTGCAGATGTGATGATATTCGGAGGCGGCGGCTTTGGTGAAAAATGATTCTGATTTTTGTTTAATGATGTCGGTGATGAGGGGGAAGTTTGTGAGGTTGTATAGATTTTGGTTTGACTGGAAACGGGGTGCATTTGTCGCCAGTCGGAGGAATCTGTTGTGGACTGATTGGTCACTGGCTAGCGACAAGAACCTGAAGAGAGTCCAGAGTTCCGACCCGTATAAGATGGCTGGTAATACAGTTGTCTTGTACATCTTTAGTTTTGTACGAACTGTTAGGCCATCCTCTTTTAGGAGAGGATACAACTGATAAATATAGATTTGGGTAATGTGTTGCTTGAAGGTCATCCGATTGTCGAATATTAATCATAGGTATTTAATATTATCCTGCCAGTCTAAATCTATTTCATTAAATCAAACAATGACATTAGGACTCATCCTACGATGAGTGAACACTATAGCCTGAGTTTTTGTGCTATTTATAGTAATCTTCCACAGGTTGGCCCACTTCTGGATGATCTCAAGATGCTCTTGTAGTTTGCGAGCGATAAAGTGCAGGTTTGGTCCACTTCTGTACACAGCTGTGTCAACAGCAAAGAGGGAGAGTTGACCTCCCCTTTGCTGAGGTATGTCGTTTGCACATACAGAGTAGAGGACTGGGCCCATTACGGAGCCTTGCGGCCCTCTTGACTTTCATTTATGGGGGCATTTGAAAGCTCTTGTCTAAGCAACCCCGGTACCAAATGTAGAGACTCTTCGTGCTCGTATTGTGGATGGCTGTGATACGATACGCCATTCTCCAGGGCTGCATCAGCGCATCAGGGATTCCATGCGACAGAGGGTGGATGTATGTATCCTCGCTAACGGAGGACATTTTGAACATTTCCTGTAACAAAGTGTTTGAAGTCACGCTGGTACGTTGTGTTGCTGTGTGTTTCCATTCCATGATTAATGTGATTTGAAGAGAAGCAATAAAATGTGCTCCAACATGGAAAGTAAGCACTTCCGGACACATGTCCACATAACACATTTTCTTTCTTTGTGTGTGGGGAATGTTTCCTGAAAGTTTGGCCATACCTTTTTGTAACACCCTGTATATACTATACAGTATTGGTCCTAACACTGAGCATTGGGGGACACCTGCTTCTATAGTCTGTAAGCTTAGTAAAATGTAATAGTAGACTTAAAACAATTTTCTATCTAATAGGAAAGAAGCTATGATTTTAGTAATGTGAAGTGGGCATTTGTATTGGTGGAGCTTATAGATGAGCCCATTATGCCAGACTCGGTCAAAGGCTTTTTCAATATCAAGATACACTGCTCCCATGCTGTCTCCGTCTGCCCTTGCCTTGCAGACCTGCTTGATTACTCGAGTGGCTTGGGATATTGTGCCATGCCTAGCATGGAAACCGAATTGCTCTGGAATGGTAATGTTTTTGTCGGTGAGGAAGGATTGGAGTGTTTGTAGGATTAGGCGTTCAGGAATTTTGGCTTGGAAACTTAGGAGTGAGATAGGGCGATAGTTTTGAGGGAAGAGGGGATTTTTGTTTGGTTTAGGGATGGTGATTACCTTAGCTGTTTTCCAGGAGGATGGGAAGTACATCAGTTTCAGACAGGAGATGTATATCGTTGTGAGGTAAAGGAGAGCTGGGGGAGGTAAGTTTTTGAGCTGCAGGGGCTTCACGCCGTCAGGACCGGGTGATTTAGCATTTATGACCGAGCAGAGTGTTTGGCAGGCGACAGGTGCGAAAGACGTCGTCGGTATTCTCCGCAGTATTCTTGGGACCTCTCTCTCGACTATGTCTTCTTGGGTGTCCGCCTCTTCGTCGTCGATGATGTGTTCCTGGAGTTGGAATTCCAGTGAGTTTGCCATGGCTTCCGCCTTGTCATGTGTGTCGTAAACTAGGCCATTTTCTCCGTGGAGTGGTTGCATACTCCTTGGTTTCTCTCTTCTGGATTTAACAATCCGCCACAATTTCTGGGGGTTGTCTTTTGTGTCTCTTCGCGTGTTTTCCCAGCAGGTACTTCTGTACTCCGCTAGTTTGACTCTTAGCCCTTCAGCTAGGCTGTGCATTATTCGTCGATCGATCGAATCACGATAATCCTGCCAGCGCTTTCTGAATCTCATTTTTGTACTGATAAGTGCACGGAGTTCATTTGGCAAGTCCTGTCGCCTCCTCTCGTGACGAGTTCTCGTTGTGGTCTGCTTACAACATTCGTTGATTATGTTTGTAAAGTAAGTTACCGCCTCATCAACTTGGCGTTTCGTGTGTAGCTGTGGAACTACTTCTGTGTGCAGACCAACAAGTTCTGAATACCTCTCCCAGTCGGTTTCATAGGTATAGTAGGATCCACTGACTCCAACATGCCCAGCTCCAGGTAGTTCAGCTGTTACTGGATTGTGTTCGGAGTCGACCTGGTTTACAACTGTGGGATTGTATAACCAGAGGAAGTTCTTGACCAGGAAGATGTCAAAGATGTCTGGCCTATGGTGTGCTACCCTGTGAAAGTGGGTTGTCTCTTCTGGTGCTACTACTGTGTCATCGTCTCTTCTCAGGAGGTAGTTCCTCAGGAATCTCCCACTGGCATTTATAGTTGTGCAACCCCATGATTTATCTTTCGAGTTTAAGTCTCCACCAATGACGAGCCTTTCACCTACTCCTAGTATTTTATCTAAGTCTCCTTCTGGGATATTCCTGCCAGGAGGATTGTAGGCAGCAACTAAAACTACAGGGTGTTGTCTTACTTTCAGCTCTGTGGCTGTTGCTTCCACTCTTTCTTGTGGAGGGATTACTATTTGCCTATGTACTAACCTATTTTTGACTAAGACTAGTGTTCCGCCCCCTTGGCGATTTAACCTATCATTCCTATATACTACACAGTTTCTAATGTTTAGGTTGTCCCGTGAGGATAGATGTGTCTCGTTAATGAGGGCAACATCTATGCCACAGTCATCTAGGAATAGCTCTACTGTGTGTTTTTGGTTCAAAATGCCATCGGCATTCCACATTGATATAGTTAGGTTTCTTTGGCCTCTACAGTCGATTGAAGTATGACGCGATACCCTGAGCTATTACCATGATTTTTCTGAATTTGTCAGGGGCATTTACCAGTTGCTCTCGGGTTGATTTTACTGTGGAATAGACTGTTCATGTCGCAGTTTCCTAGGAGACGGATGATTTGCGCGAGCATGTCTATTTGATTGTTTTGTGGTTGTGTAGCGATGTTCCAAGCTGACTTGCGTCGCGGTGCGAGTGCCGCGCGCGCGGCAGTCTACATCTACATCTACATCTACATCTACATTGATACTCCGCAAGCCACCCAACGGTGTGTGGCGGAGGGCACTTTACGTGCCACTGTCATTACCTCCCTTTCCTGTTCCAGTCGCGTATGGTTCGCGGGAAGAACGACTGTCTGAAAGCCTCCGTGCGCGCTCTAATCTCTCTAATTTTACATTCGTGATCTCCTCGGGAAGTATAAGTAGGGGGAAGCAATATATTCGATACCTCATCCAGAAACGCACCCTCTCGAAACCTGGCGAGCAAGCTACACCGCGATGCAGAGCGCCTCTCTTGCAGAGTCTGCCACTTGAGTTTATTAAACATCTCCGTAACGCTATCACGGTTACCAAATAACCCAGTGACGAAACGCGCCGCTCTTCTTTGGATCTTCTCTATCTCCTCCGTCAGACCGATCTGGTACGGAACCCACACTGATGAGCAATACTCAAGTATAGGTCGAACGAGTGTTTTGTAAGCCACCTCCTTTGTTGGTGGACTACATTTTCTAAGCACTCTCCCAATGAATCTCAACCTGGTACCCGCCTTACCAACAATTAGTTTTATATGATCATTCCACTTCAAATCGTTCCGTACGCATACTCCCAGATATTTTACAGAAGTAACTGCTACCAGTGTTTGTTCCGCTATCATATAATCATACAATAAAGGATCCTTCTTTCTATGTATTCGCAATACATTACATTTGTCTATGTTAAGGGTCAGTTGCCACTCCCTGCACCAAGTGCCTATCCGCTGCAGATCTTCCTGTATTTCGCTACAATTTTCTAATGCAGCAACTTCTCTGTATACTACAGCATCATCCGCGAAAAGCCGCATGGAACTTCCGACACTATCTACTAAGTCATTTATATATATTGTGAAAAGCAATGGTCCCATAACACTCCCCTGTAGGACGCCAGAGGTTACTTTAACGTCTGTAGACGTCTCTCCATTGATAACAACATGCTGTGTTCTGTTTGCTAAAAACTCTTCAATCCAGCCACACAGCTGGTCTGATATTCCGTAGGCTCTTACTTTGTTTATCAGGCGACAGTGCGGAACTGTATCGAACGCCTTCCGGAAGTCAAGAAAAGTAGCATCTACCTGGGAGCCTGTATCTAATATTTTCTGGGTCTCATGAACAAATAAGGCGAGTTGGGTCTCACACGATCGCTGTTTCCGGAATCCATGTTGATTCCTACATAGTAGATTCTGGGTTTCCAGAAATGACATGATACGCGAGCAAAAAACATGTTCTAAAATTCTACAAGAGATCGACGTAAGAGATATAGGTCTATAGGTTTGCGCATATGCTCGACGACCCTTCTTGAAGACTGGGATTATCTGTGCTCTTTTCCAATCATTTGGAACCCTCCGTTCCTTTAGAGACTTGCGGTACACGGCTGTTAGAAGAGGGCCAAGTTCTTTCGCGTACTCTGTGTAGAATCGAATTGGTATCCCGTCAGGTCCAGTGGACTTTCCTCTATTGAGTGATTCCAGTTGCTTTTCTATTCCTTGGACACTTATTTCGATGTCAGCCATTTTTTCGTTTGTGCGAGGATTTAGAGAAGGAACTGCAGTGCGGTCTTCCTCTGTGAAACAGCTTTGGGAAAAGGTGTTTAGTATTTCAGCTTTACGCGTGTCATCCTCTGTTTCAATGCCATCATCATCCCGTAGTGTCTGGATATGCTGTTTCGAGCCACTTACTGATTTAACGTAAGACCAGAACTTCCTAGGATTTTCTGTCAAGTCGGTACATAGAATTTTACTTTCGAATTCAATGAACGCTTCACGCATAGCCCTCCTTACGCTAACTTTGACATCGTTTAGCTTCAGTTTGTCTGAGAGGTTTTGGCTGCGTTTAAACTTGGAGTGGAGCTCTCTTTGCTTTCGCAGTAGTTTCCTAACTTTGTTGTTGTACCACGGTGGGTTTTTCCCGTCCCTCACAGTTTTACTCGGCACGTACCTGTCTAAAACGCATTTTACGATTGCCTTGAACTTTTTCCATAAACACTCAACATTGTCAGTGTCGGAACAGAAATTTTCGTTTTGATCTGTTAGGTAATCTGAAATCTGCCTTCTATTACTCTTGCTAAACAGATAAAGCTTCCTCCCTTTTTTTATATTCCTATTAACTTCCATATTCAGGGATGCTGCAACGGCCTTATGATCACTGATTCCCTGTTCTGTACATACAGATTCGAAAAGTTCGGGTCTGTTTGTTATCAGTAGGTCCAAGATGTTATCTCCACGAGTCGGTTCTCTGTTTAATTGCTCGAGGTAATTTTCGGATAGTGCACTCAGTATAATGTCACTCGATGCTCTGTCCCTACCACCCGTCCTAAACATCTGAGTGTCCCAGTCTATATCTGGTAAATTGAAATCTCCACCTAAGACTATAACATGCTGAGAAAATGTATGTGAAATGTATTCCAAATTTTCTCTCAGTTGTTCTGCCACTAATGCTGCTGAGTCGGGAGGTCGGTAAAAGGAGCCAATTATTAACCTAGTTCGGTTGTTTAGTGTAACCTCCACCCATAATAATTCACAGGAACTATCCACTTCTACTTCACTACAGGATAAACTACTACTAACAGCGATGAACACTCCACCACCGGTTGCATGCAATCTATCCTTTCTAAACACCGTGTGTACCTTTGTAAAAATTTCGGCAGAATTTATCTCTGGCTTCAGCCAGCTTTCTGTACCTATAACGATTTCAGTTTCGGTGCTTTCTATCAGCGCTTGAAGTTCCGGTACTTTACCAACGCAGCTTCGACAGTTGACAATTACAATACCGATTGCTGCTTGGTCCCCGCATGTCCTGACTTTGCCCCGCACCCGTTGAGGCTGTTGCCCTTTCTGTACTTGCCCAAGGCCATCTAACCTAAAAAACCGCCCAGCCCACGCCATACAACCCCTG
This sequence comes from Schistocerca americana, assembly GCF_021461395.2. NCBI lineage: Eukaryota > Metazoa > Arthropoda > Insecta > Orthoptera > Acrididae > Schistocerca > Schistocerca americana. The sequence continues at coordinate 90,872,465 of NC_060126.1, read as the reverse complement.
CTACCCGTGTAGCCGCTTGTTGCGTGTAGTGGACTCCTGACCTATCCAGCGGAACCCGAAACCCCACCACCCTATGGCGCAAGTCAAGGAATCTGCAGCCCACACGGTCGCAGAACCGTCTCAGCCTCTGATTCAGACCCTCCACTCGGCTCTGTACCAAAGGTCTGCAGTCAGTCCTGTCGACGATGCTGCAGATGGTGAGCTCTGCTTTCATCCCGCTAGCGAGACTGGCAGTCTTCACCAAATCAGATAGCCGCCGGAAGCCAGAGAGGATTTCCTCCGATCCATAGCGACACACATCATTGGTGCCGACATGAGCGACGACCTGCAGATGGGTGCACCCTGTACCCTTCATGGCATCCGGAAGGAGCCTTTCCACATCTGGAATGACTCCCCCCGGTATGCACACGGAGTGCACATTGGTTTTCTTCCCCTCTCTTTGCTGCCATTTCCCTAAGGGGTCCCATTACGCGCCTGACGTTGGAGCTCCCAACTACCAGTAAGCCCACCCTCTGCGACTGCCCGGATCTTGCAGACTGAGGGGCAACCTCTGGAACAGGACAAGCAGCCATGTCAGGCCGAAGATCAGTATCAGCCTGAGACAGAGCCTGAAACCGGTTCGTCAGACAAACTGGAGAGGCTTTCCGTTCAGCCCTCCGGAATGTCTTTCGCCCCCTGCCACACCTTGAAACGACCTCCCACTCTACCACAGGTGAGGGATCAGCCTCAATGCGGGCAGTATCCCGGGCAACCACAGTCGTAGTCCGATCAGGGGATGCGTGGGACGAGCTGGCCGTCCCCGACAAACCCCCATCCCGACCCCCACAGTGATGCCCATTGGCAACAGCCTCAAGCTGTGTGACCGAAGCCAACACTGCCTGAAGCTGGGACCGAAGGGATGCCAACTCAGCCTGCATCCGAACACAGCAGTTGCAGTCCCTATCCATGCTAAAAACTGTTTTGCTAAGAACGTCTGAACTAATCTACAGAGAGCGCAAACAAATCGACAAAATTTAAACGGTTATTAAAATACAAGATTGCCTAGTAAATGCAGTAATGCTGCTACTTGCGCACTGCTGACACTGCTCGGCGGCGGAAGGAGACTAAGCGAAATTACACTATTCAGGTACTAAAACACGATGCTACACTCTCAAATACTATAATACGCCCAAAATTTATGAATTAAACAATGCAAGAACCAAAAACACGCAAAGAAATTAAGAGTTAAACTATGTAACAAATGAGTGAGCTAGGAGTATACGACTTGCTGCTCAGCTGCTTATCCAACGGCGACAGGGAGCACACTGACTGCGACCAACCGACACTGGCCGTTCAAAACAAAACAGTAGACAAACGACTACGCGAATTTACACTATTCAGGTACTAAAACGCGATGCTACAACTCTCAAATACTATAATACGCCCGAAATTTATGAATTACACAATGCAAGTACCAAAAACACGCAAAGAAATTAAGAATTAAACTATGTAACAAATGAGTGAGCTAGGAGTATACGACTTGCTGCTCAGCTGCTTATCCAACGGCGGCAGGGAGCACACTGGCTGCGACCAACCGACACTGGCCGTTCAAAACAAAACAGTAGACAAACGACTACGCGAATTTACACTATTCAGGTACTAAAACGCGATGCTACAACTCTCAAATACTATAATACGCCCGAAATTTATGAATTACACAATGCAAGTACCAAAAACACGCAAAGAAATTAAGAATTAAACTATGTAACAAATGAGTGAGCTAGGAGTATACGACTTGCTGCTGCAGCTGCTTATCCAACGGCGGCAGTCTTGGGAGTGGTGGTGGTGGTGGTGGTGGTGGTGTCAGTAGCAGGCTGTTGTGCAGCCTATGTCTGCTGTCGATGGTTTTGACGTAGGACAGGGAATTGGTTAGGTGTGAGAGCAGGAGTTGGTTTAGGTGCTACAGTTTCTACTTTTCGTGTGGTGTTTGCACTCATTTGTTGCATCATGGTTAGCCATGCTGTGCATTTCCTATAGTTGGCTTGGTGTCTTACAATTACTTTTATGAACTGTTTTGGGTCCAGGTCATAGGTATGATATTGGATGTTTCCTATCTTGAGACATTTTTCTATGTATTGGTAGTCTTCTATGTTGTCAAGCTGAATTTTGATACTGTCCTTCCTGTATGCACACAGGATTTTCTTTTGAGTCCTGGTTTTAATTCTGTTACTAGGTCTAAGTACCCCCGCGTCATGTCTCAAATGAGGGGGGGGGGGGGTACTTTGTATTTCTTTTCCTGTGGTTTTGAGGTGTTGGGGCGGGGAGCATCTTCCGCATCGCGAGTAAGAGTCTCGAATCGGTTTGCAGTAGATAGTGTAACCTACATGTTTAGATCCTCACAGTCTTGACGTAGGGGGGTTTCAGCAGCTGCTGTTAGGTCCTCTGAGGCCTGGCGTTTAGCTTGGCTGTCAGGACCATTACCTGGCTCATTTTGTTTTCGCGCCTGTTTACGCGGGTTTTTCTGTTTTGTCGACTTGTCCTGGCTGTGGTAGCCCAGAGGGCTGCCACAGCGGAGTGTGTTAGTGTCCTGCCCAGGGGCGGTGAGTTCAGACGTTTGGCCTTGGGAAAGTCCACCAGCCTCCAGCTTCGTTAACACCGCAAGGTAGCCGGTGCAGTGCTGACCCTAGCACACACAAGCGCAGGACACCATGGAACCATGGAATACGACGACCTTCAAGTTCCACCAGGCGAGCCGGTGGAGTCCGTTTGTGTGTAAAAAGGATGGCCTGTGTCTTATCTGCATTGATTTTTATCTTCCACTTGTTGCTCCATTGGGTGATCAATTCAAGGGGACGTGTGAGATTTAGAGCAATCAACTGGAGGTTGCGGTGTGAGGTGAAGACAGCGGCATAGAGGGCCAGATGGTTGGAGACACGGGATGGGATGTTGTTGGTGTAAACGGCGTACAGAATCGGAGAGAGGAGAGACTCATGGGGCACATCCACTTCCATGGCCCAGATTGAACTTCGGCTTCGGCCTTGTATAACGTAAAATTATCGCCCAGTTAGAAAGCGTCGGAGAATGTGGATGATGTGGAGAGGGCAGCCATAATCGGCAAGCTTATAGAGTAAACCCTCATGCCACACCCAGTCAAAGGCCTTCTCGATGTCAAGTAAAACCATGCCTGTACTTTGACGCTCCAGCTGCGCCCTGCAGATGGTGTCGTGGAGGCGGATCAGCTGGTGGACCGTGCCATGGCCAGCCCAAAACCCAAACTGTTGGGAATGAGGATGGAATGAGCATCGAGGAAGGATTGAAGGTGGGAAAGGATAATGCGTTCTAGGATCTTGCCGAGGAAGTTGAGGAGAGAAATGGGACTGTAGTTCTGTGGGAAGAGTGGATCCTTGTGGTTTTGGGGAGGGGGATGTCACGGGTCAGCTTCCAAACAAGAGGGAAGTAATTGTAGGAAAGGCAGCTATTGTAGAGATTAACCAGGTAGGTAAGCACAGCTGGAGAGAGGTGGTGAAGAAGGGCCGGCCAGATACCGTCGGGACCCGGGGCCTTACGGGATGGAATGCTACTGATGTAATTCGCCACCACTGGAAGAGTGACCGGTGGAAAGGGGGTGTCGGTACGACGGCGAAGGAGCTGACGGACCCGACGATGGACGCGGGTCTCGTGGGCGTCAGCCTCGTCGTCGTCAACGTCGTTGAGGCGAAATTGCCGCTCAAGACAGTGTGCCAGGGCCTCCGCCTTGTCCTGAGGCGAGTAGACCAAGCCTTGGGGACCATGGAGGGGCTGAGAAGGAGGGGGAGTGGATGTGGTCTCCTTGACTATACGCCACAGTCAGTCAGGACGGTCTGCGGCCTCGCGAAGGCGTTTGTTCCATGCCTGATCATGGACCTGTTGTAGACGTACACGAAGCTCTTGAGCCAATGACTGCCAGATTCGCTTGTCAATTGGGTCTCGGAGGCGTTGCCACCGGCGACGAAATCGACGTTTGGTGCGAATTAGTTCCTGGACGGCTGGTGGAAGGTCCAGGCGACGAGGGGGCTGGAGGACTCGTCGAGAAGAAGTGCGGTAGCATTCGGTGAGAATTGTTGCAAATCGGTCCGCCGACGGATCGATGTGGCTGCGGCGGGTAATACGTGGAAGCTCAAGGAAGTGTAGGTCTACGAGCTGTTGGTAGCGCTCCCAGCGCTTGATCACGTTAGCCGGACGGAGCTGGTCCTGAGGGCGAGCGTCTAGGAATTCGAGGATCACCGGATTGTGATCGGAATCAAGTTCCGAGACCTCAGAAATCCGGTGGACCCACGGTATATGCCGAGCCAAGAAGATGTCTAGAATGTCAGGATGGTAGAGAGCTGTTGTATGATAATGCGTTGGAGAATCCGGAGCAACGACACAGATAGCAGCATTGAATTCAAGATATTGGAACAGCCGGCGTCAATTAGCATTGGTGGAACGGCATCCCCACGTCCCGTGCTTGGAGTTGAAGTCCCCCCCCTCCCCCACTAGGACCTTAAGGCCCAGGTGGAGGATGACATCCAAGTCAGCCGGGAGTATAGCGCGAGCGGGGTAGTTGTAAACTGCGGCAAGAGTCAAGGACTGTCCGTATAGCTGTATATCAATCGCCGTAGCCTCCAGGTGTTCTAGGTGCGGAATCTGTCGAAGTCGGTGCGTAAGGCACTGCTTGACTAAGACAAGAGTACCGCCATGTGGCCGATCCGCGCGGTCGGATCGATATACATAATAGTTGGGGACAGTAAACTGTTGATGCAGCTTCAAGTGCGTCTCGGAAATAAGGGCTATGTCGATCCCCCTATCATCGAGAAAGCCCTCAAGAGAATGACGTTAGCGAAGAACACCATCGGCGTTCCAACTGACAATACGAAAAGGGCGACTTAGATTAGGGTCCATCGGAGAAGTAGGAGATGAAAGCTGACAGAATTATCATGAGTTTACTGAAAGGATCAGAAGCTGAATTGAGTTGGTGGATAGTGGAACGGACTATAGAAATGAGTTTGTGAATGTTGAACTACTGCAACAAGGCAGGAAAAGGGGAAAGAGAAGGTAGGGGGCGGGGTTGCAGAAGGCTCTCGGGAAGGGTTTGCAGTTCCCCAAGCAGAGTGGGAAGCTGTCTCCGGGCGCGAAACTGGACGACGCGTAGGCAAGGGCCCCGAGCCGGCAGCAGAAGAGGACGTGGAGGGGGGGCACGACGTGCTCGCAGGTGTGCAAAATTGGTAGTATCAGCTGGTGGAGCAGCTGGCGTCGAAGGCGCCGAGGCTGCAGGAGTGGAAGAACTGCGAGAGTTCGCCAGTGCTTTTTGGTATGCGGAACATTTGCGATCGCTGGCTGGGTGAGCCTGACCGCAATTACAACATTTGGGCGGATCAGTGGGCTTTTTTTGACAGAGTCGGGTAAGATGATCACCGGCACACTTGACGCAACGCGGCAGACGGCCGCAGTTGCGGGAGCCGTGACCAAAACGCTGGCAATTGAAGCATTGCGTCAAGCCAGACTCATTGGGGTTGGATTCAACGTCAACCTTCATATGCAGGAGGAATTTGACTTTGTAAACGTCGTAAACATTTGGTGTAGAGTGAAGTGCAACGACGAATAGAGGCCACTTGACATCGGTGAGTTTGCCCTGTGCGTCTGGCACCTGCTGGTGCATAACGGTGACAGACTGCACAGTGAAGCCCAGCTCCTCCAGCGCCTCCTTAACGTCAGCGGGAAGGGTGGTGGGTTCAAGGTGCCTGACGACGACCTTCAAGATTTTGAGAGGGTCGAGATCGTATGTATGGTATTGGATGGCACGAGCCTTGAGAGACTAGATCATATATCGATAATCTGACGGATTTTCGAACTCGTAGCGGATACTTCCTCGTTTGTATTGACAGGAAAAGGAACCCTTTAGGTGCCCCTTCAGTTCCCTGACTCGATCCAGGTAGTTGATCGTGTCATGTACTCTGATAGGTGGCACCGTGGGGGCCTTGACAGGAGTAGGAGCCGGCGGATGGTCTGGAGAGTCGTGGCCAGCTGGTGTGACATCAGCTAATCCTTCAAACCTATTCGACGTCGGAACTGTGACCTCATAAGCGTCCGCCATGTCGACCAGACTGGAGTCGGTCGCCGCACGGGAAGCGGAGGCGTCCTGAGGTACCTGAGGCGGAACAGGGTCCTGACGGTCAGTTGATTGTTTCTTCCTATCAGGCGCCCTGGATTCCGTTGATTCTAAGTCGGTAAGCGAAGGGGGATGTGCATGCTTACGAGAAGCATGCGAGTACGGAGCATCCCGCGCCTTCGTTGATGATTTCGTCGACTTTCGACGCGTAGCAGGAGCTGCAGTGTCAGCGGAGCCGGGTGTAGGGGCAGCAAGGACGGCATCGTTGGCACCGTTAGGTTTCCCGCCGGAGCCTGGCCCCACGCTACTCGGCCGCGGGTCACCGGGCAGTGCCGCGGGCCCTGGCCCGGATATTTCTCTGATCTCTGAGGAACCCAGCTCAATGCTGTCCTGCTGCGTCTGATTAGCATGATTGATATTTTCTTGATTGAACTGGATTGTTGGATCCGAGAGCCGACGGTGAACTGAGCGAGAGGGAGGCAGATATGATTCTGACGAGTATGACAGCAACTCAGCACAAGACATAATATTTTTGCCGGACGAAGGAAACAAGCCTCGAGAACCGGCAGAGGAAGAGGCCATCGTGGCCTTTGACTCCGCCGCGAACGATGAAATCAACGCACGCGACGACAAACAGCAACGCAGAAAATTAACGCCTCGACTAAACGACAACGCGGAGCAACGTAGAAAACGAACGTCCGACTAACGCTGAATAAACAGAAATGCGCGGAAAACACACTGCACTAACGCGTAACACCAGCAAGCGCTCCGCTCTAGTCAGCGTCTCCCCACACAGTGGCACCCGCCGGCAGCAGTCGAATTCTCTGGGTTTCCCACCCTTTGTTTTGCAAGAAGAATCAGCACCCGGTGGCACTCTGTCTTCTGTTTTAATTACCCTGATTTTCGAAAATCGTTTTGTTTTTGAGTTTTTGTTTATGGGACCGTTGCTTTTTTCCCGATGTATGTTAGGGGGAACGAGGGGCGGCTGTTTTGCCTAGATGTTGGTTGTTTTTGCTGTGAGTACTAAGTATCATGCAGAATTAACTATTTAGAACTGACGATGAGTCGTAGTGATAGGTGCTTTTTGACGGGGTTGGTCTTCTCCGCCGAGGGAATTTATAAGATGAAATTGTGAGCGAGGGCATGATGTGTAGAATTCGATGGATTTGTGCTTGATGATGTGATAGATGGTAGGATGACCAAGCATGACTCTGACGTCCTCATTGCTGCAGTACCACGGTACATCTGCTATTAATCTCAGTACTTTGTTCTGCAGTCTTTCTATTTGGATAGGTTTGTGTCTGCCGCCATGCTCCATACCTCTGAGCCATAGAGCACAGCTGACAGTTTTATCACTCTCCAAATTTTTATTTTTGCTGCAGTTGAGAGTCCTCTACCTTTGAGTAGCGGATATAGTTGGATAAGCCTTGCCTGGCCTTTGTTGCACGCTTCTGTGATATGTTGACTAAAGGTTAGCCTTTTATCAATCTGTAGGCCAAGATACGTAATCGAATTTTTCCATGGCAGCTGTTGATTTCCAACTATGATGCTTCGTATTGGTGGTTTGGTTTTGTTGGTAAAAAGGATTGCCTGGCACTTTTCAGCATTTATTTTGGTCTTCCACAGATTACACCATCTGATAACACGATTCATATGGCGTTGTAGCCTGCATACGATGTAGTTTATGTTACTTCCACTATGATATAGTGCCGTGTCGTCGGCATAAAGGGCTATTTGGCCCCCCGGCTCTCGGGGCACATCATTTGTATAGAGAACGTATAGGAGGGGACCTAACACAGACCCTTGTGGTACTCCTGCTTCTATGTGTCTGATGGGAGTGTTGGCGCCATCCAACGAGGAATAAAATTTCCTGTTTGTCAGGAAGGATCTAATCATTTTCAGTATGTGCAGCGGGCAGTTGAGTTGGGACATCTTATAAAGCAGGCCGCCATGCCACACCCTGTCGAACGCTTTTTCAATATCTAGGAAGATGGCACCAGTGCTGTTCCCTTGTTGTCTTTCCGAACATACGTGCTCCACCAGGCGAATGGCCTGCTGTGTGGTGCTATGACCAGCACGAAATCCAAACTGTTCCGGGGTAAGGATGTTGTTGGTGGTAAGGAACTGTTTTAGTGGGAGTTGAATTAGGGTCTCAAGGAGTTCGTAGAAGTGGTTGAGGAGGGAGATGGTTCTGTGGTTTTGTGGGAATAAATGATTTTTTTTGGTTTGGGAATCGAAATAATTTTTGCAACCTTCCAGGCTGAAGGGAAATAGTTTAATTTTAGGCAGTTGTTTAGGATAGCGGTGAGGTGGGATATGGCGGACTGGGGAAGGTTTTTCACGAAGGGTGGTCTGATATTGTCAGGGCCTGGGGCTTTAACGTTGCCGATTCTCCTGATGAGAGCACCCACTGTTCGCTCGCTGGTTGCGACGAACGAGGTGTCCGACCTTTGTTGGAGTTTCGCCGTTAGGTGGCGTCTGACCTCTCGCTCGTTTCTCTCAACCTCCTCCTCGTCATCGTCGATGTCGTTCTCTTGGAATTGGCGTTCGAGAGTGCGCGACATGGCGTCCGCTTTCTCTTCTGGTGTGTAGACTATCCCGTTTACGCCGTGCAGCGGATTGATGGTCTTTTGTGGGCTTCTTCGGGTTCTGATTTTGTTCCAGAACTTTTCTGGATTTCTCTCGGCTTCTTGTAGGCCTCTCTCCCATCGCTCGTACCTGAGCAGTTGTAGTCTTGTTCTGATTTCACGAGCCACCCTCTCCATTGCCCTTTTGTCCTGTGGATCCCGAAATTGCTGCCACAGACGCCTCGTGCGCTTCTTGTCTCTAATTAGTTGTGCGAGGTCGAGTGGTAGATCTTCGCGCCCGTGTTGGTGCGTGATTTTTATTGTGGCCCTCTCGCTGCACGTCTCGCTGTGGCAAAGTCTGGTATATGGTGGTCTACCAGTGTTTTGTACCTATCCCAGTTTGTGGTAAAGGTCACTCTCCTCCACTCAGTAGGATCTGCCTGCTCGTTTTCTAGCCTCAGGATGACAGGGTCGTGGTCGGAATCCAGCGCGTTTACGACCTCTGTCTCCGTTATGAGGTTTAGATTTTTGACCAGGTATATGTCCGGTTTATCTGGGCGGCGTCCCGGTGGAAATGGGTTGGTCTTCCTGGGGGTATTACCTCCACTTCGGGGTGAGCATCCAGGTATCGTAGGAGTGTCCTACCACTGGTGTTCGTGGCACGACAGGTCCATGCCCTGTGCTTTGCGTTTAGGTCCCCTCCTATGATGACTCTATGGCTCTGGTTTAGAAGATTGCTGAGTTCTATCTCAGGTATGTTGCGACCTGGGGGGTGGTATGCAGCAATGAGGTAGGTGGACTGGTTATTGATCAGCATTTCAATGGCTGTTGCTTCTATTTGCTGGAGCTGTGGCAGGGGTATATGTCGATGGCATAGACGTTGCTTAACTAGTACTGCCGTCAAACCACCCTGCCGGTTGGGTCGGTCAGTTCTGTATATGACACAATTTCTGACCCGGAAGTTAGATGGGTTTCGTTTACTAGCGCAACGTCTATTCCGTATTCGTCTAGGAACAGCTCCAGCTCGTGTCTCTGGTGGCAAATGGCATCGGCATTCCAGATGCATGTAATTGGCTGTCGGTTTCTATTGGCAACTGGTGAATAGGGGCACGATTTTTGTGAGGATTACCGCGATTTTTGCCATCATATCGGGTGCTGCCATGATTTCTCCACATGCTTGCGTTAGTTTGTTAAGCAGACTAGTAAGGTTGTTGCTTAACATTGATTTGATGATGTTCCATCCATATTTGTTGGAGAAACTGCATGGGTTGTTCTGTGGGGGTTTGTTGCTGTGGTGCAGGTCCTGGGGTGGCCATTGTCGTCTGGGTAGAATGTGTGCCTGGCAGCGGTGTTGTGGATGGTTCCACTCCGCTTGGTGCTGCGTCAGCGGGACTTGGGGTGGTGGAGGACTCTGCTGTTGTAGGAGCTGATGCTTTTCTTTCTTCCTCTGGTCTTTGTGTATCTTTTTCTTCTGCTGCTATCCTTGTTGTCTCTTTCTCTGCAGGGGTGCTGGTATTTGGGATTTGGGGTGGCAGTGGTGGAGAGTGGGCTGGTTTTTCCTGCGGTTTTACATTCTCTGGTCGTGGATTTATTTGTGGTTTGGGTCTGGGCGCTTGAACGGCTTGTGCCATAGTTTTGGGGCCCTGACGCATATGTTGCAGTTGTTGTTGCTGACTTTCTGCTTGATTTACATTGGCGCCAGTTTGTGGCAGTGGGAGAAGCGATTTTGGTTGGGGAGCTTTTGGCGTTCTGATGGCTACTGGTTGGGGATTATTTATCATGTGTGGAGTGGTTATGGGCAGTTCTTGATTTGGAGTGGCGGGGAGATGTCTGCTCCTTGCTTGTGGTGGAGCTCTCATCTGCTCTTGCGCCTGGATGAGTTTCATCCTTACTGGGCATCCTCGGAATGATGCTGGATGGTTCCCAGCGCTTTTGGCGCATTTTGCCGGTTCTTCTGGCTTCATTTTGCAGACGCTCGATAGGTGTGGTCCAGCACATTTGACGCATCGTGGGGTGAGATAGCATTGGTTTGCACCATGTCGGAACCGTTGACTAATATAACATTGCGTTGGGCCGCTTGGTCTTTTGTACGTCTCGACTGTTACTGTCATGTATAGGAGGCGTTTCAGTTGGAATATCTTCTGGGCCTCCTCAGTGTTTAGTAGGTTTACTTGATAGTTTGGTCCCTTTCTTCTTGGGGCGGACATGTGCTCGCCGGCTTAAGTCATTCTTGTTGTTGGAGAAGCCATCTGATAGACTTCCTGGACCGGGAAACCTTTCTCCAGGAGTGCCTGTTTTATATCGTCCGTTTCCCAGTAGGGTGTAAGACGTTTTATGACAACTTTAAGTGTGCTCTTGGGATTGTCGTTGTACGTAAAGAATTCGAGTTTCCTTTTCCTAAACTCGTCTTTCAGGAATTGAAAGTCTTCCGGGTTTGTTGCCTCGTAAACTATAGAGTTACCCTTGTATGAGGTGCTAAGCGCTCCTGTAAGTTTACCTCGTATTTGCCCTATCAGGGTCGTGTATCCTTTCGTTTCACACACCGTGATCGGCGGCACTCTTCTCCTCCCTTTTGCCTGTTGCAGAATCCGAGTGTTTGCCGCTGATGTTGCGGGTGATTTCGTTCCCTCGGGTGTTTTCGGGCTTTCTGCGCTAACCTTGTCACTGAAGGTGACTGTAGGAGGCCTAGGTTTTGTTTGTTGGATGTCTCGTTTTTCGGCATCGTCTTCCATCTGTGTTGTGACAGCCTTCGGCGGTGCGCCTGCCTGTGTGCTGACATCGTCTTCTGTCTGTGTTAGCCACTATTTGAGGTGCTCCTGCTTGTGTCGCTTCAGCGACCTTTGTGGGTTGGCCCTGATTTATTTTGTTTAGCCTTCGACTACGCCGCGGGCCTCTGACCGGGGGAGAGTCATACTCGTCATCCTCTGAAGAAGGGTCAGTGTTTATGACGAGGTTTGGTTCTGAACCATCGTCCGACAGCGAGTTTGTGGATGAAGAAGAAGAAGACGATGATGGTGGTGATGATGATGGGGTGCGCTTTCTGGGAGGGTTTCCCGGTGTTTCTAGTTCTTGTGGTTGCCCCATAGTGCGGCTCCACGTGATGTTAATTTATCATGGAAGTTTGAGTCCCTTACGATTTAACAACTTCCTTGCTAGTACGATTTTCCTGCTCCTGGCGGGTGCACACGTCGTTCCTCGGGTTAGTTGGCCCTATACTCCGACAATTTTGTGCTGGTGGTAATTCCCTATATCGGGCGGGCGCGAGATACCGCTAACCGCTGCGCGGCCTAAACAGTCGGCCGCGGAGCGCAACGGGTCCCTGGACCGCAAAGGACCCTATCGCCTACAGCACAAAATTCTCGGAAAGAACTCTTCTTCCTTCGGCGCCTCCTCTTCCTTCGTCCCTAATATGCTGGTGGCGCGAAACTGCTATCTCCTCGGAGAGCTATGCCATCTTTAAGCTCGTGGTGCACTGACGATCCGGTAACTGCGCAGTACGGGCGATGGGCGTCGGCAACACAAACAATTCCGCCAACGACAATTTGCTTTTCGTGACAAGCGCCCAGTCGCCACGAACCGCCAGCCCAGAGCAACAGCACGACCCCGCGCAACCTAGCGAGCCAACAGGCACGGCGATGCAGCGAGAAGCACGCAAGGCGACGGCCACGCACACGAAACTCCAAACAAAGAGGAAGCACCAGCGCGAGAGGGCGCACGTGGTGGGTTTTTCCGGGCCGGGCAGGCAGTAGCAGAGCGCAGCGCAGCAGCGTCCTTTCACTACGCGAGCACGACTCGGAATTGGCACTGGCACCCGCCGACGTTGCTCATGTCTGGGCATCTGCCCATGTAGTTTCGAAGGTCCTGTGGCTTTTGCCTTAATGCCTTCTGCCTCAGCTGGGGTTTCCAGATGCATGGTTTTGTTGGATTTTAACATGTTTTATAATATTATTGTTTTCTTTGTTTTTTGTTTTAGTGTGACTTAGTACCTGAAGTGTCTGGTTAGTGTATTCTTACGATGCTTGTAGTTAACATGTTGTGGGTCAGATCCCAAGCTAGTGATGGTCTCGTATGGTGAGTGTTCTGCATTTGTGTAGAATGACTGTGTTCTTTGTTGGATGACTGTGGTGATTGGGGGTGTGTTTGTGCCTATGTGTATGAGTGCATTTGGTACGAACCAGGGAGCGTCTGTGATTATCCTGAGGGCCTTGTTTTGTACTATTTGTAGTTTTCTTAGGTGAGTGTCTGTGGCCATGCCCCAGACCTCACAGCCATAAAGAATTGCAGGATCACCATCTTCCAGATTTTTAGCTTTACCTCGGTGGTTAGTCCATTGCCCTTGAGCAGTGGGTATAACTGGTACAGCCTAGCCGAACCCCGATTACATGCGTCGGCTATGTGTGCATTCCGTAGTAGTTTGCTGTCAATTTTTAATCCAAGGTACTTTACTGTGTCACACCAGGGGAGGTCCCTTCCATCGATGGAGAGTTGACGGTTGCATGGCCTTCTCCTGGTTGTGAACATAATTGCATTGCACTTAGTAGGATTTAGTTTGATTTTCCAGAAGTTGCACCATTGCGTGATCTGGTCAAGGTGCCTCTGTATGTTCAGGACGATGTAATTTGGGTTCAGGTGGCTGGCGTAAATAGCTGTGTCATCTGCAAAGAGGGCTAGATGGGTGCTGTCCCGCTTCGGTATGTCATTTGTGTACACACTGTACAGGATGGGTCCCAAGACAGAACCTTGGGGCACTCCTGCCTCTATTGTCTTAATACTACTCTTAAATCTATCCATATTGACAAAGAATTTCCTATTGCTTAAGAACGAATGGAGGATTTTCAGCAGATGCTGGGGACCGTCATACTGGTGGAGCTTGTAAAGTAGGCCGTCGTGCCAGACGCGGTCGAAGGCCTTTTCGATGTCTAAGAAGACTGCCCCCGTGCTGTGCCTGTTTGCCCTAGCCTTGCAGATCTGCTCCACCACACGGGTGGCCTGTGAAATGGTGCTGTCTCCGGCACGAAAACCAAACTGCTCATGGATGGTGATGCTCCTTTCGGTGAGGAAGTTTTGGAGTGGCTTTAGGATTAGTTGCTCCAGGACTTTGCCTAGTATGCATAGGAGAGATATGGGTCTGTAGTTCTGGGGAAAGGGGGGATTTTTATCAGGTTTGGGAAGTGTGATGACTTTGGCTATCTTCCATGCCGATGGGAAGTGGTTGTGTTTCAGGCAGGCATTGAGGATGTTAGTTAGGTAAAGGAAAGCTGAGTTGGGAAGGTGTTTGAGCTGTAGTGGCTTTATGCCGTCGGGGCCTGGGGATTTGGAGTTACCGATCCCGTTTATGGTTGAGCAGATTGTTTGGCAGGACACAGGCTCAAATACGGTCTCGGGGCGTCTTCTTAGGATTCCTGGGACTGTACAAATGACTGTCTCTTCGTGCTCGTCGGCGTCTTCGTCGTCAATTATGTTTTCGCGAAACTGTAGCTCTAGCGAGTTGGCCATAGCTTCTCCTTTTTCAGGGGGATCATAGACAAGTCCATTTTCGCCGTGGAGCGGATTGATGGATTTTGTCGTCTCCTTACGCGATTTTACGATTCGCCAAAATTTCTGTGGGTTGTCCTGTGTTTCCTGGAGTGTCTGCTCCCAGCGTTCACTTCTGTTCTCTTGCAGGTGGATCCTCACTTCTTGAGCAAGGCTGCTCGCTATGCGCCTGTCGATGGGGTCTCTGTAGGCCTGCCATCGTTTCCTGAAGCGGCGTTTAGTGCGTAGCAGCTCTTGTATTTCCTCTGGCAGGTCTTGGCGCCTGTTCAGGTGTCTAGTCCTAGTGGTTGTTTGCCTGCTGCAGACTTTTAAAATGTCGGCAAAGTGCTCCACGGCATTTTCTATGTCCCTTCGGTTGTTGAGCCTAGGGGGTTCTGTGGTGTGAAGGTCAACGAGAGTCCTGTATTCGTTCCAGTCAGTTTCGTACGTGTAGTAGGCCTTGTCTGCTCCTTTGTGTCTGGCACCGGCTAGCTCTAGGCCTACGGGGTTGTGGTCAGAGTCGAGATCATTGAGCACTACTGGGTTGAGTGCCCAGTGGAAGTTTTTAGTCACAAATATATCCACAATGTCCGGACGGACAGTTTCGTTTCTGTGGAAATGGGCCGGTTCGTCGGGGGCGACGATGCTGACCTCGTTTCGGTTTAGGATATAGTTGTGCAGTGCCCTGCCACAGGCGTTGCTGACCCTACAACCCCAGGCACGATTTTTGGCATTCAAGTCTCCACCAAGTATGACTTTGGGGCCTAAGTTTAATAGTAAATCTATGTCGTTAGTGGGGATGTTCCTACCAGGGGGCGTGATAGACTGCAACTAGTATTACAAGGCCTTGTTCTGTTTTGATTTCAATTGCACTTACCTCGACTCTCTCGATTTGGGGCAAGTCTACTAACCTATGGGCTAACCTATTTTTAACTAGTACTAGTGTGCCGCCTCCAGGGCGGTTTACTCTATCATTCCTATACATCTGAAATTTCTTATAGCTAAGGTCTGTTGTGGGCGCAGGTGCGTCTCCGATATGAGCGCTATATCGACACCATTGTCATCGAGAAAGTGCTCCAGCGTTTGCTTCTGATTCGAAATGACGTTGGCATTCCAGTTAATATGAAGAGTTATCTTCTTTGATTACGGTCCATCAAAGAAAGACAAGATAGATGATGCTATTATTAACAGCTTGTCTGGGACTGCTTGAACTTGCTCCACCGTTGATTTGATGGTGCTGATTACTTTGGGTATGTTAAAGGAACCCAGCACGCTGGCTAGCCCGTGCAGTTGGGTCAGTGTATCGGCAGCTGCAGCTGAGTTGCCTGGCGGGAACCTCCAGGCCGACTGCGCGCGGCCAGCGGCCGGCAGTGTGTGCCTCGCCTCAGCGGTGAGGGAGTGGGGGGCGGCGGCTGAGGTGGAGGGGGTAGCAGCAGGCAGCCTGGCGGCAGTCGCCGCCTGGCCTTGTTGCTGAGAGCGTCCGCGCGAGTTTAATATGGGGAAGTTCTTGGGATTGATAGGAGGGTCTGGATTTGGTTTCCCAGCTTCCGCTTTTGGTTTGTTCTGCATGGATTGCGTGACAGCGATCCACGTGGG